>NC_134552.1:13100042-14323640 GCF_025594145.1 Primulina tabacum | reverse complement strand
TAAATAATTCCCATCAGTCATTTTCGAAAAGTGCTGAAAAATTCACTACACTTCTTCTTGCAATTTTCTGGTCATAATCATATCATATTGTTGCACCTTTTTCGTTTGGCACTTGAAAGCTACTGCATATATTTTGTTCGCTGCTATCAAGACTTTGAAGTGCTGCAAAGTTTTGACGTGAAGTCGTTGTATCTTGAGTACGATTGCCTGCAACGTATAGCACTATATACGGGCAATTTCGTCTTGCGGAGAAAAAAATTTTCTTGCCTCGACTTGCTGTTGTTGTTGCTGCGTTTTGTTCCAGTTCAAGACATCCAGAGTAATATTCTATTTCATCACAAAAACTAGATGATACTCCTAGCAACGAGTGGTTGACACCAAGGATGGACATGTGACTAACTCTCAACACATCCGCTTACATTCGGGCTTAACGAGGACAGACTACAGAGGTTTGAGTCCTTGACCAAATGCTCGAATGGTTGGAACTCCCCAAGCTTCCGTGTGCCTGAGCTAGCATTGAAACACGCATTAGATGAAGTTTTGTCCGACTAGCCAAGCCCGTGACTGATTCAGTGTATCGTTGCACATTTTATGTATCACGCACGCACTCGGCCATCTGGACTTACTCAATGCATACTTCGTGCGATGCACTAACATTGTCCGAGGAAAGGGTCCCTTATTGATTCGTATACACACACACACACACACATAGTGAGCCTCGCCATTGTTCAAATGCTTTGGAGTTTATTTTAATTTAGTGAGAGAAAAAAAAAATCGAAACAACATTAATAGAAAACTGGATAGAGTAAATCGAAATTACACACTAAAATCAGCCTGTCCTCGATCATGTACAACGTTGCAGCTTATAGATGATGTACAATTAGAACTTTGAACCATCAAAATTAGCCTCTTCAGTTTCGAGCTTCCAAGCATAAAGAAAATGGCAGAATTCCAAGTATGAAGACTCTTCTTCTTCTCCTCCTTGCCTGAAGATAAACATGCCCCCTCCTGAGCCTAGTCCATTGTAAAGCCAATCATGAACATCCCATAATATCTCCACATTCACATCATCCACCACAATTGTTTCGTTACCCCTGAATCTCCAATGCAAATTTGTTATGCGAATCGACTCGATCCCATCTATACTTATCCACATTTCTGGGTCGTAAGGACCGGACAAGGCTGATTCGATGATGATATTATGCTCCCTTTTCCCTTGGCCTAATGTGGTTTTGGTGCAGAAGCATTTCTTGGCAAATACCATTTCTTTCTTGTTCACCAAAATCGCACCTTCTGAACACAGTTTGCACTTTGTCCTTCTCAAGGCCTCTTTCATCTGATCACCAAGCAGTAAAATCACCTCCTTCTCAGACACGATGGCGACATAGTAATCGGACTTAGGTTCTGGACTGTTACTGAATTTTGCAGACTTTAAATCCCAGAAAACGTCCACCCGACTTTCGTCGACTTTGAATGATTTGAGGCCCTTTTTTCCCCAAAACTGCCATGTCTTGAGATCAATCTTGCAAGTGTATTGATTATTTTCATCAAAAGGATTCTCTACCGTAATGTGAAGGGAGTGGCTGATGAGATTCTTGTCCCACGTTATATCTATATTCCGAAATTTTTCGGCAAGTTTGGCTCTGTGAATACAAGTGACAAAATTCTGCCCGGATTTATTATCTGTGATCGGATCTTCCGGATTCGGTTTCTGTTCCAGTCCCTTTATGTTGCAAGAATCCGAAGGTGTAGTAACCATTTTTCAGGGATTATACCAGGCAATGAACATCATTTCTTCCTTCTGATATTTTCAGGATTCGGCACAAATCATTGTAATCAAAATGGCGTGACCTACAACTCGTAATGCAGAATCAAGGATTTATTTCTCCCAACTTCCTTAATTTCTGCCTAATATATCCGCTAGTATTTGTGTATACCTTTTCATAGATTGATCATGCAGCCGAAAAAAAAAAATTGAAATGTTTACCACATTATACGTGGGATTTTACCTTGTAACTAAGCGCGCGACTCTTGTACGCAGGCGTTTCTTGGATTTGCATGAAAACTGTGGAGGATAAAACACGGCATATTTTGCTGATTGATTGAAGAAAAAAAACGGCACCTTTTCGTTTCGGAGGCTATCGATTGTAGAATATCGTGGAATTGGATCAAAATGTAGCATTCAATCTAGAACAAATATACATCAAAATGGAGATGGGGGTGCAAGATTAGGGCTTTCTGGCATCAAAATTTAGGGAAGACTAAGCATGAAGGGGAAATATTTTTAGGCAAAGCTCATTATTATTTGTTTTCTTCTAATTGTGGAGGATTTGTTCTCTACGTGTCTCTCACAAATTTGGTAGGTTGATATTGATGTCAACAAGCTATAATGATTAAGTTTATTATAATTTTACTGTGAAAAAATAGTATTTTTGGTCATGTAATTTACGTAAATTTTTGTTATTTTTGTTATTTTTATCTACCAATTCACAGTTTAGTACAATTATTTGTACATTTTTTTTTCCAAATTTGGTATTTTTCACTCGAGTGTTGGTATGAGATCGGACATGTAAGTAATGTCCGGAGTTACGTTACTATTTTCCAGTGTTACACTAACACTCCGATCAAAAATGTCCACAAGTGAACAAATATGCAAGTTAATGGACTAAAATTAAGAATTAGTTGATAACAATAACAAAAATGAAAAATTGCGTAAGTTATAAGACTAAAAATATTGTTCTTCATCTTATTATTATTATTATTATTATTTAGTAAATCTATGACCATAATGGAATTTTGAATTTTAAATGACAAAGAAACCAGGTGAGAACCTCTAAATCGTTACATTGAATTTAGAAATGTCAAAGTTTTTTTTTTTATGTTTTCTAAACGAGATGTCAAAGTTGAATAAATGTTGGATATTCATTGAATTTTTTTATACAAAAGGTATTATGTTGATGTGCAATAATTGTCTTTATTGGTAGCGAACAATGATGTTTGGACTGTTATGTGGTTTAAAAATTTTGAGTTGCACTATTACAACTAGCTATAGTTTTTGGTAAAACGACAAGCGTTTGGTCCTACAATTAGTATCAGAGTCAAGTTCATGTGTTCGATCTTCATTGATTTCAAAGAGCACAATTATTGGAAAAAAAGATTTTTGAGGTGTAATGATTGTCCATGTTGGTAGAGCGATCTACCCATGATGTTTGAGCTTGCTATGTGGTTAAAACATTTGAGTTGCACAATTGCCATTAGCTATAATTTTTGATAAAACGGCAAGCGATCGGTCCTACATGTTATAACACAAACAATTTTTTAGATATTTCCATCGATTTTTTGCTTAAAATTTGATTTTATTCTGGAAATTTTTTTCTATTAGATATGAATAGGAAAAATAACATGGAAAATTAATTCAGCATAGGGGAAATTTGTTACGAGTTGAAGATTACGCACACTATATAAATAAAAATTAAATCTTGAACATTTTTTTTATTAAATGATATTAGTTTATTCACTAAGTATGATAATAATAATAATATGATAATTTAAAGAAGCATTAAAACATAAAATAGACATACATTCTTTCTTTAAATTAACAAAGAATTGAGCAAACAACACGTTTTATGTTGGGCCAAAATTATTAATATGTTTTTTTAAAAGAAGTTTAATCTCTCCTAAAAAATTTATTATCAATTTTTATTTATATAAAAAATAAAGCATCATCAATAATTTTTTAATCATAATAATTATATAAAATCTATTTATTTATTTATTTTTAGGGCCCGTTTAGTTGGATTGATGAGATTGTGTTCACATATAATATCGTGGCTATTAAAATACTAGAGTATAATGTGAAATGGCATTAGATAAATAATAATATTTTTTGTTTGATTGATTGGATTTGAGAGAAGATAATAAATTAAAATTTTTCATTCTCAATATTTGATTAATATACATTTTAAAAAATATATGAAATATAATATTGTAATTTTTTTCATTCGTGATTTGATTGATGCGAGATAAACAATTAGTGTTATGCATTTACCTCCATGGTATTTAGCACTTATCGCCTTTTTTAAGCATAAAATTTATAATATTGTAGAGAGGTAAATGTCAAATATATTAATAGTGTGTTTGTAATTAGATAAAAATGGGATTTGTGATTAGAAGTTCCATTTTACATGTTTGGACACGTAGAATTTTAAAATGAAATTGGCATTTGATAGAATTTTACTGAGATTTGACAAGATTTTGAATTAAGACGATTATGATGTTGATATGTTGCATACTTGGATTATTGAGTGTATTAAAGAGAGCATGAAAAGTAATGGTGTTATGTGATAATGTTGGCTAAATTCTTGATTTCATGTTCACTTGGTTGTTTGGTTGTGTAAGTTGAATATTGAATTGTTGATGTAAATATGATACTTTAGACGGGAGAAAATGAAGTGGAGTAAGGGTAAGTGGAATTGGAATTTTGATGTGCAGAAATGAGATGAAAGCGTGGCCATGGTTACGGGTTTTAGACTTTTAGCATAATGATTTGGATATGGATCCAAATGGTGTGAGGACACTACAATTATAAAGCTAAGATATAATACTACAACTTTTATATTTTGGGTTTTGTCCAATTCTATGTGGAAAACAAGCCAAAATCGTCCCTAAAGTGTGTCGAATGTATCGTCGTTATGCACTGATACATTTTGGTAGAATGAGCATAAATTTTTACTCAAACCTTTCAAATGACTTGATACCAATTGGGGATGCAAGCCAAGGCATAGGAATACAACTTTTGTGTCTACCACATTTTCAAATTATGAAGAGAAGAGGCGTTTCAGAAGCAATCTTTGTTGTAGCTGTGTGCAAAGCGCGCCCCATTGGTATGATTTGACCGTCCCAGCGTGCCTAGCTCTGGATTTTTGGTGTTTTGGCCGAGAGGTCCGAGCTAGGGCGTTAAAATGTGACCGTCATAGCGCCCATCAAAGTATAAAAATGTGTTTTGAGGTTGAGATGACATAAAATTAAATTGGGGAGTGGTTTTGTCTGATTTTAAATGAAATATTTGTCATATTGAAGATATTTAATGAGATTTAAACTATGAGCATATAAAAATCATTTTTAAATATTATTTTTTCTAACTTAATAAAATATGATATTCCTATAATTGTGCATTATAATTCACACTTTACCACACAAGAAGATATATAATATTTTATATATATATATATATAATATTTTTTGTAAAAATCAAATAAAAATATTTTATACTTAATACTATGGACCCTAAAAAATTGACTCCTCCCTGCTGGTCAGCAACCTCAGCATTCCTTGCTGCTTTATAGTATATGTTATGCATTATAATTCACACACTTTATTTGCGTGTATTTTTTAAATATATATTAGATAAATAAAATTATTATTTTTATTAAGGGGTTTTTTAAAAATTTAAAAGATACACGAAACCCAATAATTTTCCAAAATATCTTATAAATTTTTCTTCGAAAATTTTATAAGAAAGAGAGGTTATGGGTTGTGTGGTTCGAATCGTCGTGACTTATTTTTAACTTTCAAAAGTGTCGGTTCAAATTATTTGAAACCCCGTAGTGTTTTCCAACTTCTTTTATTAAAAAACATAGAGTAGATATCTTGTGAGACGATCTCACGAATCTTTATCTATGAGACGGGTCAATCTACTAATATTCACAATAAAAAGTAATAATTTTTCATGGACGACCCAAATAAGATATACGTCTCACAAAATACGACTCATGAGATCGTCTAACATAAATTTTTGTCAAAACCGTATCACAGAAATATTTTCAATTATTATTTGTTTTCTTATAATTGCGGAGGGTTTGTTATCTAGATGTCTGCCACGAATTTGATAGGTTGATATCAATAAGCTATAGTGATAAAGTTTATTATTATTATTTTTTTTATTATGAGAAAACAATATTTTGATAATATAATTTACACACTTTTTATTTTTTGTGCTCTCATCCATCAATTCACTAACGTGCAATGTTTTTTTTTTTTTTTTGGACATTTTTATAAATATATATTTATGCATACACTAATTTTCCTATTTTTATTTGATAATATTTTTTAATAAATTTTATAATTTCATTTTTAAAATATATATATTCAAAAAAAAATACATCTTATTAATATTTACTTCAACCATTTCAACAATAAAATGTTGTGTTTGATTTGTTCTTTCAAAAAAATAATATGTCTGCATTTTCAAAAAAAAAAATAATAATATGTCTGCGTATCAAGTAGAAGTATTTTCACCTACCAAAATAGGTACGTACCTCTCTTCCCCCTTTTTTTTTAAAAATTCAAAAAAAAAAGGTTATCTAAAATAAATAGAAACAGAAAAGAAAAACCGACAAAATCAAGAGTAGAAATATTATTAATCCGAAATGAACGTATATTTGAGTCCAAAAAATTTGGTGGTCCAATGGGAAAACACACGTTTTTTAATTGCATAATCGTGGGAGGACCATGCTGTCTCGTTAAAATGTTTGATGTGACGGGTGTCTTACACGCCAGCTATTCCATCAACTAGGCAATTCTTTGTATGACATGTAAAACAAATCAAATATTGGCTTCCATTCGAGTCGAATCATTGTTCTTACTCCATTTACAACGTGGGAATATTATTTGATAATATCCGACTCATCACATGTGGTCGGAACACGTCAACAACCAGTCCGGCCAATTCTCACATTAAAATAAATATACTATATATATATATATATATATATAATACTCGCTGAAAATTTAGGGTTCGGTTCCGACAGATGATAGCAATCCAACTGCAAACATTGAATTTACTCTAGGACTGAAATCACGAAGGGGATCGTTAGAAGGGGGGCTGGGAGGATGTCTCGACGTAGCCCATTCGAGACTCAAGTTAAAAGACTGAGAATATAATGAGACAACAGCTAAGGGTGCTGTTAAAAATCAATGTAATGAATGAATTGGACGCTCAAATCTGATATTTATGTGAGGATATCTGGGTTGGGATGAGTTGGGGGTCTAAAATCTGGATTGGATCTAATCTTGATGTGTCTAGTCATATATTTATTTCGATTTTAAATTTTATTAAAAATATTATTTTAGTAACTTGTCTTGAGATCAATCTTGCAAGTGTATAGATTATTTTCATCAAAAGGATTCTCTACCGTAATGTGAAGGGAGTGGCTGATGAGATTCTTTTCCCACGTCAATTTTGCAAGTGTATTGATTATTTTCATCAAAATTGGATAATATCTTTTTTATTCATTATTTAAATTAACAAATAATTGAGCAAACAAACATGTTTTTATGTTGGGCCAAAATGGTTAATGTTCTTTTTTTTTTTTTTTGAGATTCTTTTCCCACGTCAATTTTGCAAGTGTATTAATTATTTTCATCAAAATTGGTTAATATCTTTTTTATTCATTATTTAAATCAACAAATAATTGAGCAAACAACATGTTTTATGTTGGGCCAAAATGGTTAATGTCTTTTTTTTTTAAAGTTTAATATATCTCCTAAAAAAATTATTATCAATTTTTATTTATGTAATGTATCTAAAAATAAAGCATTGTCATTTTAAGAGTGTTTTTATGCAATTCTCCTAGGGTTCTTCGACTCTTAGGCCTGGGAACGTGCGCTGTGCGGAATTGCTCCGTTCATTCACCCGTTCTCGAATTGAACGTTGGGTTGTCACCTAGGTTATGGATCCAGATGAGATTTTTCGTCTGGTCGCAGAGTTGAAACTCACTGTTCCAAAGGAGAGCGACACCGTCTTTTTAGATGATTCAGAAACGCGAGTTGGACATGAACGTTTGGCTAATTGTTTGGTAGCAAAGATTCTATCACCAAAAGCTATTAACAAAGAAGCGTTTCGTCAGCAAATGCCACACATTCTCCAAGCGACAATGAAGGTACATATTAAGGCTATGGGAGACAATACGTTTGTTTGTGATTTTGTATCCCATAGAGACACGATCTTTGGACAAGCGTTCGAAATTACATAATCTTCGACAAAGCTGGAATTGGAGATCATCTATTGCACAGATTCAGGAGCTTGAAACTGAAGTCGAAAAACTTTCTACCCAAGATGAGATGTACTGGAAGCAACGTAGTAGAGCATTATGGCTTAAGGATGGTGATCGGAATTCCCGGTATTTTCACATCTCTGCATCTAGGCGTCGAGCACAGAATACCATCAATGGTTTGGTTTCTTCTCATGGAGATTGGTGTTCAGATAGTAAGGGAATGACAGATATTGTTCTCGATTATTTCAGCAACCTATTCACATCTAGTTCACCTACTGCTGCGGAAATGAATCCTGTCTTAAACACCTTATCTTCGGTAGTGGATGATCTTATGAACTCAGCCCTTTGTGCTCCATTTACGACCTTGGATGTCCGAAAAGCCCTATTCGATATGCACCAAGACAAAGCACCAGGTATCGATGGTATGTCTCCTCTATTTTACAAAAAAATTTGGAATATTGTAGGTGATGATGTTACAGGTGTTGTTCTCCATGTTCTTAATGAAGGGGCTCATATTGATCATTTGAATGATACTATAGTAGCTTTGATACCGAAAACATCTAATCCGGTACTTATGAAAGAATTCAGACCAATTAGCCTTTGTAACGTTTGTTACAAGATCGTGTCTCGTGCTCTTACTAATCGTCTTAGACCAGTTATGGCAAAACTGATTGACGAATTCCAGAGTGCTTTTGTCCCGGGCAGGATGATCTCAGATAATATCATTGTGGGGTATGAAGTTATCCATTGGATGCGTACAATAAAATCAGGTCGGGTTGGTTATGCAGCGCTTAAACTTGATATGAGTAAAGCGTACGATCGAGTGGAATGAGATTTCTTACAGGCTCTGATGATTAGATTGGGTTTTGCAACGGAGTGGATTGATAAGATAATGAGGTGTGTGCAGACAGTGAGATATTTCTTCCAGATTAATCAAGAAGTTGTTGGGCCTATCACTCCTAGCCGTGGACTTCGGCAAGGTGACCCTCTGTCGCCTTACATGTTCGTATTATGCGCACATGGCCTATCTAGACTCTTCACCACTTACGAGTCTAGGGGCCTGATTCGAGGTGTTAGGATTGCTTCAACTTGTCCGGTAGTATCTCACCTCTTTTTGGCAGATGATAGCCTTATTTTCTTCAGAGCCACCTTGGAAGATGGGGCTCGGGTTAAAAAGTGCTTAGACCTCTATGAACGAGCTTCGGGCCAGATGATTAACTATGAAAATTCGGCTCTCTCTTTTAGCCCCAATACCCATCCAATGTTAATGGAGAAAATTAAATCTACTCTCACGATTCATATTGTTCAGAGGCATGAGATCTACTTGGGCCTCCACAATGTATCTCTGCATAGCAAGCGTCTACAGTTCCAGTATCTTGTGGAAAGAGTTGTGCGGAGGATTCAAGGATGGGGACACAAATATTTATATAGCGGGGACAAAGAGACTTTGATTAAATCTGTTATACAAACTATACCAACATAAGCAATGAGTTGATTCCGAATTCCCAAGGCTATTTGTTTTGAAATTGAGAGGGAATGTGCCAACTTCTGATGGGGAATGGATAATGGGAAGAGGAAAATACACTGGAAGTCGTGGGACTCTCTATGCAGGCCTAAAGTACAGGGTGGTATGGGTTTCAGAAGAACGGAGGACTTTAACCGGGCGCTTCTTGCGAAGCAAGTTTGGAGATTGGTTAGATTTCCAGATTCCTTAGCCTCTCGAATACTTAAAGGCCAGTACTTTAAACATGGTGATGTGCTGGAGGCGGGTTTGGGTAGTAACCCATCTGAGATCAATATTCTGGAGTAAAGGGCTTCTAGGGAGGGGTCCTTTTTGGAGGGTTGGTGATGGCAAGTCAATAAGAACTTTTGATGACAAATGGATACCAGGTTTGGTGTCGAATTTAGGGATGATGGAGGGGATAGACCGTAATGATTCCACTGTGGACACCTTGATTAAGGACGGATCTTGGGATGTGGATCTAATTTCTAATACCTTTAATCCATGGATAGTTGGTGAGATTCTCAAGATCCCTCTATCGTCAAGGCTTTGTTTTGACACGAGATTCTGGAGATTTGATAAGAAAGGGAAATATTCGGTACGGAATGGATATCGCCTACAACAAGGATTATTTGCTCAACCGGAACACCAATCGGCACTCATGTTGCAATCTTGGTGGACATTCCTGTGGGGTCTCTCTATTCCGCCGAAGGTGCGTATTTTCTGGTGGCATATTTCCTATGATATTATACCAACAAATCTCAATCTCCAAAGGCATCATGTTCCGACCTCTGGCACATGTGTGCTTTGCTTCAACACACAAAACACAACATGCCACTCTTTATTTTTTTGCTACACATCTAAGGCAATATGGAAAAATTCTGATCTCTATCAAGTCATCGGTTTGGGAAAAAGGAGCAGTACTATTGATTTTTGTTTTTTGATGAGGGATAAATTATCGAATGTTGAGTTTGAAAAATTTGCTATTCAAACTTGGGTAATCTGGAAAGAAAGACAAAATCTGATCCATGATGACAGCAGAACCAGTATGGCAGTGGATGTCTCTTGGAGCTTAACATTTCTTACAGACTTTCAGAAAGCTAAGGCTCTTGATCAACAGGCGGTTTCTGCTCATAGTGTACTGGATGACAGGAGATGGATGGCACCAGATGCAGGTACCTTTAAACTCAATGTTGATGCTTGTGTTAATGATAATTCCAATCAATACAGCATAGCGGGTGTCTTTCGAGATTGTCAAGGGAGATTATTGCTAGCATTTGGGAAGCAGATTTCTCAACCTCTGTCTGTTGCCCATGGTGAGTTACTGGCAATTCGTGAAGGAGTTAAATTGTTTTATGAAAAGAATTTTCGAGATGTTCTGGTCGTTTCTAATCTGTTCTGGCAGTGCAAGCGATCAATGCCATATAAGATGATCTGGGTTATGTTGGAGTATGTGCGTCAGATATCAACATTCTGGTGCAAGCCCCATTTATCTCTGGAATAGTTTATGAGCCTAGGTTGTCTAATATAGTTGCTCATAATTTGGCTAAATTTTTTCTGTCATCCCCTTCACCCTTTGTTTGGTTGAATGGTGCTTTTCTTTATTGGCTGGTCGAGTTTGTAATGAACGATTTATCTTAATATAATTACAAGCTTACCTTTCAAAAAAAATGTAAAGCATTGTCAATAATTTTTTTTAATAATAATTATATAAAATCTATGAATTATTTATTTTTAAGATCCATTTAGTTGGATTGATGAAATTATGTTCACATACAATATTGTGATTGCTAAATTATTCGAGTGTGATGCGAAATAATATTGGATAAATAATAATATATTTGGTTTGATTAATTCATTTATATAAGATAATAAATTAAAAAATTCATTCTCAATAATTAATTAATATACATTTAAAAAATATATGAAATATAATATTGTAATTTATTATTTGATTGATGCTGAGATAAAAAATTAGTATTTTGCATTAACCTCCATGGTATTTACCACTTATCACCTTTTTTTAAGCATAAAAATTCTAACATTGTAGAGATGTAAATGTCAAATATATTAATAATGTGTTTGTAATTAGAAAAAATGAGATTTGGAAGGATTTGGAATTAGAAGTTCCATTTTGAATGTTTGGGCACGTAGAATTTTAATGTGAAATTAGTATTTTATAGAATTTTATGGGATTTGACGAAATTTGGTTTAATTAAATGAAATATTTGTCATATTGAAGATATTTAAAGAGATTTGAACTATGAGATATAAAAATCATTTTTAAATATTATTTTTTCGAACTTAATAAAATATGATATTCCTATATTTATGCATTATAATTCACACACACTAATATAGAAGAAGATATATAATATTTTGTTATTTTTTTTTGTAAAAATAAAATAAAAATATTTATACTTCAAAGTCGTATACATGTCAAAAACTTGTGTGAGACGGTCTCACGGCTCGTATTTTGTGAGACAGATCTCTTATTTGGGTCATCTATGAAAAATATTACTTTTTATGCTAAGAGTATTAGTTTTTATTGTGAATATCCTTAGGGTTGATCTGTCTCACAAATATAGATTCGTGAGACCGTCTCACAAAATAGCTACTCTCTGTAAATTTTACCATGCGGTACGAATTTTATGGACCCAAAATTTTTACTACTCCCTGCTGGTCAGCAACCTCAACATTTCTTGCTACATTATAGTATATATTATGCATTATATTTCACACACTTTATTTGCATGTATTTTTTAAAATAGATATTAGATACATAAAATTATTATTTTTTATTAAGGGTCTTTTTTTAAATTTAAAAGATACACGAAACTTAGTAATTTTTCAAAATATTTTACAATTTTTCCTTCGAAAATTTTATAAGAAAGAGAGGTTATGGGCTGTGGTACGAATCCTGGTGACTTATTTTGAATTTTCAAAAGGGTCGGTTCAAATAGGTACCTATCCTTTTCTAAAAAAAAGTTATTGAAAATAAATAGAAACATAAAAAACGAACCGACAAATCAAAAGAGTGAAAATATTATTAATCGTTGACGTAAAAATTTATGTGAGATGATCTCGTGAGTCATATTTTGTAAGACATATCTTTTATTTGGGTCATCAATGAAAAAATATTACTTTTTATGCTAAAAGTATTACTTTTTATTGTGAATATCGGTGGGGTTGACTCGTCTCACAAATAAAGATTCGTAAGACCGTCTCACAAGAAACTTACTCTAATCTTATATATATATTTTATGAGTTTGAAATTTTTATTCTTTGTGATGAATTTTTATTTTTAACAAAATTCACCAATATTTGAATCCAAGAAAATTTGGTGGTCCAATGGGAAGGACGTTTTTTCATTGAATATTTGGGTACAATGCTGACTAAATAAATGTTTAATGTGTCAGATATTTTTCATGCCAGCTATTCCATTAACTCGGCAATTATTGTGTGACATGTGAAACATATCAGATATTGGCTTTTGCTCCACATCATAATTCTTAGGGCATTTACAAAATGTTAGAAATAGTTTTTTCAAAATAGTTCGACCGAGAACCGATCACGATTTTAGCATGAACGATATTCAAAATCATTTGAATATTTGCTTTTTAAATTTTTTGTTATTGATATATATGATTATTTTGATTTTAAATTTTATAAAAAAAATATTATTTTAGTAATATTATATCTTATTTTTATTCATTTATTTTTATAATACATATATGTAATTATATGTGATTACTTTTTACATTGTTTAGATTTAAAATTTAGACAAATATATATATATTTTTATTTTATGTATAAATATTTAAGATATTTTGAATTTTAAATATATTTATTATTTTATATAATATAATGTTTTCTAGTCCGATCGTCGATTCAATCGATGGGACCTGTCGAACCATTTTTAAAGGTGAATCGATTCGATTATCGGTCTGACTACGAAAACATTGGTTGAAGCCCCAAAAAACTCCAAACAACTTTTATATAGACTATCACATTTAATTAAAATATCATGATGTTCTCGTTCTTTCATAAAATTAATATTCTCCTTCTTTAAAATATTAATTACAAAACAAATTTAAATATTATAAAATAAAATGTAAAACATTAAGCAATCAAATAATACAAATAATTTATAATAAAAAATATGTTATTTTTTTAAAAAATAAATATATATATATATATATATAATATACTTTATAATAAATTAATCTTCAAAATTTAATAAAATCACACTTTTTAATATCAAATTATTTTTGCACTCCAAATTTGAGGAAATGAGAAAATAAGTCGTTGGTAGAACTTGAGAGACGGTAAATAAATAATTTATGTCATTTTTTTAACAAAATATATCATTTATGATATAAGTAAAAGAACAAAAAAGTACGGATTTATAAGACATGTTAAATATATTATCTGAATATCATTTAATTTACAAGCTGTAAGAGATAACTTTATGACATTTGATGAAATTTATATCAATGCAAAAATTTGTGTGAGACAGTTTCATATATTGTATTTTGTGAGACGGATCTCTTATTTGGGTCATATATGAAAAAATATTATTTTTTATGTTAAAAGTATTACTTTTTATTGGGAATATCGGTAGGGTTGACCGTCTCACGGATAAAGACACGTGAAACCGTCTCACAAGATACCTACTTTTATATAAATATACTTAATATATATTTAATAACGATCATGAAATTACGAGATATTTGATTATATATTGAACGATTAATTTTCCCACCAACTAACCGCAACTTGTCCCAGCTACTCAACTCTAAGTCGGTGGGTAAACCGCAAGTTGACGGCACAACAATAGAAGGTTGGAAGCTCGGTGGAGTATAAAATCCCCAAACTCTTGGGATTCAGCCTCACACTTTCCATTTCTGTGATCTCTGCATCTCAACATTCGAAGGTAAGAATCACATTCAGCACAACATTCCTTTCTACATTATGATACATACATATATATATATATATTATGGTTTGTATTGTTTAGAGAAATGCATGGCTCGTTTAGCATTTTTTCCTATAATGTTATCATCTGTTACGATTGCTTACTTGTGTGTTTACAGAAGAACCCATGGCTTATTTTGCAATCACCGACGCTTGTGATGCAAATGAACCATTTCTTGAAAGTGGTGACATTCGAATCCTACCCCCTATCTTCCAAATGTATGGGAAACGTCGAGCGTTCTCCGGCCGTATCGTCACTGTCAAGGTATTTGAGGACAACATATTGGTTAGAGAGTTTGTTGCAAGCAAAGGCCATGGTAGAGTTCTTGTAATAGATGGTGGGGGTAGCATGAAGTGTGCTTTGATTGGAGGAAAACTAAGCCAAAAAGCTCGAAACAATGGTTGGGCCGGAATAGTTGTCAATGGTTGTATCCGAGATGTGGATGATATCAATGCCTGTGATATTGGGGTTAGAGCATTGGCAGCACATCCCAAGAAACCAAAGAAAAACGGCTCCGGTGAGAGGCACAACAGGATTTATATCGCAGGGGCTGAAATTCATGATGGAGAGTGGTTGTATGCAGATACTGATGGTATTATCGTATCCAAAACAGAGCTCTCTCTCTAGCTCTTTCTCGATATCATAATGTATTTCTATCCATTAAAGTCCAATAAATTGTCGATGCATGCAAGCTTTCTGTGTTTGATTTCTCTGTTCCTGTAAGTGGCGATGAGTGTTGTATGTGCTTTGTTAAGCCTACTTTTCTTTCTACTCTTTGTATCCTTCCGCCTTGAGATGTGTGTGTGTAAGATTATGTAATTGTTTGGAATATAAAACTTACTATTTTGTTATTTTTTCCCTTTTTTTATAAAACATATTTCATTCTACATTCATTTTTATTTATTTTATGAATTATTGTTTTAGTGATTTTATCGAGAAAAATATCATTTATCACTGTTGTAAAAACAAAAAAAGTATGTATAAATTAAAACTCTCCGAAAAGAGTAAGTTTATCGGGCGTCAAAATAAACTATAGTAACGATATCACCAATTGAATTACATTAAATCCTTTTTTTATTATCGTTATCTAACGGTCCGATTTTTTAACGAAACAAAGAATAATGATAAATAATTAAAAATATTTTTTTGGATTTGTTATTGACTTAATATAAAATAAAAAAATATTTTAATTTATTTTTTGTTGTTTCAATTTTTTTTAAAAAAATTAATTAAATACAAATGAAAAAAGTTTTTTATTTTGCTTCAATTTGAAAAATATAGGGTTGTATATGATAATTTATTTTTCTTTTATTTTATCGTGCAATTGTTTTAGAATCAAGCGATCATCAGTATGTCGAAAACTATAGCTATTATCTAATACGCAATTTTACTTCACTATACTTATGGCAGCGTACATACTTGAGTGTTAATGGGTAGGTACATGAGTTTGGAGAGGTGCATGTCTATCTGTTGGTGCTGTCTCATATCCCTTAGATATCAGTCTTACAATTTCCTTACTGTCGGTTATGTCCCTAAGAGAGATATTATTGCATGTTAAGATATCGAGTCAGTTTCTTACGATCCACCTAGTCAATCAGATAAAGCGGCGCAATGTCAACAGTTTGACACACAACAGGAAATCACCCGTCCCAATACTACTCACATCGTGCACATTAAACCTAACATTTCCTCTAAGTCCTATCTCCAAAGTTGCACCAAAAAACACTTAGCAACTTTTTCCCCCTATGACCCCACTCCTCTACGTCAAATCAGAGGTTTGCTTTTTTTTTAAAAAAAAATTTGTATTTATTATAAATATTTGTATTAAAAGTTATAAATACTATTTAAATGATAGGATAATATTTATTTTATTATTTTAATAATTAGATATTTAATCGTATAAATTTTAAAATAATAATGGTTGATTTTTAAAATATTTATTTATTTATGTTAATTATTATTAATTAAGGACTAATTTGATTTAATAAATCATAATTAATATAATTTTAATATATAATTTATATTCATATTATATATAATTTAAATTATATTATATAATTAAATTATAAACTTAAGTATTATTATTTAAATTTATTAATAATAAAACCTTAGTCATAATAAAAAACATATTAAATAAAATATAATAATTAATATATGTAAAATAAAAAGAATATTTCGAAAATAATTTTTTTGGTGTAAGATTTGAAGTAAATGGGTTGGAGATGAATGTTGTATTTGGTGCAGAAATCGCACTATTTTAGTGTAAAAGTTGCACCAAAATAGATTTTTTGGTTGGAGATGGCCTAAGAAATTTATAAATATGTTTCTTTGGAGACTTCAACTCATGACTCCACTCTGTACGAATTGTTAAGATCAATTGCTTACCACTAGGTCAAAAAATATAGCTGTTATCGAAGGAGCAAATTTTTTTTATATACTTCTGTCAACACAGTGTACACTTACTTGAGTGCTAATGGGTAGGGCTATTAGGCCCATGAGTTTGGAAAATACGTGTCCTTCTACTGTTGTTATCTTATAACTCTTATATATCGGTTTTACATATTTCCTACCGTCGGTCATGTCCTCAATAGAGACAGTATTGCTCGTTAAGCTTTTATGCTACTTTTCAAGGACCCACCTAGTCAATCAGATGAAACATTGCAACGTCTGCAGCTTGATACACGATAATTTCTTAAGAGGTCACTAATCTCATTACTACTCTCACTCATACACGTGTAATTCTACAACTTTTTTTTAAATCTAAATGTAATTATAAATCATTTTTTTGTCTTGAATTTTTTTAAAATACGCATTATCATTTATGCATATTGATACACTAATCTTCCTAATTGTATTTGATCATATTTTTATAAATTTTGTCATGTCATTTTTAAAATATAACATATATATTTTAAATATTAAATATTATATGTATTCGAAAATAAAATTATTCTTATTAATTATTTATTTCAACAATAAAATGTTGTGTTTGATTGGTTCTTTCTTTTTAAACAAATATTTGTTTGGGTTTCCAAGTAAAAGTATTTTTAGCTCTCAAATAGGGACCTATCTTTTCATTATTAAAAATAAAAAATATATATATTTTTAAAATAAATAGAAACAGAAAAAAAAAAAGAAAAGAAAAGTAAAAGTAAAAATATTACGAATCTCAAAATTTACCTCCGATGTGCAAAATCTCCTTGTCCTACAATTTTTGTGTGGCATTACTTTTTTATTTATTTATTGGATATTTATTATTTGTAGAGGACAAATTGTACGATGTGGTTTTGTGTGGCGTTACTTTTTTTATTTTTATTTATTATTTGTGGAGGGAGAAATTGTACGATATGATATGTCCATGTCGCGCTGCAATGTTCAACGCGGAGATATATGTACGCCAACAACTCTTATTATTGTGTTACATGTGAAAAAAGGGTAGGTACGATATAGTATCAATATATTTATATTGGTAAAAATTTGTCTGAAACGGTCTCACGGATAGTATTTTGTGAGACATATATCTTATTGAGGTCATCAATAAAAAAAATTAATTTTTATGCTAAGAGTATTATTTTTTATTGTGAATATTGGTAGGATTAGCCCGTCTCACAGATAAAGATTCTTGAGACCATCTCACAAGAGACATACTCATCTATATTTGTGAGATTATCGATCGATTTATATTTTTTGTTAAATTAATATATTTAATATAAAAAATATATTTTTTTAGGTCGAATTGAAGCTCATTATCGTAAATTGAATAATAAGACATTTTTTTATATGAGTTTTTGTGATTTCATATATCAAATATTCTATGCACATGGCAAGTGGGTTGTAACGGATCTGAGCTATCAGGTGGTAGTTAGTAGTTTGGGTTCAAATAGTTGGAGTTGAGTCGAGTCGAGTTCGAGATGTAAATTCAGTTACTTTCATCTTGCCACAAATGATATATTTTAGTATTCAATTTTAGAAAAGAAATTTAAAATTGTATTCACTTCGAGTTGCTAGAAAAAAAATTTGTTGTTCTAGTATGAATCTGGTTTTTTTTTTTTTTAACGACATGAAAACATGTAGTACCTTTCGGTGTGCGCGGAGTCAATCGTACTTAGCAAGTCATGTGCGATAGACTCACGTAAGATTCGATAACGTACTGGTAGGTAGAATTTAACTCTTGGTCATTGGTCGAGCAATCATCTATTATGTCAACTCGAACACCTCTAAAGACAAGTACTAGACTTTTAATGATTTTTGTTGAGTTTAAAAGTCTAGAGATATTCAATATAGACTTTTACATACTCTATAAAAGTTTAATGGTATTCATTGTAAACTTTTGTATAATTTTAAAAGTCATGTGTCATTCAAATTTTACTTTTAAAAACTCTACAAAAGTCTATAGATATTCAAAACATCAATAAACTTTTAATGACTCCATGAAATTCTATTACGTGCAAGAATTAAAGCCAAAGGTACCACAATAAAATGTCAAAAAATATATTTAATTCAACATAAAAATTTAAATATACATTTAATTTGAAAAATCACCTAAACTCACATACTCAATAAAAACACTAAAATTTTCATTCATTTGTCATTTCTCATCCATATATTTTTCTTTTTATTTGTACTTTTTTAAAAAATATTTTTTTAATTGCAAAAAATAGTTTTAAATCATAATTATTAACATCGTTCATTTTGTTTTTTTGGTTCCAATCACAAAACCTCATAAAATTTAAAATTATATTTATTATAAAATTTAAATAATTATTATACTACATACCCGAAAAAATTATAATATTTTATTGACTTATAAATTGAAAATAATAATTATTTTTAATTAGTAAAATTTAATTTTTTTATTAATTATTATATAACATTTGATGTTCAATTATTTTATATAATTTTTTAGTTAATATATATCTTGATTTTGATTATAACTCAAAATCCTTGCGTATGATATTTTTTCATTAATTTGAATATATACATACATATGTACATATATATATAATATTTATTTTTTAAAAATATTAGTTATTTAAATAAACATGTGGAAGTGACTTGAATAATTGAAATTTAATTGCAATAAATTTAGTACTAACTTATTTATTGTTTTTCGTAAAACAATATGTAAAAAATATTATATTGAGAGAGAAAAATATTTGAAATAAGTAAAAGTTATTCACGTTCGATTATTAGTACAGATAAATTTTAAAAAAGCACAATAATAAATTACAAAATCTACATGATTCTATGAAAAAGTAATGAATTGATTCCCATTATATACATAGTGCAACATTACCTTTGAGGACAATAAATCATATATAATTCACCCATCCAAATAAACTTACATTTATTTGCATCCGAAAAGTTGGGTTCGAGCATGTGCGTAACTAGGATTATAGGATCAGATGTGCAAGATTATGATATTTTTATTATTTTTAAACTTTTGTACTATTAAATTAAAAACAAATCATTGGCAAAATAATATTATTTGAAACTTTTTCGTCCGACAAAATCCCGGCTTTGCCCATAGCATTGTTCCGCCCCAGATATGAGTATCACAATGCTCGAACTCGATCGAATATTAAATTTCAAACTCGAGCTTGACTCATAAAAATATCAAGTTACTTGAGCTTTGTGTTTGAAAAGCTCAAAAATATTTATATCATAATAGCCAGTAGAGCTTGAACTCGAGCTAAAAAAATTGTAGGATTTAAATTTTGTGTGTATGTGTGTGTATATTATACTCACAAGCTACTCAAGCAGAAACAATTAAAGTTTGAATTTGACTCGAGTGAAGAGTCGAGCTACTTGAACTCGACTCGAGTTTGGTCAAATCAAGATCGAGTCAAGTTTTGATCTAGTAGCCTTGACTCATTTACACCCCTATTCAGAACTTTCTAACCACTAATGCGTAATTAGATAAAACTCCATGATATAAACATGTATTTTGTTATGGCTAAAGACTCGTACTGTTATTCACGCGATAAAACCCATGATACATCCATGCAAGTATACGAGCAACAATTCTTATGCTCAATGAATATATACATTTTTTTATAACGACAAAACCCTCCATCGTTACCCTTCGATACACATCTGATAAACCCCATGACTAACACAATAGTTTTCAAACCACATTAGTCGGGTAAATCGCACTGGGCAAATCCTGTGCGACAGACTAATTCGAGAAAGTGTTGGTAGAGGAAATCAAAATCATAATCATTGGTCTAAGTCCTGACATGCTCCATCAACTCTGACAGTTCTTCAAGGACAAATACATACATAATTATTTGTCTAATAGAAGAACTTTTCCAAAAACTAATTTCAGGCATCTAACTGGAATAACTATTCTGGGTAACTTAATTATGAAAGTATTAGGATCTATGACACGTATATGCATTAAGCCAATCCTGTCCTGGCTAATTAGCATAATTTTGGGAATACCAGGACTTAATTTGTAAACCATACTCATATGTATGACACAGAATATTTTAGTGAAATTTTTTGGAAGTCCAGTATTAAATATGATTTGACGCAGAAAGAATGAAGCAAGTTTAAGTTAAGACCTTGAAAATTTAGTATACGATATAATTTGCCATCTTTCCATTTTCCTGCTAACGTCTACATTTTCCATCCTCTGATTGGTTCTTTTATTATGTTGGGATATCTTGCAAACAAAGGTGAGTGGCAGATCATTGATAGATAAGAAAATTATTCTCTGACCTTTGAGTCCACCAACCTGAGCTAAGCACGGTATATGGAGATCGTTCATAATGGTGGACAACTATGGAAGTACAGATTGTTAAGATATGATATTGTGTATTTCATACCACCAAAGCAAACAGTGGGATTTGGCTTAAAATTGAAAATCGATTCTACACTGCATGCATAGGTGGAGAACTTGTAGTTTTGTTAGAGGTAGCAAACAGGGGATATCAGTGCAAAGATGGTCTCATAATATTTTTGTATTTTCTACTGTTGCTGAAAGCTCACATTCTTATAACAGCAAAAAGGAAGAATTATGGAGGCATTGGCTTGTTTGCTTACTCCATATCCTCCATATTCTTTAGTTTAGCTCCTATTTACTATGTTTTGGATTTTGGTTCTCGGGAATCAAAATTTTGATCGATGTTTTGATAAAGGATGAAGTAGGGTCAAGATTTCAGTTTCTGAAGTTGAGCTAGTGTCTGAGGATCTCAACACTAAGACATTGTCACCTTGTGACTGGTGAGAATTAAGCCCGAGGATTCGGGGAAAAAGCTTGATAAAGTTTCCTCTCTAAATGTGTACTGATTAGTTTTTCAACATTGGAACTGAAAATCTTGGCATAATAATTCCTGCAGTTTAGCACTTGACAAATTTTAAACTTTGTTCTTGTCAGATATATGGACCAGAAAGTAGTGGACAGACTACATTAGCACTCCGTGCAATTGCAGAAGTCTGGGTTTAGTATGTGTTTGTTTTACTTATGCCAGCTATTTGAAACTCACAGTCCAACGTATATAATTGAACACTTTTTAAAATCTTAATTGATAGCATTCTTCGTATGCTCGTTTTGCCCACGTTGCATTATAAAAACACTCTGAAACTTCTCAGTGTTATACAGAGTCTTGGTGGAAATGTCATGCTAGTTGACGCTGAGCATTCGTTTGATCCAACATATTCAAAAGCTTTGGGAGTTGATGTAGAAAATTTGATTGTTTGCCAGCCTGATAATGGAGAAATGGCACTAGAAAGTAAATCCGTTTCCTTGTAAAGTTGCTAAGACATGAATTACAACTTTTTATCCATGACCTTTTTATCCACATATAGTTCTACCTATACTTCTGGTTTATTTGGTTTCTGTGTGTCAGTTGCTGACCATTCGTGTAGATCTGGTGCTGTTGATCTTATTTGCATTGACTCGGTCTCAGCACTTACCCCATGGGCTGAAATCGAAGCAAGCTGCTGAAGTTGTATTACTCTATACATTGTGTATTCTAAGCTAGTGTTTTTCTTCTAGAACATTTAAATTGTTTGAGCTATATCATTTGAATAGGGCGAAATAGGGATGCAACAAATGTGCTTGCAAGCTCGACTTATGAGCCAAGTATCGCGCAAGATGTCCGCAATGCTTCTAAAGCTGGGTGCACGGTTGTATTCTTGAATCAAATAAGACACAAGGTACGTTTGATCAAAGAACTGTTATTTTCTTCTAATATCGGAGCAACTGTCTGATCTCTATTGTGTGAAATGTGCTGTGCGTGAAACTTATGGCAAGAATTCATCTGAATTCTGGTGATATCCTTCCTAAAACCAGATAGGTGTCTTTTATGGAAATCCTGAAGTCACTAGTGGTGGTATTGCTTTGAAGTTCTTTGCATCTGTCCGACTTGAGATACGCCCTACCGGGAAGATAAAGTCTGTAAGCCCAAAATCACACAATTTAATAATCTCTCACTTTTCTACTCTAAAAGTTAGCGTTTAGTCGTAAAAGATTTATTTATCCTAGGTTGAAGGAGATGACGATGTTGGACTTAAGTTCGTGTAAGAGTTCAAAAGAGTAAGGTCAGGGCCAGTAAACCACATGAATGTATATATATTCCTGGCTGCTGTTCAAGTATTTGTTGAATGTGGTGCCTGAGTAGAGACATTCATAGCCTGTACTTTTGATCAACGTCTTTTTCGTGAATGTTTACACCAATGCTACGTATCTTGGTTTAACCTTATGGTTTCTACAACAGGTTTCAAGGCCATACAAGCAAGCTGAGTTTGAAATTATATCTGGAGAGGGGGTGAGCAAGCTGGTGAGTGAAAATTTAGTCTGTTGTCGTTTCTGCCCTGGCTTTTTCTTGCTCCCGAGATTTTTATACCTGCCATTCAGGGTTGCATATTGGATTGTGGTGAAATGACGGATGTTGTCGTAAAAAAGGGAGTGTGGTATAGCAATGGAGATCAGAGGTTTGCTCTGTAATATTGTTTTGGTTGGAAAAAATTAGATAATTGTTTAGTGCATGTTTAACACACGAAGCTATTGGATATAGATTGGGACAAAGAAGAGACAGAGCATTACAGCACCTTCAAGAAAATCCCCTTTTGTCTGAAGAGACAGAGAAGGAGAGTGTGGTAGTTATAGAGCTTGAATCTTGCTTATGGATTTAGATTTTAGGGTACTGTTCTCTACGGTTGTTTTTAGCACAAAATTAATTTTCTTCACTACCTACTACCAATGGTTCAAGCAATTTTATCGCATTCAGTCTGCGAACCAGCACGAAGAGGAACTTGGTGAATTTCAATGATCTCTTACATAAACGGAGCATAAAGTTTACATTGTCATTCTTTACTCCCACGAGTTAAGTCTTTGTTTTTCCATTTCTATGGAACCCAAAAGAATAACTAAATTCGCATACCTGCAGAAAGTTAGAGCTGCGGTGGTTGAAGCTGTCGTTCGAGTGGACTCTTGCTCTTAAGTTCTCGCTTCCACAATCCGAAGATGAAGTTTCCAAGAAACACTGTGAGGTGGATAGATCTTTTCCATCTCCTGCAAGGTTTCTCTCGGAAGATCGGTTACAAATGTTCAATGGACAAGAAATCCTAGATTTTCGATTAGGGTAGATATGTACACATTCTTCAAGCAAAACGACCCTTGGAAGGTTTTCATGGGATCCTACCCACCGTCTCCATCGTTTTGGCTGATGTTCGTCTTCCCATGGAATGTGACTTCATTACCTTGCTTGAAATTGGATAGGAGTTTTATTTAAACAGATTAAATCTTCATCCGCGGATCGTTAGCAAAGATTCCTTGAATTGTGAGAAGACAAAATTGTCTTTCAAATGGACCAAGATATTTTTCTTTGATAAAAAATTCAAAATATTCATGTCATGGAATGATGTATGTCATATTTGTGCTCTACTTCCTAATACTTACTCACTTTCTAGTACTCATTAATATAATTTTAAGCATATACAGTGAAATATAAAAGTTGGAGTGATGATATTTCATGCAAACAAAAAAGAGCTAAACAGTTTCGAAGATACCTCAAAAGATTATATTATTCCTAACCCACTCATGAACCTCGGATGATTTTTGGGCGTGGCGTCGGCCCTCCTTTCTACGAACAGAAACAAAAACAAAACTCCAAAGCAAAACCAACTTGAATAATGTGGCAAAGACACATTTTGATGGTAGTAAAAACAAACAAAACTCCAAAGTAAAAGCAACTTAAATAACATGGCAAAAACACATTTTGATGTGCAGTAAAGACCAAGACATGGGGATTTCTTTTCCAGGATCGACACCTCAAGCAACGGCGAAGTAAGCCCAGCCAGATTTCAACATGGTTGGATGACTCGCGATTGCACATTTCACCTTTCCTGATGTACCTGAATACCACCAAAACTGAACTTGAGATAGAGATAGACCCACAACTTTAAATCATCAATATGCTTTCCAACATTATACCATAGATAGTTTCAACGGCAAAAGAATCTTAGGTAATGTTTTGATGTGGGGGTATCTCATGTCTCATTTACCAATTTAGCACTACTTACAAAGGTCATTCCACAGACACCAAATCAATTGAACACTTTTTCGGCATCCGAAAGTCAGCTCCATAGCTTTCCAGTATTGTCACCAATACCTTTTTCGTGGGCATGGTACTTTTTATGGAAGCCTGGAGCAGCCTCACAAGAACTACTAACACCTTGAGATGTATTTGGTGATGTGGGAATATGATAAAGGACACCTTTCAACTCCTCGGAACCCAAATTGACTGTGATTAAATATCCATCGTCAAATTTACCATCAATTGTTCCAGTGACTAAGCTGCCATCATCCAGGTTAGGACCCACTGCACAACATATATAAGTATGTTGGGTAAGCTATATTTCAAGAATGTGACATCAACAATTTGTTTATGGCTCCGGAAAATAATAAAAATAAACAGAAAGATTTCGTAAAGCCTCACCCCAAACTTGATTTGGTGCAGCACTGTTAAGAGAATGCGACAATGTGAATCCGTTGCTACTCTTGTTTGCTTGATTCATCAATATAAAATAAACATCAATGGTTCTGCTTAATATAAATTGGTTTAAATATAATCGAAATTGAGTGTGACGGTACCAGAAACAGAGAGTGATGGTTCTTCTTTTCGAAGATAGTAAATCTGCTCAAAATGATAAAGTAACGACATATAATATTTTCGCAACACAAATGACGCATTGGTAACGGAGGACGGAAACTTGAAGACTCCGGTAATTTCCTTCCATCTACGATCTCCTAGAACCTGGAACGTGTAACTGGAAATAGTTGGAGTCTTGGGGATGGATCAGAATATGAAATTGAAAACTTGAATATTCCTCATAGCACAAGTCATATCAAGTAAAATAGTAAACCTTCGAATTGACCAACACTGTTTTCAAACACTACATGTACTTGTTGCTAGCACCTAAGAAAAATTTTCCGAACTGAATATATCATAAACATACTCTGATAACCAATTTAATTTGTTTAAAAGTTACTTTCTGCACTTTCTAGTTTGATCATCAAAAAGCTATGTACATGGATGGAATACGCATGACTATTAGCCATAAAATTGGGAACCCATGGCCTGCTCATTACTTCTGATATCGATGAGCAGATTTGACACAAGAAGGTATTGATCACCATAAAATTGGATTGTGCCAATTGTAAGCCAGATAACTTTGAGGTAGCATATTTTATAATTTCAAAAATGCTAATTAAAGCCAAAGTCAGACACCAAAACATGTGGCTTTAATGCTAATTTTAAAAAGTTGATGTTTGGTTAGGTTTTCATATTAAAGATGCTTACAAAAGCCAAAATCAAGAAGCCAAGAGCGATAGCAAATTAGGGCTTGTGCTTCAACTAATCTTTCCACATAAGTAATTTTTTTTCAATAAAAGCAACTCTCTTCACAATCATACTAGTCAATAACAATTATCCAAAATAAGGTTCCTTCCGAACCAGGAATGGGTACTGAGTACTGAACCGTTTCCAGAAATTGAAACCAATACCCGAAAAATTACAGTGATGTTCAATTTTGGAATCAAGCCCATGATCGAACCATGTGGAACCATAAACAAAACAGTTAAAATTAATCTTCTGGTTTAAGGTTATAGAGTATACACAGATTAATTTCTAAAATTGAAACAGATCCAATCGGAAACGAAAGCATATGACACTTGCATGGGAATTTGAACCGCGAGTTCAAAACCGTGATCAGGCCTTAATGAAACTTCTAGTTTTCACCTCAATGAAACTAATTCATTTGAGCTAGTTTTTAGGGTGGAGTTAGACTCAAGTCCATGATTTTAACATGGTATCACAACACAACACACTCATTGTTATATGTTGGACTTACTTGGTGGGCAACCTGCTAAATATCTTGTAAACTTCACACTCTAATTATTCATTTTGAATTAAGTTATTCGAAGTTGTATATATAGACTTGAAAAATATCCTCTCTTGAGCTAGCTTTAGGCCCGAGTCCATGATCTTAACATACTTCTAATGCTTATAAGTTAAGTGCTAATGAATCCAAATACTTGCCTAAAGAATAGGTAAATTGAATAAAGACACTCTACATTTTTTTAAATGAGTAAAAACTACTCCTGGAAAATCAGTTATCTTAACCTTCCAATTTATTTTTTTAATTTATAGCTTAGACCCCTCTATTGACAAATTTAAAGTGAACGTGTCAATTACATGCTTATGTATGAAATCATCCCCAAATCAAAGTTGATATTGTTTTTTGAATATATTAAAAGTATAATTTTACTTATTCTTATCTTCTATTTAAGCATCATCTATTTGTAAAAATAATTGAAAATTTAAAGTTTCTATAAAACTAGAAAGAAAAGAATTAATAAAAATGACTTTTTCAACTTGGGAACTTTTACATTCGGAGTATTTCACTCATAGGCGTATATAAATCTTGTAAAAATTTGTTGGCTGAGAGATTTTAGCCATACATTAAAAAACAAAAGGGATTATAGCTCGTTGATCTTTCAAAAGGGGTTTTTAGCACATTTAGAATAATGTAGGGGTCATTTTGTATTTACCCTCATTGACAATTAAGGAAGGGTCACATTTCAAACCACCAGCTAAATAAGGGCTGAACTATTACTAGCAAGTTGCAGCCATTCTCCAAATTTTAGTATCAAGCTAAGTGCAGAATTGTTTGAAAGAGTGAAAAAAAGCATACTTTTTCAATGCCACCTCGAGAGGTCACCTCCACAAAAAGCAGATGTAGATCCAAACGATTTCCGCCCATGGTAGGCATCCTAATTCCAACGAAAAAAGAACAAACAAAAACAAAATATACACATAATTGGTTATACTTTGTTAGTATGATGATACGCAAAAACAATGAAAGTAGGAACAAAATTTACACCATGCCAAAATTCCTACGAGCAGTCCAAAACCGTAGATCTTCAAAACCAATGCCTATCCATGGTAGCCTCTTATTCCACCATTTTGGTTTCCCTAATTTTTGTCAGAGATTTTAAACTACGAATAATGGGATTCTTCACAACTTATCTTGGTTATATTGTGTGCTCATATATTTGGTTTAAGAAACAGCTCATATGAAATCACAAACTGCTTATAGCAGATGGATAAAGCCCAAAGGCCAAAACTTTAACAGAATACTTCAGCTGAATGGTTTCTAGGAGAGTAAAGTACATGATTAAGAACAGAATCATCAAGCAATTTACAGTGAGCAATAGATGCAGTTTGTTCATCAAATAAAAAAAATTTAGTCAAACTACAAAGTTCTACATTGAAGAGAAAAAAAAGAAAAAAATCGGGCGGAATCATAGGGGAATAGTTGCCTCAACACCCAGTAAAGAAAATTAAGAAAAAACAAAAAAACACTATGTAAAATCAATAGCATTTTAGACCCGTGCTTTTAATAATCAGGTGTAAAACCCCCCTACCAGATGGAGTAAATTTGCACGAGTTTTTACAATATAGCTGTGAAATGTGATTGATTTTTTTTTAAAATGAATTATGCTTTTAGAATCTTCACGAAGGGGTTGGGGGCAAGTAACCCCATAATCATAGCATTATCGTTTTGAAAAAATTTACTTCACATTACTCCTTTTACATAAAATGATGATTATCAGATGCACAAACTAAATGGCGTGATTCACTAACGACAAAGGCTCAAATGTCAACAAAGTTCCCAGAAAACAATGAAATCGGAATCCAAACTAGCTGACAAAATTTCGCCCTTGCAGCTACCGTTTATCACATATGGACTCTTCGCAACAAGGTAATATTCGATAATGGACCGGCCGGTTGTGGATGGCATCATTAGAAGAATTCAGATTCTGTTGAATTCCTGATGCTGCTGAGATAATTTCTGATTCATTGTAAACTCTGTTGTGCCATTGTTTATGATTTAGCATGTCATTATCTACTGAAGATGTTCAGTGTATCTGTAACTACAACTTTTTACATATTTTAATGAATGTTTCATTAAAAAAAAAAAACAACTCAAAACCATCAACGAAGCAAGACATCCAACGATCGTAATACCCGTTAACCAACAACATCCAAAATGCAATTCATACATCCAGAAGGCAAGGATCAAAACTTCAATCTAAATAGTGATAGAAAATGCTAAAAATCGCGAAATACCTGAATTTGGTACCGTAATACGAGTGAAAAGCCTTGAGCTTTTGCAAGAAAACATCCGGGTTTTGGAGAATTTCTTGATACTCAGCTTCGGATTTACTGGAAGAACATTCCTTTGTATTAGGCTTTTCAGATGGTGGGTCGCTTGACATTTTCACCATGAGAGTAAATACGATGCTACAGTTTTTTTTTCCCCAAATAGAAATTTCATGAGAATTATTACAATGAGATTTTCTCCCAAGATCTCATTGCAAGAAATTGCGGCTACGACTCTTCCTAAGGTAAATAATAAATAATACAAAGGAATAAACTTCATTGTTATCTCAGAAAGACCCTTTAATAAAAAGTTATTTATGTTTCGGCCCATTAAATCAACGTACTATGACATGTAGACATTTGAGTTTTTCACATTTTTAAGGACTAACAAATATTTCAATATTGTTGAATTAAGTTGAATGGAGTACAACTTTTGCAAACAAAGGGAGATTTTTTTTGGATCTGCTGCCTCAAAATTTGGTATTGATGTCTTGTATCAATTCATATGACTCCAGATATCGACAGTCTCTCCCAACTAATCTTATTTCTAAAACGACGTTTATAACACATTCGTTTTGTATTAATCTCGTGTTTATTAACTTGTTAGGATTCTTCCATCATATTTTAAATTTGAGTTAGTGAAATTTTGAGATTATTATTTTGATATCCTTACTTGTCTAAAACCTTTTAAGCACTCTTAATCACAAATGTCTCAAAAAACATCTATT
Source organism: Primulina tabacum (assembly GCF_025594145.1). NCBI lineage: Eukaryota > Viridiplantae > Streptophyta > Magnoliopsida > Lamiales > Gesneriaceae > Primulina > Primulina tabacum. The sequence goes on along the minus strand of NC_134552.1, from coordinate 14,293,704 downwards.
GGATTGTGAATTTTAGACAATATTGATTCATTGCTAAATGCTAATGGAATAGGGATCAAAATAATTTTAATCCCAAAAAAGGAGAGATCAAAATGGTTTTAAACTAAAATAATAGGGATTCTTTATTTTTTTTTTAATCTTATTTAACTTTTTTCTTTTCTTTTCATTTACAAAAACACATTATCCTTAGGACAGGACAGGATGCCATATAATATATAATTCTATTCTATTGTTTTTCCAATCATGTAGGGAGCTTTCACTAGCTAAGGCACAGAAATCAGGTACTGTCAAGACCAATACAGGCATACAGCAACAATTGAGGAACCAAAAATCCCATCAAAAGAGATGAGTGCTCAAAGAAACTGCTTGAATACAATTAGTTATTACATAAATGAAACTCGTATACATAGCCAGATAACAGATAAAGAATTTGGGCAATCTCAAATTAGAAGAAGATACGGAGAAACAAACCAACGTACTGCGAACTGAAAACATGGAAACTTCAAAAGTACTGCAGAGTTAATGCCAGGGAAGCGACCATAAGCATTGTTATTGGCAGTAGTTCGCGTATATTCCTGCTGAGATTTTTGTTAGCATTCTCTGATAGCATCGATGGTGGAGGCACTCCAGGGCATTCAAGCCCATCTTTCCCTTCTCGGCAGATACTAGCGAAGAGACCTGTTGGATAATTTCCGTTGATATAAATATAGCTGAACATGATTTCAGCACAATCATTCCTTAAGTCGTTCAAAGAATCTACAAACGGACATGCGAACTCTTTAAAGGAAGAACAACATAGGTCGGGTGGGTATTCAGGTCCCTTGCATTTGCTGGTGATGATGGTATAGTTCTGGAACTCGAAGCTTGCGGGGCAAGCTGTAGGGAGCAAAACCAGTGTATCAACACATCTGTTTTAAACTTGAAAAGTTGATGTCTAGAAAAATGAAGTACACTTGGTAAAATTGGAACTGAGTGAACATAACAGGCTATAAAATTCATATTTCATTTACGCATGATTTTGAGCATAAAATATTGTACAAGTAGTTTGGTCGTATGCTAATTATGTCGGATCGTAAGAGACAAGAAACACTTGAGAAATACCTAGCAATGTTTGAACCTCGTATTACCAAATCTAACCAGCATTGGAACCTTTAGTTTTTAAGATGTGCTACAATATGCACAGTACAAAGTCACTTCACTGAGAGAAAACCAAAGAGAATACGAAACAAAGAAGATGCAGCCTAGCCAACACCATAAACTGTCAGAAATGGAGGTAGAGTAGTCAGGATAAAGAAGCACCACCAAAATGTCCCACGAGGCAACAACACTGTCCACTCGCACAAGATATCCCGGAAAGAAAGAAAGGAACTTTGTGTACAGCGAGATTTTATTAGCCCTAGAACCGTGTATATCATACTGTAGAAAGCCCAAATCATATCACCTATATTGCTGGAACAGGCTAGTGCCCGTCTTACAAGATTCACCACAGCTGCCGATAGTGGTATCAAGGATTGTGTCTTAGTAGCAATGTTGCCAATTGCCCCTTTTTTCATCGATGAAAAAGTGTATCCAACCAACACCTGTTCTCAATTCCCTCTAAGCTAATCCTCAAGTTCAAATCTTGTGATTTCAGAGGCAGGGTGGGACAGATTTCCCCATGGCTCAATTCTGGAATAGTTTAGGCCCAGTATAATTTCAGGAATCGAAGGTAAAACTGCTGCGGACTAATGACACTCCAAGATAGAATACAGAAGTTCTTCGTTTATCGGTTTCAAAACTAATCTGAGTGATTGTAAAAGTACAGTCTGCATTGAAACAAGGAACTGCCGAGATCAATAGAGATGAAAAGCTTAGACTAACACCACTGGAGTACGTATACTCATACAAAAAAATGGTTCAGACAAATCGTCTCCTTTAAATCTTTGAAGTCAATACCCTTGATCAAGGAACATAGTACTCAACTCATGTACCACTTCAACACGATTACACGAGAAAACTCCATTCATCAATCTCCACCGTCCCAATGGAAAGCTGAAACAAACTAACATGAACCATTTTGCATCCGACTAGAAACACTACAAGGATCTAACAAAATAGCCAATTTTCAATATCCTTAATTTTTCCAAAACAAAGTCTTAGAGAAGTGGTTGCTTTGAATCTTTAGAGGAACATTTCGGCCTAATATGCTTCTTCAGAAACGGTTTTTCATCACCTTCTCTTTTTGTCTCAAGGCAATACTTTATATTAAACTTTTCATCATTTCCAAAAAAATATTACATTATAATACAAAACATATTATTTTAAGACTGCTTATCAAAAGATTTCTAATATGCTTTTTTGCAATGTAAAGCAAAGAACCCAGAAACATACGTGTTCTACGCTGAAGGAGCCTCCTTTCACCTGAATCGTGGGATCCAAATATACCATCTGCATCATCATTTGAACAAAAAACATAAAACTTTCCATAAAGAAATAAGATTTTCACGAATCGGGCAAAACAAATGCAAACCCGCAAACCTGAAATGAAAGGGGAAGCTTCGAAAGAGGTGGAAAGGTCGAGAAACACAATTACAAAGAGACAACACTTCATCCCACATAAACCCATCACTCTAAAGCCATAAAAATCTCCCTCAAGCAAACTAATACATAAATCCACACCAAAAATACCCAGAAATCGTTCGTAAGAAGCCAATAATTCTTTTTACAGAGCCGGAAATGTGCATATTACAGTCACGTAACAGATGTAAATGTATTTATTACAATAAATGGATCTAAAATAACTCAGTACATTACACAAAAAAGTCATGAAATTATTTATTTGCGGGGTTAGAAAGTTGCGTCCACAAAGAGTGAAGTAGACAAATGCGGGAAAGGGGCCGTGCCCATGTTCAATACTCAACAGCGGGTTCCACAGGCGAAGACGCGGTCTTCCACAGAAACCTGTTACCGTCTGACCAGACGACTATTGATATGACCGTACGAATGGCGACGTGTGATCGGCATTCGGCAACACATGCATCCTGTAGAGGGAGATGGAATAGGGTGTTCAAGGTTCTCGGCCTCGTTCCCAAATTATTAAACTTTGTAAAAATTATGGAAAGATGATCGGCTTGGGGAGGAACTTTTATAGTCCTAAACTTGATATTTTCGTTGTAAATATATTAGTATTAAACTTGAGATTTTGATGTCCAAATATAAACGAGCTAATTGCAGCAATTCTTTCCTGGAAAAATAAAAACTTCAAAGAACTAGGAAGTTTAACTGTATGGAGTGTTGAATTTTTCCTTTAATTGTCCCCCTTTTTCCTTAATTTGATCGTGTGCATGGCACTTATAACCAGACAGTAACGTTGATAACTGACTTTAGCTTCATTGCACAACGCACGCATGAATGTTTTACGTTACTTGTGTCGGTATTAGTTCAAAACTTACTGTGCGATTCAGTTTTAGTGCCTTTTTTCGCTCTTCGTTGTTGAGTGAACGACTACTTGTGAACTATTTTTCTGGAAAACAAAATAACATTGTTTCTTGATCATATCATCTGCAGAATGAGTAATTCATGACATGGTTATCATCACAACAGCGGTGCTTCGCTAATGTAAGATGATTCGCCAGCTTCATTCCGCTCTTCTCGACGCCATTTCAAGAGTTCACCCTCCACAACCTTCTTCGGTTTCTGATTGTATATCGGCCATCTCTTTCAGAATTTCATCCACTTTTGTCACCAGTTGTCTTTCGTTTGTGTTCACGATCTCCACCTGAGCCATGGCAGTAGCCACATTTACATCAACCTTATTTGTGAGGTCCTCGATCTTCTTCTTCATCGACTCGAACTCCTCAACCGACAATTTGATCTTTCTCATAGATCCCGATCCTCGTGATTTGTCAGCATTAGTTCTTGGTGAATTATGGATTTGATCGTCAGCGAGTTTCTCAGCTAGTTTGGCTGCTTCGGCTTCCTTTAGTGCGATTACCAGCTTTTCCTCAGCTTCCTTTGCTGAAATTCTTGCCGATTCGGCTTCTTGTTTAAATGACTCGGCATCTCTCCTCATCACTTCTGCTTCAAGTATAGCCTTTTCAGTTTTTATCTTCTCAACATCAGCTTGCATTTGCTGAATTGCTGATTCTGTTTCTAATGCTTTCTGCTGGGATTCAGAATGCTCATTCTTCAATCCCTCTAGCTCCAGTTTAAGCGACTCGACAGAACTTTGGATTGCTTTTTCTTCTGCAACAACTTCTTGTAGAGCCCTTTTTGCATCATCGATTTCCGATTCTACGGTTGCTAAAGAACTCAAATCTGATTCACCTACTGTATTAAGTTGCTCCCGCATAACCCTGATTGCTTCGGTTGTTGCCTCGAGCTTCTCCTCGAGAACTTCTTCAGACTCGTATTCTTCCATCAAACGCTTTACTTCCTCCTCGACTTCTTCCTTACCGGTTTTATGCTTCTGTAATAGCGCCTCCTTTTCTTCCATAATTATCGTGTGCTCTTCTATGGCCTGAGAGGAAGCAGTCTTAACCTGGTCAAGCGTTTCCCTTAAAGCAGCAACTTCATTTGAAAGCTGGCTTTGTCTCTCTTCGTTCACTTTGATGGAATGTTGGGAGTCTTCTGCTTGCTGGAAAGCTGCTAATTTTCCTTCTATGGCTGCATCAAAATCTTGCCGAAGATTGGTAAGTTCTTGTTTAGCAGCAATAAGTTCTCCAGATGACGCCTTGTAGAGTTCCCGTTCATTTTCCACATCTATTTTCCACGCATCACTGCCCAGTTGAGCTCTCATAGATTTTTGCTTTTCAAGATGAGTGGCTCGAGTCTTTGCGGCTTCTGTTGATTGAATCGCAGCCTGCTTGGATTCGCTAAGGGTTTCTAGCTTGTTTGTTAGATCTACCATTGTTCTGTTTGCCCTCTGCAGCTCACGTAATGCTTGAGCCTTTGCGGTTTCGGCATTTCTCATCTGATCCTTGTAGTGGTCAAGTTCCCTAAGCATCATGTGGTGTTGTGTTTCTTTCTCTAGAACTCTCTGCACCATAGAAGTAAAGAAAATTCATAAATCAAGTGAATTTGAACAAATGCAGTATTGTTATTGTTTTAACCCATACAACAGCACAAAAGCAGAATTTTCAGAATACATACAGCACAGCAACATTTGCACCTTCAAATGGAAACAAAAGAACCACAATTGAATCAATCTTACAATTTCCATCTACTATACCTCGTCAACTTTGGATTTCTTGTTCAGCAGGCATTGCTTTAGGCGAGCCAACGTCCTTAAATAAGCTCACAGCAGCCTTGACCGATTGAAACGGTGCACTGGTATCGATTTCTCCGGTATCTGGTCTTGGAGAGTTCGTGGCCCTTGGACTTTCCATGATTGTGAGAGAACCAGCGGAGACTGGAGAACCAGCGGACCTCGGAGACGCTGGACCGCTGTACCTCGTTCTTACGTTGAAACCGAACATTTTGTGTCGCTTCAGTTTACCCACAACCTACAAAACCATCAGAAAATTGTCAACTCTCACCCTCAAGATCTGAATGGATTTTTTTTATTTTTTTTTTGTATAGAGAAAATGAAGCCAAAGGTCTGTTAAATTTTTTCAAAATATTCGACATAAAGATTCAAATTTTCTTGATTTAAAGAAACCAAAGAAAAACATGGTACCTCAAAAGTTTCACTTCAAAGGACATGCATGAAATCAGAAAAGGAAATGTATACAACTTCGAATCTTGACACGGTTTCTTGAAAACCCTTTTACTTTTTCTCTTTTGCCTAATTGTTTCGTATATGATTTTGCATTCAAAAGTGAAATTATAAATAAGAGAAAATGTGAATCGATGGATGAATTGTTTCTTGAAACAGTAATCATCCATTTGTCTTATTTGTTTCTTCCTTCCCTTCATATGCTCCGTGGAGAAGCTATAATTGCGCAGTATCTTCCATTTCAATGTTCTTACTCCAAAATTTCTCTGCATATGCCTATTTCTTGAAATAGGAAATACTCCTATATTCCTGTTTTGACTTATTGGTCTGGTCTAGGCTAAATCCAGGAGCACGTCTTATACAAAATTCATAGAGAGTTTTTCAATAAATTTATTAATTAAACACAATCTTTTTACTCTTGAAGCTTTTTAATTATAGAACTTTGATTTTATTAAAAGAACAAAATACGAATTAATTCCAAGTTTTCAATATAATTAACCGTTTTTTGGGACAATTCCCATACAGTATTTTAAAAAAATTTATCTCCCACGAGTGTTGAGTAGAGAAGGGAAAGCAAGGCCAGTCCATTTTATTAGCAGGGAACAGCTGAAAGCGCACAAGATTTTCGCGAAATTCAAGTGAATTCGCTACTTAATGATGTCTCTTGTCTTCCGGCATTTTTGCGCTACTTAAGAAATTGGCATAATCACCTGTATATAATCAATTTCTTATAAAAATAGTTGACCAAGGTTAAAATACAAAATAATATGTTCAACAGATTTTGCATTGCCGTTGTTTTCCCTTTGAGTTGTAGCACAAAAATTGAATTTCGAGACATCATTGCTTGAAGTTGTGCTTGTACAGACAGGTAATGGTTTTTCCAATTCTTAATTAAGAGTTAGTCTACTTTTCTAGGATTATAAGAATTTTTTGCATACGATTGATTGAAAAATTTTATCTGCTGAGAATTACTAATTATGGTGTATCTTCCATCGAAAACTTCGTGGATGAAAAGGCAGATTGGAAATGTTTTGTGACATATGAGGGACAAGTAGATAAACATAGACGATTTAGCATTTGAATACCAAGGGAATTTTGCTAGGAAAAATGGATTTTCTGTTCGGAAGGAGAGGTCGAGGTTGAGTCCTCAGTTAGGGGTTTACAAGAGAGATTTTGTTTGTTATAGGTCAGGATTTGAACCCACGAGAAAGAAACAAACTGGCCAACATCAAAGGGACAGGAAGTAGGCTGGATGTGGATGTGGATGTGATGCGGAGTTGTACTTGTCCAAGGCGATTGTAGATGAGGTTTCTCAGTTGTGCAATTTAGTAATATACATAACCACGAACTATTAGAGGATGATCAAGTTCGGTTGCTACCAGCTTTTTTCTCTGATTCTGTGTTGTATTCTATCTTTACTGAGTAGAAATGAATGATATTTCCATCAGATGTTAATATCTAGTATCAGCTCGACAGCAGTGTGACGTACCATGATATTCTATTTGAATAACTCGTGTCATTCACTTTTTATTCACTCAACAAATATCTGCATATTTGAATCTTACAATTTTCGATTTAGAAGAGTGTTCAAGACTTGATAGGTTATTGGTTGATAGCTTATTTGGTGAAAGTATGGAAGAGTAGCAGGATCAGTTACCTTCACAGCTTATTGTTGATTTTGTTCATTATCAGCATTTTCTGTGTCACAGCTTTAAGTACTTTCTGATGATTTGCTTTGCCATTTTCAAAGTGTTCTATTCCAACTTGAACAAGTTAAATAACTGAACTATTACAACTCTATAGCATGTCCACAATTTGTTAAAACTCTTCGAAATCATTCAGTTGAAAATGGTCTGGATCATTTAGGGGCCAAGACTGTTGATTTGAATTTTGGTATAACAGTTATGATGTACTCGTATGGTGCAAATTACGGACTTTGTTTTATTCATCGATGATACTTGATTTTGGTAGCAGCACCAAGGGCGTTCGCGGTGGAACAAGTTTTCAGCTTCACATATCTTATTTGCACTACTGTAATTTCTTCTACAAAAGGGTCAATTAAAATAAAATTTTGAAGCAACTTCTGACTGCTCAGTCATTGTTATCAATGAGCTTCCCAACTTTTAGACGACAGGTACACTAAAACTTGCAGGTAGTCAGGTTTGTTGAACTTGAAAGAGGATATATGTCCTATTATCGGACATGATTGAAATCCTGGAGATTTTGTCGGTGATATTCATATTGATATCCTATAATTAATGTTCCATTCTTCAACCTTGATGCTGGAAGCACATGGTTTATCTCCAAGAATTCATCTCTACCAAAAGATTAAAATTCTCTGAACTCCATTCTACGATTTAGTAAATTGTAAATCAGAACATCTAACTATTTCCCAAAATAGTTACATTTTCTTACCAGAAATCGCCTCCAAAAATATCAGTTGATGTGATTCTTTCTTGTTTCTTGTCATCCATTTAGAGCAGGTACAAGGGGGGAGTCTTCCTGGCGAGCAGCTTCTTCCCCCAGACCAATCTCAGCCTTAAAATTTTTTAAAAATAATATTAAAAAAATAATTACAAATCCGAAAAATTGGAAAATAAATCTGAAACATTGCTAACGGCCATATTTTCGAAATCCAAGCTTACTCCTATAAATTAACCTGATTACACCTTCAAAAGTTCACAATTTCTTCCACTTTAATTCCAAAACTCGAGATTTCTTCGGCTTTCATTTCATTTTCAATCCAAATTCGAAAATGAATCCTTGGAGAAATGATGATCTCAATAATCTTTCACCAAATTCTTTGTTGAGAGATTATTTCGAAATTTTGATAGTGTGAGAATGAATTCCAATGCATGTTTATAACGCTTTCTTTTAAAAAATGTTTTATCCCTCACTTTAGCCACAAGGATGTGAAAAATTTCTTTCAGGATACAGTGGAATTATTCTGAATTTGTGGGTGACTAAATCAAATCAGAATTTGAATCTTTTTCTTGAACTAATGATGACATATATATAAAGATGAAACATTGATTCAGAACGGACGCGACTCTTCATGAAACAATGCATCCTTTCATGCAAACGTGTCATGAAACAATGTGTTGTTTCCAAAGACTTGCCTTATCCCCTTGCGAAAGGTTGTGTGGATTCTGAATAGTTTTTTTTGGGGGGCCTGACCGGGCTGGTCGATCGCCGTAATTTTCGCAGTAGTAACTCCGTTCGTTATCAACAACAACAAAATAAATTATGAAAAATTGATCTAACAACTTCTCAATTCACGACGAGCAAATGTGGAGCATTATATTCAACCAAACTCTATTCTCTCAAATTCCATCCAATTCCTTACCTACTTTTGAAACCACGTATTCTAGACCAAAAAGAAAAGTGAAAAAGATCGTTGGTGACGACGAGGGTGAAGGCATCACAAGGAAATATAAGAGGAAGACTGAAGATGAACTTCTCGCAAAGGCATAGTGCAATGCTTCCGTCGATCCGATACTTGACAGTTATCAAAGCAATGCTAGTTTTTGAGGATTAGTCTGGAATGTATAAATATAAACATGAGTTGCCAAATTTATGAAAAGTACGTCCACGAAACAACATGAGGCTGATGTTGTGAAACGAGTGTTCGTGTTCCGCAACAAAATAAGTGAACTAAAAGCACTCAAGCGGATTGTCATTTGATATGAAGGTATTTATTCTGAAATATTTATTTTAATTAAAATTCAACAAATTCTTAATTAGAGTTTTTTATTTAGTATAATCAAGCTCAATCGTTTGAGCAAGATTGTGGAAGTTTGTGATCCAATGAGAAAGTTTGGTTATTATTGACGGAACAACCAAAATGGAAGATATGGTGTTTCGAAAAATTCAAAGGAATTTCGACGAATGTTACCAAGAAGCTGAAGAATATTGAGGTGAATCATCTCCATCTCATTTCTCTACACTCTCCGATACACACCTCCGAGGAAGGAGACGATGTGCAGGAAATGAGCAAAACCATTAGACCAATAGAAATGAAGAACTTCAAAAAAGCTTGCTTAGACCAATAGAAATGAAGAACTTCAAAAAAGCTTGCTCTAGCAAAAGTTCAACGTCAATATTATATGAAGATATAAGAACAAATTATTCGTAAAAAAATACAATCAATGATTTATTTAGTTCGTATTTTAATTATTTGTATTATTTATTTCATGTATTTTTTAATTTCGTATAACTTTTAAAATTTTAATTATGTGTTTTAAATTTGTTATAACTATTTGCACTTTTATTATGTTTTTCTAAACAAATTATATGATAGAAATTAAAATTAATATTTCCACGTCATCTCTGTAGCATTATATCATTACGATAGAAATATGAGATGAAGTTACCAATGCTGACATCAGCATGACCAACTTCATCACACAATTTTACATCCTCTTAAGCACAAATTCAATGTTGCTGGTCTTAGAATGAATTAGCAGGCACATACAACTATTTAAAGTTTCTGAACTATCATCTCCCAGCAACACATTTGACACATCGCATGGAACAAGATTTCCAGACACAGAGCACAAACTCACATACATGGAACAAGATACACATTTGCATTATCGTGGATTAGGTTGGTTACCACCTTCCGCTCTTCTTTCCTGCATTGCCTCCATACAAACGGAAGAGGCTAAAAGCTGAAATGGCAGACAATATGACCATGGAAAGGCTGGCCAGTAGCGCGCTGGCTAAGCCATCTCCGCTTTGGTTGCAATATTTCTCGTACAGTTTGCATACCTTCATCCACTGCAGTTCCTTCTGACCAAACTTGGCAAATATTCCTGACTGCAAAGCAGCAGAAACCGTGGCTAAATTCAAGTAGGCCATTATCTGCACAAGTGAGACAACATAAAAAAAATAACTAACTAAAACCGAGAATAATTTAGATTGAACCAAACAATTTTATACGACGGATGTGAATTTAGTCTTACATATGATAAAATGATCATTCCAGGATATATAGTTATCATAGTTAGGGCAAGAACTGTCAAACATCCAACAAAGCTATGTGATGTGAATACAGAAACAAAAAGCACTCATGGTCAATTTGGTTTGATCGATGAGGGTTTTCAATTAATTGTTCTTCCTTATCGGCCACCCTAAACCCCAAATCCATAGTGACTGCAACAATCTTTGGCCGCAGTCACCCATGCCCCCCTACAATATGATCATTTTAAGTGATACTTCTCAACCAGATCTTCTGTCATTAACTTTTTGTGAATTAATAATCATGTGTAGCCAAGATATCATAATCCTTCAGTATGTAGTTAGAAAAACTATTTTTTAAAACATACATCTTGCTCGGTCCAGAGAATTATAAGTTATTAACTTGGAACATATAGCACATCCATGTGCAAATGCAAAGAGTAAATACCCAACTACAAGGCAAATGTAAAAGAAGAAAGAAGAATATGCGAACATAACACATAATATCTCAGATATCATCCTACACTGAATCATACACACCAAATAATTTAATAATCATCTCATCATCTCATCATATCATACTTTCTACGACTCAAACAATCAATCACTTATCTATCCCAACATCACAACCAAATGCACCCTTAAATTAAGATATTAAATAGACGAAAACATCAGCGTATGAACTTAGAGACTAGATTGGGATCACACATCTAGTTTCTAGGAGAAAATCCATGTTTCACAACTTTATCAAAACTTCAAGAAATTTAACATTATATACTTAACCAAAACTCTTTCAAATTTTATAGTCTCTGTTTTCTGTATCATAGATTGAATTTACAGATTTCAAAACACGCATGAATATTTGGGAGCTTTGATTTTCACTCGTCAATATTTGAAGTTCCTTACAAATCAGATTTTATACTGAATTTTTTTGCTTATTTTGGATCTATCTGGTTGGATAAAAGCACTGATGAGAACAAGTCAAGCCAGAATTTGTAGGACATAAAAAAACAATGATTCAGCTTTGATTTATCCATGAAAGATCAAGATTCTGTAGAAACAACAGAGAAAAAAAATTCAACGCAATCACTTATAAACCTGATCACCAGAGAAAATAGCCCAAGCCAAGGTCTTATTCAACAGCACACTCCCTCTGATCATACTCTGAACGCACCTCAAAACATGAACAAGTGAGTAAGCAACAGCTAATCCATCGGTCACCACCAAAAATCTGTAAATTTTGGAACAAATTAGCCAAGATTTACTCAAGCACAACATTTATGTTTGAAGAACAAACTCCTTAGAAATCCTTAAACAGAAACAGAAGACATATCTTCTTACACAACTGCTTTCATGTCTGTAAATTTGGCCTCCTTCCTAATTGTGAAAATCTCCTTGACCTCATAGTCTGTCACTATAAGAACAATAGAAATAATGGCCAAGGCACAAATCAAACACCTCAAAAGCATCTCGGCTAGTCTCACCCGCCTATCAATCACCTTCAAACTGCTCCCATGGTATACAGGAATATTACCAGGACTAACACCAACACCAACACCAACACCAACACCAACATAACTCATATTTATAAGTAAAGAGGAGAGAAATCAACCAAAAGTTAAGCAGAAGGCAACCCAAAGGCCCAAATCAAGAATACCAAAAGAAAGTAGCAACTATAAACAACACCGCTTGTTCAACTACCTACATTCTCCCTTTTATATCGACACCCAATAATATTTAAAGAAGAAAAACAATTTTTCCTTCATTTTTTTAACAATTTTGATAATTTGTTCCACATTTATTGCTTTCCAATAAATTTATCTAAAAATGTGGAGCTTAGCTCAAGGTTGCATGACAGAGTGCCAGCACAACTAAAGAAAGCATAAAAAATAGCAATTCACTGTAAGCTAAGCGAAAGGGAATTCAAGTTTCGAGAAGCAATAAATAAAAGCTTATTGTGAGGTGTTCAGATACCTGGGACAACATTTAAAACAATGGTCTAAAATTTAGGACTGGTTTTATGGGAAGGAGCACTAGTTTCTTGTTTCAAGAAAATGGAAAAGAGATAAAAGAGTTGGCTTTATTCTTGAGAGTGGCCCCCTTCATCACTGGTCTCTCTCATATTCAATGAGGTCGGTAAGATTGAATTTATGATCGCCCATTCCTCCTTGTGCAAAGTAAGTGGGACAAAACTCGGAGAAAAAGTGTTGGGTTTTCTTTCTCTAAGTGGTGTGGCCAATATTTCAGTAGGATTGCTTGACATTTGAGTGGTGGACAATGAATGTTTTCGAATATTTGATCTAAACGCAACTGTGATTACTATCAAACTAAATTTGATGTTAATTTTTGCCTAGTACTCTCGAAAAATATCATTTTAATTTGAGCATGTCTCTTGTGAGACGGTCTCACGACAACCTTATCGATATTCACAATAAAAAGTAACACTATTAGCATAAAAAATAATATTTTTTCATTGATGACCGAGAATTATAGTACAAAGCCCTGCGGTCCAAATGAACCAGTCACATTGCTCGGTATTCAGAAAGAAAGTAAAATCATGAATGAATTAAGTCATATATCTATCCTTTTTTAGTTTCTTGATTTCTGAATTGGGTGTTGAGCAAAATTTCGTATCATCAAAACTTTCAAATTGATTATTGAACTAACAAACAGACCGAACACAATCGTTGAATTAGATCAACTGAAAATCGGTAATTGAACCATTTGATTAAATTTGACCGTAAACTTTCAAACTAATATAATAGTTTGTAAGACATGTTAGTCCGGTAAATAATTTTGAATAATTTTTTACGATATGGTTGCTCGAAAATGTATTGGCAAGAGAAATCGAACACCTTAACCACTTAATTTTCTATATATATTTTCTGTTTATTTGGTGGTTCAGTTCTCAAATTTGAAATTTCTTTGTTTAATTAGTTCAACCTCTATTATATTTTTGCAAAAATCGAATAAATTGATTTGCTTATCTCTATTTCTGATTTCCTCCCTTTTTTGGATTCTTGTCCAAATTTTTTCTTCTCTTTTGGGTAAAATATCATGTGATTAAGTAAACAGAATAGAAATTTTAGCAATACGAGATCTTTGCAACGTCTTTTTTTTTGGGGGGATAATGAATAGGCATTTAATTCTTTTGGATTCATAATTTTAATTTATCATTATTTCATTTTAAATCTTATTAATAATCAACTTCGAATTGACTTACTTCATTAGCCATTTTCATTAATTTTTAACATAATTATTTTCCTAAAAAAAATGTGCATGGCATAACTACATTTATGTCCATGATTAGGTTAGTTTAAAGTGTAAGAGAGTTGATGCAATCCGGGCGAAATGGATGAGTCGGGTCGGGAACTCGGCCGGGTATACTATCAAAATATTGAAGGAAATATGAGTTGGACGCCTGACTTTAACCTCGTAACTCCTCGATCCAATTTAGAGATTTGCGGACAGAAAAGTAACCACGTGAATGGGCGCCGGAGGGGTGTCCGGCGTGACTACTCCGATGCTTAAGTCAGCAGAGTACTCAAGCAATAAAATCAATGTAGCCCAGTGATGGCTGTGCGATTGGTGTATGATAAATGAGGGTATTGAATGTGTGAATTAATATGTGAATAGATCCTAAATGCAAATAAAGAACTTGATATTTATAGTAGAGGATGCAATGATGACCTCGTTTCTCGTGTTTGAGCATTAATTATAATAGGGCAGCTAATTATACCCTATTGCTCTGACATGTCAAATCGCACACTTGTCACATCCAGACTATTTGATTCATTGTCCACTTGCATTAGTGTCAGAGATAGGTCGGCTATACACATTGTCTATCGGCGGCATTAAATACTTCACTCATATCGAGGTGACCGAGCAGAATGCCTCTCAGGTTAAATACAGAAGAACTCGGGTATTCCACATCTCGGGGAAATCGTGTCCCGGGTGGTCTAATGGCTCGAGACATTAATCTATTTTGTCATGCTATTGGCCTGAGACCATCCATCCTGGCCCGGGCACTAACCATGGATATGATCCATGGCCCGAGAAGTCCTAGGGCCCTGACCCGGTACATTCCGGGGCATCATCACTCCCTCCTTAATTAGTCGGGCTAGAGTCATACTCGCTGTCCCGATTAGTCTTGTGTGCCCGGTTAGGAAAATCGCCTTGCCACTTGGTCTTTTTCGGGGTAATTGTAGCGTCTTGACATGTGGGTATTGCTGACGTAAGCCATAAGATTTGTCAGAGACTCTTCGTTTCCCAATAATTCATTATAACGCATTGATTCCTGGACCTGTCTTTTCAAATATCTTTGCGTCTTTTCACATATCTTTGCGCAATTTCCTATGTAAATCTGAGCCGTTTAATTCATTGTGGATCAATGGTGTGGATTAGCTTCCCTCGCCTATATATAGTGCCCACCTTTTGTTCAACGACATCAGCAAACTTATTATTCAAGAAATACCATGGCAGGTGCAAGCGGCTCAAAGTCTCCGGATATGGCTGTAGCTTTCAAGAAGTCTGCCTTGGAAACTCGAAAGGCTGCTATAGAAGATGAAGTCTTCCATAAAATTATCCATTACTGGGAAAAGCTTCAGAGATTGAAGTTTTTCTACGAGACTGGGGAAGCTAATGCTTCTAGACTGGTGGTAAAGCTGAAGAAATGTCGGGAACGCCTGCACGTTTCCGAGATAGCGGATCTCTTCGAGGATGATTATGTCTACGAGCTGATGCTCTACAAGAAAAGGAAGATTCTGACGGACATTGCCAACTCCGAGAGCTTCCTCAAGACGTCCTCCGGAGAAATAAAGGGCTGGATGACCCTGTGGATGGCTTTCGTAGAGGAGGAATATTATGATGTAGTCCGCAAGAATTTCGTCAAATAAATAAAAGTTATTTTTGTTTTACATTTCTGTTATTTTCTAGCATCTTGGATTGTCATCAATTGATACATATATCATGTATAGAATATCTGATAAAACTGAACGACCTTAAACCGAAATGCCGGAACCTCATATTCCCGGGTTTAAAATAGATTGCCGGGCTCTCTCACCGCCCGGGATAAGAATATGGTGCCGGGGCCTTGTTTTTCCCGTGCTAATATGTTTCGTCGGTTAGTGTTCTCGGGCAGCCCACGGGGGTCATTACGATGCATGCTCTTAATATTTATATCATCGGAAATCATTTCATATTTCGAGAACTTGATAATTACAACACATCGATATTTGTGCACGTCTTTTCGTCTACTCAGCTCTATTTCCAAGACTCATTCTGATCGTTCATGTATTCATTCAACGGTTGTGATTAACTTTCCTTCTGAATAAATGGGAAGGCGTTTCGACTGCCGTGAGCCTCTCCAACTTCTCCAATATTAAATACCGCTTGTCTATAAATAAGACGACGCGAATGAAATGTGAGTATCAGTTTAATATGTCGAGCTCAAGTGATTCCAGTGCCTGCAGCAGCACGGTCTCTTCCATTGGTGCACACAGTCAAATACCGGTCGGGCTGCGTCCTTATGTGGAAAACCTGAAAAGGACGGTTGAAGAGTATATCGGGGTGAAGGTTATGTCTACTTGGTACAAGATCCAATATATTAATAACGCGCACCAAAATGGCTTGGCTCTTACTCGTGCACAAAGAGCAGTGGCGAGGAAGTATAGGCGGGAGCTTGAAGTAGCTCGAACCGCAGATCTGGCCACCGACCAAACTCTGTTGCATGCCATGCTATGGAAGGAATGGCATCATCTGAACAAGATTTCAACAGCCGAGTCCTTCATCAATCTTCACCTTCAAGAATTGACTGACTGGATAACTGAATGGCAAGATGATGTTGCTTCCAGAATAGCTGTAATACGACACCGACCATTTCCTTAATAAAATTTTTAATTATCGTATCTTGTGTTCCTTTATATCGTCTTCAAACAAATCGGTATAAATTAAGAATGGATAAGCGATAAACGATAATATCCCGAGTCTAAAATTGAATGCCGGGTTCTCGTACCACCCGGGCTTAAAAATAATATGCCGGGGCCTCGTGCCACCCGGGCTTAGAAATAATATGCCGGGGCCTCGTGTCTCTCGGGCTTAGAAATAATATGCCGGGGCCTCGTGTCTCCCGGGTTTATGGTATTTTGTCGTTTGGTTTCCCCGAGCAATTAATGCGATGTCAGAATGATGCGTCCCTTTCTGACAAGCTATCAGGAACTGTCCATCTTACGAGCAGATAAATGATCACGACTCCTCGATTTGCGCACACGTCTTTTCAAGTATCCCGCCTAATTATGCCGCTCATTTCGCCCGGGTTGCATCAAGAGTGTTTGCGATAACTTATTTAAGATACATTTTATTTTTTTAAAAAAATAAGCATAGTTTTTTTATTAAAAAAATTTGTTTAATTGGAAAACGCAGTTGAACAAACATAGACGTTGGATACCACCTATATATTATGATAAGGTAATTGATGTAGCACAAAAAGACATTCAAAAAAAAATTCAGTTTTTTTAAAAAAATCAACATTATAATCAAAATATCTTGAAACGCGAAATCAACATGAACTCCGTATATCTAAAGATAAAGACGTTGAAGAAGGAAGAACAATACAGACGCTTATAAGCTGGAGCTTCAAGGTAACTCTTCAAATTTGCAGGAGTCATGGCCTACAATTGGTAACATAACGCGATCAATTATAATCGTTAATCAAATTTTTCATCATTTCTCAAAGTAATTCTATCATCATATTATTTTAAAATAATTTTATGCAAATATTTTAATATATTTTTGGTGACTGATGGGTAGTGACCCAAATTAATTATTCAATTTATTATTGAGGTCCAAGTTAATTATAAAAACACATTCCAAGAAAATCTATAAATAGGAGATGATTCTCATTATTCAAGACTCTCATGAATTTATGCTTAAACTCTTTAGCTTTCAGATAACATCTTTAAATTTTTTTCTAACTTGAATGTTGGAATGTCTACGTCGGACAAACCCCGACGTCTCTGACGTTTGTTTGTGACGTAGGTGATAGATAACCTACAAAGTTTTCTCTCCACAAACTACTAGGATCCGTTTACGAGCTAGTTGGAATACCCGTCTACGATTACTTAGATCCATTTACGAACATGCAGAGTAGTTTGGATAATCACAATTTTTTGCCGCAACAGTGAGAAACTGAAAATACACATGTTTTTTTTTTCTTAAAACATGTATTTGCGAACATTTGATTTCAAATATGTTATAGCCGATCTGAAACTTTTAAAGTTTGAGACGAAGATTGAAGTTCGAGTTCCAATTTTAGTAAACACATCTCCCAATTCGGATTTATTTTTTTTTACTAGTTACGAGAAAGCAAATATCATATCTTGAGAAAATCTTCTTACTTGGATCAAGACCGGTAAGCACTGCAGCACCTCTGAAATAGCAACTCCCTCCTTTGTGCTTCATGTTCTGATAGTAGCTATTGAATGCATACGAGGCATGAGCTATTACCGTGTTGGGAAGATAACATCTTTGGTTCAATTTAAGCACACTGCAATCTGCACCATTCCCACATGCCCAATCCATAGCCATTAGCAGCTCGTCTTCGGGAGTCTGCTCGTCCGCTACGCAGTAATCCGCAAATTGTCCATCTAACACACGTTGAGATATTCTAAGGACTAATATGTATATAAGACTTTGAAAAATCCGGAAAGAAAAAAAAGACAAGAAGACTAATGGATACCCGAATTTCGTAAAATCGATAACAAGAAGGTAAGAGCAAACAGAGTTTTCCCTGGCAGAGCCCACATGAGAATTAAGATGTGCTAGCAGCTTAGGCCTGACATGAACTTGAAATGGGAATATTTTATGATAAGCAAGGTGCTAAGATTGAGTGAACAAGAAACCATGGAAATAATATTCTTTTCTTGGAAAAGTTGAATGCCCAAGCAAATGCTTTTGCTTTTCAAGATCCCGTGATAATAAGAAGTCCGTCCATATTCTTTTGGATAACATGGATTGTGTTTTTGTGTTGATTGTGGATAAATGCATTGGATACTATATCGTAGCCTAACGTCCCAAATGGGACCTACATGGTTGGATGTCTCCACCATCGATCATTCACGTGTAATGCTGAGTTGCGTTCAAACTACTATAAGGTATTACCTTAACGTACGACTGCGATATTTTACTACATTACCACTATCAATATTAATATTACCCATATGTTGAGATATGAATTATTGGATACACGATATATGTATTACTCTAAATGTAACATCTCATCAATCATATTCATCTTAATATAATTTTAATTATTGTTCCTTAAACATGATAAATTAGTCGATTACTTGAGCAGGGGGAGATTGACCCATGGAGAACTCCTGCTCACCTGCTGGCCTGCATCCACTCACCACCCCTACACGCTGTCCATCTCCAGCTTGCAACTATTGCTCCCCCAGTATATAGCTACACGGAATCGCGATCACAGACACCACCCGACACCTAAAAGCCTAACATATGGACGCTGGACAGATCCAGAACAAAGTTCGGTAGATGTTATTTTACTTGTCAGAGTGTCTAACAACCCGACCAAACAAATCTAGCTAGAACTAACCCATGCCGGTAAAAATTATAATTTTATCACGAGCTTATATCTACATAACGAAACCTATTATTAAGGTGTATGGTTTTTCTTTGTCTTTAAATCAAAATTATATTGTTGGATAATATTGAGGAGATAAATACAATCATCCATGTCCGATATTCATACAATTATATATGTTTTTCTATTTAATAAAATAATAAACTCTAAAAAATAGATAATTAAGACGTCGAAATACATGTAATTTAATTGAAAAAAATATATTCTATAAATCTATATAAGAGGCTTCAAATATCTTTACATTTATAATGCTTATCCAAATTTGGTAAAATGTGACCGAAAATGCTAAAGTTCCAACTTTTCTAAGCGATCTAAGAATCGTTATAGTTTAAAAATTGACTCGATTCGAGTAATTAGAGAGCGTACACTAATTTAACGAAGTCTTCTCGATTTTATGGATAAAATAACATATACAAAAACTCATGTTAGATTATCTACAAATCAAATTTTTAAAATAATATCCTAAAAAATATTTTTTTAATCTAAAATTATTACTTAGGTTTCAAATATGATTTTTCGGGAAACCTTCTCTCGTCAGATACTACAAAAATCTTATGGTCACACACTGATTTATATCACTGCTTCTAATTGATAGCTCGTATAATGGCATCTGCCGCTTTGTGCAGAAGTTTCTTTGCCCGTCGCCTCCTGAATTCCTCTTCACCACCTCGCTTCCAAAAATCCCAATTCTTTACATCACTAATTAGCGTGAGTTCTGTATTTTGTTAGTTTGTTTTTCTTTATGTTTGTTATGGCTAATCTTGTTGCTGGTGCCAGTTTGACGATGAATTTTGCACTTTTTCCATGGTGGCAATTGATTTTCTTGAGAATTATCTTTGAAGGGGTTGTTGCCGATCACAGAGAATGTATAGGTTTTGATGGGAAAATCCCTCGCTTTAAACTTTAGGGATGATGGTATAACTTGTTCCAAAATGATGGATAGCTCTAGGTTTTACTTCCCTGTGGAATAATTGACTATATTGTGTTGCATTTGTATCCGGTGTGAACTTATTTTTCTAATGGATTTCCGAAAAGGTTGTGCTTTGTAATAAATATCCTAATCGAAAATGTTATTTATCGTGAATATGGTTTTTTGGGTTCGAGTAAGTGCATAATTTTAAACAGAAATTCCCGGGCTTCATAATTTGGAATGAATTAATATAACCCTCTGTTCCGGTACAAAAGAGTAATTATACATTTATACGCCATTCAACCGTGAGGGTGGTGATTGTGAATCTGTGATGGTTTAAGCTATTTGTTTAATCCTTGACCTCTTGAGAATTTATTGTGAATTACTTGATCGAGATAGGAAGCAAATTGTGTAAATGCTTCCCAAATATTTCTCTCAAAATTTTTAACCAGAGCTTCACCTACTCTGTTGCATTTCTATCAAGTTTAAATATTTGAAGTTTCATATGATTGCAGTTAATTTTCTTTTCTTCCCCGCATAAATTTGCGTGAGCTGTCGATTAGTTCTTGCACGCGATGGATTGATTATCCCTTTCATGCAGAAGAGACCAACTCAATCGCAGTTTATTTCCCACCATTTGGCATATAAGAATCCAGTACCCATTTCTTGTAGCATGTCTTCTGCTGCGGTTGCATCGAAATCTTCGTTTTCCATGCAGTCCTTGTCAACTAATGAACCTGTTGTTTCAGTTGAATGGCTCCATGCCAACATTCGAGAACTTGATTGGAAGGTCTAAGCTTTTGCTCGTCTTTGTGCATTTATTGTGCTAAAGTGATAAAAATGATTGTGAATATTTGTTCATTAAATTCATTTTGGGATGTATGGTACATTTTTCTTTTCTATCTCGGATAGTATTTATTAGAACCATAGTCCTCAAAGTTTATTTGTTTCCATGATTGTCAAGTGTGCAAGTTTGGAGAAGAGCTTTTATAAAACTCTATGAAAGACTTTCAGTTCGACCAAAAAGTTATTTTGTCTTAAAACAACGAGCTATATGATAAATAAAGCAGGGATATCCTGTAAGGACTTAGTGAAATTTCCTTTTTGCTGTTATATGCCCTGACAAAGAATAGTTGAGATATAACAGTGTTTGAGGGAATAGGGAATATAGTAAAATAATACCAGAACGTCCTTGATATGGACCTTGTCAGATTTAATTTGAATCTCATTTCATTATTTTAATAAGCAAAATTGTGTTGGGCCCTTTCCTATAGTAGTTATTCCCTCGAGTTTCCTTCTTTTTTTTTCCCCCAAACTTTAATTCACTGCTTCACTTGAAATGAATAAATTGCATGGTGTATTTAATAGTAAAAATTGTCTTTGTATTGTATTTGGGTTGAATCACGCCATGATCTTCACAATAGTATTTTGAATTTTTGCAGGTTTTGGATGCATCCTGGTACATGCCAGATGAACAGAGGAACCCACTTCAAGAATATCAGGTTCTTTGCAATCTTTATTATGGAGTTTTCTTTCAACTTTTAGCTTGCTAGATCATCATCCTATAGAATACACCTAGGTAGATTGACTATTAAGAAAAAGTGTTCTTTTTTCTTCGTTTGCAATAATTTGTTGAATTTTTTGGTGTTGATTGGAGGCAGATGGTTATAATTCGTGTCTGTTACTAAACTTTGAACTGTTTTAATTTTTTATTAGATTTTTAATTCTATACCATCTTTTTATTGAACAGGTCGCACACATTCCTGGTGCGCTTTTCTTTGACGTTGATGGTGTTTCAGATCGTACTTCTAACGTAAGATGCCATGTATAAAGTCAGAGAATAGCACACTGATTCTGTGAATATTAATTTTTTTGTGTAGAATTATCTGTGGCATAGTACCTTTTTTTTCTCATGATAAAATATATATTTTTCTTACATGTGAGGTTTCAATTATTCTATCCCGTGATATGATGCAGTCACACAACCCATAATGCAATGATGATGAATACATAATGCTGCAAGTGGACCCCTGCATTAGGAGAGTGATTGCATACTGTCTTACATGGATGTTAATTGTTTAATATTTCCCATGTCTAATGGTTTCTGCAGTTACCACATATGCTGCCATCAGAAGAAGCATTTGCTGCTGCTGTTTCTGCACTTGGCATTGAGAATAAAGATGGTCTTGTTGTTTATGATGGAAAGGGAATTTTTAGTGCAGCTCGTGTTTGGTGGTGGGTTTTTGTTCTTCTCGTATAAAACAAACATTGGTGCATAAATTTCAAAATTCTCCATCGTCAAGGTTGCAATGATCTATTTATTCATGTTAATAACAGGATGTTTCGAGTATTTGGGCATGAAAGAATTTGGGTTTTAGATGGAGGTCTACCTAGATGGCGTGCTTTAGGATTTGATGTTGAATCAAGTGCATCGAGTGATGCTATCTTGAAAGCCAGTGCTGCTAGTGAGGCAATAGCGAAAGTGTACCTAGGACAGCGGGTAAGTTGTGTTAACATGATCAATTGTACTTCACTGATTCCCTTCGTATGTGAGCTGATGGCTTGTAGCCATGTGGCACCAAGGTCCCAAATTTGGGACCAAGCTCCGGGTTCGAACAAACTCCTCCCCTAACTCCAAAAAAAAAAATCTCTCATGTGTGAGTTTGGAGTTTGTTCAATGAAACACTTTGACTTGTGTGTGGGGGTATCTCAATGATAATTGATTATTAATCTTACTTGCTTCAAGAGTAGAAAAACACTTTATTATTTTCAGGTTGGGCCAATGACATTTGAAACCAGATTTCAGCCACAGCTAGTTTGGACACTTGAACAGGTCTATTTCTTCCTTGGGTTATTTGTTTCTAAGTTTGTAGGCAGCATTATTGGTTAATTTATTGAACCTGATTGTTGCAGCTAGAGTTTGTTTCTGTAGAATGATACCCCCACCCTCCCAAGTGACTTTGTTCCATGACAATTTTGAGATTTGGGGGATGTGGTTATGGGGTCTCACTTCTCCAAGTTGTACCCTTTCTATTTTGCTCTCTTTCCTGCAGGTTTCTGACTTAACATAATTGTGGATCCTTGATTGCCGATCATAAATGAGGTCCTTCAATAAGTTAACTTTTGTCAAAAATGTTAAATGATAAAAAATTTGTCATCAGACAACTCAGAAAAAAACATAAAAGTCAAATCACAAACATCGAACATATGGAACAGTTATGTGGAATACACAAATTACTCTAGCATAAAAATCATACTCTTATTTTATTGATGGATCTTGTACAGAAATTTTCACATAATAACTGCCGTCTTTTATTACCTGTCACTATGCAATTTTGCACGCAATATCGATGTAATACTTGGCATGCTAAGTAAGATATGTGTGAAATTGCATCTTATACACATCTTACAGTGCTTGCACTCATCAGTTATACATCTTACAGCACATGTCATGATGCATGTCCACGAATACTATTTCTGAAATATTTAATAACTGGGATTTCACTAGCTACTTTTTTGTAGCCTCTAGCTACTACCCCAATTTATTCTTCTATTACAAATACATCTTGACATACCGTATAAGATCCTTTGCCAATGATTTTGGAGGATTCTGACATAGATCCTTTGCCAATGATGTTGGAGGATTCTAGCATGGGTAAAATGTTATTTATACCCATTTGCTCTTTTCTTTTATAATGTGTATGTATTTTTAAATTTTTTTCTATTCATTTATCTCACATCACAATGGTTCTCGATTTTTTCACTACCTGAAATAAAGTAGACCTCGTAGTATTGTTGGTTCCTTGATTCCTAAAACCAATTTAATATATTATTGAAGACATAAAAAAATGTAATTGACCAATAACTTAATTCCCGTTTTCCAAGCATCGTTGTTTTATGCCATTTTCTTTGGACGAGTGGCTTTGTGTATGTATATAGATCTTGTTGACATTGTTCTTACAATAATTATTAATTCTTGTTATGAGATTTTCATCTCTGATAATTAAAGGCGCTGATTAAATAGAATAAAGGCATTGGCTGATGAAGCATTGGCAGATCCAGGAATTTAATTTGGGTGACAGAAACAAAAATTTAAACAAAATACAAAAGTTAGGCGGATGACATTATATTTGATTCTGCATTTATATGGAGAAATATACTCAGTTACAAGATAATTAGAATTTAGGGGGCCGGCCGCCCCTGCTGGTCTCTCTCTTCCACTAGATAAAGGGCTAAAAAAGGTCTCACCACTAGTCTTAGCAATCGGATTTTATTTACCTTGAAGAATTTTGGAAATCCAGGTGGAGAGGAAATTTCAAATTGTTACATGTATATGTACAGCTGGACTTGTATTTGTTCTGGTTTGTAATACAACTTGCTTCCTGTTTTCATGACTCCTTCCTTTTAGCAGCAGGATGTCGTCTCTTTGGGGTGGGAGGGGATCATTGGGGACTCATATTTGTCAGAACTGATTATCGCTGCTATGATAATTTTCTATCAGATTTAGTTTGACAAATTTAATTTTGTACTTGCTTCAAGTTGTAGTTTTCTTTGGTATCAGGTTCAGCATAACATTGAGGAGCAAACACATCAGCATTTGGATGCACGCTCAAAACCTAGGTAGTTTGATTTTGTACGAAACTTTATTTTATGAATGTGATGTGATATTTCTTGTTGCTCATGCTCTAATTGTTTTAGATTAATTCCATGCTAATTTATTTGTATTCAATACAAATATTGTATCTTTTATGTTCAATCAAAATAATGCTAGTTACTCACAATTTACCTAGCTCTCTATCGGATCTGGCCTCCACACAAATATAACCAGCAATCTCAAAATAGTTACCAAATTTTACTTGTGCTTCATGATGACTCTCTGTCCTTCAAATTCATATCCAAAATGTGTTGAACTTTTTTTGCTTTCCGATAGGTTTGATGGGGCTGCACCGGAGCCTCGTAAGGGAATAAGAAGCGGCCATGTTCCGGGCAGCAAATGTGTTCCCTTTGCCAAGGTAAAATATTAACTGCTATTGGTGTTACAATTTGTTTAAGCTGGTATGTTAGGAAATGGGTGCAGCTTCTTGTATATCTTGCCTATGGATGTCAATAAACTAGATTGGGTCGATTACTTGTAGAAATTTCAGAATTTGAAAGCTGAATTTTGAGGCCAAAGGGTCCAATATTTTGAGCTCAAGCTTGGCTCCATGTTAGGTTTGTTATACTAGTAGACCATAAAAATACCAAATAAAATAATTCTAGAATATTGAATGGAAACCTAAACTTAAGGAATATACTAATTAGGCCGTCATTCACAAATTGTCGAGTGAACCAAGTCCCATAATTAAGTTAGCTAGTCTTGTACTTAGTCAACTCAATTCACTTTAACTCTTGTTCCATGTAACTCTTGAATTAGCCAGTTAAGAGCCTCAGATTTGGTGAACTTCCCTCTTGTGATTGGACCTCCATTATCAACTAAAGGATCCCAATTGAGCTTCTTAGCTTATTGAGATGAGTCAAATACACCACCATTTTGAAACAGTCGTAAGCTTTCAAATGGTCAATTTCAGAACTGTCGGCACAAGATTTTCCACCACCAAATGGAGGCAAGGAATTTGCTGGGATGTGATCAGGCTTGTTCCACTGACTGACTTGTGCTCAGATCTTTTTATAATGTTAATTTAGATTCTATAGCTTCTGTGGAAGAAAAGAAAAAGGTCCCATCTTTTCTAAGCCGATGAAACAATTTCAGAACATGCTTTGCTTAAGGTGTAAATCGGCACTCTACATATTTTACTTGATTTCAGAAGAACAAGGTCATAGTTCTGAAATAATGGGAACATAAAGTTGAAATTATATTTATTTTTTGCTCACCACCTAGCAATTTCTCTTCCAATTT
Organism: Primulina tabacum; assembly: GCF_025594145.1. Taxonomy (NCBI): domain Eukaryota; kingdom Viridiplantae; phylum Streptophyta; class Magnoliopsida; order Lamiales; family Gesneriaceae; genus Primulina; species Primulina tabacum. Next base: position 14,267,588 of record NC_134552.1, on the reverse strand, counting down.
GCTCTGAGTGCCAATTCTTTGTTTGTGTTTCATGTTAACCTGTTAGCAACTCATATATGGTGCTTCGATCCGTGCCAAAAGAATTTTGGCTCGTGTCATTATCATAATTTCCATTTTCCCTCGTTATCATGATAGAAGACATGAACTTTAATCCATTTTTCTTCAACGTTCTTCACAGATGCTGGACAACTCGCAGATGCTTTTACATGCAGATGAGCTCAAGAAAAGATTTGACGAAGAAGGTTAGAAATAGTTCTCTAGTTCAAATGAGTTGCTTCAGTGCAATACTTCATTGGTCACTGACACACGGGTGCTCCTGTAATATGTGTGAAGTTACTCAACCAAATTCAAATAGGTTACTTTAAAAAAAAACTGTATTTGACCGTGGCACTTGTATTTTTTGCAGGAATCTCATTGGAAAGGCCCATCTTAACTTCTTGTGGTACTGGTGTTACCGCATGCATTCTAGCACTGGTGATTCCTGCTTTTATCTTTCTTCAACACCCCCATCCCCCAACAGAAAATTAGAAGGATACCCGATTTTGTCTCGATGAAGTCGAACTTGTTTTTTACTTGAGCATATGTTCTTGAATTTATACAACCTGCGTAAAGTAATTAACACGCGTAGGTTTCATTTTCCAGGGTCTTCATCGACTTGGGAAGGCTGATGTTCCAGTATATGATGGATCGTGGACGGAATGGGGAGCTAAACCCGATACTCCTGTTGCTACTTCCCAGAGTAGATGAAAGAAATGATCCTCAGCTCGATGCACATTTCAGGGGTTGACGAGTTCACTAGCTTAACAGTGATTCTTGTGATGAGAAAGGAAGGTAAAATTGACTCAAAGCTGAAGCATGGAGTATTTATGTGACGCAGGGAGAAACTTATTGTAGCTATATATTACTGTTCGTTTTACTCAAGACCAGCACGATTTGGCCCTTGTTTGGCTGTTGTTATAAAAAAAACTTCTTTCTTGTTACCTTTATAGTCATATTTTTATGGAAATATTGGTAACGAAAGTTTGAGTGAAAAAATGTTGAATTTATCGAAGAGTGGTAATTAAAATGAAATTCGTATATGAAATACTGTGAATAGAATTCTACATGCCACTAATAGAGAGAAAAACAGGTTTCATTTTATTGTTTCTTCATAACTAGGTATCCCAAAGAATATCACTTCCTTTCATTTTTTTTTATTTTATTTAGAAATTAAACATAAGAAACCAGTTAATTTTGGGTATTGGTTGGGTATTAAGACAGGGCGGGGTAGATACCGAGTTATATGAACCCCATTGCCAACCAAACGCTTGAACACAGCCTAACCCGACTGTCGCAAAAGTTAACTTTGTTCTTTCCATCTTTTAGACTTCACGCATCCCTCGATCATCTCAACTCTCAAGAAAACATGAAATCTTGCACCATATGCTAACGTAAACAATTCATTATTGTGATTTCAACAATAAAAGGTGTGTGGCACTTTTTACTCTGATAGCAAAATGAAACATTTAAAATTATAACTCATATCTATCAACTTTCCTGTTGAAAAACTCGAACGAGACACGTTGAATGACACATTCTCAAGAATCAATTGGAACATCATCTAGTGTTTCATGCAGCAACTGGAATGGCTTCATCGAGGGCAAGAACACCGGGAAGTTCTTTACCTTCCAAAAGCTCCAAACTGGCACCACCTCCGGTAGATATGTGGCTCATCACACTTGCCACTCCGACTTTCTCCACAGCTGCAACGGAATCTCCGCCACCGATTATTGTTGTGACTCCCTTCTTACTAAGTTCTGCTAGCTTGTTTGCAATTGCCTACAAGCAAAAATTGTATGAACAAAAACAACATTTATGTATTGGTTTGTGGAAAAGCAAAGTGGAAGTATGTTGAAATTATGAGATTTGAGATCATTTATAAGAAACATCATCAAATAAAACATCCAACTAACATCAGATAAGCACATGACTATATTGTTATGCTCCCAGTTAAGAAAGTCCGCAAATTTGATCAATTACCTTTCTTGCTTTGTCAGCAGATAGAAATATTGTCAAACATAAAGTGCGTAGTTCTTCTTTTTTTTTTTGCAGGTAAAATGAAAGCTTAGTCAGGAGGGTTGGCACTGTTGTCGGACAATCACGTTCATTTGCAGTTTAATTATGAAGCATAATATTGATCTTGTACCATTATTGAATTCGATCTCAAAATTTAATGCATATTTAGCAGCACCAAATGACAACCAACTGCTTGTATTACCATGGATTAAAAAACCCTGAAAAAATTGGTTTACGATTATAAATACCTCAGTGCCGAGGGCAAACTTTTCAAACTCAAACACTCCCATTGGACCATTCCAAATGACAGTATTTGTAGTCTCCAGGGCATCACTGAATGACTTGATAGAATCTGGTCCAATATCCAATCCCATCCAGCCATCTGGTATAGCGGATGATGGAACAACCTACAAAATACAAACTCGGTTCAGATCTCCACATTTAACAATAAATTGAAGATCCCAACAAAAGATTTATTCAGCTGCATTTGACCATTAAAAAACAAGAGAAAATGGCATCAGGAGAGACAAGTAATGATTATGGAGAGGAGGCTAGTGCAATAGGACCTTGCTATCTGCATCTGGAGCAAACTTGTCAGCTATGACTACATCAGTCGGCAGCAAGAGATTCACTCCTTTGGCCTTGGCCTTTGCAAGAAGCGTTCTTGCAAGATCTAGCTTGTCTTCTTCTACCAGGGAAGATCCTACGGATAGGCCTTGGGCCTTATAAAATGTGAAGATCATTCCTCCGCCCAACAGCAATATATCACACTTCTCCAGCAGTGATTCAATCACTCCAATCTTAGAAGAGACCTTTGAACCTCCGACGATGGCAGCAAATGGTCTCTTTGGGCTTGAAACTGCCCCAACAAGATAGTCGAGCTCCTAAAGTAGGAAGAGAAAAGTAAAAGGCTGAAGGGCAAGAAATCAAACAACTACAGTTTACGGGACAATCATCAGAACACATCGGGAGCGTGAGTGTGTGACAATCAAGAAGGCCTCACTTTTTGTAAAAGGAAACCAGCTACTGAAGGCCTCAAGAATTTTGTTACTCCTTCAGTAGAGGCGTGTGCTCTATGCGCAGTACCAAATGCGTCATTCACAAAAAGATCAGCTACTGAGGCAAGCTTCTTTGCGAACTCAGGTTCATTCTTCTCCTCCTCTTTGTAAAACCTCACATTCTCGAGCAAGAGGACTCCACCTTCCGGTAGTGCAGCCACCAATTTTTCAACCTCGGGACCAATGCAATCATCAGCTTTCACAACCTGTTTCATTATGCATCAACAGATAAAAGCCCGTGTTCACTTCCATTTCAATTTATGCACAAACAAATAAGCAAGGGTCCAATTAGCTTTAGTCCACGTATTGAAATACAACCTCATATGTTCTTCACAATTTTCCAACAAATGAATACCTGAATATCAAGCAATTCAGACAGCCTGGGAACAAGGGGTGCAAGACTATATTTTGGAGTCACTCCCTTTGGACGTCCCTGAAAAGCCATGACAAGGGGTCTAGAGTGAAACACATAACAACCATGGACAAAAGCACATTTAATGCATAAACGTGATTCCAGTGGCATCAAACAAAAAAATTGGTAAATAAACACAAATTATTTGATGATGCGTGGATAAAAACTGACAAGAAACAAGTAAATATATCAACTGGTGATGGGCAGGAAAACAGGAACTTACATTGATTGAGTAAAATAAATTGCAATGAGAAACCAAGACCAACTATAAATTTGCATACACTTCTAGAACTCAAAACAGGAATAAAGCATACATGAACTGGTTTCATTAGATGGAATTCGATCCCATTTCGTAATTATCAATACTTCTCAACAATTGTGGCTAAGTCCTAAAATCAGTTTTTTACATGTTACGACTCAAAATGCCAAACCCAGATGTAGATTGCCGCTGCCAACACCATATCACATACAATCGAATTCGAACAAAAAAATACCCGTCCTCGTCCAAAATATAGTGGTCAAGTTATAAGATTAGAAAATCAAAGCACATACTAGCAATTCAAAAATCAATCAAAACCAGGTGTGACACGGAACAGAACTTCGAGTAGTACAAAATCCTCACCAGATGACTGGAAAGAATGACTTTTGCACCATTACTGATCAGATGCTTAATAGTAGGGACAGCAGCTCTGATCCTAGTATCATCAGTAATGTTCTGGTTATCATCAAGAGGGACATTAAGGTCAGCCCTGACAAACACCTTCTTGCCCTTGAGATCAGCGGATGTGAGATCACCAACGCTTTTCTTGGCCATGGAGACGGCACCCCTCACGGGTTTGGCCGAGGAGCTGTTAAAAGATCGCATCTTGGTGGCCACGTGATAGCAAAAAAGAGGGTCAACGGCCGCGGCGGCAAATCCCAGGCGACGGATAGGTGTTCTGCCGATGAAATGGGACGTGGGGGCATTGAGGCAAGACCTTGAGGTGGAGGTAGAAGACTTGGGAATGCCACAAAACGTAGGAGAAGCTGCTGTGGAAGCCATTGGCAGTAGTCTCACTTGCTCCAATGTGTGTGCAGAAAGAATGTGAGGCAGAAGTGAGAAGGTGGGCTTTGAGTGGACGTCCAGAAAAAGGTGCGGGGTTTGTGATTTCTCTCTTATCACTGAGTTGAGGTTGAAGATGTTCGACGATTTTCAAGCTTTCCAACCTTTTTCCTTGGGTGATAGCTATGGCCTTTTCTTTTCCCAAAAAGGCAAAAAAAAAAAAAAAAACAAACAAACAAAATAGAGCTATGGCTTTTTAAATTTGTTAAAATCTTTTTCAAAATATTAACGTTACAATATAAAAATTTGATATGAAATGGAAAAATATAATTAAAATATATATCTTTATAATAAACAAATTTAAAACTCTATTTTGACTATTATCTCTATTTTTAATGTTAACTTTTTCATCTTAATTTATGTGTTATTTTTTTTATCATTTCATGTCAAATGTATGTATTAAATACCTCTCACGGATCATATTGTTTGACAGATTTTCAACACAATCCAACCCGACTCAATCCAACTCAACTATGATTGTCATACCGTCTCACGGATCATGTTGTGAGACATACATATCTTCAACTCAACCCAATCTAATTGAATCCATAAAAAATATTATTTTTTACAAAAAAATATTATTTTTAATAATAAATACGAGTAATGTCGACTCGTCTTATTAATATAGACCCGTGAAATTGTGTCAGAAAGAATCTTGGTTATTTTGATTAATTTAATTATGTATTTCTTATGAATGCTTTTTATTGTTTCGACAATCATGTATGTTTTTTTACCATTTTCTCCATACAAACAACCATTCTGTTTATTATTGTTATAAGTATATTTTCAATTCTCGAAAACACACACAATCTATGTTTTTCAAAATGAAAAATTAAAACAAGAAACAAAAATAGCTCCCGGTATAGTAATCAATAAACATCATAATTATAAATAATAAACTAAATTATTATTTTTATTGAATTTCCAGAGCTAATTAATTTATATTGAGTAAAAATATTTTATCCATTTATTTTTGTTTATATGAAAATTTTAAAATGAAAAAGCTTTTGGAAATAGAAAAGGCTCTCCGCATATTTATTATGGAATAAAAGATGCAGAGTTGCATTTATTTATTTATATTTATATTATAAATTATAAATGACATTATTTCCTAATAAAATAAAGAGTAGGTCTATTGTGAGACGATCCCACGAATCTTTATCTGCGAGACGGATCAACTCTACCGATATTCACAATAAAAAGTAATATTATTAGCACAAAAAGTAATATTTTTCACGGATGACTCAAATAAGAGATCTGTATCACAAAATACAATCCATGAGATCGTCTCACACAAACTTTTGCTTAAATTAAAATAAAACTTTTGCTTAAATTAAAATAAACAAAGGACGTTCTTAATTTTTGGAAAATATATAAAATAATTATCAATTATTACAATATTTTTTTGATGTGTTAATTATTACACTATTATTAGTATGTTAGTATAATATATATAAATAAATGATTTTGAAAAGAAAGTAACACCCGCTCAGGTCCTGCGAACGTTTCGAAGTCAGTTAAACCCTCCTCCGTCCCCCAAGTTCACTCCAGCCTTATTTCGCCGCAGGAATGAGCAGTTGGCGGAGTCTTGTTCTCCGAATCGGAGAGAATTGCTCGGAGTATGGTGGAAACACCGACTACAAAGACCATTTGGTACTCCTCACTTCTCGTGCTACTTCAAAACCCTAGTTCTCTACCTCTTATTTTCCGCCCTAGAAATTCTCATTTGATTGCATTCCGTTACTCCTGCCTCATTTACTTGACCGAACCTCAATCTTTGATGCATTGGTTGTTTATATTGCAGGAGACTTGTTTTGGCGTTGTTCGCCGTGAATTGTTGCATTCCAGTGACGATATTTTACCCGTATGGAATTTTCCATGCTTTTTATGCTATTTGGTTTGTTTGTTTGTTTATTGATTCTGTACTAAATTTTTGTCCTTCAATTCAATTGTTTTTTGCTATTTACTTATTTGGCTTGTTGGTATCGATTAATAACTATTAGGATATCGATTGGATTAGAGGCATGTGACACAAACAGCACTGCTAATTCAGTTGTTCAGTCAAATCCATCCTCTCATTTGTATAGATTGGCTTTTTTAACGTCAAATGAATTATATGCTATTTTTTCTTGCATAAATTTTTTTACGCCCAAGTTGCTTTATTTTATTTATGTTTCTATATATTTTGGCAGTTTCTTCTCCAGTGTGCTGAGCAGTTGCCTCACAAGATACCTTTATACGCAACATTGGTATGCAAGCCTTTCCTGCTCAAGTTTTATTCTGCTTAATTTTGATGCTATTTACTTATATTAATCCTCTTGAGTGTCGTGTTTGCACATTCTACATCTGTATGATTGCTATGGTGTTTGTATATTGCTATTTGCTAGTGCATTAGTCATCTTCTAAACAATGAAGATATTTGTTTTAAACCCATGGCAGTAAATTGGAACCGAAAAATGAACGTGAGATGGCAAATATTTGGTCTCACGTGTATTTTTGGGGGAATTATTTTAAGATTTGTAGTTGGCAGAATGCCTATTACAATTCAAGTTGCAGAGGTTGGGTAAATTTAAACCATCAAATTTTCATGGCAGATATATTTGGGCAAAGGACCATCAGAGAATATGAAATCAAGCACTAGCGGAACTTTTTCCTCCTGCAGCCATATAGCATTTTTTCTTCACTTTGAATCTTTGTAGGATGCGGCATCTCTTCCAAAATTTGGTCTGTCTTGGATTTTTGGTAAATTTTTTGTTATCTGTAGTCGCAGAATGTCTGTCGAGTATTGACTATTGTAAATCAAGTTGATAGGAAGAATTTAAATCATCAAATTTATTGGATGATATATTTGAGCATAGTACGAATCTAAAAATATGAAATCGAGCACTGCTGGAACTCTCCTCCTGCAGTTATTAATTTTTCGAGTTCAGTTTGAATCATAGTTGTCAATAGCCTCCGTAGCCCTTGCTATAGCGAATAGTGTGGCGAAGCGACACCACATCACTACGGACCGCTACGCGCCATGGACTTTGCAATAGCGCTCGCTATCCTCGCTATTGGCACAATAGTGACAATCACGATAGCTGAAATAGCGGCGCTATTGCAAAGCGAAGCTACATGCTTATTTTATGTCCTTTTTTTTCTTTTTAATTTTGGTTTTTTTGGCATGTACTTAGTTAGGTTTTTGTCGAAAATTATATTTTTCTGCATTCTTGCTTTATTTTTGTGTCTTCTATGATATTTCAATTAAGAAACTTAAAATAATTTCAGGTTTTAGTAATTTACATTTAAACTTGGAATATTATGCTGGAAATTAAGGTTTTTGAATTGATGTTACTATATGCTATGTATTATATTTATATACTTGTGGCACTTTACTTTCGAATAACCCTCGCTATGTGCTATAGCCATGGACAATCTTTGCGCTACGGGGCGCTATGCGCGGTTGACAACTATGGTTTGAATCTTGTAGCATTTTTTTCTTACTTTTTGATAAAGTCACAGGCCTGTTACACAAATCTGAAGAAATAATGGTGATTGAAGAAGTTAGTTTTGCTGAAATCTTGGTGTTTGCGCTGATAAAATTTACTTTCTCAAGTATGATTTTCTATATGCCTAAAGAACAACCAACTTCGGCTATAACTGCCGTTTAGATTTGGTTTTCCATGTATATATTTGAAATCAGTTTGTATAAATACTTGAGCCATGTACAAATTTAAAAACACATCATTATGCTGTCAATTGTTTATGTCCGATACTAAATACTAAATGAATTTATCTTGTAACTGTAGGTTGGGCTTTTGAACTTGGAAAATGAAGATTTTGTCCGGAATATTGTGGAGAGGATTCATGCTAATTTGCAGGTCTTGAAACCAAATTGTGAACTTTGTTTTTTTTATGTTTGTTCCTGTATCTTCTAAGTCATGGTTCTGATCTCTCTATTCTTCCGTCGCTCTTTCCACACTCTATCTCAAGCAAACCCAAAGGAGATGTCTCCTTGTGTGTACAACACATGCACACCTACCAGAAAACATATGTATGCATGCCTGCTACCTTGATCCCAAAGTCGTGATTTATTTTTATAGCTTTTCTGGATCTAGTATATCTGCTGTGATCATGTCAGTATGCGAAAAATAGACTTCTATTGGAATTTTGTATTTGGTAGTCTTGACATGATATGATTTTCTCTGTGCTTTCTAGCACTTTTAGTTTCCGTAGGACCGATATGGGCAAACTTATTGACTTTTTTTGTTGGCGTCAATTGTTCTGTCCCATTGGTTGTTTATTTTCAATTTATCCCCATTTATTGATATTTTTTCCCATTCTGACTGTCAGGCTGCTTTAGATGTTGGAAATTGTAACCGGATCCGTGTACTTATGCGCTTTCTGACTGTACTGGTATGTTTTTTGTGACTTTTTATTTCTCGATGAAGACCTCTATACTTACTCTTTATCGCGGACTGAAACAACTTTGTGTAATACACCCTATGCTTGCAGTGGATCCTCATACATTGATACCTCTGATTTGCTGAGAATTTTTTGCACTACTTTGTCTGAAGTAAAATAAATTTATTTCTCATGAAGCCTCGTATGCAATCTAACTTCAGATATGTTCTTTATTGTTCCAATTTCCAAACACAAGGAACTATGATTCTTTTTTTTAGTTCGTTGTGTTTATTAATCTGAAAAAGTGAATTTGAAACTCATGAGGCTACTCATGTGCTGTCTGAGGCTGAGTATTTACTTTCATTATTTTGAATGCTATGACTTACTTTTCTTCTGTTCGCTTTTTTTTAGTTGCTTTAAACTCGAGACTGAATTTTCAACATTTTATAAGAGTGATTTGAGTCTTAGTATAGTTCATTGATTGTAATAACTTTTTAAATGATGGTATAATCAATCCTTTTCTTAAAATGAATCTTATACATACAGATTACATTTCTTTCCTTTTTTCCCCTTTTCTGGTCTGATTACAGATGTGCAGTAAAGTTCTCCTACCAAGTTCGTTAGTTGTTTTATTCGAGACATTATTGTCGTCAGCAGCAACTACCGTGGACGATGAAAAGGGAAATTCCTCGTGGCAAGCTTGTGCCGATTTTTATATAACATGCATTTTATCTTGTCTCCCTTGGGGTGGAGCAGAACTGGTGGAGGTAAATAATTCATTTCTGCCTTCCTTCATGATTATTGTGCGACTCTAATAATTTGTAAGTTAGCAGTAATTTTTGGCTTTGTTGGTGTTCCTTTGAGATGGAGCACAGCACCCCACCCCACCCCCCTACTGGTAGGCATTCTCATGTTGATGACGGACTTGCGTTCTTGTCTGATGGAGGCACCCAAGGTGCCCATTAAAAGAAACAATTACCTTCGCATATAACAAAAACCCATGGAGAAACATAAAAATGTTAATTACTTCATTTATCTCGTTTACTTGAAAACTTTTGGTCTTGTGGACCTTTTGCACGATAAGATTATCATTCGTTATTCTATGGCTATCGATTTTGTTCCACTATTGTAAATGTCATGAAATAAACAATCATGTACGTGTGTAAGGCTTAGATCTAATATCTTGTTGGTATATAAAGTAGACCAAGTTGGAGAAAATATGCCATTAGAAGCGCTTGATAGAGTATATATAGACCATAATTGTCAATGTGCTCGCTATTGCCCGTAGCAAGGCCAATCGAAGCGAATCACCATGGCTACAGGGTGCTACGCGCACTACACTTCGAGATAGCGAGCGCTATCATCGCTATCAACGCGATAGCATCGCTATAGAAAAGAAAAAGTTGTAGGACATTATTTTAAAATAATGCAGAATTTCTTTAGGGCCATTTTGCACAATTTTTAGGCCCAATGATATATGAAATCAACACTTCTTATCCTCTTCTAATTCAATCTTCTCCATTTCTCCCAAGTCCCAATCAACCCTTACGTAAACCCTACCATTCTCCACTGTTCCTCTTCTTTTGTTGCTCGTGGCTCGCCAGACATTGGGTTGTCGGCTGCTGGACTTACCTTACGTATCGTCGGTAAATAGGAACATCTACACATCTACATCTACAGGAAGCTCGAAGGCGGCCACATCTAAGTCCAGACGGAAAAGGCCAATAAGAACATCTACCACATTTAATCTTGTAGATGAAGAGGATAAATTCGACTTTGATGAAGAAAGTGAAGAAGAGAATGACGCCGAGCGCTATGTAATTTCCAATGAAGAAGATGATCTCGATCTTGATGTGGAAGATGAAGATGAATTTTAGATTATGTTTTTCTAGTTTTAGAATTGAGGTTTTATATGCTTTGAACTTATATAGTTATTATTTAAGCATGAACAATTGAATTGATTTTAGCATATGCTATATATTATATATGTATATACTTGTGGCGATTTACTTTCAAATAGCCATCGCTACACTATTCGTTATGTGCTATAGCCACGGGAAACTTTTGCGCTACTGGACGCTACGCGCGATTGACAACTATAGTATAGACGATGAGTTTCCTGTTTCCATCACATATCCCTGGATCCAGAGGCTAGCTTTTTATCTGAATCCATGACTTATCTAGAAAATATGTGAGATGGTGATAAACAGGAGCGCTTGCATTAGCTCTACGATTTTATTAGAAGTGATCGATATTGGTGTAAATTAGTATCTAGATAGCTTTTTATTGGAAAAGTATAATGATGATTGTATTGGTTTTAATTTTTCTGTCTCTGCTAAGATCATCTTCTTGGAAATTGGTTATCTTGCCTTTCCTTTCATTTGTGCGACATGGGCTCTTGCCATGAGTGCCGTACTTTTAGATAGTATTTAATCATATTGTCTAGTGCTAGATTATATCTTCATATTTGATTTACGTATTTTTAGAATGTAAGTCTTCTGAAATGGGATTTAGGCATGATCTCGAAGCCTGATACTTGTATACAATGACGTAGTTGTTAAAACTTACAACGCTGCACTTTTCTTTTCATGCCTTGAAGGGGCTTGAGTTGCACTTTGAATGTTCTTTGAAAGTAAAATGTGTGAATTCACTAACTTGTAAAGTGTATCAATACATGTAACAAAATTTTTCTAGAATTTAAATTTCATAAATAATAAAAATTCTGCAACAAATCATAGGATTTACGGACTTCGATCATGGTATTCTTCATCCATGTCCTAATGCCTAGGGGGCTAGATCTTTTGTTAATTTTCTCGGTTTAAAAGACAATACTCACTTATATGAATGTAGTGGAAAATCTGTTTTCTAATGATGTGTGTGTGTCATAAGTTTGATAATAATATCAAACCTGATTGTATAGTATCATTCTCTTTGATTTCTGCCGCTTCTTCTCAAATTGAACATGGAAAATTGACTTGGATTGTTCATTTGAAGAGCGACGTGTGTTGAAAATAGTATTGTATGCTTTCAACTTAGAGAGAGAGAGAGAGTGGACATATAGAGATCTCATGTTTCATTTTCTGTTGAGCAACAAAAATAAATTTCATAACTGTGCCCATTAGATGATAAATAAGTGGAGATCAGACCAGCTGATGTATAATCACGGGTAGTTGAACTGGATGATAGCCAGAGTGCCAGACAATCAGAGTAGATTTTTAAATGTGTGATTCTAAAACGATAGACATTGAGAGCAGATATGTAGATGAACTAGATGACCAACTGGCAGTTAGAATAGATTATGGAAAGCGTAGTCACTATTTATCATATGGTTAGCCTTTTCATGAACTAGAACCATTTTTTTATGTTGTTCACTTGAATAGTTTTTTGTTTGAGGTTGCTGCTTTAAGTTGACCACCATTTCTTTTTTGCTTGAATAGATTCAGGCGAGGCAAGAAAGCCTAACTCGAAATTCCCATTTTGTACTAAGACTCGATTGAGAAGTGGTGGGACAAGATTAAATTCAGGGTTTCATGTTGGATTTTGTTAATTGTAGAGTTTAAATCGTTATTGGTCTCAGATTTCTATAGGAATTGGGGTGTAGTATCATGTTAATCTAGTTTGATTATGGATCTCACTTCGTCTTATGTGGACCTCAGGTTCGCTTTTTGTAACTAATCTTTTTTTTTTGATACGAAACTACTTTTCATTAGAATAAAATAGTGGAGTACAAATGATAGTAATCCTAAGAACTCGAGTACAAAAAAAGAAATAAAAATAAAGATCTTAAGTCAACAACAAACATATTTCCAATCCCTAATCACATCCGCAATAATTAAAAGCTTAAATTCCGGTAACATCGTTGTCCATGTCGCGACCCTGAATCTGATCTTTGCCCATACTTCGTCCAGAGACTCTGCCGAATCCTGAAACAATCTACCATTTCTTTCCAACCACAGAGACCAAAAAATGCAGTGCACCGTCAAGACCCAGAATGTGTTATTCCTTCTGCCGTCTGCCATAGTCGTGTCCATGATGAATAACTCCCGAGCCTTTCTTGGAAAAGCCCAATCGAACCGAAGCTCTTGCAAAACTCTTGTCCAAATAGCTCATGAAAAAGAACAGTGCAATAGAAGATGGTCTTGGTTTTCTTCATTACTCCGGCATAGGTTACACCATTGTGGCCTCAAAGCGCAATTGGGCCACCTTTTCTGCAAAATGTCGCTAGTTGGTAGTTTTCCCAACGCCACTATCCACGAGAAGACTTGGACCTTGTACGGGATCCGTATTTTCCAGATAGTATCGTGGTATGGGAATGAAGGGATAGCTGTAACCGGAAAAAAAGATGCATAGAAAGACCGAACAGAAAAAAACCTCGAAGGATCCCCCAACCACACTCTAAAATCAGTCGTACCCCTCTCCAACCTAACCGTGTCTAAAAACCCTAGAAGGTCCCCTAGTTCCTGTACTTCTACCTCATTTAAGGCTCTCCTGAAACGCACATCCCACTGAAAAATATTATTGTTAACTCCCATATCATTTACCTCTAAAAAGCTAGTGATTGGTTTGTTAACGGTTGAAGAGATTCGAAACAGAGATGGAAAACGATATTTGAAAGACAAAACACCTCTCCCCCAGATATCTTCCCAGAAGCGTATCAAGTTCCCCCCTTTTAAAACCGCCCTAATCAAAAACTGAAAAGCCGAGTACGATCGAGAGATAAACTTCCAGGGGCTTTTGAAGGTCGAGTTCCTTGCCAAACCCACATCCCAACCGTTATCCTGTAGACCATAGATACTCCTGATAACTGTCTTCCACAAAGAATCTTTTTCCACCGAACATCTCCACCACCACTTTCCGAGAAGTGCTTTGTTCGTCAAGCATATATTCTCCAACCCCAGTCCTCCCCTGTCCTTTGGCTTACAAACTTGTTTCCACCCAACTACATGGCAATGTGTCTCCCCATCCGCTCCGTCCCAAAGGAAGTCCCTCATAAATTTTTCCATCTTTTTGGTCACCCCACTTGGCACTTTGAAAAGTGACATATAGTAAGTTGGCATCGCGCCTAAGACTGCCTTAATCAAAGTGAGACGACCACCTCTCGAAAGAAAGGACTTCTTCCAACTTGCTAGTTTCTTAGCCATTTTCGATAATACGGGCTCCCAAAATTCAGCAGACTTGGGGTCACCTCCCAAAGGTGCTCCAAGGTACTTGATTGGCCAATCATCTCTTTTGCACCCAATTACTCGAGCCATATCAACGATTTCCCCTTCCAAAACATTTAATCCCAAGACAACACTTTTTTCCAAATTGATTTTCAGTGCTGATTTAAGAGAGAAGTTGTTAAGAATCTCCAATAGTGCCATAAGATGCCTATCCGACTGGACAAAAAAACGTGTCGTCTGCGAATTGTATATGAGATATTTCGATTTTTTCCTTCCCCACCACCCATCCTCTGACCTCGTTCACTGTTTTTGCCTTATCAACCAACCGACCTAAACAATCATTCACAAGGTTAAAGAGAAAAGGGGATAGCGGATCCCCTTGTCGAATGCCTCTCTTCCCTTGGAATTTCCCCCGCGGTCTACCGTTGATGAAAATCGAAAAAGAAACATTCGAGACACAACCTTTAATCCACGACCTCCATCTTGTCCCAAAGCCTTTCATTTGCATCACATAATCAAGAAATCTCCAATCTACGTTGTCGTAGGCTTTTTCCAAAAAACCCAACCCTTCTTTTTTTTCCTGCGATGTTCCTCAACCATCTCATTCGCTATCAGACAACAATCCAAAATTTGTCTTCCCTTAATAAAAGCGCATTGACTCTCTGAAATAGTCTTTCCCAAAACATTCTTCAATCCGTTTGCTAAAACCTTTGCCAAAATCTTATAAAGACTCGTTGTCAGGCTGATTGGGCGAAAATCTTTAACTTTGGTTGCATCTTGTTTCTTTGGGATAAGGCAGATATAGGTTTCATTAGTAATGGCATTAACAATGCCACCATTAAAAAATTCAGCAAACACCTTAACTAAATGTGCCTTTACCGTATCCCAATTCATCTGAAAGAAGGCCATTGTAAAACCATCCGGGCCTGGTGCTTTGTTCCCATCACAATCAAAAACAGCCCTCTTAATCTCATTTTCAGAAAAAGCAATCTCCAACTCCTCTGCTTCATTCGCGTCTAAAGGACACCATTCCAATCCATTGAAACCCCCACCACCCCCGTCAGATTCCCGGTATAGATTTTTGAAAAAGCTAACAATGTTTTCCTTGATCTGTTTCTCATCCGTAATCACAGACCCATCTTCCAACTCCACCTTTTCTATTATTGATCTGTTTCTACGATTGTTGAGTAGAGCATGGAAGAATCTTGAATTTTGGTCACCTTCCCTTAGCCATTTCACTTTTGCTTTTTGACTACCCATCTGAAATTTTCTAATCGACAACAGTTCAAGTTCCGTCCTCATTTCATTTCTTTCCTCGTGAAGACTTTCTGACCACGACCCCTCGGCTTCCAAACCATCCAACTGATAAATTCGATTAACCACCTCCGTGTATCTAACTCCTACATCTCCGAAGACCTCCTTATTCCATTTAGAAACCTCGGCCTTCAACCCCTTGAGTTTCGACATGAACTTATATCCTTCCCAATCCCGTGAAACCCCAGTATTCCAACAAGACCTGACCAATTCTTTGAGCTTATGATGGGACAGCCGAGTGTTTTCAAATCTGAATGGAGCAGGACCCCACCTTAATTTCACTGTATCAAGCACGATGGGGCAGTGGTCCGAAGTGATTCTTGGTAAGACCGTTTGTCTGTAGTTTGGAAAAATCTTCATCCAACCCCTCGAAATTAAATATCTATCAAGTCGGCAGCATATAGGTTGAGCCCTGAAATTCGACCATGTGAACCTCGCGTTCAGCAAAGGTGGATCGTGTAAACGCAATTCCCCTATCAGCTTATCAAAACAGGACATACTCGTAGTATTTGAAAGACTGTTCAGCTTTTCTACCGTGTTCCTTACGACGTTGAAATCACCTCCCAAACACCACTTATCTCCGCAAATAGAATGCAACCCCGCTATCTCATCCCAAAATAATTCTCTCTGTCTTGAATGAACCGGTCCATAAATGGCTGAGAACCACCATCTTATCTGATCACTCCCCTCTATCTCAATTGACACCGAGAACTCCCCTATCAAATTGTCGTTGACCCTCACTACTCTAGGATCCCACAACACCAAAATACCTCCAGATCTCCCATTTGACGGTAAACAGACCCAATCCACGAATCTAGATTTCCACATGCTTGCCACAAATCTTCTATCTATCAGTTGTTGCTTTGTTTCTAGAATTACAACGATATCTAGTTTTTCCTTCCGAATGACTTTCGAATCAATTCTCTCTTCCGTGCTGCTCCCCCTCCCCTAATGTTCCAAGAGCAAATCTTCATATTAACTTTGAAGAACCCTTCGACGTCGAACCTCTCTCGTAATTAACCCCAAAACTCAATCTTTGCAATTCTCTATTCAAAAGACCAGTAGATTTCTTAAATCCTCCCCAACACTTAGATTCTGAATGCCCTCCTTGAACCTCGAATGTAGTATCCATTCTGTCGGCCTTAGCAGCCCCTGTAAGAACATCGTCCTCGGTACTCGACTTTTCATCTACCCTCAGACCCCCACCACCTAAATAACCACTAGACAACCCGAGGACAGAAAAAGAAGATGGAAAAAAGGCGTGAAGTTTGAAGGAATGGTTAAGAAACGAAGATTGGAATCCGGAAAATACCTGTCCCGCTGAAGGTGTCGCATCTTCCTGTGGAAGTGGGTCGGGGATTGGAGGCGGCTCATATTCTGATGAAAATAGCTCGTGGATATCCCCCAGCACTCCTACTGTTTTAACCGATGCATTAGATTTCTCATAAACAAAGTTGTCCGTGTCTTCTAATTCGGACTCTTCCTCGAGCAAGTCATCTTGTGAATCGTTGAACAAGCAATCTTCTTCGTCTCCCATATCAAACTCTCGCAGCCTGCTATTTTCCTCAAGCTTCAAAAAATCTGAACTTGTCTGTGCGCATTTGACAATGGCATGCTTAACTGCCGAGGTGCCTTCATTCAATCTTCGAGTGTAAACTTTCCCATATGAAGGCATCTGTACGTTGACACTCACGGTATTGGCCCTCCTAATTTGCTCCTCGGCTCCTTCATTATTCATGGATTGGACCGGTGAGCTGCTAAAACTCGAGAGTTCCTTTGGGCTGATCTTCTTCAGAATTTTGATTGCCTTATCCCCCGGAAGAGGTGTTGACGACGCACTCTTATCAGCTGGCCCTTTCTGATTTGTATAGAACTGACAACTCCCCTGCCCAACTTCCAACCTTAACCCTTTATTGCCAGACCCACCTCTTGACCTCCCTTCATTTGTGGTTGTAGCTGGCTGCAACTTAACCACTGAATGATTCATCCCATCGTTATGGCCGCTGCCTGGATCTTCATTTTCGAATTGTTTTCGGGTCAAATTTGAGTTACCCCACCCCGCCACGGTCCTTTTACCATTAATCACCACCTGAGCATATGTTTGCCTACCGTACTTCTCGTAGGCTGTTAGATCAAAGGTATCTACCTGAATCCGAATGTCAAGGGCCTGCCCTTCCAGCTGAATTTTCATCTTATTGCAAACAAACCCTCCTTCCGTGCCTTTCACCTTAATCATTGCTGCCCCTAAGTCTGAGAGTAGTAGTGTGTCCGCATGTATGTCGATCAACCCCCCACATTGATCCCCTATTGTTTTGAAGGTTTCTTTCGACCATAGATTCCACGGTAGTCCAAAGATCCTTACCCAACTGTTGCAACATTTTTCCACCATATCCGCGGTATTGATATCCGGTTTCCAAGCCTCGAAGTTCAAAGACACCCCATTGTCAAAGAATCCTTTCTTCAGCTTAAGATAATATGCATACTCGCAATGGTCGGAGGGCCACCAAACCGCTTTGTTAGCTTGGAATGGAAATAGTTCAACCACTTTGTTTGTGTATTTGGCTAGTCCATTTTTTATCTGATCCCACGAGCTGTTCACTCTTCCCCTAGTAACAATTAGTGCTTCATTCCACTTCCTAACCATCAACGGCCTGTCATTGTCTTCCTTCACTTTCAGCAGTCCTCGGTTACCCTCCTCCACTTTTTTACCGTTAACTGGGATTGCTGTATTCCATCTTGTGTTAGCTGGACCGTATCTTAAGGTAGGTTGAAGCACATTCCTGTCAGACAACCCCGATAGCAACCTTATCAGTGTATTCAGGATTTTATTCCAGCCCCCTGCTTTATAGCCGCTAGGAACGATCGTGATCTGTTTTCGACCTCTGAAACTGAACTTAGTAATCTCTAAGAATCTGCCACGCTTGTTTGAAAATCTTTGAATAGTAAACACCGCATTCCTGCCCCTAAACCGATGGAAATCCTTGCCCGAGACAGGATTAAAGATGAAATCCTTGAACCTTAGACATAGCCAGCTAGCTGCTTCTCGGTCCAAATCCAAAAATATGTTGCGTTCCTCGTTTTTTCAGACCACCAAATAGACAAGCCCCCATTACCCGATCTCAGGTTGAAAATCTTATGTTCAATGAAGACTCCGTCCGTTATGTTCAATGAAGACTCCGTCCGTTGTGTTTTGTTTTTTTGAAAATCTGGTAAATGTTTTGTGGTTATTTGAAAATTTTTCTGTTTGTTTTGTTTGATTGCTAGCAAGTCCCTGAGGATATAGATAGAGTTATGGTGGGAATACAAGCATACATGAGTATCAGAAGACATGTTTCTGACACTGGGTGCTGCGCATTTGAATATGATGATGAAAGGAATCAGGGTGATGTCCCAAAAGTAAGTTTTTTTCCGTCATTTTATTTTCTTCTTAAATCTAGTTGCCTTTTTACTTTCTTTCCTTATCTTTTGCTAAATGAAACATTTGTATGCAAATTTGTACAAGTCTTCACAAGTATTTGACAAATGTTATTTTCTATTTTTAATTGTTTAATGTGTACATCTTTAGGACTTCTTGGAGGATCTATGGGGCCGGATTCAAGATCTTTGCAACAAGGGGTGGAAGGCGGATAGCGGTATGGTTACGTTTATCTTTGTTTTTTTAAGTTTCCTCAATCCATCAAGATGCTCAAACATCAGTTATTTGTTCAATATTTTATCTAGATTTAACAACATTATCAGATATATTTAATATTGTGGACATTAAAACCCCCTATAATAAATGAATTTTTTTATTTGAGTACCTCATTAAAAGGGCATCGAGTGCGTTGCTTATTGTTTTACTTAATTGCATTTCCATCCAGAAAATTACATCATACTTTAACTTCTCTAAATCCATTTGCTTCTCCTTCATGGTGAACTTTTGCTTACTAGAACTGTCTAGGTCCCATTTTGGTCCATCTGCCTCATAGAAGTCAATTTTCATGGGTGCCGGAATCATACCCTTAAGTGCATATAAAAGGAACCTGCATGAAATTTTAACTTGGTCAAATGCATTTTGTTTTCATCATCAGTTGGAGGTTAAATATTTGATTTAGGTTACTCATTTAAGTTTAGGTGCTTGCTTGATCGTTCAGAAATCTTATATTTCTATGCGTAAATTTTCTTTTTTTATTGTGTTATAAAAAAGTCTTGTCTGAGTTTTATTCTTACTCCAGTACCCAGACCCCACCTTTCATTTGAACCACAGCTGGTTTCTGCAAAGTCTCATGATTTTGGTTCCTTGAACTGTCCTGAGCAACCTAAACCCCCGGCTGAAGTAACAGGGATCACTTATGGCATACAGAAGAATGAAGCTGAATTGAAATATCCTCTGCGTATGCGCAGCCTCAATATTTTTCCTTCTAGCAAGACAGAGGTAATTCTACTACAGTGCATTTAATGTTCTTATGTTGTCCGAACCTAGTAAGTATGAATTTTTATTACTTTGTATTGGCTCAGACGCAAATCTACTGATCTACAAGGCATATCTTGATGGTCAATAACATGCGGTTTCATTTTTGGTTTGTCGTACCTTAATAACATCTTTGGGCTTCTCATTGTGATTGCTGAAATTTTTTGGTTTTAATAATTGTCTTCCAAAACTTAGTTTTGATTTTCAGTTCAATGTTCATGTCACTTGCTTAAATGATTTTAATGTAATCACTTTTCATTCAGTTATCATGGGTTATTAAAGTAGTGTTTTGCCATGCTTCGAGCTTGAGGTGCTTTTGGTAACGACTGGATGAAGAAGTAATTTGTTGGGCTATATTGATAGCTCACTAGGACAGGTTCCGATCTATTTTTCAGCTTTGAACAGATATTGAGTTTCATCCCCTTTCGAACTGTTCCAGGGGTGTGAAACACAATATGGAGACGTCCTATTGATATTTTCTCCAGTTCCGTCAGATTTTCAGGAAGTGGCAAAGTAAATCACCATGTATCATTATATTGTGCTCTAGTGGCTGGTCCTTGCTAGTGTTGTGTGAATGTTTGCACTTTTATCAAAGCTTGGTGGTTCTTTTTTTATCATTTTTAATTTTATTGGACAAATTACTATTTACTCCTCAGTTTTATGTCTCGAGGTAGAACTTGTGTGCTTTAAACTTTTGGCACCTGAAGTTTGCGCCTGCACAGAAAGTATTTGGATTATCTTACAGTATTTTGTTGGTGGATTTGCGTTGATAAGTTTTGATGGTTTATCTTTTCATTTGTGGCTCATCTCCCTCTTTTGTTCCTTCAGCAGGATTTGCAACCTATAGATCGGTTCGTTGTGGAAGAATATTTACTAGACGTGCTTCTATTTTTAAATGGCTGGTTAGTAGATTTACTAATTTTGGTTTTATAAGCTATGTTATTTTACCCTTTGCTTCAAAATAGATTCCCTTTTCTGTTCAGTTTACATTAGGGTAATTTATTTGAAGATGCAGTCTAAGAATGTTTCGGATTGTTGGCTTTGGGAATTCAAATAGAGGTTTAGAAATTTTGTTTTAGTTTGCTAGAAGTTCTGGATGTTGCGATTGTGACTTTGTGTGACTTGTTTTATTCTGTGAGACTGCAAGTATTTGGTAGCAAGGGGGCAATTTTCATGAAAGAGAGGTTTTTGGCAAAGGAAAATTCGAGATTTGCTTTAATGATCTTGATTTTGATACAGAAGCTAGAGATGAACTTTAGATGGCTGAAGATTTTTTTTACCAGACAGGCTTGGTTGATTAATTTCTCGATCATGCTTTGCTCTTGATATGTTTTGTCAATCAAGGTGTTACAATTGTTCTAACCGCTTGGTTCATGCTTTCAATCTCTAAGTATTTGGAACTTGGTGTGCATGCGTGACTTCTTTTTGTGCCATTGTCTTATCGCAAAATAAAATTTTCATTTTAGCGGAGTTCTATCTTATTTTTCGCTTTTGTGTTTCACGCAAAGCTAGTCGAAAGGAATGTGCTTCATCCATGGCTGGCCTACCTGTTTCCTTCCGATATGAGTACCTTATGTGTGAGACAATATTTTCCCAGGTACCAAAGCATGTTACTCCAATCTTTTGGCTATCATGGTGCTCCAAATTTTTAGCCATCACTCTTTTTTCCTTTCTTATGCAGTTTGATCTTGATTTTACTGAATATTTATTTCGTTTGATTCTCTGAATTGATTTTATAAATTGTTTTAGAGTGAGACATACGCTGTAAGAGTATGCTAGATATTGGTGGGAAGCGGATCACAGATGCAGAATTCAGTTTGTCAGTTTTTGAAGTTCTCTTTATGTGCTTAGATCGAACAGTGCACACAAAATCACATAGCACTTATTGGAAAAGGTATCACATAATGTAGGTGCACCACAATTTTCATCACACTCCAGAAGCTCAACAGGATTTGAAATATTTGAATCACTATAAAGTCAATGAAAATCAAGGTTCTAAAAAGTGCGAAGCACATAATTCAATTCCGACTTCGTCGGGATTAAGAGTTTGCCCTTTGTTGAGAGAGAATTTTTTGAAAATGCTCTCTCCCTCCTTCAACCTTTCAGCTTCCGGTTTCTACCTTTGGCCAAACCGTATCTTCATTAGTTGAGCCTCGTCGACTGCTTCACCGTCGTCTCCGGCGCCATTTACGGCAGTCGGCGGCAGTTCAAGCTTTTACCTATCTCTTTTCCTAGCCTTTCTCGTTTTAGCTTCTCCGTTATTTCGTTACTATATCAACATTCAGGCACCAAACTCCCTTCATTCCGTCGTATCTTTTTAGTCTAACCATTCTACTCACCTGCCAGTACCTTAATCAGTTGTTAACCCTCGCATTTTTCAAACTCAATCTCTGTTCGTTTTAGAAATGTCACGACGGATCTCGACTCTGCACCCAGTTGAAGTGATTAAGATAGAGTTCAAAGCATTCTCACTCAGGATGGTTAATGGAGGCTCTGCCATTCGATGATCTGAAAGAACAAGGAATGCGAGCTATTTCTTGGACCTGGATCGAGAAGAGGTCAGGTGGTTCATTACAAAATTCAGGAGCTTTGTTCACAGCCCTCAGTCCATGTCGGATTTCTACCGGTTTAGGGGCAGAAATGCGATCGTAACCATACAGCGCTTTGTCAATTGGAGGGGCCGATTTTTAGAGATCTCAAGATTCGATATGCAAGGAAGGAAACAGAGAATAATTGTACCGAGTGGATTAAACTCTTCCGGGTGGACAAGGATTTTACACTTATTCAATCAGTTACTGTCAGGGACAGCTCAGAGGTTGGACCAAGCTAAAGCTGATTATAGACAAGCCCCAAATAGAGGTACACGACATCATCAGGCAGTGAAGACTAATGTAAAGGACTATCGCCAGAAGACGTATACAAGCACACAGGAAGTGGTCAGGAATGGAGTTGACAGGAATTGGAACGAAGCCCTCATTGTTACTAGAGGCAGAATCAACGTATCTTGGGAGCAAATCAAATCGGTTTTAGGTAACGATGTAAAGAGGAGGATCATATTATTCCCGTTTCGTGATAATAAAGCAGTATGGTGGCCTTCACATCCGAAGGAATTCTCCTATTACTTACATTTGAGAAGAGGATTCTTTGATAATGGAGTGGCTTTAGACTTTGAGGGATGGAGGCCAGACATTAACTCATCGGATACGGTATACAAGTGCTGTAACAGCTGGATTAGGATATCTAATTTACCTTGGAATTTATGGACCCATGATAACTTTAAAGCCATCGGCGAAAGATGCGGGGGATTGATGGAAATCAGTGATGATACATTATTTTTCAGAGATTTAGAGGCTGCAAAAATTAAGGTCAAAGGAACAAAAGATGGATTTGTACCCAATAGAATTTCGATCAATTCGAATGGGGACAGCGCAGAGTTATTAATTTCAATTGCATCCTTCGACCTAAAGGCGTACGAGACTTATGAAAAACAGACATACGCACAGCACAGGTTGTGATCAATGGAAAGCGGACTGTGGCAGGGTGGGGCAATTCCAATATTCATAGGATTGGGGAAGCAAATGGGAAATCTACATGCTGCGATGATGGAAAGAAGGTAGAAGAGCATAGGGCTTTACCACAGATTACGACAGAAGATATGAACTCAAAAAAATGCTCTCCGCCAACACAAATGATGGGTCGCAAGGTGGAGAAAATCTTACAAAGAATCGTACCAAAAGAAATCGAGAATTTCAGACGATCTCCAATACATTCTGCCTCAAATAAGGACTACTCGGATGGGGATGCACAAGAACATGGATCAGTACCTGGACTTTTACTGCCTCCTTATGCACATACCTATTGCAGAAGAACTTTCTTATCAAATAAAGAGGATGAGGATATCAGCGATCCCAAGGGAAGATCGAAGGCCGTTGTGATGAATGAGGAGGAAATTAGCGAGCTTGGAGGAGCAGACTTCGATGACAATGAAGATTTCAACTTTGATGATCCAAAAGAAGACGATCTCATGAATGACGGATTTGAGTCCTCAGAATCTGGCAGCTACACATCATTGCATTCCGAATCCAGGGAGAAAATCGACAAAGAGGATATAGACATTAAAGGGCTGTTCTCGCAAGAGGAAAAACATTTCACCGAAGAGCCATCTCTCCTTGAAAACGCTAAACCAATTGTGGGTAAGGTACTTTCATGTCTCAATTCATCGAGTCTTAATCATTCATTTTCCCTTCAAGCCTTTTTTCCTTCCTCTTTTACTGCTTTGGGGTTGTCGAGTGGGTTAGTAGGGGGGGTGCAATCACGTATGCATGACAAGTCGTGTTCCGAGATAGATGCTTCGAAAGGGGCTACAGGGGCTATCAAAATTAAGGCCGTAGCGAAGTTGGGGGAGGTGAATTGTGATTACAAACCGAGAGTTAAAGACCAAAAGGATACGTGCATTTTGAGGAGAGAACTTGACAGATTGAAGTGGGGTATTAATTATGAAAAAGGATCGAGTCCGCGAGGGTCACACAAGTTTCTATGAAGATTTGCTCATGGAATATTAGGGGGGGGAGGATCTTCTAGAAGGAGAGAACTTGTACGTAGGGTTATTCGGAAAGAAAAGACGGACATTGTCGTGGTTTTAGAGACTAAGAAAGTTATGGTGGATCGTCGATTCGTTACAAGTGTATGGAAATCAAGATTTGTGGATTGGGTGAGTTTACCGGCGGATGGAACATCGGGAGGTATTACAGTCATGTGGGATCCTAGAGTTGTCTTCGTAAAAGATAATCTGATTGGGGATTTCACAGTTTCTATTGAAATCGAGATGCAGAATGAGACCAGCTGGTGGTTCACAGCGGTGTATGGCCCTTGTAAACCAAGACTCAGAGAGTTTTTTTGGGATGAACTTGCGGGCTTAAAATCAATATGTGGGGATAAGTGGTGTGTCGGGGGAGACTTTAATGTGGTGAGGAATCTTGCCGAAAAAATGAATAGCCAATCGGTAACCACGAGTATGGTTTGTTTTGATAGATTGATTGAGGATTTAGATCTATACGATCCTCCATTACTGAACGCACATTACACTTGGTCAAACTTCAGGGTGGAGCCAATTTGCTGTAGATTGGACAGGTTCCTTCTATCAGAAGGATGGAAAGATATCTTCCCAACATTCAGACAAACGGTCTTGCCAAGAATAACTTCAGATCATTACCCAATTTTGTTGGACACCACAAAGTTGAAATGGGGTCCTACACCGTTCAGATTCGAGAATGCGTGGTTGCTACATCCCAAGTTCACCGATTCGGTCAAAGTTTGGTGGAATAGTTGCAACTTTATTGGGTGGGAAGGATATAAGTTCATGCGAAATCTAAAACAGATTAAAACAGAGGTTAAAAAATGGAACATCCAGGTTTTTGGTGATGTGAACATCAAAATTCAGGAGCTGGAAAGCTCGATAAAGCACCTGGACGTGAGAGAGGCGGGGGGAGATTGGTCCCAAAGGTTACAAGAGCAGAGAAGGCAGGCCCGCTGTGAATTGCAAAATCTGATCATTCGTAAACAGCAGATTGAGAGCCAAAAAGCTAAATTGAAGTGGCTCAAAGATGGGGATCAAAATTCAAAGTTTTTCCATTCTTTACTGAACAATCGTAGGAATAGAGCAGTGATAGAGAAGATTGAGTTGGAGGATGGGTCATTGAGAGTCGAAGAACAGGAAATCGAGAATAAGATTGTTGGTTATTACAAAAACTTGTACAAAAAATCAGAGGGAGATTGGATTGGGGCTGGACGGGCTAGATT
Organism: Primulina tabacum; assembly: GCF_025594145.1. NCBI lineage: Eukaryota > Viridiplantae > Streptophyta > Magnoliopsida > Lamiales > Gesneriaceae > Primulina > Primulina tabacum. The sequence continues at coordinate 14,241,850 of NC_134552.1, read as the reverse complement.
GGGCTCCAATAGATTCCATTGACGCTGACCGGCTGGAAATGCCTTTTACAGAGGAAGAAATACATCGGGCGGTGCTGGAATGCGATGGATCAAAAGCCCCGGGGCCGGATGGTTTTACTATGGCATTCTATCAAAAGAATTGGGAAACAATTAAAGCCGATCTTTTTAAGGTTTTCGCTGAATTCTTCGACGGAGGAGTGGTAAATGGAATCACCAACGAAACATACATATGCCTTATACCCAAGAAGAAAGAAGCGATGAAGATCAAAGATTTTAGACCGATCAGTTTGATTACGAGTTTGTATAAAATCGTGGCAAAAGTTCTTACAGCGAGACTAAAAACAGTGATGATGAAAACAATATCGGAAAATCAATGTGCGTTCATTAAAGGAAGACAAATAATTGATTGCTGCCTCATCGCCAATGAAGTTGTAGAGGAGCATAGAAGGAAAAAGAAAAAAGGTTGGATATTGAAAGTTGATTTGGAAAAAGCCTACGACAATATCGATTGGCGTTTTTTAGAATTTGTGCTTCAAAAGAAGGGATTTGGCGAGAGATGGAGGAGATGGATAAAAGGATGCATCTCAAGTGTTTCATTCTCAGTATTAATCAATGGAAAACCGAGGGGGAAGTTTAAAGGGGAGAGAGGGCTCCGACAAGGAGATCCTTTATCCCCCTTCCTCTTCAATCTAGTGATAGATGGACTGGGGAGATTGGTGGATAAGGCGAAGGCGGCGAATTTGGTGCGAGGACTTGCGGTTGGAAGAGATAACATAGAGATTTCACATATTCAATTCGCGGATGACACATTGTTTCTTACACAATCAAAGGTACACATGATGGAGGTGGTCGAACTTTTAAAACTCTTATGCAGAAAATCGGGAATGAAGATCAATTTTGATAAAAGTGTTGTTATAGGATTGCATTACTCGGATGATGAATTGGACAGTTTGGCTTCGGAAATTGGGTGTAAGAAAGAGCATTGGCCGATTACGTACTTGGGAGCACCTTAGGGAGGTAATCCAAATAAACTGGAATTTTGGGCACCTGTGGTGTCTAAAATGTCGAGAAAGTTGGCAAGTTGGAAGAAGGCATTTCTATCGAGAGGGGGTCGATTGACTTTGATAAAAGCGGTTCTAAGCGCAATTGCCAACCTACTACATGTCTCTTTTCAAGGTACCGGTTCGCGTGGCTAAGCTTATGGAAAAAATGATGAGGGACTTTCTATGGGAGGGAGGAGATGAGGACTCGCATTGCCATTTTGTTAGTTGGGAACAAGTGTGCAAGCCGAAAGATAAGGGAGGTCTTGGATTGGGAAACATTCGTTTAAGAAACAGGGCTTTGCTGGGAAAATGGTGGTGGAGGTGTGCGGTAGAAAAAGACTCTTTATGGAAAAAGGTTTTGGGAAGCATATACGGGAATGAGGAAAATGGGTGGGACATAAGGTTGGCTAGGACATCGACTTTGAGAAGCCCTTGGAAGTTCATTTCTAGTTCTCACACGACTTGTCATCATTTGATTAGCACGGTGCTTAAGGGGGGTAACATTTTAAGATTCTGGGAGGATAAGTGGGTAGGTGAGTTGCCATTTCTAGAGTGTTTTCCGCGTCTGTACCGCCTTTCCTCGTGTACAAACAAACCAATTACTCAGTTTTACTCGACTACTAGTAGTCAGGGTCAGTCTAGTTTACCATGGGACATTAAGTTTAGAAGAGGGTTAAATAGTTTCGAGTTGAAAGAGTGCAGTCGGCTTCTGGGGGTCTTAGATTCCGTTACTTTGTCTGTGGGTGCTATGGATACTCGTGTTTGGCTGGGGATCCTTCCGGAGTCTTTTCTGTGTCATCATTATACTCTACATTCTTTCCTGTACACAGTTTCCCAAATTTCCCACAGCATACTAACATTTGGCAAATACCAATACCACAAAAAGTAAAAGTGTTTTCTTGGATTGTGGCTTTGGGGAAATTGCAGACTAGCGATGAAATACAGAGAAGAAGGCCCAGGAATATTTTTATGTCCCCAATGGTGCTGCCTATGTAAGAACAGTATGGAGACTCAGGACCACTTACTACTTCACTGTGATTTCACGAGGACAATATGGATTAAGGTCATGCAGCATTTGGGCTTCCAATGGGGTTTCCCAAGCAGATCGAAGGACATGTTGCTGATGGATCAGTCATTCTTCAAGGGGAAGGCTCTTATGGACTTCTGGTACGTGGTTATTCAGTGCGTTTTCTGGTCAGTTTGGTTGGAACGAAATAACAGAATTTTCATCGACAAAGAGGATTCGGAGGAAGAATTATGGGAGAAGATCAGGTTCAGAGTCGCGACTTGGACGATCAACATAAAGCAGTTTCAACATATGCGAATATCGGACCTAGTCAGGGATTGGAGATTTATTTGTTCCTAGAGTTGTGGCTGTCTTAATTACGGTTACGTTTTGTGGATCACTCATCCACTTCTTTTGTAAACTTTAAATCTATTATAATAAATCCTAAGTTTCTTATCAAAAAAAAAGTGCGAAGCACGATGAAACCTCAGGTTAAGCTTAAGCGGGTTTAGTACGATGTTAAGCGTGAAAAAGTGTTTTTAGTTTTTTACTATAATTTATTATATCAAGCCAGTTAATAAATTAAAAAACGTGGATTAAAAAAAATAAAAAACACACCGGTTTAGTACGATATTAATCGTGCTTGATGTGGCCAACCTAAGATTGACTTCTTTTTCAAGCATTTGCCTGAATATTACCTTTTCTTCACTCTTTGCGCTTAATCTGCTTTTTCGCGCATTTTAGAACAATGCTGGAAAAATAGTAGTAGATGTGGAAGTAGTAGATGCTGTGATATTAACTGCAATGGCAAATTAGCTATAATTATAATAAGTGAGGGAAATTCCCCTGAGGAGTGAGTCAGAGTGCTACCTTCTTTTAGCACTTGCTTCATATGCATTGTGGTTTTTATTTGTCTTTATACCTTGCAGATTCTCTTATTACCCCAACCACCATTCAAGCCCATCTACTATACCTTGGTCATCATGGACCTCTGCAAGGTATCAATGAATTTTCCAATTTATCCTATTTTTAGTTGCCCAGACTTACTCCTTTTTAAATGTATTTCAATATATTGTTGGTTATGAAACACCTTTCAGGTGTGCTGACCCTAAAGCATTATTTCAGGCTCTTCCAGGTGCCTTTCCGTCTGTTGTAGCCGGGGCTGTTCGTGCTCTTTTTGATAAAATTGCTGATTTAGACATGGAGTGCCGTACACGCCTTATCCTTTGGTTTTCACACCATTTGTAAGCCTGCATTTTGAATATTTTTATTCGCTAATAGCCTATTTTTCCTGTTAGATGCTTAGTTGGTCCCTGATTTGTTATCTAACAACATTACAAATTCTATTTGAAGCAATACAGACTGTTTTCTTATTATCTTCCAATAACAATATACAATCCAACTATATATAGTTGATGTGATCCCATCAACTAAGGAAACAGAATAACAAACTAAGGAAACAGAATAACCTAAATCTAATCAAATCTAAATAACTAAGGAAACAGAATAACAAACTAAGGAAACAGAATAACCTAAATCTAATCAAATCTAAATAATAAATAAATATTATTCTTCTACACTCCCCCTCAAGCTGGGTTGTATATATTATGCAAACCAAGCTTGGAGTTTAATTCATTGAAAACAGCTCTTGGAAGTGCTTTGGTGAGAATATCAGCAATCTGCTGTCTTGTTGGAACATAACTGAGTTGAACAATTCCATTGTTCACCTTCTCTGATATGAAATGTCTATCGATCTCAATATGTTTAGTTCTGTCATGATGGACAGGATTCTTGGCTATACTGATGGCAGCTTGACTGTCACAAAACATCTTTACTTTGTCTTGTGTCTGAACCTTGAGCTCTTTTAACAGCCTTTGAAGCCACATTCCTTCACAAATTCCTAATGCCAAGGCACGGTACTCTGATTCAGCACTACTGCGAGAAATAATAGCTTGCTTTTTGCTTCTCCACGTCACAAGGTTACCCCAAACATATGAACAATAACCAGTGATTGATCTTCTATCTGTTAGTTCTCCTGCCCAACTAGCATCGTTGTAGATTTCTATATCCCGATTTTTATACTTTCTAAATAGAAGACCGTGTCCTGGAGTCATCTTCAGGGATTTCAAAATTCGAATCACTGCTTCCATATGATCCTCATTTGGATCATTCATGTGTTGACTTACTACACTGACAGAGTGTGCAATGTCGGGTCTAGTATGAGATTGATAGATGAGCTTACCAACTAGTCTCTGATACCTTCCTTTATCCACAAGGCTGCTGTCCTCACTCCTGATCATCTTCTTATTAGGATCCATAGGCGTGTCAACAGGTTTGCATCCAAGTAAACCTGTTTCACTTAACAAATCTAGTATATATTTTCTCTGGGATATGATAATTCCTTCTTTGGAACGAGCCACTTCCATTCCTAGAAAATACTTCATGTTCCCAAGGTCCTTGATATCAAACTCCGCAGCCAACATATTTTTGAGACTGATAATTTCCTCTGAATCATCTCCTGTCAGTATGATATCATCAACATATACTATGAGAATAGCAATTTTCCCTCCTGGTTTGCTTTTTACGAACAATGTATGATCTGCCTGACACTGGTGATACTCATTAGCGATTACAACCTTAGCAAACCTATCAAACCAAGCTCGTGGTGACTGCTTCAGGCCATACAAGGACTTTTTAAGTTTACATACTAACCTGCTGTTTGGCTTGGTTTCCATTCCTGGAGGGATAGTCATATAAACTTCTTCTTCTAAATACCCATTCAGAAAGACATTTTTTACATCAAGTTGGTGAAGAGGCCAATCCAGATTCACTGCAAGAGAGAGTAAAACTCGAACTGTGTTGAGTTTGGCAACTGGAGCAAATGTCTCCTGGTAGTCAATCCCATATGACTGCGTGAAACCTTTGGCCACAAGTCTAGCCTTGAATCTTTCAACACTGCCATCTGCTTTGTATCTTACTGTGAATACTCACTTACAACCAACTGGGTTTTTGCCATGTGGTAGCTCTACAAGAGTCCATGTCTTGTTCATTTCTAAAGCCTTAAACTGCTCTTCAACTGCCTTCTTCCATGCTGGAATCCTTAGAGCTTCCTGTACAGAATTAGGCACTTGTATGCTGTCAAGAGTTGAAATAAATGTTCTGTAAGTAGGCAGCAACTTCCCATAGGCAACATGCTTCTCAATAGAATGATTAATGCACCCTCTAACACCTTTCCGGTGGGCGATTGGCTGATCCAAATCATCAATCATATAATCATCATGGGCATGAGAGTCTGGTGCTGATGATTGAGAATTCTGAGTTGGAATGATGTCCTGTATATACTCGATGGGTTTTCTCCTTCTATAGACACGTAGTTCGGAGTTGTGAGTGTCGACTTGTGGTTGTTTTAGATCAAGTGGAGCAGTTTCAGTAGTAGGAGTAGCTAATGTTGGAACTATTTCAGGCCTAGGTATGGACACAGAAGTGGACATTTGTTGGGCTGGTGCTGGAACTATTTCAGGCTCGAAAAGATACACAGGAGCGGGTATTTGTTGGGCTGGTAAATCATTGATATCTAGGAAAGGATCCGAAGTCTGGGTTTCCCCCTGAAAGTCGGATTTGGAGAAGTAGGGCTGATGTTCAAAGAATGTTACATTCATGGTGTTGTATACTCTTCGAGTGATTGGAGAGTAACACTTGTAACCTTTTTGGTTGGAGGAGTATCCAATAAATATACACTTTAGAGATCTTGGATCGAGTTTAGTGCGATGATGTTGGTGAATGTGAACAAAGGAAGAACATCCAAAGATTTTGAGTGGTAGATCTGAAGAAAAGGACTGAATGTGAGGATATGCATTGAGAATTGTCTTACGGGGGGTTTGAAATTTTAAGACTCGGCTTGGCATCCTATTGATGAGGTAAGTTGCAGTAAGAATGGCCTCTCCCCATAAATACTTAGGGACATTGTTGGTGAACATGATAACACGGGCAACTTCGAGTAAGTGTCTATTTTTCCTTTCCGCCACTCCATTTTGTTGTGGGGTATCCACACAAGAACTTATGTGAATGATACCGTGTTTGGAAAAATAAGATCCAAGGACAGAGTTGAAGTAATCCTTAGCATTATCAGTCTTAAGAACTTTGATCTTGCTCTGGAATTGGGTGGATATCATGGAGTGAAAGGTTTGGAAGATCATGGATGTTTCTGATTTTTCCTTCATTAGAAAGGTCCAAGTAATTCTTGTGTGATCATCTATGAATGTAACAAACCACCTAGCCCCATTAATATTCTTGACGCGTGCGGGTCCCCAGATATCACTATGAATTATAGAGAATGGAGATGAAGGTTTGTATTGTAAGCTTAGATAGATACTTCTTGTATGTTTAGCAAGTTGACAAAATTCACATTGGTAAATGCTTGAACTTTTATTAATGAATAGATGGGGAAACAACTTTCCTATATAATCAAAGTTAGGATGACCAAGGCGAAAATGCCATAACATAACTTGGCTTTCAACAGACGCTAAATTAGAAAAAGACACAGAATTTGGGAAACACTTGACTGAATTTGATGTAGGACCAAGGCCCGGTGAGTGAACTCGTCTACTGAGGAGATTATTTCCTTTGAGCAAATACAGGCCATCATGCATCTCAGCACTGCCAATCACCTTCCCCGAATCCACTGCCTGAAAATCACAAAGATTGGAATAGAACTTAGTCACACAGTTAAGATCCCGCGTAAGTCGGCTAATAGAAATCAAATTACAATTCAATTTTGGAACATAAAGAACATAAGAAAGTTGAAGGTCCTTTGTCAATTGAATTGATCCTATTCCTGCCACAGGTGATACAGAGCCATCAGCTATTCGGACTCCAGAATTATTCGTGCACGGCTGATAATTTTTTAGGAGGCTGGAGTCTCCAGTCATGTGATCTGAGGCCCCTGAGTCGATTATCCATGCCTGCAAGGATTTATTTTTGACAATATGAGCGTAGGACATGATACCTTGGTGTGCAAGAAGCACCGTGTGTGACTCGGTAGGTGCTTGGGATGGTTGTCCGGGGCTCAATGTTTGATTTAGCATTTTCTGCAGTGCCTCTATTTGCTCTCTAGTGAAAGTACTACCCTCGGTACTAATCTCTGTGGTGGTGGCATTATTTGCACGGGTTTCTCTCTCAACCCGAGTGTTGGATGGCTTCCAATCTACTGGTTTGCCGTGTAATTTCCAGCAAGTAGCCTTGACATGACCCAGTTTCTTGCAATGGTCACACCAGGGCCGTCCCTTGCCAGACCTATATTGGGTTGAGAGGAATTGTGGGTAAATAAAGCCGAGCTTTCCACTCCGGATTTATTTTCTGTTAACATCAACCTTTTCCTACTTTCCTCTCTCCTAACTTCTGCAAAGGCCTCTCTAAGGTTAGGAAATGGCTTGATTCCCATGACTCTCCTCCTGACTTCATCTAGGTCTCTATTTAGGCCAAGGAGAAATCGAACTATCCTTTTCTGCTCAACAATCTTCTTATACAGTGCAGAATCATCAACACACTTCCAAGAATATACTTCGTATAGGTCTAGTTGCAGCCAGTAGCGTGTGAGAGTGTTATAGTATTGAGTAACGCTCATATCCCCTTGTTTAAGATCATACAGTCTCGTCTCAACCTCAAGTAGTTCAGAGGTATTTTCTGTGCTTGAGTATGTTTCAAGTGCCGCTTCCCATATGTCCTTGGCTGTTTTGTGAAGTAGGAAACTGTCCCCAACTTCAGTAGTCATGGAATTTATCAGCCAAGACATAACAAGGTGATCATCAATCTTCCAAGATCGGTGTTTGGGATCCGTAGTCTGCGGAACCGCAGTTTCACCCGTGAGATGTCCATCTTTCCCTCTACCGCAAATATACATGAACACAGATTGTGACCATTGAAGATAATTCTGGCCATGGAGTTTGTGGTTTGTAACAATATTAGAGAAGTCAGGGATGGAGGAGATTGGGGAATTGACTTCGGAGGAAGTGACTTCCGAGGAAGATGCATTTGATGTCATGCCGTAGTTAGTGCCGTATTTAGTCATGCGTATGGCTGAACGACTAAGGACGAAGAAGGGATGAGGGCTGCCGTACTAATAAGAATTAAAAGAGGCGGCTATGGACGGCTTCGCCGGACGAATAAGAAAGAAAAGAGGCGGCTAGGGTACCGAGATCGGCTCTGATACCATGAAGCAATACAGACTGTTTTCTTATTATCTTCCAATAACAATATACAGTCCAACTATATATAGTTGATGTGATCCCATCAACTAAGGAAACAGAATAACAAACTAAGGAAACAGAATAACTTAAATCTAATCAAATCTAAATAACTAAGGAAACAGAATAACAAACTAAGGAAATAGAATAACCTAAATCTAATCAAATCTAAATAATAAATAAATATTATTCTTCTACACTATTAATGGTGTATTAAGGTGCCAATATAATCTAGCTTACAAAAAAGTATTTGCCCAACGGGTGACCTGGTGAATGATATAAACCAGCTTGAAGACTAACCCTGTAGTTGGAGAATGTGATTATTTCCCCCCTTACATAAATAGTTAGTGATCACTTAGTTTCAGTTGTCCTTTATTGTGTTTAAGAAGTAAAAGCGTAAAACATATCAAATATTATGATTTCCTGGTTGATTTGTGTGGTGATTGCGGTTTTTTACCCCAAATCCCCTTCCTTCCTACTTCCTGGAAAGGAAATTGTGCGGTAAAATGGCTGATTTTCTGCATGTTGCAAATGAATGCAACTTGCTAAGATTCTTCTGGTTTGGTATTTTTTCGTCAATGGTTCCTGCTTGAATGTGCCCGGTCATCTATGTTATATTTGAATGACACATCAATTATAAGAAGTACTTTCAAGTTTCACCATTTGGTGGCATTTTTGTTGCAGGTCTAATTTTCAATTTATTTGGCCATGGGAAGAATGGTCTTATGTTCTTGACCTCCCAAAATGGGCGCCTCAAAGGGTGTTTGTTCAGGAGGTTTTGGAAAGGGAAGTGCGGCTGTCATATTGGGACAAAATTAAACAGGTATTGTATGCCACCTATCATTTACTTTTTACTCCTCCGTTCTGTATTAAACAAATGTTCATTAATAGGTTCCGTTTTGATTAATTTATTATCATTATTTTTTAAAATTTTGCATAAAGAGTGTTGAGAGTGCTCCTGCTTTAGAGGAGTTGCTGCCACCAAAAGGTACTCCAAATTTCAGATACAGTGCAGAAGATGGGGATCATACCGAACACAGCCTCTCAGCAGAGCTCAATGGAATGGTGAAAGACCGATTAACTTCTCGTGAAATTATCTCATGGATTGAGAGTCGAATAATTCCTGAGCAAGGGCTAGATGTCACGCTCAGAGTGGTTGTTCAGACTCTTCTCAATATTGGTTCAAAAAGCTTTACTCATTTGATTACTGTCATAGAGAGGTATGGCCAGGTCATTGCAAGGATTTGTTCTGATCAGGAGAAGCAAGTTTCACTGTTATCTGAAGTGAGTTCTTTCTGGAAAAACAATGCTCAAATGACAGCCATAGCCATTGACAGATTGATGGGGTATCGCCTTGTATCTAATCTGGCTATTGTGAGATGGGTCTTCTTGCCAGAGAATGTTGAGCAATTTCATGTTTCTGATCGCCCCTGGGAGGTATGACTTTGGTTAGCCTTTGAAGATTTTCTTTACTCTTACTAAGTTCCCCCTTTAATGCAACTATGCAAGTCACTTCACATAACCAATTTAACCTGATTTTTTACTGCTATTTGATTTGATGAAACTTCTTTTCTAATACAGGTCTTGAGAAATGCAATTAACAAAACATCCAATCGCATTACTGATCTTAGAAAAGAGATATCAGTCCTAAAAAAGAGTGTGGTCTCCGTTTCTGAAGCTGCATCAAAAGCGCAATCTGACTTAGAGGATGCAAAGTCAAAGCTTACTCTCACCCTTGTGGATGGTGAACCTGTTCTTGCAGAAAATCCTGTGAAAATGAAACGTTTGCAATCCAATGTTAATAAAACAAAGGAGTCCGAGGTTTCTTTCCGTGAATCCTTGGAAGCCAAAGAGGCTCTTTTTGCTCGAGCTGCTGGTGAAATTGAGGTTCGTGTAGTAACTGTTTGGTTTTTGGCTAAAAGATAATAGCACCAAATTTGAAATTATTTTCATTTTTAATCCCTTTGTCCTGTATGAGAGCATTGACCTCGGCGAGCCATTGATGGACATGCAGGAACTATTTATTTTCTTGTACAAAAACTTTTTGAAAGTATTGGCGGGACCACTTCGGGATACAGAAGGCACCTTGCACCCTTTTCCCGAGGCAGATGAAATGACCATTGACGAGGAAGATTCTCCTGCAGCGGAGGTGGATAATGCTGATGAAAGACCACAAAAAAGGTGCCTTCTTTTTCTTAATCCCATTGCCATATATATCATTGTGCCTATTAAGTTATTTCCGTGCGCGTCTGTGTGTGATATATATACATAAAAACTTTTCATGCTGGTTATTGTTGGTTTTGGGGGGAAACATTTGTAGTCATCCCAACGGTAAAGAGACCAGAAATGAGTATAATGTTGGTGAAAAGGAACAGTGGTGTTTATCAACCTTGGGCTATGTCAAGGCCCTCACTCGTCAATATTCTTCCGAGGTAATATTCTTCCTTGCCATGCACCTTTCCCATATTTGTCTGATCTTTTATGTAGTTTTCCAGTAATATTCTGAACTAACATTCGTCTCTGTTGTGCTGTTGTCGATAGATCTGGTCTCATATCAAGAAAATAGATGCCGAGGTATTGATCGAGGACGTTCATCCGCTCATACGGAAAGCTGTATACTCTGGTCTGCGTCGACCTACTGATGGCTTTTAGCGTCGTTTTTTATAATTATTATTCGTAGTTGTACCATGAAAGTGTCGCTTATTTGATTCGATGGTTAATTTCTCAAGATAACCAGTTTTTACTGTCAAATTATTTGGGGGTTTTTTCGATTAAACAATACAATACAAATATTAAAAAGTACCAAAATATATTTGTAAAAAAAACAAAACAAAACAGTTGAAAAAAAGTTTATAAACAAAATTAGCTTTTAAAGCTTTTGTTGTTTGTTTGTTTTTTAAAATTTTCTAAATTATTTTTTAAATTATAGTTAATAATTAATAAATAATAAACAAGAAATTGTAATATTAATAATGCGAAAGAAAATAACATATGAAATAAACTAATATATTTTTAAATATAATAATAAACAAAAAATAATATTACGAATAATAATGAATCAGAATTTTTTCATTTACTTTGTGTTATTGTATTTCATAATTTTTTTATCAAGTACTAATAGAGATAAATGTTTAAATCTAAATTTATTGAATATGTAGTGGAAGTGAGTTTAAAAAAAGCCATAATAAATCTTATGAAATAAATTAATATAATAACGTTAAAGTTTGACATATTATATTAATAATTTAAAAATATAATGATTTAGAAAATTAAAGGAAAAAAACTAAAAAATAAAATAAAAGGTGGAGGTAGGGTTTGAGACCCCGACCCTTCATTTACTACTAGTGCATCGACGCACACATTGCGTGCTTGTATAATATTTTTTATAATTCATTTGATTTATATTTAAATAAGGATTAAAATATAATATTAAGAAATAGCGATGGACTATACTGTAATTTTGATATATATATTAAAAAATAACTTGAAAAATAAAAGAATAAAAAAAATGAGGATCAAAATATAATTATAAGAAATAGCGAGGGACTACCTTATAACTTTGATATATAAATAAAATATAAATAAATCGAAAAATAAAAGAATAAAAAAATGACCTCAATGAGAATTGAACATAAGACCTAAACTATAAGAACAATGATTCTATCCGCTGAACTACATATAATTTACATTAAAACTTTAACATTTTATTAATATAAATCATTATAAAAACAGATCATGACACCAAAGTTAGTTACTGTAATGATCTCAAACTTAATAAAATAGTATAGAATAGTATAGATTTCTAGGGGCTAGTATGGGTTAGTTCGGGTTGGGTTATTGGGGGTTTGGGTAATTCTTTTACCCTTTATTATTATTTTTATATTTGTACCATTTAATTAAAAAAACTCTAATTATTTTGGGGGTTGGCTTAATAGTATTATTTTAATATAAAAAGAAAACTAGAATAATATTATAAAAAAATCATCTTAACAATAACAAAAAACTTGTGTACTTAAACCTTGAATTGATTCTGGTGAAGATCACAACAATGGAGGGAGAAGTGGAGAGTGAACAAGAATTTTCCCTTATTTCACAGGAGAATATCTGACGGTTCGAGTGAAGATACTAGGGATTAATTGCCCCTCTCAAATTAGAAACAAACTAGTATTTAACCCGTGCGATGCACGAAATGATATTATTAAAAATTAGTGAAAAATGAATATATATTTAAATTGAAAAAAATAATATAATTATATTAAATAAAAATAAAAACTATTTTCTCGCTAACTTTAAAAAACTTTCTTAAATATAACGCATGTCGATTAATTTTTTTGGCTAATAATCACTATCATATATCAAAATTGTAGATTGTGTTAGCCTAAGGCAATGCCATTATGCTTGTCGTGTTTAGTGTATTGATGTCGACTACCAACCTTAATACATATTTAATTCTTTAATTTTCGAAAATCTATATATTATTATTTTTTAACATGCGATAAAAAAATATTTTTAAATCGCATTCAATAAAATTAATGATAAATATTTTTTAAAAAATGCAGTAATTTCGTCTAAATCCACATTCACAAACAATTTTGTGACATGACACATGTTTGACACATTTGAATAATAACAATAATTGTTTCATCAATATTTTTATCCAAATGAGTTGTGATTTTATCTACAAAATCTCTTCATAATATACACAACAACCTATTATTTCGAAAGAAAAATGAAACATGTGATTATAAGTAAATTATGTATAAATCAGAAAAGTTATTTTATTAACATTTTACTATGTGTATTCCAAAGCAATGTCAATAAATTTTATAAGGCGTCTTCTAATAAGATGCGTACTTTCTTTAGAATTGGTTTAATCATTCCATTAGGAGACATTTTATACTATCATGCATCCGTGAACCTTGTAATGTAGAAGAAAATTATCACATTAATAATACGTAATAATGAAAATTTTGTACAAATTGAAGAATAATATTTTTTACTTCTCCATCATGAAAGACAAATTTCAAATTTAATGTCTCGTTGTTCTCGTTGTTTCCATATGTAGGTAGTTCATAACAACGAACAAATCTAAATTTAAACGAACATTACATCTTGGAAGGATTCAACTCATATATGATGCTGAAAAATATGAGTCATTTCAGAATTCAATTTTGGAGAGAATAAATTTAGTAAGATAAATAGAATAAAATTGGTTTCTAATATAATATGCAATATTGCATTATTTATAATTTAAAATTCAAATAAGACATCCCAAGGGACAAAAATTATACATTGGATGCTTTTGACAGAATTATATCATACATTAACTTTTTCAAATTATGGAAATCTCGAATTGCATGCATTGGATGTCAAACATTTTTTTATTATTGAGGGTAATATATATGTTTATTTAGAGTAATTTAATGTCCATTTTAAACTCTTTTGAATCTAATATTTTAATTTTTTTGTGCTCTCTTATTTGAATTTTTAAGAAGACAATTCAAGATGTACAATATACATATGGTTTTGGAAGAAAACTACTATGCATTAATTCTTTAAAATTAAGGTAATTTCAAAATAATATGCATATGAGATAAAAAAATTATGATTATTAAATGGTAATTTAATGATCATTGGAAAACCTTGTTGTAGTGATAATTTTTAACACTCAACCAATTTTATTTTTAGAAAAATTAAATAAACTAATTAAATATTGTATTTCTTTTTTAGTAAGTAATTTGGGCAGGAAATTACTTAAAATAGCAAAATGTATTTTTGAATGATTTACCTCATGAGTGATACTGAACATTGCAATCATTTGTATTTTAAATTTATTTATTCAGTTTTTAATTAAATTGATTGATATAATCAATGCAAAAATTTTAATATAGTTTACGTTTTCAATAGAGTTTAGTTTTAATTTGAGTAAAAAATAATAAAACATATAATATATAAATTACATTTGAATTAATATAAATATTAATTAAATTCAAAAATGAAATTAAATGAATTGATATAATCAATGCAAACAATAATTGAAGTGATCATTTATTGCAGTACACTATGTCAATATTCATGATATATCTTTATTTTTTTAGAAATGACATTTTGACGAAAAATTATTTTTTTTGCAAAAATATTTATATAGATGAGTGATGCTGAACATTGCAATAATTTGTATTTAAAATTTATTTATACACTTTGTAATAAAAATTAAATATATCACAGTAACATAATTCATATCACAAATTAAACTGATTGATATAATGCAAAAATTTAATGTAGTTTATGTCTTCAATATAATTTAGTTTAAATTTGAATAAAAAAATAAAAAATATATAATATATAAATTATATTTGAATTAATATAAAAATGAATTAATATCAAATTTGAATTAATAAAAGAATTGATATAATCAATGCAAACAATAATTGAAGTTATCATTTATTGCATTACACTTATTTCGAGATTCATTATATTTATATATTTCTTTTTAAAAAATAACATTTTGGCGGGAAATTACTATTTTTGGCAAAAACTCTGCTTTTATATATATATAGATATCAAAAAAAATTTCCCCTTTTGATTAGGTTGGGGCACCCAAGTACGAACTAGGTAGGAAATTTAATATAGCTTTGTTTAAAAATTCATATTAATTTATATTTAAAAAAAACAAAAACTTGTGTGAGACGATCTACACAGTCGTATTTTGTGAGATAGATCTCTTATTTGGGTCATTAATGAAAAAATATTATTTTTTATTGTGAATATCGATAGGGTTGACCCGTTTCACAGATAAAGATTCGTCAGACCGTCTCACAAGAGACCTACTCAAAAAGACAAAAATTTGTGTGCGACGGTCTCACGGGTCGTATTTTGTGATATATATATCTTATTTGGGTCATTCATGAAAAATTATTATTTTTTATGCTAAAAGTATTACTTTTTATTGTGAATATCGATAGGATTGATCCGTCTCACATATAAAGATTCGTGAGATCGTCTCACAAGAGATCTGCTCTTGAAAAAAACAACACAACAAGAAAACTGTTGTTACAGGTTAACAAAGACTGATTTATTTAAAACCATCATTAATTAAAATAACAAAGGTTTCGCTTTTTGTGTGTATTTAGTGTTTGCAGACTACACTACTCGATTTGGCTACGATACAACTGCTCCACAACTTGGTCATATATTATTGCAACTGCTCCACTACGAAATCCAACAGAATATTAGGCTGCGGATCCACGACAAGGAAAAAAAAGACTCGTGTCATCAAATACGTGGTAAAATTAAAGCCGTCGATTTGAAATCCAATTGTAACAAATTTTTTGAAAAAAATTGTTATTTCATTATCGTAAAAATTTGTGTGAGACGGCCTCACGAGTCGTATTTTGTGAGACATATCTTTTATTTAGGTCATTCATGAAAAAAGTATTACTTTTTATGCTAAGAGTTTACTTTTTATTGTGAATATCGGTTGTGTTGATTCGTCTCACAGATAAAAATTCGTGAGACTGTTTCATAAGAGAGCTACAGTTTCATTATTTATATAACCATGTGACTCGAATTTTTATTTTTTATTTTTTTAGCAAAAATAAAAAGTTATAAATATTTGTAAAATTTTGTTTCCCTTTTTTTATAATCGGCGTCGCGATTTTTTTTTAATGTGTATTATTTTATATTCATTCTAATTTTAGATGAAAAAAAGGTGAAACTTCCAAATATGAATTGTTAGGTCAATTTTTTTTAATAATTTGTGTAGGGACAACATGTTTGAGATGCAAATTGTAGAATTTATATTTTAAACTTTTGTTTACAGCACAAAATATTATCAGTATAGAAGGAAGAAGCATGCTTTTTTTTTTTTTTTTACATTATTATATCTATTAAAATTTTCAAATCTTATTACATGATATATTTAAGTCAATATTATAAAAAAATTAAAATAAAACAACATAATTTTTTTAAAAATAATTATTTATTTAGTAGAACTATACTCTATTCAATTAGGGAACTAAAAGATAACTTAAAATCTAACATTAGTTTCAAATATGCTGACGAATCGAATCTAGCCGGATATTGAGAAAATTTTAAAACTTGAATTAGTTATATTTGAACATACATTCTATTTAAATCTCGAAAATTTTAATTTATTACTCGAATTCGATTTGAACCAATGTTCGAGTTCGACACGAAATATTCAAACATATTTAGGAATTACTAGAAACTAAACTCGTAATATATTTACTTAATTCATACTTATATTATTTTAATATAATATTAAAACATGCAAACTATAGAACAACATGATTTGAGTTCCACTCAAATTCGATAAATTCAAATACAAATAAAATATATTTTCAGTCGACTCGATTTCTTTATATATCAATAGTTTGGACGCAATGATCGCCTGTATTTCATTTTTTTATTTTCATTAAATAAAAAAACTTTTTAATTTTCGATTTTTTTCTTTCTGTTAATTTTCTTTATTTAAAATTTTTTATGGAGTTTTTTTTTTTTTTTTGAATTTTAATCATAGTGTTTTTCCTTTATATTGATAGTAAAGATGCTAAAAATAAATATCATTAGAAATTATTTTAAAAAATTAAATTGGCTTAAGCGAAAAAAAGGGGAAGCAGGTGGCAATCTAATGTGTGAAAGCGGATTATTCCCGACCAAGACTAAAAATTCACCAAATAAAAGCATCCAATAGTATCCCTCCACGTGTCACTCGTGCTGTCCCACGCCTATATAAGTCACCACCGTTCGGGGCGAGGTTTACCAAAAGCACCATTTCCTCTTCACTTTCCCCGAAATTTCCAGTAAAAAAAAAACAATGGAGAGCATGGGCGTCATCGGCGAGAGCCGTAGGGAGTTGCTCGGCTCGGATGTGGTCGTCGGCGAGCCGTCGTCGTGGAGATTGAACATCAATGAGTTCATATTGCCCGATCGCGGAACCGACCAGCGTCACTCTTTCAGCCTCCCGCGCCTCATCCGCGATATAAGTATGTATGCTTATTTTCTGTGTATGCATGTTATGTTACTAATGTAGGTGATCAGATGCATGTGTACATAATCCTGGGCAGGATAGATTAGGAATTTGGGTGAAGGAGACGCATGAAATTTTACTCTTTCGAATAATTTTTTCCTCGTGTTTTTCTATTTGAATGAATAGTTGCAGCAAATTTCGGCATACAATTCGGTTCGCTGTATCATTGAAATTTAAAATTTTTCGGAACCTTAAACGTAATTGGAAATAAATAGCGTGATTTAATAGATTAATAGAAGTCACGTGGTTATTTTGTCGTTTTTTGTGGATAATATTTTCTGGACCTAGGTATGGGAATTTATTTCGTTTTAACAATTTGTGCTAGTTTGAGATTATTTTAATTACGGGTGACTTTTGGAAGGACTTGTTATAATTATTCAGTTAGACTAATTATAGTAATTAATTAGGATAATTATTGAAGTATTGAAATTATTGAAATAGAATAATTGATTTTATTTATTTAGGGTAATTTATTTCTTTTTTAAAGTGAAATATTTTGTTACTATATGTTGTGAAACGGAGTGGTGTGATCGTTTGGTTTGTTGGCCTTACCAAGAGATTAGATTTAGTTATTTTAAGTGTTTCGTGTTTCATAATTATAGTATACATAATATAGATATAGTTCAAAAGTATAGATAATGAGGGAACAACATATATACACACTTTGTAATTAGATCATGAGATCTTTCTTTTTATTTTTGTAGTTATCTAGGCATTATTATTCTTAAGTATGCTGATATTTGTTGTCGATCGATTGGCATTAACATTATGAGTAGGCAGCGAATCTTTATATGTGAGACGGGTCAATCCTACCGATATTCACAATAAAAAGTAATACTCTTAGCATAAAAAGTAATATTTTTTCATTGATGATCCAAATAAGATATCCGTCTCACAAAATACGACCCGTGAAACCGTCTAACACAAGTTTTTGCCTAACATTATTTAGTGAATATACAAGTTTTTTGTTTTGATTTCAAGAAGATTGGCTTCTGAAATTATTGTGTTTGATAAATCTGGAAATTTTGGCATAAAACGATATGATATTCCATTTGATTGGGAAAAGAAAAATACTATAGGGTCGGGTTTTCTTCTGCGTGTAGTGGAAGTGGTTTTGGTTTTGATTACGATTATGAGTCACACAGGGTTTATTTTTTCATTAAAGTTAATAGACAATAACGTACAAAAAATTGGATGTATGCAGCCCATTGAGATCTACGTTCTAGGAATTAGTTGACGGTGTTCATAAATATATTATGATTTCAGTTTCAGAAAGAAATATATTGTGATTTCAGTTTCAGAAAGAAATTATAATAATGTAAGGTTAGTTAAAGCTTTGACTATTTTAAAATTTTGCTATAATGAATATAATAATAATATGGTCTTTTTGGGGAAATGTGAACATTTGTATTAATATATGGATTAAATAGAGCTGCTGTATAAATAATTTTTTAAAAAATAAATAAAAACAAAATAATTGTGTTTTTGCTTGTACAGACAGAATTTGTTTTGAAGAACAAAACCAAAAACAACATTGTTTCTCTTCGTATTTTTTCAATGCAACTTTTTGTACACAAAATTAAAATTTTAGCATAATTTAAGAAGATTTATACTTTACAACTTTGAAATGTAAGTTTGACAATATAGTTCAATTTCATCCCCCAGTTTTAAAATCCGTAGGATGAGGGGTAGATCTGATGCCTATATTTTAGGTAGACAAAACTAATTTTTGTTCTGATCTTCTTTTTCTTTTTTTAATCTGCTTTGGGACAGAAAAATCCCATCGTTGATGGAAAGGTTAGCAACTAAGAGACTGGATTATACCATATGGCCGTGTTAATGTGCTCGTAAGTTGATATTTGGTTATCTTGTATTTCCTTTCGAAGTGGATTGGCCAAGTAATATTCATTTCACATGCCCAACTATTTAATAACTATAATTTTAATCGAACTCTAGTGTGACAGTTGAAGTTTACTTAATTGGTAATCATAAATTATATGCAAGTGAATATATTTTATTAAATCTCAGATGTTATAATTTTGATCCGCCTGCTTGTTGTGATTTTATTGATTTTTCATTGTGGGGCAATACAAAAATCTGTTAAACTTTAATTCTATTTTTATACTTTGCATAGTTATACGCCACAATGGACTAACAAGTAACAACCAAACCTCCCTTTGTTTTCATAGTATCACGTTGCTTCTTGTTCTTCATGTCTTTTATTTGTCAGGAAAACAACAAAAAATTGCTGAATATTACAAAAAGCAAGCAAGACTACTTGAAGGATTTAATGAAATGGAGAACTTTCATGAATCTGGCTGTTTACCGGATACTCTGTCAGAGGTTGCTTTTGAATTTCTTGATTTCCCTTCCCTTCTGTAAAGAGAATGTATTAGGTATCATGATCACACCTGCATACTCATGATAAAAATATTCGCAACATTAAATTTTGGAGAACTTAAGATCTATCACATGTTGATAGATTAACCTTTCAGCAAACTTAGTCAGAATAAACTCTAGGTTTTGATATAATGTGCAAGATAGTTCTAATCATGTTGTAAATAATGAACAATATTTGGGGCCTTCTTTAGAGGGTCTTTCTCACTTCCCTTTCTTTGCTGGTTCCAAAACATACGTGAAACGAATGGCCTTTTGACTGTACCGTTTATTGAGTGCTAGGTCCTACTAGTTTATCTAATTTAAATCACATATCTTCAGGATGAATTGAAGCAACTTGCCAGGAGAGAGAGGATGGCGATTAATGTGTCAAACATAGCCAATCTGTTCCTTTTTGTCATAAAAGTTTATGCTTCAGCTGAAAGCAAATCTTTGGCTGTAATTGCGTCAACCCTGGATTCTTTTCTAGACCTATTGTCTGGGCTGATCCTGTGGTTTACTGCCTATGCCATGAGAAATCCAAACCAGTACCGCTACCCAATTGGAAAGAAACGAATGCAGCCGGTCGTATGTCATCACACTCTCTATTATTTGCCTTGCAATTAACCATATTTTTTACGCTGCACTTTTGAGAATATGTCATATGCCAGGGGATTATCGTTTTTGCATCTGTTATGGCAACTTTGGGACTGCAAATAATTCTAGAGTCTGTAAGGCAACTGTTTGCAAAGGTATTTCAGCTTCATTTTCTTATCTTCCTAAAAACTTGAGAATATGTAAATTGGTGCTAATTTAGCATGTACTCCTTCCTTTATTGTAGTGGTTCATGCTTTCTTATATTCATCTTCTTTCTGGTGCATAGTCTGGTCCAGATATGAACCATGAGAAGGAGATGTGGATGATAGGAATCATGGTTTCTGTTACCGCAGTGAAGTTTATCTTAATGATGTATTGCCGACAATTCAAGAATGAAATAGTTAGAACCTATGCTAAAGATCATTTCTTCGATGTCATTACTAATTCAGTCGGACTGGCAACTGCTGTACTAGCAATTCAATTCTACAGGTGGATTGATCCTACAGGAGCTATAATTGTGAGTCCATCACTTTCTTTGCGATTTTATTGTTCGAAATCATTCTTTTCTAAAAGAAAAGTTGGTCTACGGTAAATAAACACCACAATTTAGAACTTTAGACTTCATGAGCCTTCATATTCCTCCATGATCCTCCCATGACCCTTCAACTTATGTCCCTTCCAAACATCATTAAGCTAGCACATTAAAACACAACGATTCACCTTTTTCTCACATAACAGCAGAGATATATGATCCATTGGTAGCACACCACCACGAATTTACTCACACTCGTCGTTTCATCAATGTAATTGTTGCAATAAACTAATAATGCACATAAGAACCGCATGCAGCAGTCACTCATGTAACTATTTGAAATGGTTTAGAGACAGCTGTTAACTCTGTTTTCCTTCATAAAATGGTGCATTTTCGGCATTCATTTTCGTCACAACTTGTCTTCATTTCGATGTTGTAGATAGCATTATACACAATCATAACCTGGGCAAAGACAGTTTTTGAAAACGTGCGATCATTGATCGGAAGAACAGCTCCTCCAGATTTTCTTGCAAAATTAACATATCTCGTATGGAACCATGACAAAGAGATCCAGCATATTGATACAGTAAGAGCCTATACATTTGGCTCTCATTACTTTGTGGAGGTTGATATTGTATTGCCAGAAGATATGCTTTTGAGCCAAGCTCATAATATCGGTGAAACGTTACAAGAAAAGCTCGAGAAACTTCCAGAGGTTGAAAGAGCTTTTGTTCACATAGACTTCGAGTTTACACACAGACCAGAACACAAAAGCAAAGCATGATTTTGCTGTGAAATGTTGTTGATATTATTATTTTACAAGGCAATTAAAAGTTTCCAAATGCCATTAACACGAATTTCCAGGTTTTTGGCTGTGTTTAGATTAAGCACATGATTAGAAGCACATTAGTGGCCACTGACTTAGCCGCTTCAGTTTTAGAAATAGAGAACCGTGACATTCGCTACGTTAGATGAAACAAGATACGTGTATTTTTGATCGTTTGATCAAGTTCTAATAATATATTCATGCGTCCTACTTGAACTTGACATGTTACTCGTAGAATCCAATAACCGTACTGCTATTATAATTTATTTGATTAGCATACATTCAGGAAGCATGGAGCTCAATTCTAATAATTTCAGAAACAATTGCAACTATTAGTCTATTATTTTGTTATTTGTTTTATTTGAGTTTGAATTTGGATTTGGATTTGGATTTGGATTTGGATTTGGATTTGGATTTTCTGTCGCCCTAGCTCCTGATTGGACAACATCAAGTCTTGACTGTGACTCAAGCAAACGATAGCATTTCATACGTGTATTGAAAATTGATTGTTGATCTAATCCAATATAATCCCTGTGAAAGATAGTCCTTGTGTAGAATAGCTATTGTGGATTGGGATAGATTTCTTTATAATCCTTGTCTCGATGTAGCATATAATTTGTCTCGTTGGTCTCATTCAATTTTGTGAATTTCTTTCATAATAAGTTTTTTTTAATAAGATTAAAATAAATCGATTGTTTATTTTTTCATACAAAATTTGTAAACGTGCGCCTATAAAAGCAACCGACCTTATATTAAAATGACAAAAACTTGTGTGAAACGGTCTCACGGGTCGTATTTTGTGAGACAGATATCTTATTTGGGTCATCCATGAAAAAGGCTAGGATTATTATTTTCTACTGTGAATATCGGTAGGGTTGACCTATCTTACAGATAAATATGCATGAGATCGTCTCACAACAGACCTATCCTATTACAAAATTTGTAACACTCCAAAAAAAAAAATTGTAATACTAAATATCTATTTAACGAAGATAATAAAAATACAAAGTTCGAGGTAGGTGACAATATAAAAGGAAAATAAGATATTATTGACAAATAATGCATATAAATTTTTGGCAGATGGATTTATTTTGCTGGTACAGGCATTACTCACATGTCTTCTCTTTAATATAAAATAAGAGGAAAAGTACATAGGTCCATTTTTTTTTCCCTTTTACTTTTGAAATAGAATTTTACAAACAAGTTCAAATTTAATTACTTTTCTCACTTGAACAAAGGGCATTTTTATTTAACGTTTTAATTTATTAAATAGTTATTTTTTTATTCCATAATTTCATTAATGTTTGATAAATAAAATTATAACACTCTACTCTTAATACAAGTCTGATTGAATTCAATCATCAAACATAGCTTCCATGCGCCTAAATACATTAAAGCCACCAAAGTGTATTTATTTATAGTTTTGGTTAGGAATTTCATATCTAATTTTCAACCAAGCTATAAATCATCTCATTTCTCCAAATAATTATCCACAAAAAACCCGATCCAAACTTGATCAAATCAAAACGAATCTCGAACCAGACAGTCGTAAGTAACACCATCTATTCCGTAATCACTACCTTGCATGTATCGCAACTACCAAACAAAGTAAACATTATTGTCAAACACACATGTTTTCTTCAAGGTTTTTATCTTCATTTGAGCTTAAGCACGGCACCTCTTTATTATTATCATCTGTTTAAACACGGCACTCTTTCATCTTTATCATCTGCCGGTCAATGATGTGTTCGGATTAGAGTCGCGAAAATCTAACCGTCCGATTTGGGGAGATGGTCAATAATAATGAAGAAATATATTGCGTGCCCCATGTGTCGGGAACTCTATTTAGCCACTTGGCGGAGCATTGAGTCACCATTTTATTTTTATCACATATTATTCATAATCAATTGTTAATAAATCAATCAAATAGGTAATGAAATTTATCAGGACCAGAGGCAAATAGCATTTTCTTGGTCTTAAAAATACGTGTAGAAGTAAAACTAAAACTACCGCAAACGAGTTATATTGATTCTGTCGTGTAAAATAGCTATATGCTCACCCACCAGATCGCTCTGATACTATCACGTAAAATCTTACGTGACTTGGCTAGATGTGTCTTGTTTTTATAAAACATCTTAGATAATATTTCACGTGTAATTTGTTCTGGTCAGTGATCAATAACTTGCTAAATGATAAATTTTCATCTTATGAAAACAATTTTTCCATCTTAAATATTACATTAAAAGGAGAATTTGCTGAGATGATGAAATTTCAATCCAAATTTCTTGTATAAGCAAACACACATATCTTAATATCCGTAATTGAATAGGACATTCGATGTTTGTCATGTTGTGTGGTTGATATTTTTCGAGAGAGTGTCGGTTCGTGGGTTAGAGGTGGTGCTGGTGCACTAATAGCTATTGAACCAGCCGCAGGGCTGCCATGTGTTGGGATCCAAGGACTAACAGGCGGCTCCAATCAGGCGGTGGGGCATAGAACCCAGTGTCCTTTACTCGCACGAAGCAGAAACAGCGAAGCAGGAGTAGGCCGCCAGTGTTCTTTCTAAAAAAATTTATCAATCATTTCGAATCCCCAAGTGGTGCAATTAATCTGGGGTATTAAGACGTAGACAGGGCGGCGTGGGGGAAACTTTTTCAGACCTGATGAGCTGGACTCACGTTTGCGTATCCACAGTGTGTAGGCGCCTTGCCTCCGGTTTTATTTCTCCACGCATCTTTACTACTTCGCAGCCATATTACCCCTCTCGTATATTGTGTAGACAGGTATTTTAGCTCTTTCGCTCACCACTTTCTAGTGAACTTTGTGGATTTTTGAGTTTCACTTTCCAGCGAGCGTAAGGATGCTTTTTTTTTTTTTTCTTGAGTTTTTATGGGTTTGGTTTATCGGAATTCGGATCAGTATGCTTCTGGGTTTTTATGGTGGTTGTAGAAATTCTGGCTTTTGTGGGAAAAATTTGGGGGACAAAGAATCTTACTTTCTCTGCAATTGTACCTCGTCGAATCTGTTACTTAGGTTCTGATTTGGTTGTCAGTTCCTGTCGATCTTACTCTCAAATTCTATGTTAGAAGAGATCTCATTTACAAACCGCCATTTTAGATCAACTTAATTGTTCTGAAATGTAAATTTTTTGAAATTCGTGGAAATTGTGGCATGAAGACGTTGTTTTGATGGTTGCAGATGGGTTCCGACACAAAGGCGATCTCTGTTAAGCTGAATGGTTCAGGACTCATCCGAAGTCATGGACTTATTGGTGGGAAATGGACTGAAGCATACGATGGGAAAACACTTGAGGTTTGGTTGTGTGGCAATTATTGACAGGAAAATACTTCTAAAATGTGTACGGCCAGCTGCTTTTGTTGTATGTGGAATAATAATACCTTTTTTGGCAGGTACTTAACCCTGCAACTGGTGAGGTCATAACAACTGTTCCATTCATGGCTGGACGGGAAACAAATGACGCCATTGCTTCAGCGCAGGAAGCATTTGCCTGTGAGTGTATCCGGGCTTAGTTGTCTTAGTATCTGTTTCTTTTTTTTTTCTTTCATCTGTTTGGTTTCTTTGGTCATTGTGGTTTACATTTTCATTTTGTTTTTGTTTTTGTTTTTGTTTTGTTACTATTAAGTTTTTCATTTTAATAGAGTTTACAAGAAGACAGCTTAAAATACGTACTTTGACCTGAAGAAACAATTTTTTTTATCGATTATTAGTAAGTAATCTTCTCCTTGTTCCATCCTCTAAATGTTGATGTTTTCAGTTTGCTGCAATATTCTGCACTTGAAAAAGATAATTATCTTTTCAAAATTCATCGATGCTTGTCTGCATATCTGAACTTTTCTTGTTTTGCATTATAAGTTGTCAATTATGACAGCATATCTAAATCCGGCATGTTCTCTCAACATTATCTAATGACTAGCCCAGTTTCTTGTCTGAGGTAAAATGCTCAATTATTGTCTGAGTCACACAGCGCACAGAGCCTGCTGTTGCACGATCTTGAGAGTTATCTGATTGTGTGATCCAAAGTACGAAATCTAGAGCCACGAGTCTATATAATATTTTGCGGAGCGTATTGTAGTTGTAATTCGGACAGGCTGGTGTATTTAATACCCAAAAATATCAATTAAGATTTCTGAATGCTGATCTTTGTGTGCTTAATGACAGGTAGAATTGTTCCTGAACACTAATCTTGTGCACTTTAATGACATTGTGTTATTATTATTGGAGACAGTACCCTTATTTCTTCGTATAAAGGATACTCTTTATTCCATGAGATCTTGATAACTCCGATCTAGTGTGCATTGTGGTAACTCAAAACGATCATGAGAATACAACCCTGTCATCCGGACTGTGTTAATTCTATTTAAATTGATGCAGCTTGGAGCAAGCTAACTGCTACAGAGAGGAGCAAACGTTTAAGAAAATGGTTTGATTTACTAATATCTCACAAAGAAGAGCTTGGACAAATTGTGACCCTAGAGCAAGGGAAACCGGTAAAAGAGGCCATTGGTGAGGTACCTGATTCTCTCTCTGTCTTCTAAAAATTAAACTTTATTTGTGTGCCTTTGAGTTGAGAAGCATATAAATTCTTGCTGCTCATAGGTTATCTATGCGGCAAATTTTATTGAGTTCTTTGCCGAGGAGGCTAAACGTGTGTATGGAGACATAATCCCAACAACGTCAGTAGATCGTCGATTCTTCATTTTAAAGCAGGTGAATATTTTTCCCTGAAATTTTGAGTTCCTTATCTCACATTTTTGTTGTGGCTTTTGTGTATCTAACATTCTTTTAATTCGGGCACATACATATCAAAGGGTATCATCCTTGCAGTACTGAAAAGAATCTAATAGCTTATTTATAGGATACAAATATCAATAACATGGTCTGTTTATTTGATCTATTTTTTTATAAATAATATTATCATACTTAGGATGTTGTAAATAATATAATCATACTTGGATGCACTGCTTTTATTGTCAGAGATATAATAATAAACCTTTTCACTAGTAGGCCATTCTCCCCCTTTTGGAGTGAGATAAACAAGAGGAAATCCAAAATCACGACCTTAAGTGATAAGTCTATGAATCGTCTTTTTCATCTCATTGAGAAGACATACTAATGAGATGACATACTTTTTCTTGCAGCCAATAGGGGTGGTCGGGTTGATTACACCCTGGAATTTTCCTATAGCCATGATTACTCGGAAGGTGGATATCTGTTTCATTCGGGGTTCAGTTTGCATTTTTGTCTGTCAATATAAGTGTGGTAGCATCATGTCAAGAGTGGATGATTACTTTATTTTGTTGTTAGGTTGCCCCTGCCCTTGCTTGTGGATGTACCGTCGTCATAAAACCATCTGAACTGACACCACTGACTGCGTTAGCAGCAGCGGAACTATCTATTCAAGCTGGGATACCGCCGGTAATTCTGTTATTCAATGCCATTTAAACTGCACATCACACATTCAGTGCTGAGATTATGAAATGAGCCACTTGGCCTTTTGCTTGACTTTTGAGCTAACTGCCTCTGTTTTTTCGTGATTTGAGGTTAAGGTGCGGAGTGAGTAACAATTGGTGTCTTGTTGATACCCGTAACCTTCGATAAAATGAGAAAATTCCATACGTAATAATTTGACTTCGATGTTTTAACTGATGGAATCATTGGATAATCTGTTCATTAGAGAGTGATTTTATGCTGGCTGGTACCCATCATTGCTCTTGGAGCACAGCTAGTGTCCTTTCATGGCTAAAATGCCAGTAATCTTGACTGGGTAGTCAAACCATCTATGAAGGGAAAGAATTACAAAAGTTGCAACTGCATACTTATTTTTGTTAAATGTATTTATCGAGTTTTTGTGGTACTTGAGATGCTGAGAAACACATAAGGTACACGTGAGTTTAATAATTGGGAAGGAGTAAGGATTACATTAATTTGATTTTCATGACCTGCTGGCGTGCTGTTTTTCTTATCACAAGTCAGAGCTCAGTTTTATCTGGATTCTGGAGCTTTTAAAAGTGTATCTTTTATTGTTCGGCCTCTTGTCTTTATCTGGTAGTGTGTTCTATAATTGGTAAAAACTCTGATCGTGCACTATATTCTGCATCCCTATTCTTTCATTCTAATTGTGATTTTTGAAAGTTAGGGTGTTGTGAATGTTGTATTGGGAGATGCACCTGCTATCGGAGAAGCTTTACTTGCCAGTACCCAGGTTCTTCATATTTAATTTTTCTTAGGCTTATGATCATTTAAATGTTATGCATGAAAAAACAAGTTTGCTAATGTTTTTCCCAACTTATTTAGGTTAAAACGATCTCTTTCACTGGTTCCACAGCTGTTGGAAAAAAACTGATGGCAGGAGCAGCTGCGACTGTAAAAAAGGTATGAAATAAAATATGTGCATCCTAGATGTATATCTGCTCTTACCTGCTTATCCCTCTTTTGTCTTAAGGTCTCTCTCGAACTTGGTGGCAATGCTCCTTGCATAGTTTTTGATGATGCAGATATTGAAGTTGCTGTAAAAGGAACTGTAAGTTGGAGCACCAGTATTTTCTTTTTCTCTTGATCTGAATGTTCGCTCTCTGTGTATTAAAGTGTTTGATGCATATTCTGGATCACTTCTCTTTGGTAACTGATGCGGATACAGATGAAATGGTATCTTTCATTTGTTGCTAATTAGTCCTTTCCTGGAAATTCAGGCCTCTATGGATTACAATGTATAGGCATCGTGATAACTTCTTTATGTTACCATCTTCTTACTGCATAATTCTATCAAGAACTTAATATAAGAGAAATTTATAGAGCTACAGATATTGAGAACAATAGATGTTCATCTTGCAGTGACCTTTTGGTATATGGACAGCCTTTTGAATAAAACAAACTTCAAAGTGTTGAGCTCAATCTGTCAAAAGTCTGTAATGTTCCGAGGTCTCATAATTGATGGTGGTCACCTAATTAAACTGGGAGCTGTTTGTGGAAATTTACATGAGAAAGTATGGTACCAGTTAAAGTTTCCACATTTTGAGTAGCTTGCCCTAGAGGGATTTCAAAATAAGTGCAGCCTTATTAAAAAGAGTCCTTCCTTTTCCTTTAATGATGTTGTAGAGAAATAGTATCTTAGACATCAACTGAAGGTTGAACCAAAAATGACATGGTTGTCACTTATCCAGGTTTGAACTTTTAGATTTTTAGCAACTTGAGTCACTGACTGCCTTCTGTTATCAGATGGTTGTTTTACTAGTCTGAAGGGAATTATCAGCTATAGTATTATTTCTATTAAAATGCCCCTATCATAATTATGCTTGTGCGATTGCAGCTGGCAGCAAAATTCCGTAACACTGGACAAACGTGTATTTGTGCAAATAGAGTTCTTGTACAAGAAGGTATTTGACTAAACCAGAAAACTAGACCACGATCTTCTTAATTTCATACTTGACATGTGTTACATGTGTCGTTAAAGGATGAGATTGCTGTCATGATATCCGTCTGATATTCATTTTTGAGCATGAATGATATACTTGAAATCAAGAAAGAAAGGATTTGAGGCAAAGAGGTAGGTTATCGGAGAATTAGAGTTGGCTTTCTTGTATACAAGAATATTGTTCAAGAGCAATCAGTCAAGTTGCATTTGGATGGATGTATTTGAAATCTATGAATTGCGATTACATTTTTATTGTTAACAATAAGACAATATATGAAATCTTAAATCCTTCAATTATTCACACAATTATTATACTGAATAGAATGAATTTAAGATATATCTATTATTACGTGAACTTAAAATCCGTCATAACTAACATTTAACATCATATAAGCATGAAATATGTGGATTTGAAGTCATGGTCTTCTTTCTTTAAATTACAAAAATACATTTGAATATTTGAAATCTATGGATTTGAAACCGATCAATCCAAACACAACCTCAGAAAATTGGAAACCATCAGCGTGCCCTCTTTGCTGTTTTGCTCATTATATGTTCGAATATGGTCTTTTCGTTCTAACTTTTTTCACTTTGTGGTGTTGATAAATATCTACACATAATGTAGGTTTTTGTATAGGTTATAATTCCCTTAGATACTTTGGTTAAAGAGGTGGATTTATCGCGCGTTCCAGTTGTGATGCTCATCACCCAAAAACTTAGCACCAGGCCTGAGATTAGGAAGTGGGATGAAAAATGTTTAACCATCTATCCTGGCCTAATCCTATCAAGTATCAGCCAAACACAACATTAGTTGGTAGTCTGATTCCATACACTTCATTTTAAATTTAATGAAAATGATTGAAAACTAAATACT
This sequence comes from Primulina tabacum, assembly GCF_025594145.1. NCBI lineage: Eukaryota > Viridiplantae > Streptophyta > Magnoliopsida > Lamiales > Gesneriaceae > Primulina > Primulina tabacum. The sequence continues at coordinate 14,211,870 of NC_134552.1, read as the reverse complement.
GAATGAGTGTTGTAGGGTATATTGTCCACGGAAATATGTAAAAAATGTTCTCCCTCTCTCTTTTGTTTATTTAATCTTTTCCTTCCTCGGGCTAGTATTTTGCTTTGATGTGGATGTAATGCAAATGCCAAAAGATGTAGGTTATAAATTGCCAAAAATGGGCAGTTTTATCTTTTAAAATTCATTAATTTTCAAGTATTACTTTTCTCAACAATGAATCATTAACTTGTTTGATCTAATGATCTTTTTTACAGGGATATATGACAAATTTGCAGATGCCTTTTCCAATGCGGTCAAGAGTTTGAAAGTGGGGAATGGATTTGAAGAAGGTGTTGTGCTGGTAATAACCTCAGTTGACAAATTAATTGAAATCTTACTACTCTGATCATTTTCTGGTTAAGTTATCTCTTCAAGAGGCATGACTCTATATTACACAACTTTCCTACCTTTTGGCCCTCATGGCTCGGCATCACTTTCATTTTCTGTATATTTGACATAATAGCACTCGTTTGTTCCTTTTGTGATGCTTGGAGGGCCTTGTTCCTAATATCTATGAATAACAAAAGCGAAAACAATTAAATCGAGTTGCATAAAAGAGAAGATTTGTTTCTCCAAAATGCCATTACTTGAAGTAACATAACTCCATTTTGAAAAATACCAAAAAGTGAAAACGTTAATTCTTAGAAAATATTTTTAGTTTACAGTTAATAAATAACCATGCAAGTATATAAATAAATATAATAAAGTCCAAGAAAATTGCTGATGCTAGTTGCATGCCCTCTAAACAACATAACTGAAAAGACATAGTTCCTACTTGCTGTAATTCTCTCCATTACCAATGTGACCATAATTTACTACTTGTTCCCCAACTTCTAATACTCGAAAATGGAGAGCTTAAGTTCCTGTGAACAAATAACCAAGTCCCAAGGCTTTGTGCATGTGCGAAAACCAGATAATTCGTGTCCTAGGAGGGTTAGGACAAGGTTTGGGGCGATTTATTACATTTCCCGATTTTTAAATTGTGTTTGGCCTAGAATGCATTGGCTTTCACTCGCGGACATGTACTGCAAACATGATGTAGCGTCCTTAGCCGAGCCACTAATAAACAGACTAATAAGCATGCAAAATTAAAACTTACTAACACCAATTAAACAGCGGAAACTAAATAACTTAATCATCTTACAACCCAAACGAAAACAGAATAATAACAGCAGGCTTAAACATTAATACAACCATATCGAAAACATAATTCTGAATGAGAATACGATAAAGCAAATAAAGCATCCACTGGATCGCCACCGAAAACCCAATTGCTCTAGCCAGTGCCCTGGCTGTCCGAACCGTCCAATCTAAGACCTGCCTTGTGGAATGGGGTGCCCAAGATGAAAACAAGGACGTGAGCGACAATCGTCCAATATGAGAATATACGAGTATACAGACTGATTTGATGCATGTGAAATGTAATATGATCGGATATCAAGGATCAAATAAAGAATCTCATGCTTAGTCTAGAGGCGCCCGAGTGCGTAGTCTCTGATCTGCCCTGGGCATGTTTTGGCTCCCACACTCATCATCAAGGCATGTCCAGGTCATCAGAGTCCGCGAGTCCCGTCGGACACTGTAGCTCTCGATGTCCCATCGTCCACAATATAGTATAGGGCTGAGCGACCCAAAAAAACGAGATATATCTCAAAAGATATCAGTCTCAACATGATATGTCATACATAATATGCCAAAGCAGTAAAACATGTATCATGCCCCCCCTCCACGAGTCGACACTAGTTCCGAAACTTCCTGACACCAAAATGCCCTAGAGACTGGCTAGAAAACTTAAGGTATATGAATAAAACTCGAGAGAGAGTAGCTGAAGGAAGCGGTGTAGGAAACAAAAGAAATCAGCTTCCATTTATAGGCTGCATTCGGACTAGTTTAGAAAATCCGAATCAATATTATCTGCCACGTGTCAGAATCTCATTTGTCTAGTTGGATTTCTCGGGATAATGTAATTTGAAGTAAATTGGGTTGTTTATTTTAAATTCGGTGGATCCAAACAGGTTGATCCCGAATCATCAATTCCTTAATAATGCTTAAGCAATCCTTTAATGATCTCTTATTTAATACTTCATTCAAAATAAAGATTAAGGTCATTACACATGAACTGTTTATGCTTTTTTATTCTAGCTCAATTTCTGCTTTCTATATCTATTACAAAAATACGCTTTAACATTTAGAGTTTACTACATCACATAAAATTAACCATCTAGGTTTCTGGGTTGTATTAACTAATCTAACTTGAAAAGTTTGCTGTTGATGCTTATTGCAGGGCCCTCTGATAAATGATGCTGCAGTACAAAAGGTCAAGTTTATTTTGCAGTTTACAATTTCAATTGTGCAAATATGATACTTGTAGTTGTGTCTAGCCCGTTTGACCCCTCTCAGGATTGCCTTACAGGTCGAAACACTGGTGCAAGATGCTGTCTCAAAGGTTTGTTTGATACCTAATTTACAGCACAGTGACTAGAACCAGTGTTCATATGGGAATTTCTTTTTACTTTTCCTTTAGTAATTTATAGAAACTAATGATGTTCATGATATTAAATAAATTGTTCTGTTAGAATCGGAAATAGAGCCAGGTATTGTTTTGTTTTGGTGTCATTACTTGTATCATTATTCATCTTTTGGGGACATGTGGTGCCACAGTTGTCCCCTAAAGTACAATCTGTGGACTGATGAAGTAGAATGTTTCTTGTTTGCTCCATATCTCGTGCATGGCCCTTTTCATTCAAGTCATTGCTTGGGTATATATTTTGTGGCATTTTTTGTAGCTTATATCATGAAAATTTTGATTTATGCTTCCATGCTATAAAAACTTGAGGTTTCTAGGCACAAAATGCAAGAGGACTTATTTACCCTTACTCTTGCCCTAATGTATTCACCTTTTTTTTAAGGGAGCCAAAATCCTCGCTGGTGGAAACAGACACAGCCTTGGAATGACCTTTTATGAACCTACTGTTATAGCCGATGTCAAATGTGAGATGCGTATATCCAGGTAACTCCAAAAAACCCTAAATTGAACTTTGTCTAATGTGCAGTCGAGGCATATTTGCTAGTCTTGTCCTGTATGACTCTATTAATGTCTTGGTAAACTTAAAAAATTGTCACTTCTTTTATTGTGGATTGGCTAGCGCATACACTGATGGAGACTAAAGAACAACAGTGTCTACCTCAGAATATATAACCCATGTCTTCTGTGGTTAATATTCTGGGGTTTTCAGTATCATGCTTCCTGACCAATAGTATTCTACTGTGTGCCTCAGTTGCCTAGATTGCAGTTAACTTTGTTGATGTTTGGAAAGGTCTGGTCCTATGAGCTCATATTTATTGTATATGTTATATTACTTGAAAGTTGTGATGAGCCCGTCTCTTGGATCTTTGGGAGTGGAGTCTTTGTTTGCTTTCTTGGGGGAGTTGATTTAATTAGGAACAAGAACACTATCAAAGGGGTGAGGAAACATCAGCTCTCTTGTGTTTCCTCATCACCGTAACATACTTGATACTGGGTCCATGTAGAGATATTATTGGATTTTGTGTTAGTTTATTTGGTATAATTCATAGGCATATTAGGTTAGTTAAAGCATTTTATTCCCTTGGCTTGCCAATAGCTGTGGAATTAGTCTATATTGGTTTGGTGTTGAATCGGTTGGCATTTACACCTTAGCTGAATAGAATCATAACTGCTCGCTCAGTTTTGATTTGTTTTTTACTGCTTTACTTCCATGTAGACTTGCAAGTTATGGTTGTAGATGTATCAGGATTGTCTTTCTTTCTTTGACATGAGTTCTGAACTTCAGATCGTCGTGAAGAAATGCTTGAATAGAGCTTTTTATATTATTGATGCAGCTTTTTTCCAGTCGTTCATGGTAAATTTTTTGTCGCTGATTTTATTTTGTGGATAATCTAGTGAGGAAGTATTTGGACCTGTTGCACCTCTTCTCAAGTTTAAGACCGAAGAGGAAGCCATCCATATTGCCAATGACACCACTGCTGGTATGAGTCATGGATGACTTTTCTTATTGAGACCGAAGAAGAAGCCATCCACATCTTAAGAATTGAAGTTATTAATTCTTAAATATTCTGATTGCTGAGTTCAACTAAAGAAGACATCATATCTTTTGTGACTATGTTACACTAACAATTTGTTTGTAGGTTTGGCTTCTTATATCTTTACGAGAAGTGTCCAACGATCTTGGCGTGTTGCTGAAGCTCTTGAATATGGAATTGTCGGAGTTAATGAAGGACTGGTCTCAACTGAGGTGAACCCTTTTCTGCATCTCGATGAGATAGCGATGAGAAATTGAAGTTCATGCTTATTCATTATCTTCCATTCATATAGGTGACTCCACATGGAGGCATGAAACAATCAGGTCTTGGCCGTGAAGGATCAAAATACGGGATGGAGGAATATCTTGAGGTATTTATATTCAGGATGTCTATCTTTATACACCAGAAAGAATGGATGTGATATTCTATGGTCTGAATTTCTCGATGTGATTTTCTTTTTCAATTTTTCTCTTTTCATGTTTACAATCGTTTTTGTTTTTATTCCCGTCAAATTCTTTTCCAAGTTGGTCATAAATTCTGATCTTCAAATTTATCATAAGCAAAGGCCCAAATCCAACAAGATATTTGGATCTGGAATGCACGTGAATGCTTGAGAACCCTTGTAGCAGATTCTTTGTAGTACCCACAGTCCCACATCGGTTTGTGAGTAGTGTTTGGATTGGTCGAGGAAAAGTTACAATAGATTCCTGCAACAGTTTGAGATAAAAAAAATTCATAAAGCGAGAGGGTAAAGAGTAATTGCTAGAGCTCATTGTACACAGTCTTGCTCGGACTGGTCTGGTGCTTGAGACGTGTAGAGTGTTAACTCCATTGAAAAAACATAGAATAGTGGATGTTTATTCGACAGAAGTTGTTTTGCCTGTATGATCCATTGGAGGAGCGTTGAATGTAGTATTTCTCATGTCGAATCTTTCATTTTTGTGTTTGTGGTTGTCTTGACTTGATTTTGTTTGTTAATGTCCCTCATTCCAAAAGCTTGAACTGTCAAAGAAACGAATTATCAGTTATTTAGCTCGAGTACCAGCAACTGATTCAGGCACATATCTTCTGGTGCAGATAAAGTATGTATGCATGGGCAACTTGATTTGAGCTGAATATGAAGGTGTTCAGCATCACCCAGATTCTTGGAAAATGGGATGATGCCCTTCGTATAGTGGTCTACAACCTTGGATTTTGTGGCAATGTTGTGAGTCTTTGGAAAATTAGTATCTAAATAAGTGAGCATCTCTGAATGCCTGAGTTGTAATTCCTTGATCTAGTTTATCTTGTATAATACATCATGATGAGGAGGGTATAAACATATTTGCTGGTGGATTTCACTTAAATTTGAGGTCTTTTACTTTGGTATAAACATTGATGGTTCTAAAACTATATCTTTTTTGGCAAGTAGCAGCTTCACTTTTAAATTGGTAAGCAAAGTTTAAACCTTTTTCGAGAAATTACCACTTTTTTGGCTTAAGAAGACATCGTTCTATTTGTTTTTGTTGGGTTACAGTACGGTGTGAGATTCCCATGCTACTCAAAAACCGGAGAAAAGAGACATACTCCCTTTTTATATTGACCCACAGAGAATTAGTCTGGTGATTACATGAGAATTAGGAATGTTAATGAACCAAATCACTCGTGAGTTACTCCGAGTTCGACTCGATAAAAATTCTTTCGAGATCGTTCGTTAAGCTTATCGAGCTCGAGATTCAAGATGTTCAGCTCGTAAGCTTGCGAGTCTGTTCGTGAGCTCGAGCTTGGTTAATCTTTTGTACTAGCTTGTTGGACCATGAGTTTTTGTCCAACATTACTATTTTAGTAAAATGTAATAGATTGAAATGCTATAAATTTGACCCTTAATTCATCGTATTTTAGTTGACTTTTTGGTGAAAATGCTCGACGAGCTCTAAAACGAACTTGTTTAACGAGCTAAAAGATGAGTTTGTTTAATGAATTTAAAAAGAGTTTGCTTAATGAGCTTGAGCCAAAATAGTTAAACATGATAAACAAACGATTAATGAACCGAGCTCGAGCAATTCGCGAACTTAGTAATTTTCAAACGAGCCGAGCTCGAGCCTAATAATAAAAGTTCGAATCGAGCTCGACCCAAACTCGATATCCTAAACGAGCCGAACACTACCGAACTCGAGCCTGATAGTGTTCGGCTCGGTTCGTTTTAATCTCTGGTGAGAATGCATGAAATTATACAAACTATCACACCCATGACTAAAATAAGAAACTTGAATATACATTATCAATTCAATGTTCGCATAGACAATAATTCTTTAACAACTTTACTGATTAGTTCGTAAATCCGTGTAGTATTCTTCTCTGCTAGCGAAGAAATGAGACATCAATGGCAAATCCTTGGTTTCATTTAGACAAAGCTACTACTATGATATCACGAGCATATAAAAGTAAAAATAAAATAAAAATTCTCGGACTTGTACATCATTTCCAGGTCATTCCTAAGCAAAGGAGTAAACACTGATACCTTGACGCCATTCAGGTTGTTGTTACTGCTTCGATAGATTGTACGCGGAAGTTTCATTGATGGGCTCAAACTGCCAATTGAGGTCTGAATTTGTTGGTTCCACTGGGGATATACGCAAGACTTGTTTATGGTATTCGTAAAGTGTTTTTCTATGACCGATGCTTATGTATGTGATCCCTGCAGCTTCAATCAACCGATATATATGTGTCTGCAAGTAATAGTTTAGTGTAAGAAGCAAGGATATTGATGCAATCACCAGCGTTAACTAAATAGATGATAATTCCAGAATAAGGGAGAGGCACATGAGAATTACTCGTCAATGAATCTATGACAAAAAATAAGAAATGTAAATACAAACCAGGGAATGAATCTGGTTTGTGTTGACAAGAACCAGTCATAAATTGGTTATTGCTTTTAAAGAGTTGGAAAAAGAATTCAATTACACTGCATAAGATCGATAATTGGCTTTCACTACTCAAGAACACTTCAGTCCTAGTGCCCACATATTTCAGCAAATATGTTGATTTGATAAGCATAATGTAATGTAAAGTTAGCCACAAAAAATAAATTATAGGGAAACAGAGGTATTAAATTTCCGTCACCTCGTTGGCTTCGTCTAAAGCACTAGTAGATTCATCCAAGAGAATTAAGGTTGGCTTTGAAAGCAACAAACGTGCAAATGCTAGACGTTGCTGCTCACCAAGAGAAAGAACACTAGACCATTCAGACATGGAATCTAGATCAAATCGTGACAATATGTAGCCAAGTCGAACATCATGTAGAACTTGAATTATATCTTCATTAGTAGGCTTCTGAGGCCTTGAATCCATGTCTTGTGCCATCGTTAGGAAAGGTAGCGAACCTGCAAAATAAATCTCTCAATAACTTTAGCTCTAAATAAGTGCATGTGTACCCGTACTAGCCCTATTTTTCAGGCTTCAATGCATTTCCTAGTTCATGTCCTTTTCAATCTACTAAGGAAACGTGTGTCTAGAATGTCTTACAGTGGTATTTTTTAACAAACATGTTTCAAGATAATTACCGAATTTTAAAGCATTGTGAATGTGGTTAAGTAAGACGTCTAGCATTTATTAGGACCTTCCTACATGGTCGACTGTGTGTATTTCAAACTCAATGAAATTATATGTAATCAATCGAAACATACAAAAATTTGATGTCCTCAGAACATAATAAACCTTTCATAGATTTATGAGCACTACCAGTTCATTTCCTATCAAATGTATACATGAAATATTAAGGCTATAGGGAAGAGTACTTTCGAAGCCACGAGATCTAATATCTATCGCAGTTTCAGGCATTTACTCAGGGATGAGGTGGCATATACGAGATATCATACCAGTTGGTTTATTGTTGTCTGACATGGAAATTGAATCTTCACACCAAGTAGGATAAAGCAATTGTTGACGAAGAGTTCCCAAAACCATATATGGTTTCTGAGGAAGGAAAAATACACCTCTAGAAAGTTCATTTTTCCGTCTGTTTTCATTGCCCATGGTCTCTTCCACAGAACTTACTTCAAGAGAAGCCAGGTTTGAAGATAACTGTGATAGAGGATCTCCCTCATTTCTCTCAAAAGATGTGATAGTTCCCTTTCCAAAGCTCCAGAGACCAGCTACAGCTCTTAGTAACGAAGTTTTACCACTTCCACTTGGTCCTGTAACCTGTTAATCAAGCTAAGCACCAATAATCAATCCATTCCTTCACTTTCTCAACTCATTTTTGTTATTACCTCAGTAATGAAATACAATTACTAACCAGCAAGTGGTTCCCCTCGTAGACGTCCAAAGACAAATCCCTGATAAGTGTTGCTCCGCTTGGAGTCATTAGAGTCAAATGATTGATACTCATTAACTTTGAACTGTTAGCAAAGGGCACAGACCCATTGGAAGTGCTAAAGTCGGAAATAATGCATAATTCACGACATATTTCTTCCAAGTTGTCAGCATCACTTCTAGTGTCTTTGTTGTTTAAAAGATCGTCGAATTCACCTGAGATTTAAACTTTCTAAATTACATTGCATGCTGGCATTCTGTTGGTTTTTACAACAATTGACAATGCTACAAAAGAACTGCAGCAGTATATGTAACAAGATCCATAAATCAAACTGCACATGAGCACAAATTTAAAATATAAGGGAAGGATAGAATCAGCAATGCCATTGTTCTGACATAGCCAAAATAACCTATAGCAATCCATGCACATTCACGAAATAAAGAGGTGATTCCCACCATACTTTGTCTTCAATCAACAACATATACATGCCAAATCTAGCGAGCTATTCTAAAGCCAAACTAGTGAAGCTGGTAAATAAATTGTGGCCATGATGGATGACAAAAATTTCTAAAACTGAGTATAAACAAAGTCTCAAATTGTTTACTCATGAAGCATCACCGCAGATCAACATAGAACTTCAACACATCAATAATGGCAGGTGATTTCCACATACCAGCAACTAATAAAATCAGAGTTATATGATAACAGTTGCTCTTACTTCAAGATAATCAAGAGACAATCATATATACACTTTTCAAACAGAATATATCAACGTACCTAGTCGTTCAATGACAGCAGAAAAGGCACTGAGAGCTTGAAATTGGTACACGATGAGGGAAAAATCTCCAAGAATGTGATTAAATGCAGATACAGATTGATTAATGACACCAAATTCAATTTTTCCAGAAAAATACATGGGTGCAACTACAGCTGCAGGAAGAATCTGGATCAAGTATCTGTAGCCATTGGTGAAGAACTCCAGATTTCGGGAAGATATCAATAGTTGCTGTAAAGTTTAAGATGGAAATATTAATATAAATAAGGTAAGAGACTTATATGATATCAAGTATTAACGGCTTTTAATATAGGAAGAATACTGATTTTGAAAGAATGGATGGAGATAAAATAAACATCAGGATATTTCATAGGTATTACAAATATTTTCATTTGCTTTTCTATGCTCCCCTTTTCAGTATCCCTATATTCATCAGGACACTAACAGCAACCAGTGACATTAACCAACCAATCAGGGTAACAATAATTTGTGAAAGATTTGTATAATTCTCTATTTCATGTCGCGTTTCACAAATAATTGTGAAAGATTTATCCCACCCACATGTTGAAATTTTATGAGATGAAATGTGAAATACTCAAGGTGCAAAAATCTAAATGAAGTGGAAACAGCACAAACAGCTGGTCCGAAGGGTTTAGAAGCTTGTACTACAAAAGACAGTCTTATGACTTCCATACACTGAGATTTTCGAATGCGCTTCTGAATCGCTGCATTAGAAGTTGCATCTCGTTTTGCTCGCCGCCATAAAATGCAATGGACTCTGCATTTTCTCTGATGCGCACTAGTCCATAACGAAAATCTGCTTCTTTTTTCTCTTGCAAAAAGTTCAGATTCACCAGTCCCTGAAGGTAAAAAGTTCTCAATATTGGAAGGTAAGTTACATACACTAGTTCATGATAAAAATACTCTATTTTAAAGAAGCACATCCATGCAGTTTAATAACTACATGATGTTTAAGTTAAAACTTACCCTACCAAGGACGATACTAATAGCTGTTCCTCCAAGTGAGTAACCCAGAAGAACGAGAAAAAGTGGTGGATAGATTCCATACAAGATATTACTGAAAGATATCAAGTCCACGGAAGCATTGAAGAGTGTCAAGGAAAATGCGAGAGCTGTTGCTGTGAAAGAACTTAAATCATCAACAATCCGCTGATCTGGGTTATCAATTATTGACTGCGATTGTATTTTGTAAAAAGTTCTATTCTTCAAATATCGATCCATGTAATAGCTTGTCATCCAAGATCTCCATCTCAAAGAAAGAGTATCTTTCACATAATCCCTCAAAACAAAAACCTGAAAAAAAAATATATGAGTATGAATAGCTCCTAAACTCAGAAGAATCTAGGACAAAAATCAATATGGAGAAAAGGAACAAATATGAGGAAGCATTCCTTGAAATCATATACAGTAACACTCCGAGTTTCCGATCATGTCCTGGATTTAAATGTAGTAAATAAAAGAAAATTCTAGGAAAAAGATTCTTAATTTTATTCCCAAATAAAATTTAAAATAAGCACAATCAAGTCTATTCTTTAATTTCTTCACTTTATCACAGAAAACTCTTCCTAAGACATTTGCTGCCATGAAAGATATAAATCAGTCAAAAGATAATGAATTGAATACTTTCAATAGTGTATGAAAGGTAAAGGAAATTTTCCATGCGACGTTATCCTATGGAAGCCTTGCTGTGATCTTGTATCCAAATATGTTTGGAAACAATAAATCAAGGCACATACATCTCCTGCATGATATATTCCTAAATAGGTAAATGAACATCACTACACAATTCACAGGAATCATACAGTCTGTAATGGAGCTGCATTATGACACATTTCAGTTCGAGTAATTATATAATTCTCAAGGTAATGACTAATAATAATTTGGAAATGTTTATTTTCTATCACTTGAGAAAGCATATCTATTAGAAGTTAGATGGTCTAAAAAGCTTGATGTTATCATGTTAAAAGCACTATATATGCCCTGGTTGGTAGGTAAAAGTATGATTTTATGGCTTTTGGTAATTTTTAGAATCTCTTGTTTTGTTAAAACTTTGCAATTAACGTGTTAAAAATCATTTTCATATTGGTGTTTTGGCCCGTAGCTTCAAATTCCCAATAATTTATCAAGCGTGTTAAGTATTTATATGTTGGCTAAATGTAAACCAGAAGCCGATCATACCATGTAGATTGACAAATAGATTTCGCTTTCTAGTTAGACCGACAACTTGATGAAAATTACCTTACCAGCGCACACAAAATGTTACCATAATTGACGTAATGTAATCGATTGGTCATTAGCTGAATTCTGGGTGATGGTTAATCAACCAACCCGTGAGTATTTCAGACACTCGTATTGTAAGCACTCATCATTATGATTGTCATTTGATGCATTACTAAATTTGACATGTTGAGCCTTGGTCCTTCGTTATTGTATCCATGCGTTGGGTCGAGGTGATTGGTGTGATGTATGGAGTTATAATCATGTTCATGAAGTAGACAATCAGCGAATGGCTACTACAGTACATCGTCTCTGGCTAAATGCAAGAATGGACCTTTTTGCATACTTTTCAATAGCACAAGGGTTTGTAGGCAATTTCCTGACACAAGGATCTGGTATCTAAATTTTAACACAAGGGGTTTAAGCATAATTTAATTATCATAAGTCCAAATGCATTTTAGCCAGAAAAAGATACAAGCAGTATAGATCTAGATTGGATATTAGGAATCATGGTACAAGCGATAATGGCATTTCATGTCCTGTAAAGAATGCAGAGAAGATTAACACGAGAAATACCTAAGAAAATGGAGCAATGTGCTCACCGGAATTCCAGTAGCAAAAGCAGCCAAGTAATACATCAGTTGCTTGGTAAACTGTTCTTGGTCCTTGTCTTCAATCACATAAAAAAAAAACACAAATCAGAGAAGTCACCTTAGTTAGTAAATCAAACAGCTGCAAAGATAGCAAGAAAAGAAAAAATCATACTGGCAAGGGCATTATAGAAGTCACGGCCAAGGAAATTGAAACCAACGCTGATACCCGTCGTCCCCAAAGTAAGTGCAAAAACACCCGCAAGCCGCCAACGAGCTGCGACCTTATCATCGGAAAACCAATAAGGTGCAGCCACTTCCCAAAACCTCTTCAGCAGGATTTGAACATTTGGGGACTTCCTCCGAGCATTATCCTACACTCACAACAAAATCAACACATTCTTTTAAAACAAGCTATAAAATTTTGATGGCAGTGTCAAACATCCTGAGTCGTGTATGGACAATCGAAGTATGAACAAACAACCTGGTCAGATTCCGGCGAAGCAGATGATAAATCACTAACAAAAGCTGGAAACAAAGATTTTTTCCTCCGAGTAGCACAGACAAATGAACGATTAGGAACCAAGCTGAACCAACACAATTCGTGATACTTGATTTTCCCGCTGATTTGAATGACTCTAGTACATCTTGACAAAGCTTGAGGAATGTTGAATTTCTGTGGTGGAAAATGCACCGTGGATTCCAGTCCTATCATTTCGCTATATGTCACGACCATTCAACCCCGATTCATTGGGTTTTCTCTAGAGCTCCGGCCGCCATTGATGCTATTGGATTGCTCCGCTAGTGACCGGTGGTGGTGCTCAGCTGAATTACTTGGAAGAATCCCGTCTCATTTCCTAGGGGTGGTTAGAATTTTTTACAATAAAATTTTTTAATAAATGTATTATCTGCATGGCGGCTCATCATATGCCATGTTTTTTTATTTATTTAATGGGTGGGTGTTTTTCAATTAAATAATATAAATAAATAAATTTACAAAATATAAAATATTTTTTTTAAAAAAATAGAGGTCGGGTTTTCTTTAGATTTATTATATATTGATAAATATTATAATTTTTCATGATTTAATTTAAGAACCTAATAATAATAATAAATCATATGAAAATAAGTAATAATGATGTTGAAAATTTTAAACTTAACAAAATTAATAATAATGTTACCAAAATTAAGGATGAACAAAATTTCATTTAAACTAAAATTACCCTCAAAATTGATTCAATTCAAAAATTAAAAGAAAATAAACCGAACTGGATCAAAATCGATAATTCTGGCTTGTATCCAAATTCTTATCCTTTTTTTTTAGAAATAAGATTTTTTATGTAAAAATTTCTAATGAAATTGAATACAAAAAATTTGAAGCTTAGCTTTCCTCGGTTTAAAATAATTATTTATAAAAAAAAATTAAATCAAACGAGTAAACACGTTTGTTCGTTTTTTTAAAAAGAGTAAGTCTCTTGTGAGACGGTCTCACGAATCTTTATCTGTGAGATGGGTCAAGTCTACCGATATTCACAATAAAAAATAATAATCTTAGAATAAAAAGTAATATTTTTTCATGGATGACCCAAATAAAATATATGTCTCACAAAATACGAACCGTGAGACCGTTTCACACAATTTTTTACTTTTTAAAAATTGAAAATCAAATTTATGAATTTAATTAGTTCAATCGGTTACTTCCATTAACCAAAGTTTTGTTCACCCCCAAATTACCCTTTTTAGTTAAATAGTATTAGATTTTATTAATATTATGAATTTTTAAATTTTTCATTTTTTAATACTCTTAGCATTACCATCATAACAAATTAATACAAAAACTTATATAAAATTATCTCACAGATTAATTTTGTGATACAGATCTTCAACTTAACATGTCTCATAAATATAGATTCTTTATACGGTCTCACAAGATTTTTTTTATTACCAAAAATATCGTTTTTTTGTAAATATGGGTCGGATCAACTCATTTCATAGATATAAATTTATGAAACCGTCTCACAAATAAAAATAATTAAGTAATAATACGTGTCTCGATTCGATTCCATATTTTCTTATCATAGAAATATTGTGTTAGAAAGTAAAAATATATATAATATTATGATTGTCTAACATGCTAAGATTGTGCTTTTTTATTAAAAAATTATATGACTTGTTTATCATTTTTACAAATATTATGTTTCATTTTTTAAATATTATTATAATGTTATTTTTTAGATTTAAAAAAGAAAATACAAAAATTAAAATTTATAAAAATGGATTAAAATGAGATATTAACCAAAAAAGAAATCCTAATAATTTATATTTTTTGATATTATTTGTTAATATTTAATTTATTTTTATTAAAAAAAAGTAGAAAAAGAAAGCCAATAGTTCGAGCGTTTAATTTAGGCATTTCGAGGCATTTCGATTCTGCCACAATCGCAGATTCAGTTCCAAGTTGATTCGTGATTTCGTCTTTTGGAGATGGCGCTGAAGTTTCTGAACAAGAAGGGATGGCACACAGGCAGTCTGCGCAACATCGAGAATGTGTGGAAAGCGGAGCAGAAGCACGAAGCCGAACAGAAGAAGCTCGAGGAACTACGCAAGCAGATTCACGAGGAACGAGAGCGCTCAGAGTTTCGCCAGCTCCAAGAACAAGCTGGCCTTATACCGTAGTTTCTCACTATTCTATTGTATTATGGTTTGATAGAGAATTAGGGTTTATGGGTTCTTTCTTAATTATTTATTTCGCAGAAAGCAAGAGCGTTTGGACTTTCTGTACGAATCCGGATTAGCTGTTGGGAAGGGGACTTCTGGTTTCAAGGCTCTGGAATCTTTGCCCAAGAATGATCCTGAAAACGATGCTCCTTCCTCGTCTGTTGCCAATTCGGCTGCTGCTACCTCTCAGGTTGTCAAAAATTGTCTTCTTTTTATACTTTTCTTGTTTTGGGAAATTTACCTGGTGTTTGACGTGTTAGTAATGTATGCATTGCTTGGTTGTCAAATTGAACAGCAATCAGCTGTTCCAGGGGCTTTGTTTGAGGAGAAGCCACAATCAGCAAATGATGCTTGGAGGAAACTGCATTCAGATCCTTTGCTTTTGATCCGTCGGAGAGAGCAGGAAGCTCTTGCTCGTGTCAAGAATAATCCAGTCCAGATGGCCATGATTCGCAAATCTGTAAGTCCATTGCATTAAAGCATTTATTTGTATGGTTCAGTTCACCATATTTTACTAATATTTCTGGTGATATACATGATTTGGTGCATCGAAATAAATGTAGGACAACATAATGACTGTTTGATGCCTCACCATGACATCTTTTGGTTATGTTTCAATTATTGACCTTTTGTTTTCAACTTGTTATTTTTGTATGGAATAAGTATTCTGAAGTATTTTATAGAAGGCGTGGTGGTGGATGAAAGAGCAAATTTATGCAAACTTCAGTAATATATTTGTGCCACACTTCATATAAAGAATTTGAGGCATATTTTTTTGAAGATTTAATTGGAGCTGTTTTGGTTTGTCCTCCTTTTCATTCTGATGAGAACGGAGTGATCTAGTATGATATAACTCGACGTTATTCCACATTTCAATTAATATAGACCTTGATATCTCCGTTAGATTTATTTTAGAAATGCATGCTATGTGAGAATCAAAATCTAGTCAATGGAAATTCCTCTGCCACGGTAGTTTGGTGTTATTTTAGGATTGCTGTATTGGGTTGCGTATTTGGGGCTTTTATGGGGAAGGTTCAATGGTTGGTTTTAAAGTACCACTAGTTGTAATTGCTTTAGGAGAAATGTGTATTTTTCCCATTTCAAGGTTGATAGGATCCATGGGGAGGAATGTTATTCTCTTCTGTTGATGTTTGCATTTTTTGCCCGTCTCCTTGTGTTTCAAAAATACATGACTGGAAACTGAGTCAACAATCTGGTATTCTGGTACTAGGCCAAAGAATTGTATCAAAATTTCGAACTTTTTAGAATGTAATATAATTGGATTCTTGCATCATTGAATCACCCCTTAGATTCAGCTGTACCAGACTAATTGATGCAATCACCTTTGGATTATTGCTTGTGATTACTTTTACATAAAAGATCTCTGTGAAGTACTTTACTTTGAGGCTATATTTACGAATTGATTGTTATGTACACCCTATTGAGGGTGTGTAAGAGATGTTAGTCTGTGCTGCGCTAGATCTTTGTCAAATGGTTACTAGTTCAATTGTCAAATTTCAGGTAGAAGCAAAAAAAGGACAACGAGGAGGAAAAAGAGAGAAATAAACATTGTAAGAAGCAGTCTAAACATCGGAAACGCTCGTCATTGAAAAATGATTCTGATTCTGAAGATACTGAGTTTACTGGGAAAAAACAATCAGAGAGTTGTCAAAAATATAAAAAATATGAAGAATCTTCCCGGAAAGAAGCTCAGAATTCCGATGATGAATCAAGCGAAAGGGATGATAGAAGAAAGAGATATTATGACAAGCAGTACAAAGAAGGGCAATCTGGTGGCTATCAGGACACCAGATACAGTAGTGGACGAAAAAGGTCAAAGGGTCATTACGAATTTCAACATCAAGAATATTCTTCAGAACGACGACAGGTCAAATCTCATAATGACAACCAAAATGGCCATCTTGATCCCAAACATGACAAAACTGAAGATGCACGGAAAATAAAGAAGAGTCGTTATGATTATGAACTCAAAGAACGTGTTTCAGAAAGGCATTCTGAATCTCATCATGACAAGCAAGAACATATTTTGGAAAGGCATTCTGAATCTCATTATGAAAAGCAAAGCCGGCTCAAATCTTCTCAAAAGCCACCAAGACCTGATTCAAACAATAGGCTTCGAAATGCTGTTAAACTTTCAGCAGAAGATAGAGCTGCTAGACTGCGGGAGATGCAAATGGATGCTGAAGTGCATGAAGAGCAAAGATGGAGAAGGCTTGAGAAGGCTGCAAAAACTGATGCTCAGGAAGCTCTCCGTGATCACGCGTCTGCAGGGAGAAACTTCCTGGATACCGCTCAAAAAAGTATATATGGTGCTGAGAAGGCAGGAAGCTCGACCATTGAGGAGAGTGTTCGGCGTCGAACTCACTATTTGCAGGGAAGATCGGATACTGATAAGAATGCTTTCCGACGGTAATGATGAGTCATAATTTGTTGAAGAGATCCAGAACACCTGTCCCTTTCATATAGCAAGACAATAGACTACCCGGTGTATCTGATATCTGTGCCAATCTTGCCTGTTCCTTTTGCGTTTACAAGAAAGAATTCGATGTTAATTACCTTTTACTGCAGTAGCATGTATAGCTGCCTACTGTTGCGCCGATGGCTGTATAAAACAGATTCTTGTTCTTGTGCTTACACTCGGCAGTCGGCAGTGTAAAGTAGCGAGTCATTTCAACTGCATATGCTTTTAAATTTTCGAAACGGCCTGGATAGTCTATCAGAACAATTCTAAGCGGCCACCGAGTCTTGGGTGTTGTATGATCATTTGCCCTAGACTAATGATTTTCAAATCACGAATACCACTGCAGCGATTAGAAGCATGACGAATAGTTCAACTTAAAGATTTTTTTAAGGAATTCAAAGTGTCTTTTCATCATTATTATTGTTTAGTGGTGAAATTCACCACTTAAAAATTTCACCTATCATCATACATAAAGCTAAAGTGAGAATCTTAACAGAAGAGCCACAATTGGAATAATTAACGGAGGTAGCTTGATTTCACATTAAGTCATATAAAAACGTAAGCAATTTTGAAGTCAAGTTGTAGCCTAGAAAGATATTTGTTTTTGTTGTGAAAAAGTAAAAATTTATGGTAAAAAATAAAAATCTCAAACTCTCAAAATTTACCAAACTACACACTTTATAATATTTTTCTCTCTACTCAATTGTGATTTTCTTCACAAATGAGAGATCTATTTATAGGAAATCTTTACAAATAATCCAAAAATAAAATACATCATTACCTACATCATCACACACTAATTTTCAATATTTACAAATCTTATTTTCAACATTCAAATATTCAACATTCAAATATTCAATACTTACATTTTAAATATATTTTTCAACACTCCCCCTTGTGATGATGATCATAATGATTGTCTTCATTACGTGTTTTTATACTGCCTCGTTAAAAACCTTACTAGGAAAAACCCATTGGGATAAAAACCATAGTAAGGGAAAAAGAGTGCAGTCACGTAAACTCCCCCTCATGTTGACACGAACAATTCTTCACAAATTTCGTAGATTGCGCATCCCAATATTATATATGTGCTTTCTGAATATTGACGTAGGAAGTGCCTTTGTGAAGAGATCTGATGAGTTTTCACTTGATTGAATGTGACGAACATCAATACATCTATTCTTCTCAAGCTCCTTGGTGAATGCGAAGAACTTAGGAGGAATATGTTTAGTTCTGTCGCTTTTTATGTATCCTTCTTTCATTTGAGCAACACATGCAGCATTATCTTCATATAGTATCACAGGCTTCTCATCAGATGATAATCCGCATGAAATTTGGATATGTTGGGTCATTGATTTTAACCACACACATTCACGACTTGCTTCATGTAGTGCAATAATCTCGGCATGATTTGATGAAGTTGTTACGAGCGTTTGTTTCTGAGAACGCCAAGATATTGCAGTGCCTCCACGAGTAAATACATATCCAGTTTGGGAACGTGCCTTGTGTGGATCAGATAAGTATCCAGCATCAGCATAACCAATTATACTTGGATTAGCATCTTTTGAATACAAAAGTCCCAAGTCTGTCGTTCCTCGTAGATAACGGAATATATGTTTAATTCCGTTCCAGTGTCTCTTTGTTGGATATGTGCTAAATCTTGCCAACAGATTCACGGCAAAAGATATATCAGGCCTTGTACAATTTGTAAGGTACATAAGGGCACCGATGGCACTTAGATATGGTACTTCTGGACCAAGAATATCTTCATCATCTTCACATGGAAGGAATGGATCCTTTTCTATGTTTAATGATCTAACAACCATTGGAGTACTTAAAGGATTTGCTTTATCCATATTAAAACGTTTAAGGATCTTTTCTGTATAATTTGTCTGGTGAACAAACATTCCACATTCTTTTTGTTCAATTTGTAAACCCAGACAATACTTGGTTTTTCCAAGATCCTTCATTTCAAATTCTTCCTTCAAGTATGACACAACTTCTTGAATTTCTTTATTCGTTCCAATGATGTTTAAATCATCAACATATACAGCAATAATTACGCATCCGGATGTTGTTTTCTTAATGAAAACACAAGGGCATATTGAATTATTTACATATCCCTTTTTCATCAAGTGATCACTTAGTCGATTATACCACATTCGACCTGATTGCTTTAACCCATATAATGATCTTTGTAATTTCACATAATAACATTCCCTGGGTTTTGAACTTTGTGCTTCAGGCATCTTAAATCCTTCAGGGATTTTCATATATATATTACTATCAAGTGATCCATATAAGTAAGCTGTAACAACATCCATAAGACGCATTTCTAAATTTTCAGATACCGCCAAGCTAATCAAATACCGAAACGTAATTGCATCCATCACAGGAGAATACGTTTCTTCATAATCAATTCCAGGCCTTTGAGAAAAACTTTGTGCAACAAGTCGAGCTTTATATCTTACTATTTCATTTTTCTCATTTCGCTTTCGAATAAAAACCCATTTGTATCCAACAGGTTTTACACCTTCAGGTGTAAGGACTATAGGTCCAAAAGCATTACGTTTATTTAGCGAATTTAATTCAACCTGGATGGCATCTTTCCATTTTATCCAATCCTGCCGATTTTTACATTCACCAAAAGATTTTGGTTCATGATCTTCGTTATCATTTATGATGTCGATTGCCACATTATAAGAAAATATATCATCAATTTCATCTATATCTTTTCGGTTCCATATTTTTCCAGTATTAATATAATTGATAGAGATTTCATGATTCTCGTCAGTTTGTGGTTCTGACAGAACATTTTCATCATCATGTGTTTCTTCAGGAACACCATTCTCTATTTTGTGATCATCATGTGTTTCTTCAGAAACGACATTCTTTATTTTGTGATCATCGTGTTTCTCTATGAATTTTCTTTTTCGAGGATTTTTATCCTTTGAACCGACTGGCCTTCCACGCTTCAGGCGTTTAATGACATCATGAGTATCTTCCATTTGTTTCTTTGGAATTTCAATTCGAGCAGGGGCATTTGCAGCATGTATATATGATTTAGTTACCCCTTTTGTGTCTGCAAATGCATCTGGTATTTGATTTGCTATTCTTTGCAAGTGTACAATTTGTTGTACATCTTTTTCACATTGTTTTGTTCTTGGATCCAGATGTAACAATGATGATACATACCATGTAATTTCTTTTTCGGTATGTTTCTGTTCTCCCCCTAACATTGGGAAGATTTCCTCATTAAAATGACAATCAGCAAAACGTGCTGTGAACACGTCGCCTGTCTGAGGTTCAAGATATCGAATGATTGATGGACTATCATAACCGATATAAATTCCAACCTTTCTTTGAGGTCCCATTTTCTTTCGTTGCGGTGGTGCAATAGGCACATACACCATACATCCAAAAATTCTCAGATGAGAAATGTCTGGTTCTTTACCAAATGCAAGCTGCAATGGGGAGTATTTATGATATGCACTTGGTCTGATGCGAATTAATGAAGCAGCGTGTAAAATTGCATGTCCCCATATAGAAATAGGGAGCTTTGTTTTCATTATCATTGGTCTAGCAATCATTTGCAGACGTTTAATCAATGATTCAGCCAATCCATTCTGTGTATGTACATGAGCAACAGGATGCTCAACAATGATTCCCATAGACATACAATAATCATTGAAAGTTTGGGAAGTAAATTCACCAGCATTATCAAGTCTAATTTTCTTGATTGTATAATCGGGAAATTGATTCCTCAATTTTATTATTTGAGCAAGTAATCTTGCAAATGCAACATTTCGAGTTGATAATAAACATACATGTGACCATCTGCTGGAGGCATCAATCAATACCATAAAGTATCTGAATGGTCCACATGGTGGATGGATTGGTCCACAAATATCACCCTGAATACGTTCAAGAAACATTGGTGATTCAGTTTGGATTTTGACTGGTGATGGTCTTATAATAAGTTTTCCAAGAGAACATGCTTTACATTGAAACTTATTATTCTGAAAGATCTTCTGGTCTTTCAGTGGATGACCATGTGTATTTTCTATAATTCTTCGCATCATTGTTGAACCAGGATGTCCCAATCGATCATGCCAATTGGTTAATATCGAAGAATTATCAACTACCATGTTTGATTCAATGGGACTTATATGTGTATAATGCAATCCAGTAGGGAGCATTGGTAGTTTTTCAATCACATATTTCTTTCCTGATTTATATGTGATAAGACACATATATTTCTCATTCCCTTCATTCATTGTTTGAGTATCATACCCATGGGAATATATATCATTAAAACTCAACAAATTTCTTTTCGATTGTGGTGAATATAAAGCATCATTGATCAAAAATTTTGTACCATTAGGTAACAAAAATTGTGCTTTACCACATCCTTTAATCAAGTCTACAGGACCTGATATTGTATTCACCGTTGTTTTTGTTGGTTTTAGTTCCAAGAAATATCTTTTATCTCGGAGGATAGTGTGCGTTGTACCACTATCGGGTATGCAAACTTCACCTTTGCTCATAGCATTTTCCATATTTCAACTTCAAAAAATATATGCAATGAAATAAAATTACTGACAATAAAATGCAAAAATATAGCACACAATAAAACATTATCATATGGGTACATAAAATATTTTACATATTTATTCCACCAGCAAATTGATCATTGTCTGAGAAATCAATCAGAAAATCTCCAGCATCAAAATGAGTTAAATCACTCAAAGATTCACTTTGTTCAGTGAAGTTGGTCTCCTTTTCTTTCCCCTTTAATGATTCTTTATAAAGTTTACAAAGATGCTCAGGGGCTCGACAAATATGGGACTAATGTCCTGGAGTACCACATCTGAAACAAGAACTTTCATATCTTTTTGAGTGATTCTCATTAACACTCATATTTTCATGATGCCTTTTCTGTGGATGGTTTGGGACGTTCTTTTGAGATGAGTTATAAAAGTAACTATCTCGATTATTTTCAAAACCACGGCCGCGTCCACGACCACTTCCACGTCCACATCCACGACCACGACCACGACCTCGATTTCGTCCACGACCAAAATCTTGTTTATAACTTTGATTTTGGTTTCCAGATTTAAATTCATTTTTGCTTACGACATTTACTTCAGGAAATGCCGTTGAACCAGTGGGTCGTGCCTGATGATTTCTCACTAAATTCATTTGTTCGAATCTTTCTTTTAATCCCTTCCACAAAGCCATGGGATGCCAACGCAAAAATATCATGGCTTTTGCCTTTTCTTGGGATGTCGATATGCCATTTTCTTTTATGGTCTCATTTAGACTCAATGACTCAAGATGCATTTATACATCGAGAGTCCATGGCATATAATTTTTTTTCCGTGATATCAAGAGGAATGAATTCGAGTTTTGCCAAGTTTGACATGGTGGTACTAAAAAAATTACGATGCATTTTATTAGTTAATGAATATTGCAATACAAAGTAATGGATAAACAACAAGTACAAGTATTTGTAAAAATAAAAAAAACACACGAGGAGGATATTCTCCGATAAATAAAAGACTCGTGAGTATGATAACCAAAATAATTAAAAATAACTTTGAGAAAGTCATCTTCTTTTTTCTTCGAAAAATTTGATGAAGAATAATTTTAGAGAAGAAGAGAAAGTTGGAGTGATTGAATGTGTTTGTGAGATGATATTTATAGGGCAAAAACTAGCCGTTTTGTTACCGTTTATGACCGTTGGTGTACAAAAAATAAATGTATGTATTTGTATAATTTTATGGTAATAATATGGTGAATATAATATTAATCATGTTTAAATAATTATGTATATCACATTATTATAACGAGGTGTCGTAAGTTATTTTGTTTAAAAATCTTATAGGCTTTTATACTTGTCGTATCCCTTACCGGGAGTGTGGGATGTCGTCTTAACATCCTCCCAGGATTTATAACAAGTTTTTGAAAAATTTATTTTTATTATTTCTAATAATAACATTATATTGTATATTAAATAAATACACAATAAATAAATAACAGTAAAATAAATATAATTATTTTTGTTACCTTTTTCTTCTGTTTGGAGCTTGGAAAAGTATGTAGGACTTTTAGAGATTCGTGCTGATAACGTGTTGTGAAAAAGTAAAAATTTATGGTAAAAAGTAAAAATCTCAAACTCTCAAAATTTACCAAACTACACACTTTATAATATTTTTCTCTCTACTCAATTGTGATTTTCTTCACAAATGAGAGATCTATTTATAGGAAATCTTTACAAATAATCCAAAAATAAAATACATCATTACCTACATCATCACACACTAATTTTCAATATTTACAAATCTTATTTTCAACATTCAAATATTCAACATTCAAATATTCAATACTTACATTTTAAATATATTTTTCAACAGTTTTTACATTGTCAGCCCATTTTAGTGAAAAGTGTTTTATATATTAGCACGAGTTCTGGACGCAACTGGTGCCCAAAAAAAAAAAAAATCGTTCTTGTTGGGTATCGATGTCGGAGCCCGAACAAGGATACTTCATAGATTCATGGAAAATATGGAATAACATAATAATTGATATGAATAATAAGGGGCCGGCAAACATAATTGTGTTTTTATATTGAGGTTTGTTGATTGTAAGTATGAAATAATTGATGAAAATTTTGTAAACTTAAGAAAGATTCAAACCTTATATATATAGTAGGAATGATCACGTGCGATGCACGTGAGTGATTAATAATGAAAAATATAATAACGAGATTTAGATAATTTTTAAAATCATTTGAATAACATCTTGTTGATGATCGTTTGAATAACATCTTGTTGATGAGTATTTATTAATCTAAATATATCAAAACACAATAAATAAAAATACACCATGACGATAAATCAAATATATTCACTTATTTATATAACAATTTTCACTTTGCATGATTATAACATAATGACAGTTCTATCAAATTAACAAAGATATTTTTCATCCAAATATCAATCACAATGAAAAACAATATAAATAAAATTAAGAGAATAGTAAATTTTACTAAAACCAAAATCACAATGTATTTAAATGGAGTGCATATAGTGATTGTTAAATAAAATTCTCTTAATTAACTAAATTATCATAATGATGTTAAAATAAAACCCCTAAACTTGTTATTAAGTTAAATATCAATTGTGTTTTTGCTAACTTTTAACTCCTTGTGAATTTTGTTTATTTTTTTCCGTTTATAGAATAGATATTACACATCAACTCAAATATTTTAAACGGTATAGTAGCCCAATCATCATGATTCAATCGATGTATCCAACAAGGACAATTATTGCACTCTAACAATATCAATAATTACACTAATTGTAATCTATGAGAATCGATCTCATGACTTTGACTCTTATATATACCAATTGTAAGATCATGCATTTGTCAATTTATCAAAAGTTATAACCAGGGTAACGATACAACATTAACTAAAATCTTTTAAAATCGTAAAACAACTCAAACGTCACATTTGGATTGTTATACCTTACATAAACAATTATTGCACCTAACAAATATGAGATAGTTGTTATTTTACATTTTAGAAATCATTTTTCTAAATCAAATTTATTCTCACTAATCAAATAACTTCATCGAACACAAAACAGTTTTAATTGCTAATAATAATTTAAACATAAATATTAATTGTTAGGGTGACCACTCTATGTCATACTTCATCATATACAATTAGAAATTAATTAATAGGTTGAAAAGAACAAACAAGATAACAAATCAATATATTATATACGATGATTTCGTAATAGAATAATGCTAATATAACCATACTTTGTATTATGTTTAGAACACAATTGAAAATTGATCACAAAATATATAATAATAGAAACTTTAATTTTAAAAACATTATTATCTAAAATATTATCATAATACATAATGAATCATAAATGAAATCACTAAATTATTGAGTAGCTATTTATTTAATTATTACTTAAATGAATTTATAAAATAAAAGAAAAGATATAAATATTAAATATTCATTAGCAATCATGAAGAAATACACTAATTTTAGTAACAAATTTTAGTTAGGAACAAAGAAAAATTATGGGTAAATTGATAAATTCAATATGCATTAGATAGACAATAAATTATAAAAGAACGCATCAAAAAAATTATTGATTTAATTTGCTACATTAAATGAATAAGGGTATATTGGAAAATTCACAATTAGAAGTCATATATTTATATGTATGTTAAATATATATATATATGTGTGTGTATGTATATATATATATGTATGTATGTATGTAAAAGTAAATCCATGACTACAACATGATGTGATATCCAAACATTCACCCACTCATAAGTTAAGGTTCAAACATCTCCTAAACTTTATTCCTCTAAACCTCACAATCTCATGTCATCTAAGTAGCAATTAACGTTTACCTGACCTAACGAGGGATGTATCTATAACAAGTTACACATGCAAGGTGACAAATAGGTAGTTGCCTTGGGAGGCAAATGCACCATATGATTAACATTTGGGCACTTGAGGAATGATCAAGGCTGCCTCTCATCAAGAAAAATGCAAATGGCTGCTGGTAAGCGGGTTCAAGCTCGACTCTAATATCGAATGGGTAAGTTCCATTTCAGGTTTGGAGAATGCTGCAGCATCATTGACCCGTAGCTTCTTTCCGGGCCTCTCACTAGGGCCTTTAACTGGAGAAGTCGACTGGAAATCAGAATCTGGGGTTTGTGGTTCGTGACGAGAGAATGATTCATCAAGAGAAAGGCTCTTGTCTATGGTATGTCTTTTAGGAGGTTTTTCGGGAAAAGGTGGCTCGGATGTTGAAGCAGGAGTGGCTGGATCAGTTTTAGTATCTGATTCTGGGAAATTGTCCTCTGTTCCAGGCCCCTCTGGAACAACTCCACTGATGCGCTGTTGTTCTTCAATTATCTTCTTTAAGTACTTTCCTTGGGCTTCAATCCTCAACTGTAGCTGTCTCTGCACCTGTAAGATTCAAACATAACATAATCTCATCATATTACATTGACAACCTAATATGCAAAACAATCTTCTGATTCATTCATAAATTAAACCATCCTCCTAGTTGAGGAACTAATATACACCGTTCATCGGGTAAATGTCAGTCTATATTTTTCTCAAGAGAGTGAAAATAGAAAGGTGAATTTAACTTTAAATTAACCCTGTCATTTCAGGAGGTCGGAGACTGGTCATAGTAGAAATGGGTTTCATTAATTTTCGTAACCACACAAAGTTGATGCCACTATAAGCGTATGGTAGGTATATAACAATTGGGTGCTGAAAAAAGACTTCGAGGAATGAGTGGGAAACCATTACTAGCCAGATGTCGGCATAATTGATACATCTTTAATCCACAAGAAAATATGTTCCAACATTCTGAATGTCTAGAGGATAAATTCTCCACAGTTCAAAGTAGTTAAATATTGAAACAGCTCCAGAATAAGTTTCGATACTATCACACAGAATCCGATAAATGTTTCGAAGCACGCCTTGGTAAGCAACAAAGGTAAGTAATCAAATGGTCTTCCCACACACTGACCTTGTAGTATTTCAAACAAATTTTCTAGGGGTTTAAAAGAACAGGAACGAGAAAAAAAAAATATTTACCTCTAATTGCTCATGCAGTCGCTTTTGAACCTCCATCTGCAGCTTGAGTGCTTCATTTATTTGCATACCACTACATGCAATACATAAAAAAATCATAAAGAAAATGAATATCTGCAAATAATTGCACATTATTAGGCACAATATAATATAAAAGGTCACCCACGTCCATTAGTGATCCATACGAGAAATTGACAAAAAAAAAATAAGAAAGAAGATTCAACTTACGATGAACCATCCAAGCTGGAAAGCATATCTTCAGATTCTTTTTTATCTGGCTTTGTCCCTAAAAAATATCACAAAATGTACAAGTAACCAAATGCAAGATTAAATATACACCAAACCAACTAAATAATCAGTAAAAATTGCAATAAAATGCCTTACCATCCGAAGATGAATCTGGAAGATACTTGGCAAGCCGGTATTTCTGTTTGCAACAATAAAATTAATGAAAGCTCCCAAGCAGACAAAATACACAGATAACTGCCTTCTGAAAGAATTAATGACATGAATACCTGTAAGTGGCTTTTTACATGGTAAATTGTCAGCCCTTGAACTCCCATAATTCGGAGTACACCTTTCGGAGTAGCTCCTGAAATTAAAGTGGAGATATCAGAAAACTCCTCGATCTTTTGTAACAATCTTTTGGGCTTCCAGGGGAGGGGCTAAAAATCTGAACCTTTGTACTGTGAATGAAGATAATAACTTACTATCAGGACCACCAAGTTGTGCTACAGCTTCAACAAATCGGTCGTGGAGCTCATGTGTCCAACGAAGCCGATATTTTGACGCCAGACTTGCATTGTCACCTCCACCGGTAGGTTCCATAGTGCTTGTGCCACAGTCTAGCTACTGACTTCGAATTACTGAATTGCTGTGAACTAAGCTACAGCTTGAACCACCTTTGGGTTGATGCATACCACATTAATCTATGTGGGAAACAGAAATCAGTACCGCATTAGAGCCAAACAAACATCAAAATCAGCAGATAACTAACATTATACACAAAGATGGGAAAAATTATAAGCAACACTAAAGCAGGCAGCACCCAAACACATGATAAGCATCGGTTGGGTATGATACCTTTAATGCGTTCTAAAAATACACTTCTTCCTTTTTCTGTCATGTGAGGTTGATACTAGGAGGGGCAGACACGATGGCATAACAATGAGGACATATTTTCAACAAGAGAATAAATTATGATAATTGTTAATTGTCCCACATCGGTTGGATAATAACCTGGGAGTTGTATATATGGGCTTGGACAATCCCCCCCTTGAGCTAGCTTTTGGGGTTGAGTTAGGTCCAAGTTCCAATCTTAACATGGTATCAGAGCCCGGATTCCACCGTTATGTGTTGGACTGCCTATAATTAGGCCACCCGTTCTGCCCATAATTGGGTCATTTGTAAACTCCACGCTCCAAATGTTCATTCCTGGGCGCGAGGACTGTGTTAATTGTCCCACATCGGTTGAATAAATAACCTGGGATTTATATTTATGGGCTTGGACAATCCTCTCCCTTGAGCTAGCTTTTGGGGTTGAGTTAGGTCCAAGTTCTATTATTAACAATAATTGGAAAGCATTCAACACATTTAGCCCATTGAAAAAAATTTATTATTCAATTTCCATAGAAATGAAAATATCGTGCAATTATACCATGAAGATTGCATAAAACATTAACTTGGATATTTGCTACACCGAGAAGGCAAATATTAATTAATGAAATAGAAAGTGTTTCCAAACCCTATCTCTTACAAAAGGGATGCAAAATTTTAAGTCAGATAACGGTGAACGGATTGCTCTAACCAACATAAAAACACAAAGCTATAGTCGACCTATAATAAGGAAACACTTGAGGGAAATTGCTCATCTGTCTCCGACTATACCTAATAATCCCAATGACAAGACAAAGCACATATGACCAAATCAAAGTCATTTGAATCACCTAAGGCCAAAAATATGAAATAAGAACCCATAATTTTAGGAACGCTGCAGTGGACGTGTAGAAATAAAGGAGGAAAAGTTCTTCCAGTCATAGCAAACTATTACGAAAAACACATGGAAACTTTTCGATTAATAATCCTCAGGAGAAATCATGTCAAGTAGCAATTAGCAAATAAGTTCCCCTAAATGAAGCATTTAATTGAGCACCGTTAAAGCCATAATTAGAGTACAAACGTAACCCATTGGCCACCTCTCACTCCAAATATGAAGTATAATTCAGCAGGACACTTGAGAAATCAGCATTCTCACATCAAAAGCTAAAAAATACAAAAACAAAATATAAAATTCACTAAATTGACCGAACTCCAAAACCGATAAGAGCATGCAATTCCAGTAAAGTCGGGAAAATTTCGCATGATGATGAAATTAATAAGGTAAATGAAAAAACAGAGAGAGAATCCATACTCAGATCTATTAATTCCAGGGCCGATCCCTGAAATCTTTGATATGCTATCATGAACCACCCCCCAAAAAAATTAAACTCAAGACGATTAAAATCAAACCAACAATTCAACTTCGCAGAACACCCAAATCTCCAGAAGTAGAGATGATGAAGATTATAAAGGCGATTGTACGGTGATCCAACCTTGTTTGGATGATACTAATCAATATATATATATATATATATATATATATATATGTATATGTATATTTACTGAGCTAAGGCCTAAGAGGGGGAGTGGTTAAAGGCTCTGAAATTTTGGGTGACAAAAAAGATGATTGATGGTACGACCAATTTAATTACTTTTCTTTGTCATATGTTATATGTGCTTGTATAAGTTTTCCACTAACTTTCAGCTTGAGTTCAATAATTTTTATTAAAAAAAATTATGAGACGATGTCACGAATAATTTTGTGATATATATATTTTATTCGATTCATTTATGAAAAAAAATTATTTTTAATTGTAAATATGAACATGGTTGATATATTCATGAATAAATACTTCTGAAACTTTCTCACATAGACGTGATTTAAGATTTACGTTTATATAAATTGTAAGAAAGTCGTCGCCACACAAAAGGTCTGGGAGATCAAAATGTCATTATAATACAGTCATACTTATCCAAAATGTGAAGTATGAAACATAGTCAAAAAGTAAATATAACATTTGAAATTTTCAAGAAAAACATCTAACAATTTACATTTTTTTTTTTGGTTGGGGAAATTATTGAACTCAAATTATGCTTGTGTATGGATCTTTACAAGATATATTTGAGATTATATTCTATTGGACATGGTTTTAAATTGGAGTCATGTAAGATTAATTGATAAACATTCCTTTACTTTACATGATACTTTAATTCAGCTAACAATAATGCACTTGTTTTTTAATATATAAAAAAACTGTAATAATTGTCGATGTTTTATAAATTTGACTTTAAAATCTCAAATTTGATATGATATAATATCAATTTATAACAAATTAATAATAATAATAATAATGCAAAACTGCAATCATTGGACATATTAAAAAATATGTCATGAATTATCAAAGAGCATTTTGAGTAGCAAACACGAGAATTTAACCAATAATTAGGGTAAAAATTTGTGTAACACATATCTTTTATTTTTTAATATGTCCAATGATTGCAGTTTTGCATTAGGGTAAAAATTTGTGTAACACATATCTTTTATTTGCGAGACAGATCTTTTATTTGAGTCATTCACAAAAAAATATTATTTTTGATGGTAAGATTATAATTTTTTATTGTGTATATCGGTAGATTTGACTTATCTCACAGATAAAGATTTGTGAGAACATGTCACAAGATACATGTCATCAATTATTACCATGGTCCATTTTCTTGGACTAGGATGTTGTGAGGTTAGAAGTGTAATTTCACGTGGTGATGTTTTCAAAGACGGACGAAGCAAATGACGACAACAAACAGATCGACCGGCAATGGAATCTATCGGCTTACCATCCAAAGGCTGCTCATATATATAAATATAAGAAAAATATATATCGAAATTTATTTTATGTGGAATCCATGAATTAAATATATCACATGAGACTAATATTTTTCAATATAGTCATAATCCGGGCATATTCGCTTATATTATATTATTCTAGACGTTTATTACAACTGAGTTTTAAACTTGAGATCTTGTTCTAAACTCGAAAATTTGATGCTATTAGTCATTCATATTTACGGTGAATTTCTATGTAAGGGAGACATCGTAGAAATCAAATATATTTCATGTGTCACAATGAGTTACCCAGACCATACATCTAGAAATCTATGTTTTCGTTACAAAGAAGATATAGTTGTTTTATTGTTTTAAGAATATTTTAATTAGAGTGGATTCCTTTGTGAGACGATCTTGTAAATCTATACTTGTGAGAAATGACGACTCGATCCGTATTTGCAATCAAAAAATACTTTATATTAGTATTGTATTTAATAAATGGCAAAAACTTGTGTGAGACAATCTCACGGACCGTATTTTGTGATACAGATCTCTTATTTGGGTCATCCATGAAAAAATATTATTTTTTATGCTAATTACTTTTTAATGTGAATATTGGTAGGGTTGAACTGTCTCACAGATAAAAATTCCTGAGACCATCTCACAAGATACCTGCTCTTAATAAATTGTGGAAAGGTATTATATAATTTAATTGATTTTAAATCTTTGAACCTATATCATTAATTAGAATGTTTGAGTATTGTAGGAAATTAAAAAAAAAAAAAGTAAAACGATGTTTTAGAAATAAGAAAGAAAACTAGCCAAGACACCGAGAGGTAGTTAATAGTTATTGCACAACCAACGTGATTTACAACACTGGAATATTTCTGGCATTTGCTTGATCAGAAGAAACATAAGAAGAAGTTAAAGTCAAGTGGCAGTGTCCGGTTTTTACACCAAACCAGGAGTACGCACATCCCATGATCCTCATCTAGCACATACCTTAGTCCTTAGCACGCTGTCGATGGAGCTCAGGCGATGCCATTTCAGGGCTGTGGCTTCCAAAATCATCAGCAGATAGTGTTGGACATGATTCGAGTGGATTATGGGAAGATGAAAACTACACCTTCATTTCATTCCCTTGGAAACCATCACCATCATTGTTTACGACACCGTTTCCAATAACTTGATCAGCTAGCATTTTGCAGGCTTGTTCTAGCATAGCCATATACCGTCTCTCAGCATCTTGACGAATCTGCATGTGTTTTTCA
Organism: Primulina tabacum; assembly: GCF_025594145.1. Taxonomy (NCBI): domain Eukaryota; kingdom Viridiplantae; phylum Streptophyta; class Magnoliopsida; order Lamiales; family Gesneriaceae; genus Primulina; species Primulina tabacum. The sequence continues at coordinate 14,179,833 of NC_134552.1, read as the reverse complement.
GCCTGCGCAGCAAAAATTAACCTTTATATACACAGTACCAACAAGCTTCGAGAACACAACATCACCATTTAATTTAAGGAAATTGACTCTGTAGCATAATGTCACCCTTCCATACATCACTACTTCTTTTAAAATCTATAACCGAAAACCATGTCAAAGAAATCATTTTCATACATTTTTTTCAAAACTTTTAAACTGAGACAAGTTGAAGCGCCGTCTCTAAATACCACCAAAATATGCATTGTGTCCGATCTCTAGTGTCGAAAATGTCCTACAAAGGGACTTACTTCAACTTGCAAGTGTAGTTTGCTTTGAATTTCCATTTGAGCTCTCAATGCCTCCTTAGCTCGATAATCCCTAATGCATCATTGAATCTTTTATTAGTTTTCGTGTTTATATTACATATGCTAACCAAAGTGCAATCCACACAACAGACTATCTAATAAAAACACTTTACTCATTGATGTCAGCAGATTGCAAGTTTTGAGGATAACTGCTGTCATGAGGGCTATCCAAATCATAGGAACCTGAACGAATATGCAATTGCAAGAAAATAAATCAGTTCAAGATAAATAGTAATATAATATCTCTTGCTTAAAATAATCATGAGCACAATCAATCTTGGTCAATAGATACAAGTCATGATAGAGGGCGCAATATAATCAAGTTTTAGAGGATGGGGCTGACTAAAGGAAATGATTTCAATATCTTCACTTCACTTATCCCAAAAAAAATTTCCCCATTACTCCCTCGAGGGCAATGTTCAAGGGCTGTTATGGTGTCGGAGACAATGCCTCACATTATATGCTGACCATGTTCACAAGATTAAGGTCAAATGACAGCAGTCGAGATAGGCATTTGAAGTTACACCTACCATCTTTTGAGACCTCACCGAGATCTTTTCCCGACTGCTTGCCTAGTCTGTATTTCTGCGAGAATGTATGTGAATAATCCAGTCAAACACTAGGCAGGTGTAGCCAAAATAGTAAGACACACAAAGAAAGGCTTCGCCTACACGCTAAGAAAAAATGTACACTGATTAGTAAATAAAATGAGAACAACCTGGAGATGACTCTTTAGATGAAATAGAGTTAGTCCCTTGACACCCATCGCTTGCTTTAGAGCCTTCGGGGTAGCTTCTGCAAATATCATTAAGGTAAAGCCCACTAAAAGGCACAAATCCCTATCTGGACTCCACAGAACATTTGCTAAAATTTTATAAATACTTACAGATCAACAATTCCCAAACAGAACCAATCAAAAACAAGAAGAAAAAAAAAACTCATAATAGAGAAAAATTTCAACATACAAGATGCCTAATGCCTAGGTTCCATTAAGAACTTCCTCAATGAACAGGTGGCATTCTTGATCTCATCAACAAGTATTCATTGTGCGTGATGGGTATAAGGGCTCTGAAAATACATTTACCACAAAGCTCAACAAGATTGGTTTTGCTTATCCCAATGAATTTGATCAAATAATTACCAGGATGTCCCTTTTCTCACATATCCAGCCCGTACAACTAACTCGACTGTTAGTATTCCTGCGGACATCCATTTCTAATTTCCTTATGGTTGCATTTGTCTTGAAGGATTTGTTTTCAGCAAGTATTTGATGGAAGGATTCGAAATGACTCCATATTGAGATGATTTGAAATCATTACAAATGGCTCAAACAACCATTAGTTGAGGGTTTGAAATCCATTGTCAAATAAATTTATCGAAACAAATCAATGAATTTATCGTTATGAATCTTTAATACTTAGCTTCAACTTCATCGATCCAAATGCAACATCAAATACTGATATACCATTTTACATATTGCGACACAAAACTAAGCTTGTGAAGGAATGTCAATGACCTAGGTCAAGAACGATCCCAGTAAAGAAGCAAAATTCCTGCAATGCAGTTATGGATGAGCTGAGGTGGACAAAACGGGATTGAGTTGAACGAAAAGAAGTTCAAACTTTATGAAGGTTGACCCCAAAAATAAAGCCTTCTCCACTCATCCAAATTCCCATCTGCCCAATTTTTTCCCGATTTATATGATTACATTTAATCAATTTGCATAAAGACAAACTCAGGCATTCCACAGACATGGTAACTTAGAGCTGACATCAAGATAAATTCTTTTCTTTTTGATAAAGATAAAATCTTTTTTATGCGAAAGGAATTCACGTTCTCAAGACCATAACAACGAACGCGGGATAACAAGATCCATCAAGCACACCCACCAATATTTCAACATATGAAATGAATTAATATGCTGCAAAAGCTAAGAACACAAAATATGAGAGAGAAAACTGACTGCTGGGGCCACCAAGCTGCGCAACGGCCTCAACGAAGCGTTCGTGTAGGTCAGCAGTCCATCGAAGGCGTGGTTTCTGATCGGAAGTGAGGACCACACACGGATCCCCCCCGACCCTTTGACCATATTCCATAATGTTTGAATCCTGGATATTTTCTTGGCTTAAAATGGATTCATGTACTTGAATCAGTCTCGGAAACATGAGGGATACAGAAGAGGGAAGCGTCTCAGTCCACCAAGTGCGGATATCGATCTTCGATCTCCTTTAACTTCTTCGGCTACTTGTGAAATGCGAGAAATTAGTTAACAGTTGTTTTCACTATGGATTTTTTACTTTGATGATGCCATTGTTTTGTTTTTTGGGGGAAGTGACGCCATTGTTTTTCAGTCTGTTTTATTCGGAGATTTCATTTACTATAAATAACAAAAAAAATAAAAAATAAAAATTGGATAAATCATAAATAGATCATATGTCACACAACTGGTGTCAGAATCGAGAAAATGGTCATAAAGCAAAAAATGAATGAAAACGTCATTACATATACATTTCAACAATAACACATTACAAGTATATGAAAAGTGTAGGAGTTGATAAATTAAGTAAAAATTTGACTAATAATTAAGAGTTTAGTTTTTCATATCAACAGTTTCTCAGACGATCAAATGGCTCATAATTTGTTTTGTGCAGTTTTTTTTACTACATGATGGGCAAGCTACTATGTTAGTTTGAGAGTTTACTCAGTGTCCAACAAATAATAGTGACAGTAGATTTTATCATCACATAAAAAAACACTACAAATTTTAGTTTGTATCAATTTTCAATACAAAAAGATACAACTGATGTGATGAAGATTCATATATAATTGGGCTATAAAATATATTATTACATGAGATGAATCTCACATGAAAGAGCGAGGCATAAGATATAACTATAAGAAGAGGAAGAAGGCGAGCTATGATAAAAATACCCAATGTTACCATAATAGCATCATGTATGAGAGTTGAAATAGGAGTAGGTCTATTGCATCGGGTAATCATAAATGAAGAGGAAATTGTGCAAGTTTAGCAACGGCAGCACACAACGTTAACAAATGGAGAATTGACTTCATTATTATAAATCAAGTTGTTGAATATTTTTAATAAAACTCGAAATTCAAAACTACTTGTTGTCCAATAAAAACCTAAAATTCCTAGTAATAAATCAAAATCTCCTACACAGTTAGTTACAATTGTTTTTTGACAAGTATTTACCACAAGAGATCATATAAATCAAATACTGTATAACTAGACCATAAATAATCTTGTTTTTTTAGTAGGTCTCATGAATCTTTATCTGTGATACGGGTACCGATATTCACAATAAAAAGTAATACTCTTAGCATAAAAAGTAATATTTTTTATGGATGACCCAAATAAGAGATATGTCTCACAAAATACGACCCCTGAGACCATCTCTCACAAATTTTTGTCTTTTTTTAAATCACGATTAGATCACCTCATCTTATGAACCAACCCAGTCAGATATACTTTGAGAAAATATGAATCCTAAATAAAATTTGGGATTTAGATTCCTGAAAATATCGAGAAATTTAAGAACCAAAATTTAAAAAGTTTTATATATTATATTTCTCTTAGGTTTTTGGGACATTGGATTCTGACAACTATTTGAGTTACTCAAGTCGACATTCTCCGTTTCGTCCACCACTGCTTGCGATATATAAAATATACTGATACATATGATAAATGTCACAGGAAGAGGAGACATGTGTAATTGGACCATAAATAATCTTATTTTATAACACATACCCGATCAGATATATTTTGAGGAAATAGGAATCCTAAAATAAAATTTTGGAATTTTAGATTGATGAAAATATTGGGAAATTTAAGAATCAGAATTTAAAATTTTTATATATTATAATGGGACTTAGGGATTTAAATTAAAGCATGGTTTTCAGAAAAAATAAGAAATTATAAATAAAGATAAGACTTTAAATATCAATCGCAGAAATTTTATTTGTCAATTTGGGTTTGGGAAATTATGCTGTAAGGCCCGAGAATTTGATTATCGTAATCTGAACTGATTTGGGTGTATTTACCGTAATCTGAGATTATTCTGGGATGATTTCTTGATTAATTGAAGTAATTATAGACGGAACGGAGTGGACTGGGAAAGACGAGAAAAGACGTGAATATATGTGCAAAGGTGTGTACTCGCGCACATGCGCGGCTGGAATGCGCGTACATGCGCGAGCATGGCAGAGCAGTTGGCGCATATGCGCCGGATGGAGGCGCGCATATGCGCGAGTTGTGCGGAAAGAGTGGTGCGTGACCAGAAGGTCTCGCGCATATGCGCGACTTGTGTGCGCGCATATGCGCGAGTAGTCCTGTAGCCAAAGTTTTGAGACAGAACCTTTGGCGCATATGCGCGGAGTTGAGGCGCGCATATGCGCCAGCAGTTGTGAAGCAGCGCATCGAGACCAGTAGGTCTCGCGCATATGCGCCGGTTGGGGTCGCGCATATGCGCGAGACATGCAGATTGAGGAGTCGCCACGTTTCTTTGGCATGCAACATATGATATATATATATATATATATAACAAACGTAATCCTCAGAATTGAAAGAAGAGGAAACCGAAGGAAATTGATTTTGGTGCTTCCAGTTACAATCGTTCAAAATCCGTCTATCCGAATTGTAATCCGACTTCAGTACCGTGTTCCTATCAACGCAAGCCACAACTGGACGTAAGTTTCGTTACGTTTAGACATGTTCTGAAATTATGATGTTGTTGGAATTGAATACCCGTCATATATGATGTTCTTGACATGTTAGACATCATAGAATCGAAGTCAGATTAAAGAACGGACTGATTATGGAATTGTTATGATTTTTGGAGTCGATTTGACTGAGATTTCATATCATATGTGTATTGTTATTGAGATTATGAGTTAAACTGATACCGATTATGAGTTCTGGTATTATATCTGTGATGTTGGGACTGACGAGATTATTGAGACTGTATTTTTATGCCGTCAAAACATCAGTAAATTGATATTGATCAGATTTGGTATTGGTTGAGATTGTATTGTGATACCATATGTCGATTGGCATTGATCAGATTATGTTTTGATTTGAGTATTGATCAGAACAGGTGTTGAATTGAGTTATATACTAATATTGTGTCTGTTCGGTATTGTTATTACCAGATTGAGAATGGACATGATTGAATGCAGGACTTCGTCTTCGTCGGACTGAGAAAATAAATGTATAAATTAATGTTGAGTTGGGATTGCACAACTCGAGTGAGGTTTGACTCGAGTTTCCCTAAATCACATATTTTACCTTATTGTATTGATTTGATTGATGTACTTGTTCTCTTGATTTATAGACAGCAGGTATTAGACGAGTAATCTTGTGACAGAAGTGTCTGATAGTGGTGGGATCGCCACGGGCACATTGCACGATGTCACAAGATAGTGTATTGGCGATTGTGCCAAAGTCTGTCACCGGATGTTTGGCTATCGATGTGGATAAAATTATAACTTCTTCTATTACTGATGATCGATATTATATCGATGTGGATAGAATCGGAGCTTCTTCTATTACTGGTGATCGGTACCGTATCGATGTGGATAGAATCATAACTTCTTCTATTACTGTGATCGATATTATATCGATGTGGATAGAATCAGAGTTCTTTCTATTACTGGTGATCGATACTATACCGATGTGGATAGAATACGAGCTTCTTCTATTATTGGTGATCGATACCATATCGATGTGGATAGAATTGGTATTTCTTCTATTACTGGTGATCGATACCCTATCGACGTGGATAGAACTGGAGTCTTTTCTATTACTGTTGGTCGATATGGGAATGCTAACTTCTGGAAACCGGGATCCCTAGACTAAGATTGAGTCTAGTCTTAAATGTGAAGTCATGAGTCTAATTGATAGTTATATTGATTCATATTGATTATGTTTCTCAATATGGTACATATTGATTTATGTTCCTGATGATGGTACATATTTAGAATAGGATTTATTCTTGATATGGATTTATATTCTGATTTGAATACATGTTAGACATATCTGTTATATGCTTTTATATTGTTTTTATGATTGCATGTATACATGATATATACTGAGAATGTAATTCTCACCGGAGTTATCCGGCTGTTGTCTTGTTTGTATGTGTGCATGGCAACAGGTGGGATAGGATCAGGGTCAAGAAGAGAAAGAGGCTGGACTAGATAGCGTGGAGATCCGGGCTTCGAAGCAACTTATGATTCAGCACTGATATATAGTTGAACCTAGTTGAATTCTTGTAGATAATACAAGAATTGTATGTTATATTTAATATGTAATTTGAATTGAATTACATTACGTTTCCGCTTTGTATTTAAAAAAAAAAATTTAGACCCTGTTTATTATAATTGTTTGAATTATTCCTAAAGACGATTAAGGATTGAATTAGCGTCCGGGTCCCCACATATGCTCATAGATAAGTTTGAATAAAAAATAAATTATGATATAATTTATCATAATAACGATGCTAATACCCAATATTTAAAAAAAATACATATCAAAACAAGTTATTTCCCCCTCCCAACAAGTGTATAGGTTGGTGGAATAAATGAATGTTTGACTAATGATCGACGAGTTGTCATATAAGACTTGTTCAGCGTGATTTACTTGACTAACGTGATACACGATAAGGATGACAATTTTCTCTGAACTAGGTAGAGAATATGATACCTGAGTACCTGACCCGAATGGATTATAAGGGTATGAAGAAGATTTTTTATCCGATTAAATAAATGAATAATCGAGTATGAGGATGAAGTTGGGTATTAAAGAATCACACATATACCCACACACACACACACACACAGAGATATATATATATATACTAGAAATAATGTACGTGCGTTGCACGTGGGAAACATTTGTTGAAGTAATTAGAATTTGAAATAAAATTAGTTAACTCAACAAAAAATAATGATAATAGTATTGTAAATTTTGACAATTTGTTTTAATTAGCATATGTAACTAATTAAGAAAAAAACATATTTTTTTAATTTTAAAAAAAGATTTGGACTACTAAAATTTTCTCATATATTTTTATCATATTTTTTTCTTTTTTTTTTGTCATATTCTCTCAATAATACATATATTTTATTACAATATTCAATTATTACAATCTTTTTTGACAATCAATGATCTGCAATTTTTTATTTACAATGTTATTTGATTATTATTCTCTTTAATGTAAATTGACAACAATTTTAACCGGATGCTATTACTTTCCTAGTTACATTTAATTTATTACATACTTATACTTGATAACATATAAAATATACCTTAATATAATAATCTATCATCACATAAAAAGTATTGATGGACTTATTTAAAAAAATATTGATTAAATGTTGTCATTTATTTGTAATTTATAATAATAATATTTTTGACAATAAATCATCTTTTTACTGAATCTTATTATACATATTTTAATATTTCATAATAACTCATAAGCATAATTAGCACAATTAAATTATTAATGTCATATTGGTATTATCTTGAGAAAAATTCATTGCATTTATAAAGTGTGGCGCCCCAAATCTCGTCACGTAATCATACAACATGTGACGTCATATGCATAAAAATTTTCTTTTCGACGACGTAATAATATAATACATATACGACAAAATAGTGCAATCACCACACTATCTACGTCAGTTTAGCAGAAACAGTATAATAAATACACACATACAACTCAAATAAGAAAATAAATCATACTGTCTCTATTTACTATTAACTACATGACTGTTTGACTAGACACATCTAGTCCTTCACCACTATCATGTCTCACGCATAGTCCTGTAACCTGCCCAACAGAAACAGCCCTCAAAGGGTAAGCATACACAACAATCATCATCGAATACATAACAGTTATATTATCAACAATATAAAATATAACTGGAATGATAACAGAAATACCCCCTTTGCTGTCTCTGGACAATCAAGCCATCAACAACCTCAACAACATCACAATGCAACAATAACATCGACGATACGTCGCACCCCAACTCCGGCGACAGCAATATCGTCGAACGAACAACAACATCGACGATACGTCGCACCCCAACACCGGCGACAGCAATATCGTCGAACGAATAACATCAACGATACGTCGCACCCCAACTCCGACGACAGCAATATCGTTGAACGAACAACATCAACGTGACAACATCAATGAGACGTCTCCCAATAACGATAGTCAACAATATCAACAATAATAAACAACAACAATTATAATACCAAATCACCCAATTCCGGTGATTTATCATCGTTTAACGCAATAGTATTCATCAATACTAAACAATAACAACATATGCTCGTACGTCAACACGTACCTGATAATCGAGTATATATAAAATCTGGCTATTTATTTGATCCCGAGGCGTTTGATGTATCTAAATAATTCAACAACAATTATCAGGTCATTGTCACCGTATCAACACAATCATAACAGCCTCAATATACAACATCAAATAGCCCAACAACAATTAATTAAACAAAATATAAAACTCGATTATAAATTCTTATCGTTCAACAATTTCATATTCCGGTGTATTTAATTAACAATACTATCATCAAACACACCCTAATTAATTAACTTCAAATAATAGGCTATTTTACAACCTCCGTCAAATTACGAAAACTTTATATCAGCGTGTAGCATATACTTCGTAGACTCCGAATATATAATCAGAATTAATAACAAATGATAAACAACTCTCCAATCTCAATCCAACGATTAAAAATCTCTAATTATAATAAATTGAGAATAATTCAAAATAACACCACTATAATCTTCTCTACTTCGTTAAAATCATACATTATTCAACAATCTTCAATTTCAGTATGATTTAATAATTTATCATATTTATTCAAGAAATCGACGAATTTCAAACATAACCAAAACTATAAAATTTATACCTCAAATCGAAGACCTCGTGTCAACGATTCCAAAACTGAAGTCAGTTCGTCGATTGAATTAACCGATAAGTCGCACGATCGAAAAGAAAATCAAAACCCTTATTTCTTCTTTCTTCTTCATTTTCTGTTGAAACTTTCTGATGAACAACGTAAGTTTCGTATTAATCTTTTTTTTTATATTATATTATATTATATTAATAATATAATATAATATTTAATATTTAACATTTTAACATCGGTATATCTCTTTGGATCAGTCAAACAATCAAATTTTTCAAAACTCAAAATATAAAACTTCTATATCTTTGAGTTTTCTACGTCATATCCAAATTTCAAATTATTTGGATTTCATATGACCAAATTAGGTCATATTTCATTCTTTAAAAATCATTAATTATTTAGTAATCTCACATTATTAAATTAACAACTTGTGATATTTAATTCAGGCATTACATAAAGTTTGAATAGTAAATATAACTTTATAGTATACATTTAATTTGAAAAATGAATTCATTGTATGACAACACTTCTTCCATTTCTATTTTTTGTGTAACCCAAAATAGTTAATATTTTTTCTCTTTTATCTTCTCCAATTCATTGTAAAAAGTTATTAAAAAAATATTTATATCTAGAAAAATATTTTTATTTATTGTTTTTCTTGTCTATATATTTTGTTATATGTGAAAATATATTCTACTTCATTGTCTTAATTGCCATAAATATTTACTATATAACTTGTGTACATTGAAGGTGAATAAGTTCATTTTGTAGTTTTTTTATTATTTGGATTTAGGTTGATATATTAATATGTGATATACATAGATATAAGAATTTTCAAATTCAATTTATTCACAATGATTTTTCATAACAAAAGCCAACTCAAAATAATAAAAATTAGGATTCATATTTATTTTAAATATGATATAAAAATAATATGTGGAAATTTTTTTTGACATTTTAGTTGCAAAATATAGCGATAAACACATGTAGGTGCACTATTTTATTGTGTTAATTATAACTTTATTTAGATATCTTATTTCTCACTCAATGATCAAAATTTGTTTATTTCTTATTTTGATTATCGACAAATCCAATATTTCATTTAAATGTTTTTGTTAATAATATTTACATGAGTTTTATTCTATATTTATCCAATTTGAAATGGATCGATTATAACTCAATCTATAATAATATTTGAGAACTGTAGAATGTTTTTAAATTTAAAAATAGAATAACATGTAAGGGACCGATTCAAAACTAAAAGTTAATTCAACATGTTTTTTCTAGCTTTACAATCGAATAATGTAGGATCGATCGTTTGTCGCTTTACCAAATGTTATAACTGATATTAACGATGCAAGTTAAATCTTTAAATCATACAACAGCTCAAGCGACTATCCATCGTGGACAATTATTGTACCCAAAAATCTATCTCATAATAATTGCACAAATTGCAATCAATGAAAATCAAAATCACGATCTTTGCTCTGATATCAATTGTAGGCTCAAACGTTTACTGTTTTATCAAAACCTATAGATTATGGTAACGGTGCAAATCAAATCATTTAAATAGTACAACAGATCAAGCGCAAATAACCTTTTACTAAATCATATGAATTTATAAGACATTTGAGTATAATATATACTTGATATTCTACATAAGTAGTTGAGAAAAAAAATTATTTTTCATATATTTGAAAATTTATATTTTAAAATAAAAGAAAAATCAGAAAAAAAATATATATAGCATGTTGACAAAATCCTGAAACTCAAATTGAAAGTTTAATTAATACATTCATATTAATCATTAAATTATATTATTTAATTTTAATAAATTTAACATATTTATCCACTAAAAATAATGAAAGAATTGTTTATACGATTTAATTAAAAAGTCAAAGTACATCAGTTTCTGATTCCGAATAACGATCACATTATGATAACGTTACAATGATAAATAAATTATTATATTTAGTTTATCATCATAGTCTTTACCTTAATAAACACATTTTCGAATGTAGGATGTTAAATTTAATATTGACATTATATAATTATATTATTAATTCTAACATTCTTTTTTTATTCTTATCAATACATTGCTTTTTCTATCTTCAAATATATTAATCTATTTGTTATTATATACAAAGTATAATAATTATTTGTTTAATTGATCAAATTTAAGATTAGATATTTAGAAAAAAATTTAATATATCTTTAAAGATCAATAGATGATGAAATTAAATTTGAAATCAAGAGAAAAATTAAGAAAATGTAGAACACTACAGTGCATGAACTTTCGCTTTGTACAGTGACAAAACATAAGGTGAGACCAAGTGAGATACTTATATATATGAGCTTCATTCAACTTAGCCCGTTATAATATTTTTATTAACTCATTTTGTCATTCGTTTTTACTTCACTAACTTTGCAGTATGACTCATTCAAGCATTGGATTTTTATTTTTTTAGTACATAGTGGCCTCCACTCTCACCGACTTCAATTTTAGAAGTCGGTATTAGTAGTTTACATGTAATAGACAATTATTTAGTTTTATTTTATGTCTTTTGATTAATTGTGTAATTTTTTATTTTCTGCCTGATTCATTTTTAGAATTTTTATTGAATTTTTATAATCATGATTAGAAGTGTTGCACACATACAATATAAAATTATTATATTTTAAAATGTTAATATTGAAGTGTCGAATAAATGTATTAAATCATTATTTAAGAACTTTTACATCATAATTCAGATTTAAATATTAACATACAAATAAATAATTGCAAGGAATATCTTATGAAATAAATGATGTTAGTCCAAAAAGATTAAATATGATTATCGTAAATGAATTTTTCTTAATTAATTATAAAATTTTCAGCGCATGCGCTGAATTAATTAGAGTATTTTCAATATATGATAAATGTTTTTCCATATGAGTTAGTGATTGAGTCCTTATGAACATTTTTTAAAAAAATGTGTATTTAGTTATAGTAATGATGTCTTATAATTTAAAATATTAAATGAAATAAATTATCAAGATAAAAAATTAATTAGGAAATTCAAGAATATATGGTTACACAATTAGTTTAATTGACACGCTCTTTAGTTTGCTGATTCAATAGATGTTAGATCCACAATAACTGAGTTTGACAAGCATTTTTGTAGAATAAAATACAATTATAATAAATTACTTGATTGTGTATGTAATGAAATTTTGTATATTTCATATATGTTTGATTTATTTCATTTATAAGGTTGAAATTTTATATATTATGATATAAGATTTGTTATGCATCTTAACATCGATAAATTCACAATATAGTAATTACCGTTACCATATAATTCTGGTTTCGCCCCAGAATTTTGTGTATTCGTTTGCTTGAATTTATTGTTCCTCATTTTACCAAGACTCATAACATGTCAAACATGAAAGTGAATATTAATTTAAAGATATGATAACATTTATATATTGTAATAAACAAATTTACCCCTCACGATACTGATAAAACTAACTTAAAAATAATATGTTGACGAACATATTGTCAGGAATCCAAAAATACAACTCAAATGTCAACTTTGTCACTCAATTTTGAGTGACTGCCAAAATGTCTCAACAACCCACAATTTTTGGACAACACAATAACATTACAATTTTAAAATCAAAATGATATTTTCCATTTTGTATCAAGAATTCATGATTGAAAATCGATAAATTAGATATATGGATATTTAATATAAACTCGTGCGAGCTCATTTAGGCTCACCTTTAAATGAGACAAAATTTCAACCCAACTCACTTAAACTATTTGGCGGTGCAGGCCAAACCGACAGACCCAACCAAATCGACGGCTCAAATCACAACGATCTTTTATCGTGTTTTATTTAAATAATTTATAAATATAAACCGTAAAAAAATTTCGGTTGCAAAAAACTTTAATTTAAACACATAAATTCTAACAAACGGTCACAAGTAAATATATTTAAAAATATTTTTGTAAAAAAATTATATCACAATAAATTTTTTGACCATATTTATTAAAGTATTTTTTAACTATAAACCTTTGCAAAAAATATTTTTTAAAATGTATAAGTTATAGTAAATGAATAAAGAGGAAAAAAGACACATTTAAAGTAAAAAATTAATGTAAAACAATCAATTAATAAGGAAATAAATGGAAATTCAGATATAAAGTCACATATTTATTAAAAAAAAACATATAAAGTCACATATTTATTAAAAAAAGACATATTTAAAGTAAGAAATTAATGTAAAACAAGTAATTAATAAGGAGATAAAAAAGACACATTTAATTAAAAAAAGACACATTTAAATTAAGAAATTAATGTAAAACAAGTAATAAATAAGGATATAAATGGAAATTCACATATAAAGTCACATATTTATATATATTTTTGTAAAAAAATTATATCACAATAAATTTTTTGACCATATTTATTAAAGTATTTTTTAATTATAAACCTTTGCAAAAAATATTTTTTAAAACACATAAGTTATAGTAAATGAACAAAGAGGAAAAAAAGACACATTTAAAGTAAGAAATTAATGTAAAACAATCAATTAATAAGGAGATAAATGAAAATTCAGATATAAAGTCACATATTTATTAAAAAAAGACATATAAAGTCACATATTTATTAAAAAAGGACATATTTAAAATAAGAAATTAATGTAAAACAAGTAATTAATAAGGAGATAAAAAAGACACATTTAATTAAAAAAAGACACATTTAAATTCTGAAATTAATGTAAAACAAGTAATAAATAAAGATATAAATGAAAATTGACATATAAAGTCACATATTTATATATATAATAGATTTGGTTGTGACGTTAATTCTGATATGTTTTTGTTGAATGATATTTGTTGGGTAGAATGAAAAAAATTATGGTATAAAATCGATGTTATTTGTGTATGATAACGATATTAGTATAAATTGTTTATAATATTTTATATATTTTTTATAATATTTAATTTGTTTTTTTAGTAAATATTCATAGCATATTTGAAATTCAAAGTTGAAAAAAATATAATTATATATGATAATAAAATATTTGGGTAGAATATGAATATTCAATCATCCCATGGGTATGAAGATGATATAGAATTGAATACCCGATAGTGATTTAGATGAAGACGAGAGTAACTATAATTAATGGGGATGCGACATATGATATGAAATTTTACTCAAACTCGACTTATTGTCATCTTTATTACATAAAAATAATTTGATATGATTTATATTACTAACGTGATTTGTAAACTATTTCATCTGAGTTTTCACATTATGAAAATTTCAGAGTATATTAATCTATTTTTAATATCAGATACCCTAATTTATTTTTAATATATTATTTTAATATGACCAAATTTTGTTTATAATAATAATAAGTTAAAAAAATATGTGAAGAAAAACTCCGCCGCCTCTGCAGCCGATCCCGAGCCCTGATACCACCTTAACCCCCACGGCGTACCCACGGACTCCTCATCTATCCCAGCTTCGATCACCACCAGCAACCGTGGCGGGGGCCGGAAATCGCTAAATAATCATAATAAAACTACTAAAATCTGTTCTTGTTCGGAACTTGTTATACTGGCCCTAGGAGTATTGTTTTTGGCTGTGGAGCTTATTCACCATAAATGTCGCCTGGAGATGACGATGGAGGAGAAGACCTGCATGTTTCTATTCCACGTGGTGGTCCAATATATGTTCCCAACATGGTTAGTCCAATCACGAAAGTACCAGTCTTCGAGACTTCTGTATCTCTTGAACTTCAGGTATCAGCTCCAATTTTGTTACAATGTAATTGCAATTCCGTGTCTGATTTTTTTTTATTCTTTTTCTATTTAAACAAGTTTTTCATTATTCGTATGATGCTATAATTTTTTACCTAATTGTAGAGTTTGAAAGAAGAGCTAGCTGATGACACGCTGGAGGAGTGTGAAGAAATTATGTAAGCATTGGACACCATCCGTTTGTTGAAATCTTTCCTCATTATTTTGCTAATCCATTTCTATTATCAGTGTTAAAAGCTTTGGCACGATTTGTATATAGTGTTTTCCTGTTGCAGCACCAGTTCTTGTCTTCTCTCTCCCCCATTGAATAATCCTGTTGTTATGAAAGATATATTACTTATTATCTTGAGCAGTTATTGTCCTTGTCTATATCGATTCGTTATGTTGTTTTGCACTGCATAAATTATGACACCAAGAACCTGGTAGGGGTGATGGATCCCATTCTTCTGTTACTAGACATGACTTTGTATTAGTAGCTGTGAATTTTAAGGTTGTGCTTGTAAAAAATTCTACCCGTGACAATCATGTAATTGGATGTTTGTATTACCTTAAAAAGTATTACATACATGGATATTTAGTTGGTTGTCAAAAGATTTTGTTATTTGATCTTTAGGCTGTTAAATGTAGCATTTACGCTGCTCAATATATAACCATACGTTATCCGCTTTTGTTGATGAAGTCCCTTGAAGGGGCCCAAGGATTTTAGTTTTTGGGGACCAGTAAAGCTCTTGTTGTTTCTTAATTCTTATTTTATCATATTTTATTTTCCCACATTCTTTGTGCTATGCTTCCATGGTTTTCTTTATTTTCATGCATGTTCTGTTATTTTCTATCTAGGCTTGCTTCTTTTGTCATTTTCCATTGTCTTGTTTAGTTTACAAACACATGGAGCATGTGAGTTGTGCAAACATCCATCATCAATCTTTATTTGAAGAACTAATTTAGAAACTTTAGTTGGCAAGATAACTATTTAACATTGTTGAAGGAAAATAGGAGTTGTGCAAACATTCTTTGTGCTGTGTTTCTATGGTTTCTTTATTTTTCATGCATGTTTTGTTATTTTCTCTGTGGGCTTATTTCTTTGTCATTTTCCATTGTTTTTTTAGTTTACAAACACGTGGAGGGAAACAGGAGTTGTGTTAACATCGAGCTTTTTTCTTATTTGAAGAACTAATTAAGAAACTGTAGTTTCCAAGATAACTAGTTAACATTGTCCTTGCACTAATGCACATGTGCTTGTTTCTCGTGAATATTTCATTACTACTCTGAGTTAAGAACCTGATGTCTGAAATCTGTGCCTTTAAAAGGGTTGATGAACTCAAAATAATAAGTGAGGATGAGTTAGTCAATATGGCGTTTGAAGAAGCTTTCAAGGTAAACTGCTCTGAACTTTTTTATTTGTTTTACTGTTTGGCCTACCTATTCAGTGCCTGACATTCTTATGCGTGATGACCATAGGGTGGTGAGTTGACCGTATACACGTCACAAGATACGGACGAGAAATCGAGTCTGAGGTCATTTGAACAAACTTATATTGATCTTATGATTGACAGCATGCCATATTTTTCAGATTTAGCATCTCCATTACTTGCTTCATTATCAAATAGAGATTTGGTACCTTAAATATATCTGGTTATTACTATGATTTTTTCAGGATAACAGATGATAATGGTGTATCCAGCCTTGAGCATGCTTGTCCTCAAAGATTAGAGACAGATATGCTGGCAGTTGTTCCAGTTGAATCTTCAGTTGTTCCTCATAGAGATTCTGACTGCATCAAATCAAATGAAAAACCTACAGGGAAGATAAAGAAGAGGAGACGTGGCGATAATAGCAACTCTCTTAATGTACAAATTCATGGTTTAGTGTTCAGCTAATATTTTTCTTCTTAAGCTCAATCTTTATGCATTTCCTATCAGGAGAGCTGCATTGCAAAGGTGGAGCAGCTCGCTAGAATTAAACAGAAACAAGAAGAAGATAAAGCATCCGTGAGACTACATTCATTCAAGTATACCTATCGGGAAATCTTTACAAGACTTCCATGCTAGTTTAGATATATCATCCCTTCCTGCATTTTAGGCTGAAGCTGTTTCTCTTTTATATTTATTCAGTGGTAGTTCCAAGGCCCCTGACTGTGGAACACTCACAAAGAAAGTTGAGATGATAAGATCATTGAAATCTGCAAGTGTTTCAGCTAAGGTTTGCTGCACACAAATATCATTTTTTACACTCTCAGTCCTGCAACATCTAGATATAGTTGTTGGAAACTTGATGATCACAAGACATAAATTAATTAAAACATAATGTCAACAGTCACCTTTTTTTTTTTTTTTGCGATTAAAGAAGGATGTAGGCAAAATGGTTTTCGTATATTGCTGTTTTTGTGCTTAAAATTCTGTATTTTCTTGAAATTAATTTTCCCCTCTTAGTTTTTTTTTTTGATAGGAAACTTTAATTTTATATTATAAATAATCCGTGTTACATAAGTAGCGGATGAGTAATCCGCAAAATAAAATAAACTAATACAGTGTCGTCAAGACATTACAAACTTCCAATCCCTAACAACGTCTGATATCGAGAGATGTTTGAACTCTTTGATCTTTGATGTAGATGCCGCAACTCTGAATTTGATAATCTCCCAAACTTCATTGACATTGGCGGACTTGTCGTTGAAAATTCTGTTATTTCTCTCGAGCCAGATTGTCCAAAAAGTGAAATGAACGATCACATACCAGAATCTCTTTACTTTTATCCCCGATGAAATACCAGGCTCAATAATGAACATATCTCGTGCCCTGTGCGGAAATACCCAATAACTTCTGAGCTCTTGCATCACCATAGTTCATAATCCTCGGGAAAAAGAGCAGTGTAGCAGCAAATGATCCCGAGTCTTCTCGTGGTCCTGACATAACGTACACCATTGCGGACTTAGAGCACAAGTTGGCCATCTTCTTTGCACCGAGTCTGATGTAGGAAGTTTTCCCAAAGCCACAATCCACGAGAAAATTTGAACCTTTTGTGGGATAGGTACTTTCCAAATTTATAACTGCTCCGTTGATCCAAGAAAACCTAATCTGGAAATCTTCTTAATGATTGTTTTTTGTTTCCCAAATTCATTTCCTTTTCTCCAAACAACCCCCTTCGATTCGTTTTGCATCCCCAAACCCATTCCTATAAACCCCTCTTAATTCTTTCTCCAAATTTATGCTGAGTAAAGGTTGTCTCCTTGTAAAGCAACAGCAAATATAATACTTTCATCTTCCAAAACCATTCCCGAAAAATTAAAATTCAAACATAACATTGCGGTCAGTGCCCTTTTTGATTTGTCCTCATTTCTCACAAAAGAAGTTCTCATTCTTTAGGTATTAATTAATGTTGCACCTGCCAAAGCTGTGAAAGCTAATCAAAGACAGTGAGGGTCTTTGATGCCTATGTTGTTGGTCAATATTTTAACTGTGCTCGTTAATATGTATATTTTGGTTCAGAAGGTATTCAGCACATAATTTTTTCTGAATCTCCTTTTGTTGTGAAAATTAAGAGAAGTGCTTAATTATTGCATTTTCCACAAAAGCTTCAAGATCAACCTCATCACCTTTCATCGTCGGTAACCTTTTCCGTATGCTGTTTGTTGTATTATGTTTTACTTGATTTCTTAATTGAAAACCAGTGAATGATTATGATCATCCGAGTGATATTTCCATCCTTTAATTGCAAAGTCAGCTGTTCTTGTTTTTTTATGGATGTTTGAAACGCTTGGCAGGTTAGGCCGTCAGATATCCGTGGTAATAAACCAGTGGATTTTCCTGAGGTTGTGCTGTGTTTGGAGGTTTACCATAACAAACGAACTACATTGAAGGTAAGTTACTGTTTCCTTCTTCGTGTCTGAAGTAGGGATGAAGTTAAATGCATAGAGGTCGATACTCTATTATATTACCTTCATACATTCTTAACATCGTTGAACTGTGTATCATGTATTTATCTTAACATAATATCAACAGACAAATCATTAATAATATTTGTGAGAATGATCTACTACTCAGATGAGATTATGAGCTAGCCAAATTGCAAAATGTATGATTAAATATATAATTTAGTAAATTTTTGGGTATTTCTACAATCAGGGACAGATTAAAATTTGCAGCATTATGTGCGGAAGAGTGACAATTTGCACTATTATGACCTGCCTAAAGTTTATAGTTTGCTAAAGTACTATGCGAATTGCGATGATTCACAACAGTATTTTATCTGATAAAATCTTGTATGATAAAGATAATATATAGTAGCACTTTGCTAGCTTGTATCTTTAGAAGAATGCTTGAGCATGATTGCCAAATTTTTGCACAACTGACCATTATTCATCGATCATTGTATGTTTAACAAAAATGATCATATCCACGTGAAGCCTGAAAATTATCGTATCGAATATTTTCTTATCACATCATATGCATTAATGACATTTTTCCCTTTCTTTAAAGTTTTAGATGGCAGTATTTGATTGTCGTAATCTTTTATGAATACGATAGAGTTATATCATGTAATACAAATTCAAAATTGTTTAATTAAAATTAATTGAGTACAGAAATTTGAAATGGAAAATTGTCGAATGTAAGGAAGGTCAGCTGTTAAAAATGAAAAAAAGTAGTGACTGTAAATTGAAGTGCCAAAAGAAGCCAACTAAGAAGATTTTGCTCATATTATTTAAAGAAACTGAGCCTGATTTTCTCCGTCAATTTCAACAACTCAACAGTATAGAGTTAAGCTACAGTTGTGTGACCAGTTGTGGAACTAGGAGTTGAAAGCTCCATGATTTTTAATTTATAGAGATAAGAATGTCTTCAAAGGCAATAATTCTAGTTTTTATTGCTGCTGAATAATGATATTTGCCCATCTTTGAACTATTCTGGTATTGGCTGAGAGCAGTAGTTGTACTGTTTGTACTCTCCAGACTACTTGATTGTTATGTTGATTTGGGTCCTAAGTTTTTTTAGAGCAGTTTTTCAATTGTCCTTAAAGTTTGTTTCTCTGTGATATGTTAAGGTACTATAGACTTGAAAACAAGTATACGCTTATGAAGCTTGTAATATTTGATTACTCGTTCTGTTTTAGTTTCATATTTTATGACTGATATTACTCGCTGGTAGCAACTAATGGCTTTTTGTAACAATATCAGACTCAAGAGTTTCTGGTTCTAGGACGGCAATTGTTGACAGACGTAAAAGATAAAATCTACTGTTTGACAGATGAGATAATGGATAAGGCGGGACGGTACAATCCTTCAGGATACTTCTTTATAGAAGTAAATTCATTAATCTAATGGAAATGCCTTTGCCTTTGCCTTGTTTCTCAATGAGCATATCTGGTTATTAATTTCAATATTACATGTTTGTAGGATGTATTTTACAATGACATGAGGGGGTCCTCGGCCATAGACTACAGTATGCCCATACTTGATTGGCTTCAAAACTCAAAGAATGAGGCCCTTGATAAATGGGAATCCATTTTTTCTGGTGAACTACAACAGAAGCAAAAGGCCCTCTTGGGCGATGAAAACAAACGGCGGTTGCCTCTGCCACAGTTGAGGGCTTGTCACATGCAAAATATTAGATTCTTTGACTTGATGTTTCAAATTGGGGCTGGATATCTGTATTGCCATCAGGTACATTTATCTTTCTTTATTAAATTTCATATTTTCTATTTGGGAGGGATAACATAGCATAGTGGCTTAGTTTAAGCATCGTAATGACATAACGATTGAATTTTGGTGCCCTCAGGGCGATTGCAAGCACGTGTTTGTTATACGGGATATGAGGTTGATACATTCTGAGGATGTACAAAATCAAGCAGCTTATCCACTCATGACATTTCAAACCAAGTTCCGTTGCAGGAAATGCTCTGTTTGCAAAATTTACCAGGCGCAGAAGGTGACTGTGGATGACAAATGGGCACCGTTGAATCCATGCTATTTTTGTGATGTTTGTTATTACATGCTTCACTATGAAAATGGAACTCTGCTCTATACCGATTTCTCTGTTTATGATTATTATCACGAATAGCCTGTAATTGAAACATGATTTTACACCAGAGTTCAACAGCTCGCCAAGAATTTTCCATTTGTTTTGAATTTTATGACTTCTCCAACAGTTACCAAACCCCCTTGCTCCTCCCCAATACTCGGCTGGATTTCTTGAATAGCAACCCCAAGTGTTCTTGCAAAGTACGAAATCCGAACCCTGAATACTGGACGCTAACTAGAACTTTGTGTCAATTTTTACCCATGATTGCCTAAATAATCGGGCAAACAATTTTATTTATTTAATTAATAAACAAATTAAACGATAAACGAACATATATATCATATGTCAATCCTTCGTCATAAAATGGACATCCTTTTTAACACGAAACGATCCAAGATTTTTCCAAACAGAAACTGTCAACTAATACGGACATAGATAATATATGGTAACGAAAGTTTCATCAATTCACGATGGGTGCGAAAATTTCAGAAACAACGACACAAATATCAGCAAGAATAATGAAGTTCTGGTTCTTCTTGGCTATGATGGCGTCTGGATATCCATACACGAAAGACACTTCACAACCCAATCCACCTTCCTCCACATACGTCGCCAACTCACCCAGCCTTTTAGAATATCTCTTTTCTAAATCTTTAGCCACCTTTTGAAGCGCCCTGATAGCCTGTTTATAGTAGCCCTCGCATTCCAGCATACCGTCTCTCATGCTCGGTTTCGTGTTGTTTCCGTTTGACCTAAGCCACAAGTGAATGTAGTCTTTGGTGCTGGTTGCATTGTAGTACGTGAAGCCAAAGACTACGTCGGCGAGCTCATATGGGTCAGTGGTACTGTTGAAGGGGTCTAGTAGGGCGTGGCAGAAGGCGCCGTATGTTGTTAAATCGCATACACGGTTGACTAGTGCAGAAGAAGCTGCGGTGGCGGTTGCTGAGTTGGAGTGGAGGAGGGGTGAAGCTAAGCAGGCCAGGATGAAGAGGGTGAAGAGGGCCATTTTGGATTTTTGTTTTTTTTAATTCTGTGGTTGATTAGTCCATAATTCTTGGGGTGATTTTATGGTGGAAATCTGATGAAACTATACCATAAATATGGTGGACATGAACAGTTTTTCACGTGGAATAATGGAAGCATTTATGGAAAACGGAGGTTGATCACAGCCATGTCATGTGCATGCATGCATGATGTTGTCTCGATCGTATATAAATGGTGTGATTTTTGAATTTTACTTTGAAAGACAGAATTCTCTCTTCTTCTGTTTTGGCCTATTTTGGAGGAGAGTGAAGAATTTGAATAGTTTGCTATTTGTTACTACATTCTCAATCACCTTTGTCTGCTCATATTAGCTATATCATTACCAATCCCATAATGAAACAACTGAGGAATATTTATTTATAGCTAATCTCTTACGGGTTGTCTATAAACGATTCATTATATTTTGGTGTTATATGTTAAATTTTTTGCGATTATGATAATTTATGTTTTTCTACCTCAATTTTAGTCGTAAATCTTTCAATATTTGACGGTTTATATTGATGTTACACAACAAAAATCAATACTATATCAAACGTAAAAGACCATGAGATATTTTTCTCCACATGCTTAAAATATCAAAATTATATTTATGGAGATTTTTTTATTAAATAATATAATATAGCATAAGTAGCACGTACAAGGGGAAAAAACTAAACATTTTTTTGGTCGGGAAATTATTTGATAGCGACGTCACACTCACCACCCATATTTGTGAACAAATCTTTTGGAATTTCGCTAAATATTCTTAGTTTAATATAGTGATAAGACTACATTTACGAAGGAATATTTGACAAAAACTTTAATAAAGTTTCTTGGTTGAACAAAAATCGAATGATAAAAAGAAAATAATGCTTTGGGACTTTTGCATATACATGTGCATTTCAGCAGTTCTGCACCAACAATCAAGAAACAAAATAATTGCGTAAGACAATTTCCAAGCTAGAATACCATGCAAGAAGAACATTTTGCTAAAAAGCTACTGTCTTCATATGGAGAGTCTTGAGTCTGAACAGATCTGCAATCTGTATGGGAAACTGCCATCGAGGACCTTTATCTGCGGGAGAGTTCAAGAATGGCATCTATGGAGCTATGTTGCATTCTCGTAAATACAAGTGATCATAGTCAACATACTTTTCCCAATAGTTACGGAACTTTAGTATGCCAATCTCGAGCCATGGTTTCAAGTTGCCATTATAATGTATGACCGCTGCACGCTCGACATCTTTTTGAGAGACATTTGGATTATAGCCAAGGCCCAAGACATGCCAAAATTTATCGAGAGGAAAAGTGCGATTCCAAAATGTAATCAAACCAGGTGGTAGGGTCCCAAGTTTCCACAGCAGTCTGTCATGATTCTGAGCAATGAAAAGCACTTGTGCTTAAATATTAAGAAACCGAGTATTTATCTTACAGACTGATAAGAGTAACATGCACAGGAAGATAAGTATGTTGCAAGATCTTGGAGAAAGTTCAAAACAAAATATTAACCATTCAGGCTCAAGAAAATTGTATTTTGCATCTTACCAGGTTCTGCCATTTGTGGTACACCCCAGTGATATTTTGTTTCTTCCACTCCTTCAGATCGAAGATATTCATCCCAAAAGCCCAACCACAAGCATGAGGATCAAAGTTTTTTGAAATAATGGGATTTGAAAAGTTGAGATACCGGTCAAACCGATGAAAGCTTTCTCCACACGTTTCAACCACTCCAATGACCTTCCCCTTAAGATTTAGGGACCAGAGGCCGGTGAGATCCTTTTGAACCACAATATCATCATCTAAGAACAAAATCTTATCCAGCTTTGGAAAGATTTCTGGTAGGTAAAAGCGAAGGTGGTTCATAATTGAGAGGTACTTGGGGTTTCTAAACTTCATGTTTGAATCAGATTCAGTCCGTTGATTCTTAAAGTAATAATCAATCATGGATGGAGAACCCAACTGCCTAAGAACTGGACTGTAACTTGAATTTAACCACGTGAATTCCTCTACATTCTGAACCTGTATCGTAGCTTTCCCTGGAAGGTTGGCCAAAAACCACATTTTCATCGCAGCATAATTGAGCCTGTCGGTGACCACATGAAAGACATGTTTCGAAGGATCCTGCCCAGACAGAATCAAAAAATTCACTTCAAGATTGGAAAGATCGGCTAAAATATAAAATTATTTTTGGTCCATTTCTCAACTAATCTAGCCCCTATACTAGAGGTTTCTAACAAGATCTAATAAGATTGCATAAGAGAACAAGATCTAATAAGATTGCAAAAGAGTGTCAAAATTAGTAGACTTGGTAATAATACCGCCATTTAAGATGCTTCAGCTTTCCTATTGATCACACAAAAATATATGATCGTTCTTTACCTTGGCATGAGTAATAGTTGAGTTCACAACAACTGCAGCAGCCAATATGTTGTCCGAAAATAAGGCATAGTGGTAAAACTTGGGATCAGCAAATTTTTCCTCATTTGGAAATTGTTGTTCAGAAGAGTTCAACATGAAATAATCTGTTGAGAGGCGTAAGGGAAGACAGTGAAGCCCTTTAGGCATTGTTTTCGCAGTCAAGTGTGTCAAAAACAACTCTTGTTTCTTGTGGACTCGAAGCTGCTCCTCAGCTAAATGAAGCATAGCACGGAGTTTCTTTATTACGGCAGCACAATCATCTTGTATTTGTTTCCCTTTCAGTAATGTTTGCTCCATTGCTCTCAATCTCTCGTTAGCACTACAAGTGAATCAGAAACAAATGAGATACAGAGAAACATGTCATTTTCTCTAGAAATTTGAAGACCAAATTATGTTGAAATCGAATAATACTTTTGATTATTTGAGATCATATTTGATATCAATAAGATATGATAAAAATAGCAGAAATTATTCTGGTATCTAAATCCCCATTTCATCATATCAAAGACATATCATAATCTTAATACATACTACGCACACATATATATTAACAAAATTCTGCAACCAATTAAATCTTATGCACACCAAAATAATATACTAACTTTCTGGGAAGCTCAGAATCCTTGGTGGCATCACCAAGTACTCGTTGAACTTCCTTCATACGCAGTCGGAGCTCCCTTATAAATTGGGGAATGTTTCGAGTTCCTGAGAGAGAAAGATAAAGCTTTGCACGGATGAGTTGGTCCTTGAGCTGAAGAACAAGGGCGTCCGGAAAAACTGTTTGTCCATTCTGTTTCTCTGTTCTAGCCTTCATTTGTACTCTTCCAGTATCTTTGCTAGATTCGGAAGACTGTTGCTCACGTTTAATTTCCTAGTAGAAGAACAAAGACATCAAGTGATGGGTTTTAGATACTGCATAGTATACGCTTAGCACAGAGTGATAACAATGAACTAGAATAGACAAAACTTTCATAGTTCTTGGTTTCATGTCCAGGAACATCTCATGCTTCTAAGATGCATATTTCACGTGCATCAACAGATGTTCAAGGTTAACTATTTTTCATATTCCACCTAGTTTTACAATGGTATATGGGAAGTAAGAATGCAACAATAAGCAACAAAACTCATGTTTTGGATAACCTATGATTCCTACAAGAATCAAATGTCAAACTCAAATCCTTGTAGGATTAAGATGAGAAAATGAGATAACATGCACATTTCAGATGCAATAAACAAGATAAAAAGGAAATATTATATAATTAAAACCATGATAGTACGACTTTTTGAAGCAGAAGTTTAGTCATAATCTGACCTTTTTATCGGAGACTCTCTCTGATGTCCCCTCAAAACGAGGCTGATCATTTTCTTCCTTCACATCATTATTTGCTCCCTTCTTTCCAATAAGCTTGACCGATCCACTTTCTTTTGAAATTTCTTCACCCATCTCTGCCTCTTTGGCTGTAAAAATCACCTGTCTAATTGGATTCTCATCAGACTGCTGGTTACCTTCACTGCTGCTCAAAGTGAGAGAATTGGTAGTTTGGTCCTCCACTGATTCTATATCATTTCAGTAAAAAAATGAATTATACAACAAAAAATGATTTAAAAAAAAATTAACAATTGTGCAACAAAAAACCTCCAGTCAGCTGTCTTGTAATTCGGGTGCTCTCTCCAGATGCAGGGTTTGAGTAATTCGAGCCGGATTCGACTGAATTTTCAGAATAAACTATGCCCGTTGGTTCTTTCAGTGTGGTAGAGGACTCCTATAATGGAAATAACCATTACAGAAAAACAGAATAACAAAAATCCAAAAATTCCATAAAAACTTAAACCCAAATAGGAGAACTGAAATTCAAGAAATCTATACCTGAGGTAGAACATTTAAAGGCCTGACATCACCAGAAAATGGCTGCAAACGGAAAATTTCCAAGATATGAATTCTCCCCAAAAAAGAAACCAAAAAAAAAAATTCAAGGAAAATTTTCGAAATACAAACGAGTAGCTAATAAAGACTTACAAATGCTGAAGCATCTCCCACAAATTCATTTCTAGCTGTATAGCAAGCAAAAGAAAACTCCAATCAATCAAACCATAAAACCAAAATTAAAGATATAAAGAAAATTACCAATTCAAGTCATTCTTCAAGAATAAAAAAAAACAAAAGAAAGCAAACAAAGCAATAATAGTAAGAAGAAAAGGGGACATTACAAGAAGAGTCGGTGAAATAAGCACCGAGAGTGTCGGTGTAAAGAACAATAGGGGCAAGAACCGTCACCAACAGAAAGAATATCACTGATTTTCTAAACTCCATCTTCATCCTGTAAGCTCTTCCCCAATCTCACCCTCCAACTGACAAATTTCAAAGATTCAAAACCAAATCTGTAAATATATACGCCTGGATTTGCACACCAAAAAACCCAGAAAATTTGTAAATCTTGATTATAGTGTCGGTAAACGGAGTGTATCCATAGGAAGGGAAACAACCCACAAATCACAGGGTCGAAAACTAATGAATCGGAAAAAGAAACAAGCTTTTGAATCTGGAAAACTCCGGTTAAAACAAGCAGACCAGATGTATGAAGGAGATTAATTATATTGAAAAAGCTCACATATTTCTTGATGTGGATGTGAGTTGGGTTGGACGCTGCTCACTGATCTGTCATCTTTCTCTCCTTTTCGAAAATTCACCGTTAAACAAGGGAAAATGAGAAAAATTGAATCTCGTTATAATTCAATCAAAAATAATTTTGACCACATTAAAATTGAACTTTTTTTAAAAAAAAAAATTTGATCACGTATAAAGGTGTTATCTCAAACTCCAATTAAACAAAAAACCCAAACCCTAATAAATGAAAACTCGATTAAAATATAAAAACTCAACTCAAATTTCACTCCAACGAAAACTCAATCCAAATTTCATTTAAATAAAAATCAACCCAAACTTGATTCAGATACGAACATTGACTCAGTGATAAAAACTCAACCAAAATATAAAAAAACTCAACTCAAACTCCATCCAAACTCAATTCAGATTCAAACTCACATAATAATAAAACTCGACCCAAAAATTATTATAAGTTTTATATATTTTCTTGCATAAAAGATTAAATATTGATGAATTGACTTAATGGTAGGAAGAGTTCACACAAAGAATTGTGTCTGATCGGAGTCCCGCCATTTCAAATACTATACATTTTAATGACACCATTAATAAATAGGGAAAATAAGTTAAATAATTTCGATCAACTTTTTTTTAAGAAGCTGACATCTTCAAGTGTATTTGAAATATATTTATGAGATCATTTTTTTTAAAAAAAAAGTTGACCGAGATTAAAAAATAAAATACCCTCATTAAAGAATCGAGAAATTGGCCTTCAGTCCCCAGCCGTCGATTTTTTTTGTGTTCAGTTCCTGGGTACTTTTTTAGTACCACATTTCCACATGAAATGTACCACATTTCCACATGAAATGTACCACATTTCCACATGACATAGTACCACAATTTTGTAGGTAGAAATTGAACCCAAAGAAATGTTTTGGTCGAGTATTTTTCACCAACTTTCCCTTAAATAATGACCATTTCATTTTCTTTTATGATTTAATTAATCAATTCCCTAATTCCTAAAGTATCAAAATTTAATTTAATTTTATTATATTTGTAGTAAGCCCATTATCTCAGACGATAAAAAAAAAAACTAATTACAAATATTTACGACACGCGTAATAACATTAACTTTTATAACAACAACTAAGCATATTATTAAACGAGGAACTGATTGAATTTTCTTCGTTCATTAATTAACGGATCTTTGCCGCAGCATATTTCGTCGGTCGTTGAGTTCAAGCTTCTTGAAGATGATAGCTTAATATCAAATTTTAATATATTTTATTTATTATAGACAAAAACTTATACAAGACGTCCGTATTTTGTGTGAGTGATTTTTTATTTGGATTATCCATGAAAAAATATTATTTTTTATGTAAGAGCATTACTTTTTATTGTAAATATAAGTAGGATTGACTCGTCTCACATATAGAAATTCGTGAGACCGTCTCACAAAATACCTACTCTTTGTTATATTAACATTGTCAGCATTAATATTTTTGGTAAAAAACGAAACTAAATCATATATTTTCAGGTCCCGAGATCTATTTTCTTGGAATTTCAATCATTTCTTGGAATTTCAACCATTAATTTGGGATGTATTTACAAGTATCTCTGTC
Source organism: Primulina tabacum (assembly GCF_025594145.1). NCBI lineage: Eukaryota > Viridiplantae > Streptophyta > Magnoliopsida > Lamiales > Gesneriaceae > Primulina > Primulina tabacum. The sequence goes on along the minus strand of NC_134552.1, from coordinate 14,151,030 downwards.
AAAATAAAACAATCATACAAAAAAAAAAAAACTCACATAATATATTTTCGTTGAACAATCATACATGTATTTTCTGTTTTAGTTTTGTAAAATTAAGAAATAATTAAATTGGGTTAATTTTGTAATATAATAAAATATAAATAGCAAAAGTGGTTTCTTATTGTATTAAATATTAAAATAAAACTTCCAGAATAAATAATTTATTCGACGCAACAACTTCATAGTTTGCTGTCGTGTCAATAACTGTAATAATATTTAATTTGACACGACAGCAAATTTATGAATGAATAATAAATAAAATTGACGAAAATGTCACCTCCCATGTTTCACCACGTAATGCCCACTTGTCACCTCCTCGGACCGCCGCCATGCAATTCCGCCACCACTCCCGTAAATCTCCCTGTAATCTCCCTATAAGTGTGTGTACTATTTATTTATACGTGTTTGCATAATAAAAACTGTCGATCTTCCAGCTACCCATTCCCGAAAAGTTTGCGCACGTATGGCTTTCGCAGCAAGTGACTCCGGCGCCGACGCCAATAACCACCTGGATGAAACCCATTTGACCATCCCGAGCATCAAGCTTCAGTGCTTACCCCACCTGACCGACTACCTTCCGGGTCTCAAAACCTTTCCCAACCCACTAGACAAGAGCCCCTTCTTCCACCCCGTGTCCGAATTCTACATCAACAACTCCGACGTCATCCTCCGCCACATCCTCCACGATCTTTCCGGAGAGTTCTCATCTCCGAAACCCCACCTGGCGTACCACCGGGCCGGGCCTCGGAAGGTCATTTACTTCGATCCGGGTCAGGTTCGAGCCGCCATTGTGACGTGCGGGGGGTTGTGCCCCGGCATGAACACGGTGATCCGCGAGCTGGTGGTGGGGCTGTGGGAGCAATACGGTGTGCGCGAGATTTACGGCATAAGGGCCGGGTACCGAGGTTTTTATTCATATGATCCGGTGCAGTTGAATCCGAAGATAGTGCATGGTTGGCACAAGAAGGGTGGCACTGTTCTTGAGACTTCCAGAGGTGGGTTTGATCTTCACCAGATAGTGAATTCCATTCAAAACCATGGCTTTAACCAGGTGAATCTCTCATTTTTTGTTTTGATTTGATCTAGGATGCAAACAGATCGAACACAATCGAATACTATTTAATTTTTTTCCCCAATTTTAATTTTATGTTACATGAAGCTCGAAAAATAAAAATTTTTTAAATTTGAGTTTGGCTCGATTTGAAGTTTAGTCGATTGATTTAGTTTACATTTAATTTTCGGGTATGATAGCATAATTTATGCGTTTAATTATATTTGAAAGTTGATATTTTTATCAAGTTAAGGTGGATTTAGTATATTGATTTTTTGACAAAGATTTTAGCCCGTCGGTGGTAACACAAGGAGTTCGTATAGAATATACCTCGATAGACCAGTGATCTTTTTGTTGGTAAGGACAAGTATATTGGTATTTAGAATGTAGGAAGATAATTAAGCATCCTAATGAATGGGGGAAAAGAAAGAGATACAGAGTTCTAAATAATTCAGTTGGAATGCAGGGGTGGTTTGAATGGGCCTAATTCGAACAGTTAATTCACTGCTAAGCTTAGGAAGAATTCTAGAAAATGACTTTTTTTTGTTGGATTCTTTCAAAAATTGAGAGTCGTTGCACGGTAATATAGAGCTGAGTAGATGCACCACTAATTGTATGATGCAACTCTTTAGCATTGCTTGGAAAATACAAAGTGAAATGCAATCGTCCCACATCATTGGAATTGGATTTTGAGGAATGATGAGGGGTTTCAGACATAATATTATTAGACCATGACACTAGTAGTTCACTCAGACGGCCGGGCTAAGCACACTCCCGAGCTAGATCTACATGTTATATCAATAAACCAACACGATCTACGAATATACGTAGCAATATATTGTGCAAGTATCATGATGCAAGAAATATGGCCCTACACCTGTGGAGGGTTTAGACTTTAGATGCTAGCATGTACTTACAAAATCTAAGATGTATATTAAACACATTTTTATTTAGAATGTTCTTTTTTTAAAACTTCATGTGCAAAATCATTATGGAAGTTGAATTAACTGGTTTCGAAAATTCATGAAGGAACTTGAAAGTTGTCTAGAGTTGGAAGAGGTGACCCAACGCTCCAAACTCCCTCTTCCTCTGTGATCATATAGATAGAGTTGCTACTCGCCTCACCCTTCTTCCCCTGCATTAACATGCTCGTGAACCATGGTTTATACCTTGGCCAGCTTTTCTAAGAAACATCTCATTTAAAACTAGAACTGGCAGCTCTTCTTTAAATACCGTGGCTCTATTTGTCTTTTTTAGTCATCGTCGTCATAATACATGGACAAATATGCAGCTATACATTATTGGGGGAGATGGCACTATGCGAGGGATGGTCGAAATATGCAAGGAAATCAAGCAAAGAAAGCTAAACATTGCAGTAGCTGGACTTCCCAAAACAGTTGACAATGATGTTGGCATTATCGATAGATCCTTTGGTTTCCAAACTGCAGTGGAGATGGCACAGCAAGCTATCAATGCAGCTCATACAGAGGCCGAGAGTGCCGTAAATGGAATTGGCTTAGTCAAGCTAATGGGACGCAGCACAGGGCACATTGTCCTTCACGCAACCTTAAGTAGCCGTGACGTTGACTGCTGCTTGATCCCGGAAAATGATTTTTACTTGGAAGGAAAAGGTGGGCTGCTTGAATTTATCGAAAGTAGGCTCAAATATAATGGACATGCAGTTTTGGTTGTTGCTGAGGGTGCTGGACAGGATGTCATACCTAAAACTGGTGATCAATCTCATGTACAAGAGAAAGATGAATCTGGGAATCCGGTTTTCTTGGATGTAGGTGGTTGGTTGAAATCCGAGTTAAAGAATTGGTGGAGCAGGGACCATCCGAAAGAGCTTATTACCATCAAGTACATAGATCCCACATATATGATAAGGGCTGTTCCTGCTAATGCAACTGATAATTTGTATTGTACACTGTTAGCACACTCAGCGATTCACGGTGCCATGGCTGGGTACACGGGGTTTGTCTGTGGTCCCATTAATGGGAATTATGGGTATATTCCAGTGGACGAGGTGGCTCAGGCCAAGAATCTGGTGGATACTAAAAATCATAAGTGGGCTTGGGTTAGATCTATCACCAATCAGCCTGACTTTGTAAGATTCTCTGATGTGAGTGGAATATGAATTCCCAGGTTGGATTTCTACTACATATACTTGCTACTCTTTCAGTCATTGAGATTTGTTTTCATTAGATAATTGGGTTTATCGGTCTTTTAAATGTAAATTTTGGAAGGAATGGTTTTCTCCTCTCTTCTAAAGACCAGTCCCAACTACCTTGAAAGACGATCCATATTTTTAAGAAGTAAAAGGTTGCACATCTAATATGTGAGACAGGCTCTCGAAATGCTTAATTATTTGGCGAGTTGATGAGAACTATTTGATCAGTATCGAGTCCATTTGATGCTTTGAACACATGCAAACTATTGAACATGATATATATTATATATTAGTTGCCGATAAAATTTATTAAACACTCATTTTTAGAAACAGACCGGAAGAAGAAAGTAGACATTTCATCCTGCTGACGAAATTTATTGAAACATAAAGAAACTCATTCTTTTGAACTTTTACATTAGATACGGAACATATAATATCAGCAACACACTGATGCAGGTTGTTTAGCAGCAGTCTGGTCCACAGCACACTCTTACACAGCGGATCAGCGACTGGGAGAAATCAAACAAACAGCATCGGCAACCTTCAAAACCAAGAACAAAGAAAAACAATTTACTATAAACGCGGAGTTCGTATTTTTTGCACGTATTAACATTGAGGTGTTTGGCCTCAAAATTTTCGAAAATGAATGATATAATATGTAGTTCGATGATGTATTGTTTTATGTTCTGAAAGTGAGATTTTATGATGTATATGTTATATCATTTAATAAATAACAATTCAGCTCATTATATTAAATCATATTTCCTTTGGGTTTTTTTTCCCACTGTAGAAGATTTCGAAATAACGTTTAAGGCAAGAATACACAAAATATGGGAAATTTGTATGCATGTGATATTCGAATGTAGTTGAAAAGTTGCAGAAATTTTTTTTTTAGAAAAAAGAAAAAGTGGGAAGCCTCATTAATTAGCGTCTGCGAGAAAGAAAAGTTTGATGCATGTTATCTATGGAAAATGACCATAACTACCACTTTCATATGATAACTTGGTCCAATAATGATAATATTTTGAGTGTTGGGTCTTGTGGAAATGAGGTGTTTTTATTGGAATTTAACAAAATGAAATTGTACCATTAAGTTCCATTTTCCGGAAGTGAAAAATGTTTTGGGAAAATGACACCAAATTTAGCCGTGAGATGTAAAAAAATTGAAGGAAGAATCAATATAGTTAACCTTGGGGATGCACCGTGCCCTGCTGCACCTTAGCTGCATTCGCCCAAGTGACTAGGAAAGCTACCACGAGCAGCCATGCCACAGTGATGATCAAAGATTTTGCATTGGCCATCTCTTTAAGTTTGTGTAGTTTTTTGGAATTGATCAGAAAATGTGGATATATGATAAATCCCTTTTCTTGAAGCCCTTTTATAGTGGAGAATCATTCCCCTTGTTGGATAATATTTGAAATTATGTAGTTTTCGAGCAAATAAGAAAAATATGTGAGATGGAATTTCGTTGGATTATCCATCGCTGCTATTGTTGACTTGGAACACTCAAATCCTTCTGATTAGGCGGTAGTGACTCTATTGTAGTTGAATTTTGTCAGTCAAACTAGTGGGAGTTTGGAATGTTCTATGGGAGGGAAGACTTGCATGAGCTTACTACCATTTTGATTCAGAAGTTTTATATTAGTATTTGGTAAAGATTTTCAAAAATCTTTTATTTGGAAAGTTCATGAAAATTTTACCATAATAAATTATGTTTTATGTGATTCTTGATATCATTTTAAAACTTTTTAATCAAACAATAACTGTTTTGAGTTGTAAATAGACCGATTATTTATATATACAAATTGGCTTTAAGATTCATATCTCGTGTCATTTCAAAGGTTTTGGAAGGGCCACACGACCCTTTTTTTCCCCTTTCATTTTGATCAAGATGAAATGATATATTTTAGGAAAGAGCAACACTTTCGAGTGGAACAATATCACTAGTTCAAAGTCCAAAAGGGCGGACTCTTGCCCATTATACCACACAACACAAAAAAATGTAAGCTAGTGCGGAGACTTGACAAGACTAAGTTTGTTCACATTTTATGCTGGCCCAGACACTTGTTTTTCATTGAAGGTTGTTTACACACAAATGAACTTGGATATTCATTCATGCATACCAAATATTGCTAGACTGCAGGACTAGACATTTAAAACTTTTTAGTACATTTCTATGCATTAAAAACTTTTTAGTAGATTTCTTCAACATAAAATTTAGCCATGGCAGTAGCAGGATATCTTACGAATAAGAAACTCACGACGGTGGAGCAGAATACAAGAGTGTCGTTGCTGTAGAAAATTTCCAGTACACGAGGCAACGATGACTTAAAATTGACAGTAAGAAATTTTAGAACTAAATGCAAAATAGATTCACAAACTTTTTCCTGCCATGCAATTATCCAGAAAATTCGGTAGCCACAGTGATGATATATACCACGGCATGTGTTGCCGCTGGCAAATTTGGGTCTGCATTGCTTCGCGAATGGAGCCACACAAACATCTAGCCACCCTAAAACAGAAAGATCTGATTCAATTGGCAAGTGGCAATAATGTGTTGCGAAAGAAATTGGCTCGTCCAGCGCGAAAACCAACCTCATTAAATGTACATAAATCACGTATCTTTTTGTTTCCTAGTTGCAACATAAAGGAATATGTGAAAACAAGATGAAATGATTGAGAAGCAAATTACCTGACCACAATGCATCAGTTGAGAGTCTATATCGAAACTTTGATGTTAGCCAATTCGTTCAATGCTTCCTTGAGATTTGCTAGTTCGTCTAAAGCAATTCTAAGAGGGTCTCTTAACTTGTCCTTCATGGCCTATAAACAATCATTAACAAGTCTAAAAAATTAAAGAGCTTTGGGAAATTGAAAGAAACGAGATAATTTCCAATTCCCAATCCATTTGGATCTTGGGTTTTAGTAAAATGCTAATAAAAAAGAAAATACGAGTGCCTTGGTTCTTCACATACATACCGCTAAAACACAAAAAAACTTGCTCCAAATCTCAAAAGTTTTCAAGAGCAACATATGCAGTACCTTGAGAGCAGGCATAAGAGCAAAAACTTCATCAACCGATTCAGGGTGAATGTTGGCAATCAAACAAATCTAAAGGGATGAAATAAGTTTATCAAAGAAATATATAAATGAAATAAAAAGAAAACAACAAATAAAACCCTCTAAACTATGTACCTCGGCATCAGAAACACCAAACTTCTTGAGAGATCTAATTAGAGTTAACGGTCAGCAATGCTTGAAAAGTAATTACAAGAATGTCCTATTGTCTATAACCAGTAACATATATGGCTAGGAAATAAAGTAAATTCACAAGAAAAGAGGATACTCGAGTATTTTGTTGACAGTCTGAGGACTTGTGTAGTTCCCACTTCTCTTGGCATACGCCAGTCCCAGATCAAACGACCTAATTCAAAACAAAAAATGGTAAACTATTCAGAATTTCAATCATATTCACATGATTCAAGAGAAGTAGATGAAAAATAAAGAGCCGAAGCGGAGTCCTGAGATGAATGTGATGACAAGAAAAGGTAACTTTAATCCAAAAAGGCAGAAGAAAGAGTTGAGTATGCGAAGGTCAAAATTTTAGCCAATGTCACTCACACAGGAATTTTTATATCTGGATCTTGAGACAACATAATCATCTGATCTTGAATACCTTGCAAAATTTCTGCAGCTTCACAGTCCATCAAGCACGTAGTATTTTGTGGAAGTTCTGCACATGCATTATCAGATATTTCATTTATGATAACGAACAAAAAATGCCCAGACAAGTACACAATGAAAATAATCAGAAACAAATTTCTCTACCACAAATGCAGTAAATTTGGACCAAATAATATTCAGTTCAACCATCCCTCAACTTGGAAAAAAATGACAAGCCAAATCCGATGAACTAGATATAATACACCATGACCGGTCATAATTTTTTTAAGACGTTTTGGTTTGGATTTTTTGGCAATAATAGAGCTTTGTATTATTTTTACTTTAAGGGTAGAGACCATTTTTCCAGTGCATCTATTGTGATCTTTCATGCACACATGATTCTTCAACTTGTTAACACATTTTCATTACCTGTGAGAACCCGAAATCAATAAAAAACAAGCGAAGTAGACCAGGCATATAGAAGTACTGACTGACCTTGCTCGAGCCTACGCTCCCCTGGAGGAGGTGCTTTTCCTGTGGGTTTTTTACTGACATTTCCAACTTTGTCCCCTTTTCCACCTTTACCCCAGCCACCTTAAAATATTGATGAATTCATTACCAAAATGAATGAAACAAAATCACTACCCAAGCTCCAAAACATAACCAAACCTGGTGTATCATCCCTCCCATTAGATCTTGGAGTATTGGCTTCCATTAATCCTAAATAATTGGAATAATGAAAAGTTCATCAAAAAATTATGCCATTTGTCTTTTCACATCAAAAAATTATGCCATTTGTCTTTTCACTTCAATGTGTTGGCTACTCAGCAAATAGTCAGAATAAAAATGTAAAAAAAAATACATGTCAAAAATAGATTTTTAACCTTCAGCATCAAACTGAACCTTTTTCCCTTTCTTCGACCTTGCAGAGGTATCATCCTTCCCAGCTGTTCATTTTGCAGGAAAAAATAGATACTAAACAAAAAAGTAGAGTGACAATCATTCTACGCAGTACCAATGCAACAAAGACTGAATTACACCATAAACGATGGGTCCAACAAGACATAAAGGCCAGTCTATTCCAAAATCACCAGTAACTTGCATTTTATCAGACAATAAAGGTAAACTAACTACATTAAAAGATCCATTTGATACATAGTAGTTTGAAGATCCATAAAAAAGTAAAACTTGTTCGTAGGCATGCAATAACACCGTTAATTAACAACCAACAATCATACCTCTAGTTATTGCTCATAATATGATTGAAAAATGCAGGATAGCTCACAGTTCCCATATTATAATCGCTTATCCAGATTGTTATTCTTTGCTTAGATATAACATTTCTATATTTGCAACCACCCTACCTAAAATGTTCTCATTTAACATTCAATGACTTGTGCTCAGCATATGCATATTTTAACAAATTGAAACCAAGAGTGAACGGGCATACGCATCTTATTTTTTCCAAATGATTGAGAATTCCTATTTCCAACACTAGTTCACACTCATTTATTTGTTGGATCAATTTTTTCAAGAAAGAAACAATAGAATGTACCTTTTCTCAAATTCAAGAAGGCAAACGAATTGGACAGTGAACTTACTGATATTTCACATACCGAAAATTCTTGTATGTGATAGCAAACTACTAGGATGACTAAGTAAACCTTAAACCATAGTATATGCAACATAAAGAAAACTATATTTCACACGAACATAAATTAGTAACATGATTTATACACCGACGAGCACAACCAATTGAATCAGCCAACAATTAGCCACGAGGTAAGTCAATTAATCTCCCAGAACTTCAAATACCGAGAGAATTTAGGCGTATGCCCGGGGTAGCCGACTCAATAATATAAAATCTCATGTATAAATTTTCAAAACATATAGGTTAGCAGCTGGGTGCGAGTGCGTCCTCCCAGAAAATTATTCACTTCGGGGCCAAAAAAAAGTTGCAAGAAGAGAATCCAGTACCGGAAGATTTCAGAGCAGATTTTCCACCTGGGAAGAACCCTCCTCCACCTTTTTCTGCCATATTGTTCCCCTTAAATCACCTTGAGTTTATCAAAAAGTCCCACTTAACAACTGCGTTGCTCAAAACAACAATTAAAAAAGAAAAGCATAAATTCCCAGAGACATTTATTTAGGGGTATTTTTTTTTAACCCAAGGCAACAATTTTTTTTAAAAAAAATGTTGACTTGGGTTATTTCCCCAAATATCCCCATTATTATCTGCGTACTCGTATGATTTGGAACACAACTCACATAAATACAAGAAAACCGTTTCACATGCAAAAGAAAATAAACAAAGAAGCCCGACTTTACAATACATCAAGGTAAAAAGCAAAATTTTCGCTCCAATTCCTCACGGGAAGGTAACGAATTCTCCAGTCTTTTCGTAAGAAGAAAAGATAACCCAAGAAAAAACTAGAGAAGACATAAATTTTTCGATAGTTCTTACCAGATTGGCGGACGACGCGGAAGTCGGTGGCAAGCGACGACAGTAGAGGGCGGAAGATTGTGCTGGTCAGTACCATTGTTGTTTTGGTTCCGTGGTGCTCTCTCCCGTATTTCTTGCTACAATTCTTTGCTCGGAACTATAATAAGTAATGCGACTTTATTAGTCATCATTTCAAAAATTTATGACCTTTTCGTAAAGAAACACAAATATAATTTATTTCCAGTTCCCCTATGAAAAGTAAAACCGGAACCAAACTGCTTGGACACAGTCCCGGTTCAAGTTTTTACAGTTTCAGTTGTAGCTTGAACCGATTGAAATAATTTAAAGGGAAGGATAATGAAACGAATTGTTTAACAATTATATAATAAAATAATATTTATATTTTGTTTTTTTATTAAAAAAAATATGATTTTAAATTTAATTTGCATAGATCGAATAGTTTAATTGCATGATTTAGTGTATATATAATATGTACCACAAAATCTTAAAATTTAAAATTAATTTATCGTTCATTATGGTTCTGACATCACATTGTTTCTGTTTTTTTATAGTTTTGGTTCCTCATTCTAAGAAATTGGAACCAGATTGTAAGTCCACGACCAAAAAGAATGAAATTTTATTCATTCTAAAGTTGAAGTTATTTCCATATTAATTTATTTTAGTGGCTTAAATAGTAATTTATTAATTGTAATTCAAAACAAAAAAAAAATTGAATATTCTAAAGTTCGAGCTACTATAAATTTATATGATAAATTCTCAAGAAAAATGCAATTGTTCTCAAGATATTATTATTTTTTCAACATTTGAAGGTAAAAAATGAGTACATAGAAGTCATGAAAAAATATGATCAAAATATTGGATTACAAAGAATTTACATCAATGAATTGAACTTGAGCGTGGCAAGTGTTATAACTGGTGGTCTGCTACTGTCACAGAATATCAGATCTTCCAAGAAGCTCAAAGATATCTCTCTATTATACTGGAGCCTAGCTACAATCTATATGCTAAGGTTTCTCGTGTTTCAGCAAAAATCAGGGGAACCTATGAAGGTTGAGAGGCGCTGTGTCGAGTGTTATTCGAGCTATACAATGTAACTCAACATAGTGCGCATTGGGAAAGAATAAGACTTCATTGAAACTGGCTAGATCGGTCTACGTTCCTGAAACGTATTCCTTCTCTAGTACACTGAACACGACTTTAAGTCGCTCCTGAAGATTGAGAGTAATGTTCTTCGTGATTCTTTTTCGATGTTTGGTGTCTTTTAGCCATGCGATTCCAAAGTATACTTGAACACTACAACCTACAGATCTTGAAGGTAAATCCTCAATCTGATATCTCAAGTGAAGCTGCAGTTAATTATCAATCTGAGTCAAAAGACTGCAGAAAAAGAGAGTGAGATTATGCTACAGTGTGAACTGAAAAGTGGCAGGGTACTAACCGTAAAATAGTCGCCAAGTGGAACTCCATGGAGGGTCATGACCTCTTCTATGAGCCAACCGTTTTTACCCGAAAGACGGGACTTTTGCTGAGTACTGGTCACTTCTCCTCTGTAATGGGATATACGCTTGTCAAATTTGTAATAAAGTTGTCTCTGATAGACGTCGGGTTTTTCAGATTCCCATGGGCTGTGAGAATAGTTTAGGCATCCAGCTCGTTCCATAACCCTTCGATCAATCTCACTCCCTCTGAATAACTCCATAGAAAAACTAGTCTGAGAACAACAAATCAGAAGTATTAAAGTTATTCACGTGAAAATGAAACCAAAAGCAAACAACCCAAGACAAAACATGCAGAGGACAAATAGAACAAAAACGGAAAATGAGAAATAAGCAGTCATCCACAACCAAAGGCCAATACATTTGTGTGAAGAGCATTGCTTTTGTCAGAATATTTTGGGCCTAGAAAAGTACTTACAGGTACAGACAAGATAGAACAGTAGATAACCGACATGTTTACGTCCTCAATTCCAAGAAAGGACCCAGTCTCCTCGGTTTGAAGGCTTTTGGCCTCAACTTCTTCCTCTGCAACAAGGAGATTTTTCACAATGGACTCCTCTTCAGTGGTGTGAACACTGTTAGCTTCAGATTCTTCCTCAACTATTTGTACCTTCTGCTCAGGAGTCAAGGCTCTCGCCTTCCAGAGAGCCATTATTGTTCTGTATAGTACACATTTACAAGACATTTTCTTTTAAAAAATACAGTAGACTAGAAACAATAAGAAACTTATTTAAGTCACGTGATCTAAACTTTCGAAGCAATTTATCGTTGTTGCAAAACATCCATACAAAATTGAAAAGCTATACCAGAAAAATCGACACCTCATTTATTTTAACAAAATCAACAAAACTTAAGTACTTTCTTAATTATAACTTCAATTAATCAGATTTTAGGCATCAGTACATAGAGGAACAACAAGGCTAGCAGATAACTTCTAAGTTGAGACAGATAGACCAAAAATAGGGGTACAAACAAGGCTCATATGTAGACCAGTGCAAAAATTCATCAAGGATGAAAAAAATGGCCAATATTATGAAATATGAACTCTAGAGAAGAAGATGGGACAAACCAAATTTTGTTTGGGAGTTTTTTAAGGAAGAGAAAAGAAAGTAAATGGAGGGAAAATTTCCTTCTCCAGATTCAAAATTCTTTCCTTCCAAAAATGGGAGGAAACACAAACAAAAATAATTGTTTTCAAATAAATAAAAATTATTTCCCTTCTTTTTTTTTTTCTCAAAATCCCAAACAAAAAAATACATCGTTTGACATTTCTCTCCTCTTCCTTTCTCTTCCTATCTTTTCCATTCCAACTTCCAAACTAAGCCTTAACTCACAAGTAAAACTTGAAAATTACCTATTTGCCACATTGAAAGACACAAAAGAGTGAAAATGAAACTTCAGCCTGCCTTCTGCATCCTGTGTCCTTGCTCCATGTCGTGCATCAAAACCTCTTCCAAGCCTTAGTGTCATGACTACCACAGGACTGCCCATTGATGACAAAGTAGGAGGAATGATTTTAATGTCTTCTATATCTTCCCAGAGAAAGAAAAACTTTGTCTTGTGACCAAATAAATCAGCATGGAACCCAATTATTCTTGCTGACAGAAACAGACGGCCCTGCCACAGGGGCAATAAAATCAGTTTCCAAGACTCATACCCCATACATAAACAAGAAACTAGGCTCCAAACATCATCACTCTGAGCCTAGGGAAGTGCTTATTTTTGCAAATACAGTAAGGTAGGAGGAAACGGAAGGAAACCAACTGAATGGGGAAAATCACCAACAGTATGTGAATTAAGAGAATAGCTATAATAGGTAAGTAGCAGAAAATATTACACAAGAAAATAGAGAAAAAACAAATAATACAACAGATTAAATAAGTACCTGGAGGGGCATTTTACGTTTCAAGTGGCACGAAAAGTCATTGATGAGAAATTCCTCTGGAGGAAGCCCAAAGAGCTTCTGGAATGCTGAATTTGTTTGAGGAGAACGCAATTTAATCTGCAAACATTCCGTGGACCATGTCAAATAGCTGGATAAGACGGAGATTTTAAAAACTGAGACACAACTCATAGAGGGAATCTAGGAGCTAAAAAGGAGACCCCATACCTTCTTTCCCACCTCCTTTTCCATCTTACTAATATAATCTCTGAAACCATTACTACCCCTGGTATTGTTCAAGAAAATTCTTAAATGCAACTTTGATTGGCATGCCTGAGCCAATTTTCCTTCGAGAGGAATCCAGATATCAGACAAGTCCGATATATTAGATTTCAAGAAATTAATTTCAGTGCGTCCAAGAGATGTGGCTTCATCAAAAGGCCCGTCAAAATCAAAAACTTCCACATCCAGCACAGATGGAGGCTCTTCCATTGCATCAAATTCAAAAATTTCTGCAACGGATCATCAATTTCAATGAATTAATTATAAAAACAGGAAAAGATAAAATTATCACTCATTTTGGCAAGAAAAAATAGAATACAAATATAGCAATTATCATACCATTCCAAAGACTATCGGATTTCTGGAACTTGATAGAGCTGGTCTTTGTTTTACCGTTGCAAGTAAACACCACGTAAGGGTCAGAGAATCCACTTGAGTCGACTGCCGCCAAATTTCTTCCTTCAATTAAGGCAACTGTGAGCAACCAACCATCTCCCTGTGCTTTGATTCCATGGTCGGTACCTATTATCAGCATTAACGAAATAAACCATATTAACCCAGTGAAAACTTGTTCAACGCCTAAATTTGACAGACAGTCCTAACTTTGCTGAAATTGAATTCATAAAATATGAAAGATATGACAAAATTAAACCATATCTGTGTCAAACTAGAATCACATAACTACATGCAGAATGTGTTTATTATGTGCATGGATATGCATTTGTACGCATCAACATATGTTGATGTGATGTAAGCAGCGAAAAACCCAGATCCATCTCACGGGAATAGCGTCCCTCTCTAGGTGAGAAAATATATATTGTACCTTTTTGAACTCGGGCCTGCATAAATCGAGAAATCAACTCCAATACCCGTTTCCCTTGCAGAACAAGTACTCCACACACAATCAATTCACCAATAGAATCAGGCATGTCTAAACCAACAAATTCAAGACCTTGAACTGTGTTGGGCATGGCCAGCCATACATGCATGAGCACATAAAACCCCATTAGAATTGTTGAAATGACTGTAAAATTAGAAAAATACTGAGCTGCCAATTTCCAATCCGAAGGACGTTCCGCCTGAAGAGATGCTAACAGCTGATCTTTCTCCAAACCAATACCTTTGAGATCAACAGGATTTACATTCTGAGACAACAACTTTTCATATTGTTCGAAGCTTTCCTTGATACCTTGTTTTGCTCCACCTTCGATCATACTTCTCATCATGGTGCTCTGCAAAAAGTTCATTCTCCAAGAAACTACAAGCTTAGAAGACAGTTCACCCGATGGCTGCTCGGGTCCTTGGGTAATACAGTAAAGCACTTCAGCCCTGAAAATTTTCCCGTATGGTGCATCTGGAGTGTTCACACTGGACAAAACAGCAAAAGTTTTCCCATCTGCTTTCAAATATGTTTGCTCCTCTGTAGTTTTTAAAGCTTTAATCAATTTACTTGCAGCCTTGGTATACGAAACCACTCTTTTCAAAACCGCACCACCATTTTCAAATTTCCAAGGCCCTATTTGCAAATCTGTTGATCCTTGTATGTCCATTACAGCTTTCAAATGATTTGAGTCTGGCGAAAAGAGCACTGAGTTCAATTCTCGTGGAGTTATCCCATACAACTGGTCTAAAACTATCCCTCCGGGTAAACTACTTGGAACCTCATCTCCTTGTTCTCTCATCTCCGTTGTTTTTATTAGTTCTTCAAAATCAACTGATGAGGATTGCTCTTCGGTCTTGTCCTCCAAACCCAATGCACTTACACTTTCAGGTAAATCTGATATATCAGACGTATCATTAGAACTTACGGACACTGAATCCACATTCTTGTTAAAAATTTGTGCAATTCTACCAGCTAATGTTGGTGCATATGATTTTTCCTCCTTAGACGGGACTTCTTCTTCTGACCTCATAGGAGAAGATGACCTTAAAGGAGAAGATCTTGATGCTAAATCTGATGTCAAATCAGCAGACTTTCTTGGATTTACAGGATCAGTGATAGGTGGCAGGTCTGCCAGTGTGTTACTTTGAGAGAAACATATGGTGAGAAGAATTTCACCTGTTACAATGCAAGAGGAGTTACAATAGGATAACGGACCTTCCCAGTGACAGAAATTATCCGAAATGCCATCTAAAAGCATACTCAATCCAATGTGAAACATGGGCCCTTCCTTCCCTTTTGTTCATTCAATTAAAACATGCATGCACAAAATACAAAAAGAAATCCAAGAAATCAACAAAATAAGAAAAACAGGAAACCAATAACATTGTTCTCCCTGAATAATACATGCTTAAGGCATCAAAAGTAAAAAAAATTACCAAAACGAATCGGAAATCTTTAATCAAAATCCTAAACCAAAAAACTCATAAATTCCCATATTCGGCATCCAGTCGAGTGTTCAAGAAAGTTAACACAGCCTAAAGGAAAAGAAATAAAGATTACACGCCTTACCACAGTCCTTGTTCTTGGTCTTCTCATTCTTCGGCCGCAATGTATACCAAGAAGTACCAAGGGAAGCGTCCTTGGCTTCAAAAACTTGAGAAATGGGAATTTTGACTTTCCCAATAAAATCATGGTTGAAGTACTTATCTTCGTCTAAAACTGATATCAGAAGCTTTTCTTTCAAATCGTCAACTTTAAACGTAAATTCCTCACACCATGATGGGTTCAAGCACTTCTTTAAAACTTTAGTCCTGAACTTTTGCCTTCCCAACTGTAGTTTCACGTACGGATCGCTCGATCCATTTGGGTCCATTGCCGGTATATTTCTTGCTTCAATTACTCTCACTAAAAGCTTCATGTTTACGAAAATTCTATGTTCATCAGAGACAATGACGACAGACTTGAATAAGTAACAAAAATCTAATCCAAGAATTGAATTCTCCAGGAAGTTAAGGAGACGAGAGAATTTGATCCTCAATGCAAACCCTTTATTTCACAAAATCAGAAAATGAATCCAATCGCATTAAAAAATCCCCGTTCAAGAAACAGAAGCTTTGAGAAGATAACAAAAGAACACCGAGAAAATCAAGAGGTAAGAAACAGAAAAGCATGAACTGCAAATTGGGATCAAAATATGAAACGGGAAATGGCGAAAACAAATTCTTGATGAAACTGCAAAATCAATATTTAAAAACGAAAACAAAACAAAACACGAACAGAAGCGGTTGTCGAATTTATTCAAGAAAAAACGCTAAAATTTCAGATGAAATATGTGAAAATAATGTATCTGGAAAAACAATATATTATAAAACCCCAAAGAAAAATAGAATTTAATTGCAAAAATTAAATATGGGCAACTGTTGGTTTAATTCATTTCTGTTTGTTCAATGAGGATGGAGAGAAGGGGGTAGATGCAATTTAATTTAAAAAACAAAATAAAAAAAGATCGGGATGCTGACTTTTTCTATGCCTTTATTCAATTTGAGCTGCGCGTATGTTTTTGGACTAATTGACTTGCAAACAGACAAATCTTCTAATGTATCACATTTTTTTATTACGGATAATAATAATTATTTGGTAAGATCTCGTGCAAACCAACCTAGTATTTTTATGTTCAAAAGCTAATTGTAATTCATCCTGATCTTTATATATATACTAGTTACTCTGCACACGCGATGCGTGTATATACAATCTTTTTTATCATTATCGATGGACTAAAGTGAATTTGACAAATTATTGAGAGACTAAATTGATATTTGAATGGTTGAAATAAAAAAAAATTAAAAGTGTGTGTTGAAATTAAAAAAAAAAAACAAAAAACAAAAGTGTAATATTAGTATCATACAAGGGTAAAATTGAAAAACAAAAGTTGGTGTCCCTCTAGGTAGTTATTATCATATTCTCACACTTAATAATATAATATATAAGTATAGATATGTTAGTTATATATAATATGTGAAATCCCAATTAGTAGGTCTCTTGTAAGATGGTCTCACGAATTTTTATCTGTGAGACGGGTCAGCCCTACTGATATTCACAATAAAAAGTAATATTCTTAGCATAAAAAGTAATATTTTTTTATGGATGACCCAAATAAGAGATCCGTCTCACAAAATACGATCTGTGAGACCGTCTCACACAAGTTTTTGTCAATCCCAATATTGGTGAAAATTCTATGTAAAAAATGATTTATTTATTCTTGTTTTCAAATTTAAACATTTGTCTGTAAATAATTTCAAAAATATATGTGCTCAAAATTTAAAAATACATAGAGTTAATAACTTTTTCAAATATGATTAACTCTAAATATAATTTTGATAGTATTCTAGAAGTCAAATTTAATTTAAGTGTACAAAATTCAATAAATATGCTCATGTGGAAATTGTGTTGAAAAGTACAACATATATTTGTTTTTGTGTGCCCAACTTGATTGATTGATGTGATTATACTAATAAATAATATCATGATTATTAAAAAATTTGTATAAGATTTTGGAATAATAAATGACAAATAATAATATATTTAATTTGATAAATTAATGATGAATTGTTTTAATTTTCAACTCTGAATTATATACATAAATACTCTTTAAAGTGGATTAATGGTATGTCAAACAGTGATATTGGATAGATATTTGCTACATATACAAAAAGTGCACCCTCTATATGGGGGATGAGATGATAATGAGCAATTTATAGAAAGTAAGGAATGCTAGCGCTCTGATCCTAATTCCTCCTTCAGTAGGTTCAAGAAGCTTTGATATCAGGACACATTACGATAGTTAGGTCTGGTGGGATTCTCAATTGAATTACTTATTCATCGAGTATATCATTCGTCCCTTACGACTTTTTACCGTGATTGGGCTTTGCAGTGATAGAACCTAGTGAGTCGGAGATAATATTTCTCAATTTCTGTTGATCCAACCGATTCTTCCAATGTATATTTTTAGCTACAATGGAATTCATAGGTATAAGAAGAAGTCCTCAAATTAAAAAAAATCCAAAACTGCTATATAATAAAAAAAAAATGTTATTAATATAATTAGATAACTAACTTTTAAAAAAATATCCATGATCTATACTTCTATATAAAGAATCTACCTAATATAGACAAAAAGACATGATCTTTTCCTTCTAAAATTGCTCTTATATGTTTCACACTTTGGTTTTTCTTTTGTTTTCTTATTTCGACATTTCACATTACACTTTTATCCCTCAATAAATTTTAAAATTATGATATAATATTTTCTTATTAATATCATCAATTCAAATAGCAGTATGATCTTTCATTTTTTTTACAACAATGATATTACTCTTATTTGAATATAAATCAAAATAATTAGAAAAATATTACACAAGCATACACCACGCATACGGGTGCACTATTAGCGATAAATTATCAATCCAACGGGGCAAATAATCAAATCCAACCAAACTTATTGCCCTCTATGTTACGTTCCACGAACAAATTGATTGAGATTATGTTTTCTTAAGTCAGATCGATCTGATCTATATATACAATAAAAGTAATATTTTTAACATAAAAAATAATATTTTTAATAAGTCGAGTTAAGCTGGATCAGATTAAAAACGCCTAACAAAATCGGTTCATATGTTTTTTTGTGATTGATTGAATATATAATTTATTATTTTGAGGAAAAAATTGATATGACATTTGAGATGAAAAGAAAATTTTACTCCCTGCCTCAAATTTAATAATAATAATAGAGAACATTATTTCACCTGTTGACGTCGAGACACACATAATATTTTGCCTACAACTGATAAAATAAGTAATATGGGGGAGTGTATAAGTTGACGTAGTTTGTTTGATGAATGATCACAAGTTTGATTTTCTTATCAATATTTTTTTGAATAATTCTATGACACGGCGCTTGTCCAGTGTAATTTATATATTTAGTGTGGTCTGCATACTAGTACTTTACCCAATGCGTATTAAATGGTAGCGGTTGTGAGATAGAAAAAGATTAATATACTTCAAAGTTAATGAAAATATTATTTAATATAATAATTTATATGTTGCATTTATAACTATATTTTTCCCAAGAAAATAAGATGCTTAACAAATGTTAATTTAGTTTTGTTTACATATTAGTAAAATGGTATTGATTTCCCTTTTTTTAATATAACATACAAAATAAGTTAGTTTATTGAAATAATTTGTTAACATTTTAATGTTTATCTATTTATTTTTAAATTATACCATTCAATAAAATTTATTGTGAAGAAAAATAGTATAATTATATTTTTTTGCATTAATTTTTCTAGTAATTTTCCCTGATTATGTTTTCAGAATTGCATATTTACTTATTTCGTGATTCTTATAATCCACCTTACATTAGAAACCATTTCTATTTTTTTTATAAAATAAAATGCGAGTTACACAAAATGTTATGTGAATAAGGTTTTCGATCGAGCCAAATAACCAGCAAACCAAAACTATATGGAATTAATCTTTAAATGGGCCAAACACATTGTTTTTTAATCTCAAAATCAAACTAATTATAATTTGACAAAAACTTGTGTGAAACGGTCTCACAGATCATATTTTGTGAGACAGATCTCTTATTTGGGTCATCCATGAAAAAATATTATTTTTTATGCTAAATTATTACTTTTTATTGTGAATATCGGTAGATTTGACCCGTCTCATAGAAAAAAATTCGTGCGACCTTCTCACAAGTCACAGGAGACTTACTCTTACAATTTATTTATCTGAATAATTCGATGTTTTCTAACAAGAAAACCAATAATAGAAAATTAAACCGATTAGTTTATTAGGATCATCGATGATTTTTGCTCATTCGTAGATATGGATAGCATAATTATACAAGTCTCGTGAGTCAATTTTGTGAGATATATATCACACTCGACCTGATCCATAAAAAAAATATTTTTTATATCACAAATATTTCTTTTTATTGTAGATGTATATTGAGTTGATCAGTCTCACATATCTATATCCCTGACACCGTATCACAAAAGATACACTCTTAGAAAAATGTATGCAAAAAAATTCTCAATACGAAATTCTATAGTATTATTCATTTCCTAGCCATGCCTTTCAAATTATATAAAGAGTAGGTGTCTTGTGAGACGGTCTCACGATTCTTTATTTGTTAGACGGGTCAACTCTACCGATATTCACAAAAAAAAATACTACTCTGTTTGATAGATATTACCCTGGATATGTTGGATGTCATGAAACACGAGCAAAGCGCAGCAACTTGAATCACGAACAAAACGCAACAACAATAAGAGCAAGTCGAGGCAAGGAAAAACCTTTTCTTCGCAAGACGAAATTGCCCGTATAAAGTGCTATACGTTGCAGGCAATCGTCTCCAAGATACAACGACGTCTATTCGAGAGTTTGCAGCACTACAAATCTCGAATGCAGCAAACAATATATGCAGCAACTTTCAAGTATTTCGAAAATAAAGAATGCAGCAATATGGAAGAAGAAAAGCAGTGAAAAATTTCAGCAGCCTTGGAAAATGGTTGGAGGGAATATTTATAGATGATCATCGGTTGCGTTGAAGAGACACGTTTCTCCAGACCGGATGTTTAGAAGAGACACAATTCTAGTCAAGGGATACATTGATTGGGCCAAAAACAGTCAAGAACAGATGTCATCATAGCCAAGGGACGCGCATTTTTCCAGAATCAGCGCTGCGCGCGCAACCGCGCGTGCGTGGCCACGCGCATCATTCTGCCCTCGCGAGCTACGCGCACATCAAGGAGCGCGCGCTTGTTGCTGGACTCATTGCTGACGAAATAGAACAAGGCGCGTGCGTGGCCACGCGCATCATTCTGCCCTCGCGAGCTACGCGCACATCAAGGAGCGCGCGCCTGCGCGCCTTGTTCTATTTCGTCAGCAATGAGTCCAGCAACAAGCGCGCATACGCGCGGGATGTGGCGCACCCGCGCATCTCTGTTCCGAATGCATCATTTAGCTAACAAATTTTATTCTTCAAATAAACTTGTTCCAAAAAGAATAATGCTTGTCAAAGACCGCACCGCACCACACCGAAGCGGGCCGGGCCGGGCCGAGCGCACGCGCGTGTGTTTCACCAAGACACAACTTATTAGCGTCTTCCCCCTTCTAAAAACTTCTGGTACCCCTTGGGGCCCAAACCCCTAACTCAAACTTAGAGTTTATGAGGAAGACTTTATTTGGCTATTTTCTCCATGTGGGACAACTCCCACTCCCATTTCTATTCAACAACTCTTCATTATTCATTTATCCAACAATCCCCCACATAAATTAACATAATGCATGTATGCAGATTTACTTGAAAGCTCTTATGAATTATTATTGCATTAGGATAGGTAGCTTTTGACTTTGAACCTTCCTTAGTAATATACTATAGGATTTACTAGTTGAGTAGTGACATGATGTCTTGAACTAGTCAACCGTTTATGTAAACCAAGTCAATAGTATTTACACAATATTAATTCTAACATATTCTTGTTCTCATGTTGTGTCCATTTCGGCCATGGACCATATCTTAGATTTTTAAGTGTTTTTCCATTGAAGCGGCCATTACTTCTCACTTATATGTGATCTCCTAACTAGAGTATCCTGTCATACCCTACCTTTTAGATATAGGAATCATTAAAAGAAAACTTAACCTCACCACATGTTGCAGGTCTTTTCTACTTGGATTTTGTAGGAATGAGCCTTTACTTATTCCAAGTACTCAAACTAATATTTATAACTTAGTTGTCCCATTGAACCAAAGTCATGGGATCTCCACTTCACAAGGTTGGGTTACCGCTATAAATATTTTATTTTGTGGGTTTTAAACTCATTTCTCTTAACAGTTTGTACATTTGATATTTATTTATTCCTTTAATAAACGGATCCGCTAGGTTTTTCTTTGATTTTACATATTCAACAGAAATAACCCCATTTGAGATTAATTGTCTTATGGTATTATGTCTTCGTCTAATGTGTCGAGACGTACTATTGTACATACTGCTTTGTGCTCTTCCAATTGCCGATTGACTATCACAATGAATGTTAATGGAAGGCACATGCTTATTCCAACAAGGAATATCTTCTAGGAAGTTTCTTAGCCATTCGGCTTCTTCCCCAGCTTTATCTAAGGCTATGAATTCGGATTCCATAGTGGATCGAGCTATACATGTTTGCTTAGACGATTTCCATGACACCGCTCATCCACATATTGTGAATACATATCAACTAGTGGACTTGGACTCTTTTGTGTCAGATATCCAATTAGCATCACAGTATCTTCTAAAACTGCAGGATATTTTGAATACATCAAACCATAGTTCAATGTATATTTCAAATATCCAAGCACTCTAGTTAAGGCTTTCCAATGATCCTTATTTGGATTACTTGTGAACCTAGTTAACTTATTTACTGAATACGCAAGATCTGGACGAGTAAAGTTAATCAAGTACATTAGAATACCTATTATCCTTGCATATTCCAATTGTGAGATGGGTTCTCCTCTATTCTTTGCTAAATGAACGCCTAAATCTATAGGAGTTCTAGCAGGACGACTGTTTAAGGTACTGAATCTTTCTAGCACCTTTTCAACATAGTGAGTTTGTGATAAAATAATTCCTTCAGGTATTCTAGAAATTTTAATCCCTAATATAATATCACATAACCCCAAGTCTTTCATATCAAAAGACCTTTTCAACATATTCTTGATATTTATAATCAACTCATGATTACTTCCCATAATCAACATGTCGTCAACATAAAGGCAGACAATTACATAATCTTTTGCATTACCTTTAATATAAACGCATTTATCACATTCGTTGAGTTTGAAACCATTTGACTTCATTGTATTGTCAAATTTTTCATGTCATTGCTTAGGTGCTTGTTTGAGTCTGTATAGTGACTTGACAAGTTTACACACCTTCTTTTCTTGTCCGAGTACAACAAACCCCTCGGGTTGTTCCATATATATTTCTTCTTCCAATTCTCCATTCAAAAAGGCTGTCTTTACATCCATTTGGTGAATCTCAAGGTTATTCAATGCAGCAATAGCTATGAGAACACGAATGGATGTAATCCTGGTGACTGGAGAGTATGTGTCAAAGAAGTCATATCCTTCATTTTGTTTAAACCCTTTAGCTACCAATCGTGCTTCGTATTTATCTATAGATCCATCTTCTTTGTATTTCCTTTTAAGGATCCACTTGCATCCTAAGGCATACATCTCGGAGGGAGGTCAGTCAACTCTCATGTATGATTATGCATAATGGAATCTATTTCATCATTTATTGCTTCTTTCCAGAAATGTGCTTCTGGATTGGATAGAGCTTCTTGAATAGTTCTAGGTTCATCATCTAACATGTAAGTCAGAAATTCACGACCAAAAGACTTTTCAACTCTAGCTCTCTTACCACGTCTTGGTTCTTCATTGATTTTTTTAGAATCAATAGTAGATTCATAAGATCGTTTAATGGAACCTTCTTTTCTTTCCTTACAAGGAAAGTTGTTTTCAAAGAATATTGCATTCCTTGATTCCATAATTGTTCCTTCGTTAATATCAGGAATCGTTGACTTATGCACCAAAAACCTATATGCACTACTATTATATGTATATCCAATAAAAATGCAGTCAACAGTTTTGGGTCCAATTTTAACTTGTTTTGGCTTGGGTATTTCTACTTTAGCCAAACACCCCCACACTTTTAGGTATTTGTAAGATGGTTTGCGACCTTTCCATAACTCATATGGAGTTTCATCTTTCCCTTTGTGTGGTATTTTATTAAGAATGTGGTTTGCAGATAATATTGCTTCCCCCCACAGGTTTTGAGGTAAGTCAGAATTCATTAACAACGCGTTCATCATCTCCTTAAGAGTACGATTTTTACGTTCTGCAACTCCGTTTGATTGAGGTGAGTATGGTGCCGTAGTTTGATGAATTATGCCAGAGTTAGTGCAAAATTCTTCAAATGGTGCGACATACTCTCCACCTCTATCACTTCGAATCATTTTGATTGTTGTACTCAATTGATTCTCAACCTCATTCTTATAATTTTTGAAAGCTTCTATAGTTTCATCCTTGCTTTTCAATAGATAGACGTAACAAAACCTTGTGCAATCATCAATGAAAGTTATGAAATACTTTTTTCCACCTCGAGTTTGCACAAATTTTAAATCACATACGTCAGTGTGAATTAATTCAAGTGAATTAGTATTTCTTGTCACATAATGGAATGGACTTTTGGCCATCTTTGCTTAAACACAAATCTCACACTTATCTCGTGGATTTCTTTTAAATGCAGGTAATACATTTAAGTTTGCAAGTCTTTGTAATGCGTTGAAGTTAACATGTCTTAATCTTTCATTCTATAAATTAGAACTTTCAAACAAGTAAACAGAATCATTCACTTTATTCTTCGCCTCATGACGGTAAATATTCATTACATTCATTTTAAAGAGACCATTATCTTGGTACACTTTGCCTACAAACACACCATTCTTAGTTAAGACAAACTTGTCCGATTCAAACACAAGTTTAAAGACAGCCTTACTCAACAAGGATCCAGAAACTAAGTTCTTTCAAATGTCTGACACATGCAACACATTCAACAATGTTATCTCTTTACCGGAAGTCATCTTCAACACCACTTTGCCAATTCCTACTACCTGAGATGTCGTAGAGTTTCCCATAAAAAATTTCCTATCACTTACAGTAGTGTAGGATGAGAACATTTCCTTTTCAGCACATATGTGGCTAGTGGATCCGATATCTACCCGCCAATTCCCTTGGATTATCTACCAAATTGGTTTCAAACACAACGACGGATATATCAAGTTGTGATAAGTCTATTGGTACATTCCTATCTTCGATGATATTGGCTTGCCTTAGTTTCTGATGTTTGTTGTCTTTCTTTGGAAGACGACAGTCCTTGGCCATATGATTCGGTTTGCCACAGTTGTAGCAAGTTCCTTTGAACTTCTTGGCATGCCCTCGTTTCTCATTTTGAGGGCGCTTTCTCTTGTGACTGGTGCTAGATTCTGTCAGATTGGCCTCGGCCTCGGCGTCCATTGTCCTTTTGTGTGTTTTGGCTTCAGAAGTACGACTATCTTTCTCAATTCGAAGCCTCACAATCAGATCTTCAAGTTTCAACTCCTTGCGCTTGTGCTTAAGGTAGTTCTTGAAGTCTTTCCACATTGGTAGCAATTTCTCAATTATGGCCACCACTTGAAATGGTTCATTGATTTCCATACCTTCTGCCAACAAGTCATGAATTATAATTTGAATTTGTTGTGCCTGATTTATTACAGATTTGGCGTCTACCATTTTGAAGTCAAGGAATTTTCCAACTACGAACTTCTTGACTCCTGCATCTTTTGTCTTATACTTTTTCTCCAATGAGTCCCATAATTCTTTGGCTGTTTTGACAGAGCAGTAGACACTGTAAAACATGTCGTCAAGTCCATTTAATATATAATTGTCGTCAAGTCCATTTAAGATAATTTTAAAAATGAATTAAAGACAAATTTTTTTTTTTTGAAATAAGGACTTCAAATTTTAATTCAACCAAAGACATTATAAGAGAATTAGAAAGATAAAGGAATTTTAAACCGTCAACATTTCTTGAAAGTTAATTATATGAATTTTTTTAGATCGAACTCTCACAATTTTTTAAATCAACGGATTTTATTTTTACTGTATGTTTCATTGTTGTCAGTATTGACATGTCGAACGTGACTCTAACTTTATTCTCATCCGAGTAGTGACAGACTCTAATATTTTTTCAAGGGGTTTGGTTCTTAAACCATTGTAATTATAAAATTTTATTCTAATCCGCGCCGCTCTTTACCGCCGCCAACTGCCATTCTGAACGTAGCCTTTTACATTTATGATTGTTGTTGTTGCGGCGGCCATACATCACCCACCACCGCCAGTACTGCCGTTTTTGCCTGCCTCGACACATTCTCTCCGTAAAGATTGAGGCTAGCTTAATATTAATTTAATTCTGTTTTCTATCGTTTTCATCTCTTTTAATGTAAGTTTAAAAATCACTTGCTAGTTTCTCGCGACCTCGATGGGTTCGGATTAGGATTCTTGTATAACGTGAGTTAATTTTTTTTTTAAAAAGCCTTTATCTTTCGCTCGTTTTCTTGATTCAAACTTCAATTTTGTGGACCGAATGTGTAATATGTGGTGTTCTTAACAGTCTCCCCAAGCTATGAGATTCTAAAGATGCATTTTTAATTTTGGTTTTGTGTTTTTAGCTTACACTTTCGGAAGTTTGAAATTTCGAATTATAATTTACAAATGGGTTTTACGGATCGTAAGTAATTGAATATGATTTTTTGGATAATTTGGCCCTATAACACATTATATTTTCTTTTTTCTTCACTGGTGCTTTTCTTTGTTTATTTCATCCAGAACACCATTCTATTGAAATAATGCGTGCAAGTGTTTTTTTTGTTACTGTTTCTTTAGATGGATTTATCATCATGATTATTATTGTTTTGTTCCATGTATTCGCTTGTGATCTCAAATGTATTTTGGGCGAAGCATTAGAAGTTTTGATTAAATTTATGACTTGAGTAGAAACAATTAAGGTGGTCTACTTTCGATGGTTTTATATTTGGAGCGTATTGGAAATCTGGGACTGCATTAAAACTGAAAGCATTTTCTTGTTCGGATAATACCTCTTTAATTTTTTGTTATCATACTTTTTGTCTATTTATGACTAGGATTTTGAATGTTCCTCATTTAAATTGCTGATGGTTGAAGAACTGATCACTTGGTCTTTCTTGATATTTGGCTTGTACTTTTACACAATCTATAGCATAAGTCTGAATTAAAGTTTATTGATGTGTATGTTTGCTTTTACTTTGGCACGAGTTTTGAAGTTCCATGTTTGCTAATCTCTGGAGTCTCCTAGTTTCTGGAGGTATAAGTAACTGTGAAACAAACAATGCTTTGATGCTGTAGGTTTCGTGGAAACCTCTGGTAAAATGAGTGTTCAACAAATACGATGTATGCTGTGTTTTAGAAAAAGACTAATCAGGCAGTTGGTATATTTTGCATTATATTGCCAGCCCTCTGTGATTCAAGTACCATGCATTAACATTTAGGAAATTTTGGATTCTTATTTTATCTTTTGTGCGTGCAGATAATTTGTATTGCACGATCTGTTAAGGGGCATGAAGATAATTAGCTATATGAGCATTGCAAAACCCCCATTTTTGCTGGTGCACTCCGTTACATTTAACCAAACCCAGTTGAATTTTGTTTCATCTCTTGCAATTTCAAACTATTCTGCCCAGAGATGTGGATTGTTGATGAGGTCAAACACCTCTGTAGCTGGTAGAGCACTTCCACTAAAGGCCTTACATTTATCTTCCTCCAGGGAGGACAAACTCAAGAAAGAAGTTAATCCCACTTCGTTCTATACACATCCTAGTTTATTGCAGATGAAGAATGAGAGGAAAGCCAATCGCGCCCATGTTTACGAATTTTTGAGGGGCATCGGGATTATACCTGATGAGCTTGATGGATTAGAACTTCCTGTTTCCGCTGAGGTCATGAAAGAACGTGTGAACTTCCTTCAGAATTTAGGGCTTTCGATCGAAGACATTAACAATTACCCTCTTGTCCTTGGCTGCAGTGTAAAGAAAAACATGATTCCAGTACTAGATTACCTTGGAAAATTGGGCGTACGAAAATCTACTTTCACAGAGTTTCTGCGTCGGTACCCACAAGTCCTCCATGCTAGTGTTGTTGTTGACCTTGCACCAGTTGTCAAGTATCTGCAAGGTATGGACATTAAGCCTAATGACATTCCCCGAGTGTTGGAGAGGTATCCAGAAGTTCTGGGGTTTAAACTTGAGGGCACCATGAGTACTTCCGTGGCTTATTTGGTTGGAATTGGAGTAGCCAGGCGAGAGATTGGTCGGGTGCTAACTACTTATCCGGAGATATTGGGCATGCGAGTGGGACGTGTTATCAAACCATTCGTTGAATACTTGGAAAGCATGGGAATACCAAGCTTAGCTGTCGCTAGATTAATCGAGAAAAGCCCACACATTCTTGGCTTTGAACTTAATGAGCGGGTGAAATCAAACATAAAACTCCTTTTAGAATATAATGTTAGCCAAAAGTCCCTTGCTAGTGTGATCGCTCAATATCCTGAAATCATGGGAATTGACCTTGAAACAAAACTTCTTAGCCAACAGAGCTTTCTCAACACGATTTTTGGATTGGGTCCCAAAGATTTTGGAAGAGTCATAGAGAAGATGCCGCAGATTGTCAGCCTAAGCGACAAAGCAATAGTGAGGCATGCAAATTTCCTGAAAGAATGCAAATTCTCCTTAGAACAAGTGAAAACGATGGTTGTTGGGTGTCCACAGTTGTTGGCCTTGAATCTCGACATCATGGGACTTAATTTTGAGTTCTTTGAATCCACTATGAACAGGCCACTGGATGATTTGGTTTCTTTCCCAGCTTACTTCACGTATGGACTTGCTTCAACAATTAAGCCTAGACATAAGATGATCGCAAGTAAGGGATTAAAGTGCTCTCTTTCTTGGCTTCTGAATTGTTCAGACGAGAAATTCGAAGAAAGGATGAGCTATGATTCATTTGACATCGAAGAGATAGAACCCGAATCTTCTTCATTCGACCTCAATACTCTGATGCAACCCGTCAGTGAAGACTCGGATTCTGATTATGAGGACGACAGTGTTGATGACTACGAGGATGAATATATTAAACATTAGAATCAAATTGAAATCTGATTCTGAACCTATCTTGATCTGCAATCCTGTCATCAACCCTTGTATGGGGGTAAGGGCGTCAAGAAGTCGTGCATGCTACGCGTTCGTCGGTTATAATGCCTTGAAGCACGCATGGATTTTTTTTACCCTTCGTTTTGTACAAGTTAACTTATAACTAGACGTGTTTTATTAGATGGGAGAAACAAGGAATATTCATTTGAAATAAGTGTTACTCTTGACGAATTTGTGCCTTGTATGTATTGATGGAGAATTATTAGCACCAAAGTCCAACGTTTGAGGTTGATAAATGTCATCCTAAAGACCGCCTAAAAATGGCAAAAGCACGCGTTCAAATCAGAACGAAGTACATTAAAACTTAAAGCAGAATAAAGTACATTAAAGCAAAGAAAGGGAAAAGCTAAAGCTCTGAAATCAGACACAGCTTTAATAAATTCTTCTATTAAATTATTCAAATGCTGTACTTCAACTGAAATAAAACAAAGTTCTTGAACATTACTTGACAACAAAACTAGGCACCATGGCATCAAAATTATTACCTTATTTTTGCTCCTCCCTATTCACAATACTCCCATTATATCTCCTAAGCTCAACACAAGCCAAAACAAGCCAATTATGTCGAAACTCTTGCGGTGAAATACCAATAAACTACCCTTTCGGTATAGACGATGGCTGCGGTAGCCCGTATTACAGGCACATCTTGGTATGCACTGACTCGGGCCAACTCGAAGTCCGTACCCCATCAGGTAGATATCCAATCCGAAATGTGAGTTATTCGGATCCACACATTTTCGTCACTGATCCATTCATGTGGGATTGCCAAGATGGTAATGAGTTTCGTCCCACCAGGCCATTTAGCCTGGATACAAGCACTAGGTTCAAACTCTCACCTCAAAATGACTATCTTTTCTTCAACTGTAGTGAGAATGATGTGGTCATGGAATCCAGGCCCATTTTTTGCGAACGGTTTCCTGAACAATGCGACTCCACCTGTGACACAGCTAGTTATCTCTGCAGAAACTTGCCCGAATGTGCTTCTGCATTGCATGGCAGCACGTGTTGTTCTTATTATCCAAAAGGGAGTGAGTCTTTAAGAATGATGCTCAAACATTGTTCAACATATACGAGTGTTTATTGGAGCAATCTCGGTGTTACACCTGCTTATAGTCAGGTTCCGGAGTATGGGATCAGGGTTGATTTCGAAATTCCTGTCACTACTCGTTGTCTCCGGTGCCAGGACAATGCAAAGGGTGGTGGTGTTTGTGGGTTTGATACAGAAACACAGGATTTCTTGTGTTTGTGTGAGAAAGGAAATACGACCACTCGTTGTGAAGGTATGTATTTACATACTTGAAACTAAACTTTTCCTTGTTTGTTGTTTACATATTATTTTAATCTTGATTAACCCCTTGGTGCAAATGCAGATCATCATAATAGGCCTGGAGTGGTAACAGGTGTGTAAATGAAGTTTTAAAATGTTTTAGCTAGATCTTCGAATTTCAGTTCTCTCTTAATTTCTGTGTTTTGGATGTTTATACAGGGGTTGTAACAGCAGTTTCAATAGCTGGTGCGTTGGGTATTGGTGCTGGATTGTGGTATCTGAGAAAGCTGAGGACAAAAGCGCCTGTAACACATGGAGTTCAAAGCAATGAAAACAGGCTTTTCTGATCTAGGCTTACATTCCAAGCAATGAATCTAACTCTCCACTTTCTTTTAATTTTGTTTGTGAATCCTGCTTTTTTCTTCAAGTAACACTTATATCACAAAAAGGGTATTGATTTTCTTTTTACAATAATAATGATGAGGCCTATGCTCGAGAGTATAAAAAAAAAGGAAACATGCAAAACAACCGGAGACGGGAAACAATTTTTTTTAGCATTTTACATTAAGGCGGCATTGGAGAGGACCGGCATCTGATGTCAAGGCGGGGACTAAAGAGCCCCGAGCGGCAGCAAAATACTGCTGTCCCGAATAATTTGGAGAGCAGCTTCCGTAACCCGATGGTACAAAATACGCTCCATTTATAAATACATCGTTAGTCGACCTCCATTTCCAGTTTTTCCAACCATTATTTGTCTCCCTCTTTGTAACCTGTCACCCCATAATTTCGTTAGTCCGTATCTAGGCATCACTTCAAGCACAAGTTACTAGCAGATTTATTTCTCTTTACCTGTTTAGCGTAAGCATCATTCGAAGCAACAAAATAGTTCCCTTCACTAAGTATAGTTGGATCAGAACTCCCACCAATTGCATACATAAGCCACTGGTCGTACCTATTGTTGGCAACATGCGCGTATCCGGTTCTAACCCTGAAAAGATGCATTGTGACTAGCTACAATTAACCATATTTTAAAGGTAGCACCGTATTCAGATACAAAGACAACGAACCCAAACAAAGACTAATTTGCCAAGAGTGTGAGAGTCCATCAAATTTTTATGCCGCTCATTGATTTCAAGAGGGATTGTTCAGAGTTTGGGCTTAACTTTAACTCACATAACATCCTTGAACATATACCTTGGCATCCTTTGAATCAATCCGGGGCCAAAGTGGTTGAAAACCACGGTAACTTTCATTACCCTGTCCGCCGCAAATCCATCTTGATGCCCGAGTAACATCACCTGAAATCATAAGATTTTCATATATTACAGATTTGCGCTCCATTATTCTGCAAAATATATTTCCAAAGATATTCATTTCAGTAACATGAATATATATACATGCATCATTACTTGAAGTCGTCCCTCTCGACTGTAGAAATTTTAAAATTTGTGCTAGTCGACGTACCTTATCATGTTGAGTGAAGTAATTGTTGGAAACAGTTATACCAGTAGAGCCATGTATAATGTCAACGAGACCATCTGTTGCACGAGCAAGGTAGCAATGATCGATCCAAATGTTAGATGATGCGAAGATACTAATGGAATCTCCATCACTGCCAAGCCTTTCACCAACATGATCGGGTGTGCTCCGGACCATACCCCTCTTCCCGGGCTTGCAATCATGTACGCTAATCCCATGGACTATAACATGGCTCACATAATCTATACTAATACAGGGACCTCCGGTTACTTCGACTTTGGCACCCCTACCATCAATTGTTTTGTAACTGTTCACCATCAATTCATTCTTAAGTGTAATAGTCATGTCCCTTTCAAATATGATCCAAAGTGGTTGAGCCTGAATCGCACCATAACGCAATGAGCCTGCTTTGGGATTCACAGGGTCGTCTGAAGCGTCCGTTACCACATAAATGGCGCCATTCTTCCCTCCCATTGCACCGCATCCAAACCCAACCGCGCAGTCAGCTAATGACTGGCGGTTCTTAGCCCAGTTGGGGTTTGATCTCCAACAAGAATCAATTTTGTTCATTACCTTAAATGTTGACGTAAATGACGGCTTCTTGGAACTCTTTTGGGATGAATGAGCCCTGAAAGTTAGCATGCAAAAGACTAACAGCCAAGAAAATAGAAGGAAATTAGATCTCGGCTTCGCCATGGTCGAGGTTTGACATGAAGAACACTGGGGACATTGATAAATAGCAAGGAAAATGTGCACAGTCATGGTATCCATGTTAACAGTATAAGCATATAGCCTTCATTTTCAATTCATTATTCGGTCTGATTTTGAGGATTCATTTCTCAACGTGAAAGCACGAAGTTGGCAAACATTATATACGTGAAACAGGGTAATCTAATTATTGATCAGTTTAATATACGTTGTAGAATGATAAAAACTTGTGTTGGGCTATGATTATATATTAGTACCCCAGATACACACGTTCCCTAGTACTTAAATGCATCCCTTTGTATATCTCAAACAACTATTGAAACTTGCGACGGAGTTACCATATGTTTGATATTGTTTTATTTTTTTCCTTTTTAAATAACAATCGTGGAAGCTTTGTTATTGACCCTTTACCAATTTTTCATAAAACAAAAAAAAATACATGGGAAATGGACTTAGTCAAGAATCTTTTTGTTGTCCACGTTATATTATCATATTCCTAAAATCTTGCACTCCAAGTACGAGCAACCCTCGAACTATACTCACATTCGGGATCTTGAAATTGTAACATATGACAAGCATAATACAAAGTATTTCTGAGTAAATTATAGCCAAAATAATACTATCTGATAGCTTTATAGTTCTTTAGTATTAAATGAATAATAAAGTTAAAGAATCTCGAATCTTTTGCTTCAACAATTTTGTTCATCTCTTGTTTCATGTTGACGAATGACATTGACATAACGCAGATATGTTATTTATTTATATATATCCAAAACCAAAGCAACATGACAAATCAATAAACCCTTGAGAATCAAACTACTATAGATTCCTAAACCTTAAAAAATACATCTTCTCTGTTGTGCTGGTTGAGGTCATAAGATTGGAGGGTTAGGTTAAAATAAATAAAAAACTGCAACAAATAAACCACATCCAAGAAACCTCATCGTAGTCCAAATATCTCCTGTGGAGGATCATAAACATGTTGATCAGGAAAAATTTCCTCGAAGTCTTGTTTGACCCTATTCCTTAACAAGGGATGCGGCAGAAGCCCCTTCAACAATATCCTGAATGGCAATTGTTCGGGTAGATCAGGTGACTTCTTCATGTCCTCATATATGTTCATTGCATCAGCAGGAGAACCATACTGTAAGAAACCCCGAATAACTTCAGTGTAAGTTTGAGAATCGGGGAACAAGTTTTCCTTTTTCATACTTTCCCATAACTCCATCACATCATCCATTTTTTTGCGCCTAGCCAATGCTACAATCAAATCCTTGTATAGGAAAACATCCGGTTTATACCATTCTTGTTTTTGAATCACCTTAAACATCTGAAAGTATGATATTTGATCATCAGTCAAGATATTGCTAAAACACTGCAAGTATAGTAGAAAGGTATAATAACATGAACCATTAGATAAAGAAAGAGTTTAATGCCTCCCGCTCATCGAGGATTTGTCTGAAAACCAGTTGAGTAAAGACTAAGACTTAGCAATTTAACAATTACTCAAATTGGCTTTCCAATTGCATAACTGAAATTGTTAACCGATGTTTCAAGTTTATTTGATACTTGAGGTTAAATGGAGCTGAGATCATTAGCAGACCCGGATAACCTACAGCCTACTTAGAAAATGAAGCCAAAAAACACTTGCGCTCAATGTTCTTTT
Organism: Primulina tabacum; assembly: GCF_025594145.1. Classification (NCBI taxonomy): domain Eukaryota; kingdom Viridiplantae; phylum Streptophyta; class Magnoliopsida; order Lamiales; family Gesneriaceae; genus Primulina; species Primulina tabacum. The sequence continues at coordinate 14,117,094 of NC_134552.1, read as the reverse complement.
CCTCACTACCATTAACTCGTTTGCAGATATCTATGATCTATTGGTAGACAACTTTTTAATCCAGTAAAACATTACCTGATAATCCATATTCTCAAAAGCTATGGAAATGCATCCAGCTATCTCCAGAAACTTTTTAATAAGTATTGTACTGCACCTGAAGGTTCTAATGAACAGCTAATTCTGAAATCTTGCTAAATATATTTCAAGATGAGAAACATTTTTAAGACTTGATCAATCAATAAACAGCCCCATCTGTCTAATGCCCTACATTTCCTCATATCAGTAAAAAAAGACGAAGTCTAACAAATATTTAGCAACCAATTTTCAATCACTATGCCAAAAATCAAAACTGGTGATAATGGTACCTCAAATATTTTAGAATGTATAACAGTTCAAATGCCACTCTATCAATACTACACAAATAAATAAATATACACACAGAACATCTTAGATGGCCATACAGGATATAGTGAACGCTCTCCAATAGTCACTTCAAAATAATTGCTGACACCAAGCAACTCATGGGGATTGAACTGTGTACTCTTTGCTGTAGAACCAACCAATTTCCAGTATACCAGACCTAATAGATGCAACTTAAAAATTTTAAATGACACAGCAGCCCCACAATTGGACTGTCCAGCGTACGAAGCTCAACTTACAAGATTTCCATTTAGATTTAATCTAAAAAAATGAAGGAAAAAAAACAAACTCAAACACATCAGGCCGCCGGCCACAATGTAAAATTAGGGCGCAAACAGCAAAGCGCGAGTGCAAAAACAATTAAATCACCTTGACAGCAAGGTGTACCTCCTCCTGGCGTTCGAGCTCAGTTAGAACAGCGATCAAATCCATTTTGAGGAGCCTTAACACGTGAGTTTTGATGAATTTATCGACCTTCTCGTCATCGTCTTTGAATCGCTTGAGGCCCAGTATAACGAAGAGCGCCTCCTTTCCAAGTAGTTTCTTGCCCCTCCACAGAGGCCCTCGAGGCCTGCCGTCGTGGTAAGCCCGGAACCAACTCCATAGTCGCGGAAAATCACTGTAGCTTGCGTGTACTTGTGGTGATGGACAGATCACGGATTCAATACTGACGAAATGTTTGTCAAGGAGGGATTTGGAGGCGAAAAGGACTGATTTTGACCTCGACAAAATTAGGGTTGGGACTCGCATCCTACAAGGGAATAGGAAGAAAAAAAGGAACAAAGGAGCTAAGCAGATGAACTGCCCAATAGGTTTCAGCGGAGTTGGCTGACGCTATAATATTTATAAAAATAAATTTTTTTATTTGATAAAAATATGTATTTCTATTTTTATTTTATTTTTGACGTGCCAACCACTCTAATATTTCAGTGGAGTAAATCTCACGATCTCACGAATCTTTATACGTGAGTCGAGTCAATTTTATCGATATTTACAATAAAAAGTAATACTTTTTTATGAACGTTGAAATCCGTATGATAAAATATGACTTACGAAGTTTTTTTTTTTAATGCAGAAGCATCAATATTTGATGCGAGGGAGGGGTTACCATGATCCATGAACGCTTTCAAGCCCCAACTCTTGCACTCTCCGAAGTCGCCACCAGTAGCCGCCACTGTGACCAGCGCCACGAAATGGTTCAATTCCATAATCAATCGCCTCTCCGTGGAAGGATTCCACCGCCAAGCCCTCCTCATATTCGCATCCATGCTCAACTCCACCGCCGCGGCTCCGGATGCCTTCACATACCCTTCCCTTCTCAAGTCTTGCACGTCCCTTAACCTCTACAACCTCGGCCTCTCGCTCCACCAACATCTTATTGTTAGTGGGTATTCCTCAGACCCCTACATTTCCTCTTCGCTGATAAATTTCTATGCAAAGCTCAAGAACTCTCAGTATGCCCGAAGGGTGTTTGATATTATGCCTCAGAGAAATATAGTCCCCTGGACGGCGATCATTGGGTGCTATTCTCGTGCTGGAGATATGGAAAATGCATTCTTTTTGTATAATTCTATGCAGTATGAAGGGGTTCAACCTAGTTCGATTACTATTTTGACCATGATCTCTGGTGTTACAGTGAGTGTGCACTTGGATGTTTTGCATTCTTGCATTATAAAAAGGTGTTACACATTGGATATTGCTCTGATGAATTGCATGTTGAGCGTGTATGCTAAGTGTAGAAGAGTAGAAGAGGCAGAGGAGCTGTTTGAATTGTTGGAGGATAAGGACACTGTTTCTTGGAATAGCTTGATCAATACCTATTCTATGGTTGGAAATCTCAGCGGAGTTTCAAAGCTTTTTAACAGAATGAGATACGAAAATGCAGAGCCTGATGAGCACACTTTTGGTGCTTTGGTGTCTGCGGCTGTCAATGATGGTAGTGTTGAAGTGGGAAAAATTATGCATGGACAGGTTTTGACTTCCGGTTTTGGAATGAATAAACATTTACAAACATCTCTTGTTGTTATGTATTCAAGATGTGGACAGTTGGATGAAGCAACACAAATATTTAAGAGTGCAGTTGATAAAGATGTGATATCTTGGACCGCAATGATCTCTGGACTTGTACAGAATGATTCTGCAGACAAGGCGTTGCAAGTATTTCGGCAAATGTTGGTTTTTAAAGTTATTCCATCTACTGCAACTATGGCTTGCGTTCTTGCATCCTGTGGGCAATTGGGTTCTGTCAGACTTGGAACTTCAATTCACTGCTACATACTTAGGCAGCGAATGGCAGTAGATATTCCAACCCAAAATTCTCTTGTTAGTATGTATGCAAAATGTGGCCATTTGGAGCAGAGTTTAGCTGTTTTTTGCTTGATGGAAGAAAGAGATAAAGTTTCTTGGAATGCAATTGTTGCTGGTTATGCGCAGAGTGGATATTTAACTACAGCCTTGTATTTATTCAATGAGATGAGGCTAGTTAACGAACAGCCTGATTCTGTCACAATAATCTCCCTTCTTCAGTCATGTGCTTCCTTGGGAGCATGCCATCAAGGAAAGTGGATTCACAACTTTGTCTTTAGAAGTTCTCTTGGACCGTGCATCAGGATAGGTACAGCCTTGGTTGATATGTATGCTAAATGCGGTGAGTTAGATTCTGCTAGAAAGTGCTTTGATAGTATGCCACAGCACGATACAATTTCGTGGAGCACTATTATCGCAGGATATGGTACTCATGGCAAAGGGGAGACTGCTTTGGAGATGTACTCCAAATTTCTGAAGAACAAGCTCGCACCAAATGATGTCATTTTTTTATCTGTCTTATACGCTTGCAGTCATAATGGACTTGTAGACCATGGAATGAGCTTGTTTGAGTCCATGAAAAAGCATAATGTTAAACCAAAGCTTGAACACTGTGCATGCATAGTTGATCTCCTTTGCCGAGCTGGTAGGATTCAAGATTCATATAACTTCTACATGAAGATGTTCCCAGAACCAGTTAGTGATGTTCTGGGCATAATGCTCGATTCCTGTCGAAGAAATGGTGAAATAGAGCTTGGGGCCATCATCGCCAAAGAAATTTCTGAATTGGAGCCTGTAGATGCTGGTAAATACGTGCAACTAGCTCACAGCTTTGCTTCAACGGCTAAATGGGATGGCGTTGGGGAATCTTGGGTTCAAATGAGATCTCTTGGCCTGAGGAAAGTTCCCGGTTGGAGTTATATTGAAATGCAAGGCTCGATCACCCCCTTTTTCAACCACCATAGCTCACATCCTCAATATGCAAATATAGTTTCCTTATTGAGGAAATTGACTAATGATATGACGGAAATTGTGTTAAGTTCAGAATGTGAAGATGTGCTTCTCTTTGACCCCGATGTGCTTGGAAAATGAGAATTAGGGGGTGTATTGGTTATAGATTTTTAATGACTTTTATGGAGTTTAAAAGTCTAGAGGTATTCAAATTAGACTTTTATATACTCCATAAAAGTTTAGTGGTATTCAATGTAAACTTTTGTAGAATTTTAAAAACTCATGTGGTATTCAAACCTGACTTTTAAAAACTCTACAAAATTCTATAGGTATTCAAAATGTCAATAGACTTTTAATGACTCTATGGAATTTTATTAAGTACAAGAATTATAGTCTAAGTTACAACAATAAAATGTCAACAAAAGTCTTTGATTCAACCTAAAGATTTGGATGTACATTTAATTGAGAAATCTCCTAAATTCAATACAAACTTTCATTTTTTTTTCATCTATTTATTTTTTCTTTTATTTGTACTTTTTAAAAACATAATTAAAATTTAATTTTTTTAATTAATTATTATATAACATTTTATTTTTAATTATTTTCTTTAATTTTAGTTAATATATATATTAAATTACTGTATAAGCAAATTCATACCGATACTATACGAAAATTTTCGGTATACCGAATCAAAAAACCTTACATTTTAAAAAAATTTATAATTTATTGTTTTAAAATATTATATATTTTAAAATTTTTGTATATTTTTTCGGTATTTCGGTATATATCAAAATTTTCAAATTGGATATCGTTACGTACCGAAAAATTCGGTATTGTTATCGTATCGAAATCTTCGGTATACTTAAAATTCGGTAAATTCAATATTTTTTTGTTATGCTAATCTCGGTATACCGAAAATTCGGTATTTTTTCCCACCCCTAACAGGGTTTGTATTGGCATGTGCTATATTACACAATTTTCTTTGAAAGAAGTGTCAATTTAATGAATTTCAAATTGATCTAGATAATGAAGCCTCAATTGTTTTCATCAGCACAAGTTTATGAAGGTGACGACTTTGATCAGTTATTTAATACTCAAAAACAACAACGAGCAAATGCTAATGCATGGAGGCATATCATAGCCAATGGAATGTAGAACGATGTTGATCAAATTGTCAGTAATGATTAGATTTTTTTATAAAAGACTACTTATTATTTTGAGTGTTATTTTAATAAAATTTTATTGTGAACTTATAAAAATATTATTCATTAATATGTTGAATTGACAAAAAGAATTGAAATTTTGATTTCAATAAATTGGATAGTTCATTTGTCGTTTTTCACAAATTAAATTGATTTAACTTTTAAGTAAGTAAAATTCATTTACATTCATAAATAAAAAAATAATTTAAAATTGAAGAGGTTATCTATGTCCAATAATTATTTTAAAAAATTTAATAAAAAATAAATCACAATTATAAACTACAAAATTCACATAATTCTATGAAAAAGTTTACAAAAGTCTACAAAAATCTTGAAAAAAAGTCTATAAGAGTCTATGAAATTTGTTTTACAATTCTATGAGATTCCACAAAAGTCAATAAAAATTTATCAACTTCACAAAAGTCCATCATTTAAAAAAAATCATTAAAAATCTTTGAAAGTATAGAATGAATACACCCCCTTAATTTATCAATGGATGACTTTATGAGATGTGAAAGTGAACCATTGAAACATGAGCCGGGTTGCTTGGTGAATGGAAAACTATTGAAAACTTCAATAAACAGCCTCCGATCTAGTCACTTCAGTTGGCTTTTCTGCTAGGTGCTGTAAATTTCAGCCGAATACCATATCAACTTGTAACAATTTTGGTATACCATGTCATGCCCCGAGACCTTGACGCGTCAACACTTTGTTTAACAATTTAATGTTGTAACAATAAGCCTTGTGGTACATCAAATGACCAAAAACCCAGTCTATTACATAAAACGAAAATTTTAAAATTTTGTTTAAAATTTTATGAGATTTCAATAATTATATCCAAATCACATCAAATTTGATAAGATTTAGTGGGATTTGGATTTTAAAAACATACAATTACTTTTTTATCCAACAGATTACACATCATTCTCATCAATACATCATTCTCCACCAAAGTTTCTACATGGTTAAACTTTTTTTTCCTTTTAACTTTTTTAGAAGTTGAAAAATTTCGTTTAAATTTTATAAGTTTCTTATGTTATTTACTGATTAATATAATAAAAATTATAGTAATTATCAAAGCCTCTTTTTACGTTTAATAATTAATTTCATGTTAAAGTTTGAAGTTGTTTAATGATTTTTTAATTATTATTTTATGTGCACTATGATTAATAAATAATAATTAATTTTTGAATTTACAAATACAAATAATAGAGAAGAATTATTAATTTCTAAACTTTTTTGGGTTATTTATGTTTATATGATTTCTAAAGGTAGCTTAGTAAAATTTTAAAATTCCAAATTCGAATCTTTTTTTCTCCAAACAAGAAATGGATTTGTAAATATCATTTTTAAATTTTAAACCAAACCACCAAATGAAATTTCAAATACTTGAATTTCCAAATCCAATTCCAAATCCACACTGTAAGTTTCAGTGACAGCAAGAGGCAAAGAGACATCTGTGACTTCAATAGCAATATATTAGAACCGTTATTATCCATCAAATATATGTGGCATAAACTCGACATAAAAACTTAGCAATAAATGGAAATCCTAAGATGAATTTTTAGACGATTGAACATTTTCTTCTGTTTGTGAATGAATCTTCTTATTTTGTAGTATCATTGACATGGCAGAAAAAGTGCCCAAACTATATTTTCTAATAAAATGTGTTTTCAGAATCAAACAAAAGTGAAATCGGTGAATAGCCATTTGTGTTAAATGCAAAACTCTCTATAAGTAAATGCGTATTGGAAAAGCCTATTAGATCTAAAGGAAATTTTGATTGGTTCTACTTAACTTCTTTTGACAGTCTCTGAATTTCAGATGTCTGATGATCAATTGCATCCACTTTCTCTCCCCAATGGCCAAGGAAACCAGTCTGTAATTTTGAATAGTTAATTTATTCATTACACTTCTAAACCAATGCCTAAGCATAATTGACTTGAAGTTGCAGATTCGCACTAATATGGAACATGAGATTGTTCATAACAATTGATCCAAGATTCAACACACGAAATAAGTTGAAACACATACCAATACCTTGGTCATTGGTCGTTGTGATTGATTTCTTGAATAATTTAACTGGTAATAGTCAAGCCAATTTTCCTTGCTCTTTTTCTCCTCGATCAGTTTAGCAAGTTTATTGGCATTAATCACAATCTGCACAAATTGTCTAAACTAAGAACGATGCTACAGCAACAAAAAGCAAAGTTTGATGTACAATGTCTACCATATGCATATACTAGACAAAACTTTGTCCTGAGAAGCATCAAAACAGAAGCAATAAGTAGAACGAACATCACAGGCTGACAAGAAAATATATTAATAGGTTACACACAAATAAAAGCTTTTTGTTGATAAAAAAGAAAGACAGGAAATTACCACGACGGAGCACACAACAATAGAAACTTTGAGAACATTCTTGGTTTTTCAATATCAAGATATGAAGAAGTAAAGACAACATGTCTGGCGGATATAAAAAGCATGTTAATTGGCTAGATAATTGAGATTACATAGTGTTATAAAAGCGGTAGGAGATGATCACCCACTAGATGGTTTTTTTTACCCTAAAATATCAAATTCTTTAGTTCATCTTTATATTTCTCCAATAATTCATATGTATCGGATTATAACTCAAAATTTATAACATATTTGTCCTCTTCATCCGGTACAAATTGATGACTAATATGCCAAACAATCTTTTTTTAAAATTAAAAATTTTGAAAAATCGCTGCCTAGGCCGACTATTAAGGTAACGCCTAAAGGTATCACTTTTCTAAAAATCGAAGCAGTGGGCGGTCCTAGGCGGTGCTTTTTAGAATACTAAAATTACACGAGGCACAATAACCCACCACCTAGACGGTCCTAAACGATGGCTTTTAGGACACTGAGATTACATGAGGCACATTAAGTTTAAGAAGCTACTTTCTTTAAAACTATTTAATTCCTTTGATTCCATTTCCTTTACCTATATTTATTTGCTCACACTAATAATTAACCCATTCCTTGTTTTCAAAATCACATCTTCATTCACATAAATGTATAAGCTTTAGCTTATGGATGTTTACGTGCCTTTAGAGAATAGTGAAACAAAACAAAGAATCTTAAGATATGCTACAATGTTATCTTAGAGCAACCGAGTGAAAAGATTTTTTTCCTTCTTCTTTTCTACATTATTGGAATTTTCTGGAAATAACATGAAACTGAATTGGTTTGAGAAAATTGGAAACAACAAGGTTTGAATTGACATTATTTTTTAAAACTAAAACAAAACAAATCATACTGATTACGAACTATGCATAGTTGGCAATGTCAGGAAGACGAGAACCTGATGAGTCAGACAATGATCTGGATGGTTGACCAAGAAAAAATGCTCAACAGACTCCGACACTGATTCATCAAGGTCAGGTGGCACGTTTCTAACCAGAACGTATTAAAAATTAAGCTTTAACACTGAAAGAGGAAAACAAAGTTGGTCTGTGATATCAAAAAATTAAGACATCAGCAGCCACCATAAATATGTATCTTAAGTTACTACTTAGGTATATAACCAATTGAAGTTAACAACGGAGAAAGAAAGTTGGACAACCCGGTATATAACGCAATCACCAAACAAAATGTTGAACCAGTCAGAAAAATTAAAAGTTTGTCTTGTAAAAGCATATTGCCAGAAAATAGAAGGGAATTTCTAGTACATTCATATACCCAAGAGTATGAGTGTTTTCGCTGACCAATTTCTTTGCAGAGAATAGGAAGGATTTCAGAATATTATAGACATTATCAATTGGGGGGTTAAATAAGACCTATTTTCTTATTGGTTAAGGAAAAAAAATATTCCTCCAACAAACTAATTTTTATCAGGATATTGCTCAATACCATGAATTGATCAGGACGACGTCTTTCAGAAGAAAGAAAATGCACGCGCAATGTTGGAACAGCCGCATACTCCTTTCTTAGAGTGTAGCATGTCCAAAAATTAAAGGCATAGGCCATCACAATATAAGTCCAAAACCTATTAGAGGAACACAAAGTATAAATCATACATCACACACACATCTGTAAAGTAAAAAAGGTCATTATTTGTAAAAAAAATTTGGGATAACACGAAACACCAAGAAATTATGAAGTAATCAACATAGAGGCTATTGCAAATCATTAGAAAAATCCATGAAAGTGGAAAAAACTCTTAAACCTTTTTTATCCATATGGAATGTTTGAAATAGAAAGCTTGTCGATATCACTGTACTCTAGCTTGTCCGTTGCTTCAGATATAGCCAAGGTGTTGTCCGTTCAGTTTACTGGCACCAGGATAGCCCAAGCTAGCAATGCCACTGGAACAAAAAATTTTAGTCTGCGTGAAAATTAGCACAAAATCAGTATGCAATCAAAACCGACAACTAAGAATGTCATTTCTTAGTTTTTTTATCCAACACCACGGATATAGACAGACAAATGCAATGTGTTGGGAAAAAAATCACATATATAGAAAGTTTATTTTCAGTAAAAAAAAAAAGAATTACATTAATTGACAGATAGTTCAATATTAGGTAATCAGACGGAAGCAGGCCTGTTAAAATCAGGGATAAAAGGACTTAATCATATTTTATATATCAAAATTATGATAGAGTTTTTATATGGTTTTGTTATGAATCCTAATTCTATTACTAAATCTCGTTGCTATCTTTTTTATTTTTAAAATTAAACAAAATCGAAGGAGTGGATGAGTAAAAACTTTGTCCAAGTGCATGTATCCCCCATTAAGAGTAACATATAGATTAATAGGGTTACAGCCCTTTATTAAGATGTCTAGTGGATTTAAGCATTTATTGTCGAACCACAGGCATCCTATATTCTACTGCCATTTTTTTTTAAGCACTCAACAAAATCCGACCAGCAAATGAATTCCAACCGTGTCCAAATGCATATATCAACCATCAACAGGATGTTACTTAGGAGGAATCAATCAGAGAAATTGATTCGTGATTAACTAACTCAGTTTTATGTGCTCCAGACAATGGAATTATTCCAAGTAAGTTTAACTTGTGTAAGGAAAAATACGATAGCCAAGTAAACATTAGTACTGAGGTAAAGAATATTGCATTATCATGCCTACCCCAGCAAGTAAATTCTTAAATAGACGGCTGAATCCAGCCCAGCGTGATCAATGAGCTCCGACTCTGGCATTCTCAGAGCATCTGGCACCCAATTCAAAAACCTAACATACGATCGCCAGTCAAAATTAACAAATTTGTTCACATAAGTGCCTGAATGCACGGGACTGCCTCTCGAACCCTTGAGGTATTATTTTGGAAAATATACTCTGTCATTAAATGGCTGCAGCCGAAGGATGGCAAATGCTACAAGGAAAATCAAAGCAGAAAGTATATTTATGCCTGCTGCAACCCCAATGTCCCCAAATGTAGCCATCTGTTGCCTCTAGTATTAAGCCAACTTCCTGCTATAAATATAATATATATCCATAAAATATGCGCTATATACCAAGCATGATTTCTATGGCATGAATATTGAAATTTAAGTAAAGTATCCATGGTAATAATCACATACAATGTAAACAGCCTGAAAATATGAAAACATATTAAAACTACAATTTAGTGCAATTATAAAGTAGCTGATTCAAGGAAAACAATGAATAATGAAACTAAGCATCCTGAACTACTAATACCAGTCAGTTCAAGTTCTTCACAAATTTTCTCAACCAACAACCACATTGACTGAATTCTTAATATTCACTATTATGAGCATCACAATTTGGACAGTAAAATTTATTGAATAAGCACAAAAAACTTTACCATGTGCCACATGTTATGATCATTCTGCACTACTTACAAAAAAAAGACTAAACAAGAGTCTTCTCAGAAAGTTAAAATGATATCTTCCAAAAAAAAAAGAAGTTAAAACGATAAATCCTTATATTTGTCCAGTTATGTCAAAAAATTCCTCCAGAAAAAATCCCACCTCAAGAAAAATAATAAAAAGGATCACGCAACAAATTTCTAAACCTACGCCAAGAACAACCACTACTTTGTCTCCCCTTCTCACAGAAAGTGAAACTGCCATCAAAGCGTCACAAAACTAAGGGCATCTCCAACCCCTGCGCCAAAAATAGCGTGAATCCAATGGGCGCAGCTCCATTGGAGATGGCCTAAGCCCACCTAAAGCATCCAAGAAAACAAAAGGTCGCTATAATAAAGTACATAAGAAGCAGAAACGTACCAAAGGGAAACTTACCGACGCGAACATATTTCCCTTGTTCGAGTCCTAATCAAATCGTATGAACACCCAAAACCGAAACGAAGAACAAAACGATCGAGAATATTAAACCGAAAGGTCCCCGATGGAACAACACTGAATAGAAGAAATCCTTCACGGTTGAATCAAATCAATCAAAACCCAAAAACAATCGCATGTAGTCAAACTCAGGTATGAACAACCAAAAAAAGGGGCGGGACCGATGTATGCGTATATATAAATATATATAATGAATACATGTAGCAGGAAAGTTGATAAACAGTCGCGATTTTCTTGCGATATTTTATTTGGTGAATTGAATGATAATGAGAAGTAAAGGGGTAAAGTTTCGATTTTGTGACAGATCTTGTCAAGAATCTACTCTGAAATGGGAAAGACCGATTAAAGAATTACAGTAAATTTGTCACTAAATTATCGATATTATTCACGATGATGATCTGTAATGCACGCTTCGTCTGGGTATGATGCTGCAAAAGCGCCACGTGTTCCTCCTAACGGCTAGTTTCCGTATATGGTCGGTCTCCATCTGGTCGACGTCACGCGCCGATGTGTGCGTGGTAGTTTGGGAATTTGAATATGTGAGGAAAAGAAATCGAATGGAGACAATTCATTTATAGAATAGTGGTGTACCGATATAATATTTTTTATAATTTATTTGATTTATATTTAAATAATGATCAAAATATAATTATAAAAAATAGTAAAGAACTACACTACAATTTTGATATATAAATTTAAAAATAACAGAGTAAAAAAATGACCTCGGCGAGAATAAAACTTATAACATATATCCCAAGAAACAATGATTCTATCCATTGAATTACATATAATATGCATTAAAATTTTAACATTTTATTAATATATACAATTATTAAAATAGACCATGATAACAAAGTTAGTTATTCTAAATATCTCAAACTTAATAAAATATATAATATAGATAATATATATTATATATACTATCAATTAATTAATAATTAATTATTTGGAAGAATTCTATCGTCGGATACGGAGTCACATGGCCAGGCATCGGTTACATTTAGTGATCCGTTTAGGTACGATGTTATTATAATTATTTTTTTTCTTTTTTTTTCCTCTTAATTTGTGACATTTAGATGTTGGTTTTACCTAAAAGGAAGAATTTTGTTTATTTATTGTATTAAAAGATGGAATCTGAGACACCTGTCGAACTTTCCCGTGGAGATTTACTATATAATATAGTCAAAAACTTGTGTGAGACGGTCTCGCGGATCGTATTCTGTGGGACAGATCTACTCTATAATATATACACTATATTTTTTTATATGGTTGTGACTCGTTGAATTGAACATGTGAATATTTATTGTATAAATATTTCATGTTTTATGCTTTTATCATATGAGGTTCACAAACATTTACTCTTTCTATTAATGGATGATATTACAAATAAATTAGAATTTTAATTTTTACATTGTGGTGCTGCACAATGAAGCTACCCAAACATCCATCTTTTCTATTCACAAAATTCAAGCTTGATACTTTGTTTGGCATTGACTTACCTCCTTGTTAATAGATTTTTGGCAAATATTTGGAATTACGGCCGAGTTGAAGTGTCATTCGCTATAATAAGATTTAAATCATAAACTAATTTAATTGTACGATTCAACTCTAAAAATGGTATTTAAAAGTCCACTTGAATGTTCTTAGCGAGATTTGTATGTTTTCAAAAGTAAAATTTAAAGAAATGTAAAGCGGATTTTAAATACCATTTCGGCAATTTTGTACATTTTCGAATGGATTACAATATACAATAAGATTAACATACAGGCAACAAGACAAATTGCTTTACCTTCCACAAAATCCGAACTTAACCATATATATGTGCTACGTAAAAAAAATAAAGCCAACGTTGCTATTATTACTTGTATAATTTTATATAAACTACTCGTATAAATTTTCAAAATCTTTAATAAATTCTACGGGTGATTAAATATATGCATATATATATCAAGAATTTCGAGTCTGTTGTTGAGTAAAGACTTCATAGAAAATCAAACTGGGGCTTTTTTGAAAGAGGGGAATGTTGTTTTCGACTCTGAGCAGCGGTACCAGTTATAGCAGCTTGCCGTTTCAGTGCACTTTCGATGTATTCTTCGAGTGGAGGAAGCGAACTGTCGTGTTCATCTTTTTGAGCTCGAATAATCTATTTGATTTTAGATTTTTGATGGATTACTGTTTGATTCAAGGAGCAGAAAACAAAGACCAAGTAAAAACTCATGGATTTCACGGTACCTTCGACGCCCAATGCCTCTCTGCTTGTTGGCACACGTCCCTTATATCCCGGCCGGACATTCTGCATTTGTTAATAGGGATTAGTTTAACAAATCATATATTTGGACATATGAATGAGTTCAGCATCAGGAGGATTTCAAATCTGTGGGGCTGGTAATTGCTATCCCAAACATTTGTCACAGTTTGACATCAGTAAAACAGATAAAAACCTTCCAAACAGGTTTTGGGAATTTGTTTTTATTGATCTAACATTCTGCACTCCAAAATTTTCAATCTGAACACTCTGGAGTTTAGGGAATCAATTTGACTCACTCAGCAGTAGCTGAAGCAAGTTCAGCTAAATCAGATTTTGTCAGGTGCTTTGCGTACTGATATGCTATTTCTTGACGAGTCTGGTTATCAGGTAAGCCAAAAGCAATCATTGCATCAAATCGACTGCAAGAGACAAACAGAACCATGTAACGATTAAAGTGTCTGATATCAGAAGACAAAAGAGCGTGAAATATTTCATCACCTCAACAAAGCAGGATCAAGGTCTTGCTTTCTATTAGTTGCAGCAACAACGACGACTTCCTTGTCCTGCTCAAATCCATCAATCTACAAAAATTTGTGTACTTTGCCAAAAGGGATAATTTGGATTACATGAAAATGTATGAGAAATATGTTGAGCTTTTGTTCCATGTTTCTTTTTCATTTCAACAAAACCAGAGACAGGGTTGAGTGATAAGATCTGTATGGCCTCGGACCACGCCAAATCAATTGACATAGGCCACAAGCCCACAGTTCTGTACAGGAAGATAGTAGATAGTACACGTAGAATCTAAGTTTATATATCACCATTTGTGTGTTGCTCTTATACTACTTTGCAGTTTCGAAGCAAGCCTGGAAGTTCATGCCGATTGTATTCGATTGTAAATAGATTTTTAGTTATCCACCTTGTACATGAGTGATGAAGTTTGTGTGATTGTTGATCGGGAAATAATTCCAAATGGAGAAGAAAATCTGGATCATCCCATACTAGGCAGCCAAATACATAGAAACTAAAATAAAATTTATTCAATCGCATGCTAATGAGATGATTTTGGTGCAGCAACTAACAGTAAGAAACAGCGCCCATGTTACAGACTTAATATCATTATGGGCTCTAAAGTGTTGGGGCTTATTTGAGTCTTAGAAGAATCTAGAAATGGGGGAGTGGTAAATAAAATGAGAGGGAGGAGTGAGATTAGGAGGTCATTCAGTTCTTTTATCCGTCTTGTTTGGTGAATACTAGCAGTGGCTAGGGGGAGTAATTTCATTGCTTGTACAGAGAATATCTCTGGGAATATATTATAGCATTATTGTTGTGTTTGAGCGATCATTATTTATGTTATATATTTCATCATCTGTGGCCATTAACCAGCATTCTAACAGCCCCATAAGGATTTATGTGAAATAATTCAACCAGCGCATGAAATCGTGACAGGTAAGCATTGCAGTTTCAAACATACTTTTTTGACAAATACCATAGTTCCAACTTGTAACTACCTGCCGCAGCAATACAGACAAAATTTTACGTGTGGCTTCATGTGTTTCACTATCACGGGCAGTAGCCACGGAGTCAACCTGCAATTCACAACGGAAAAAAAAAATAATGATGGCAAATCACAGCCAGAGAGGTAAAAGGTAAACTCCACAATCTTTTTATCGTATAACTTACTTCATCTAGAAAAATGATGGCACCGTTTGGGATTTCCTTAGCAAGTGAAAATACTTTTCCCATTAAGCGTTCGCTTTCGCCGTAATACTTGGACATTATAACCTCCAGCGGAACGTATAACAATGGGACACCCTTGCAAGGGACAAAGCATACTCATCATTAAGATTAAAAAAAAAAATTAATCCAAGACTGCATCATTTTCAGATAGTAGGGAAAATTAACTTAGAAAATCACAAATATCAGGTATAAATCACTAAATCCATCAAACACAGCGACGCGATATAATCGAAAGCAAATACACACAGTCGTGGTGAAAAGAATACACGATAAAAGAAATCAGCATAAGCTTTAAAATGAATATAATGTCGTACTGCTTGATTAGCAATTACTCGAGCACAAGATGTTTTCCCTGTACCTGAAACCAAAAGCAATAGGTAAGCAACTTCAAACTTACATCCACTGTAGATTTTTCAAGTAAGATGCATGCCTTCCCAACATTTCGAACCTATTCGCTTCTGGAAAACACATTGAAGTAAGATATTTGATGCTATATGACATTTCTTTTCCATATATCTAGAGTTTATAATGATATTATACATCAGTGAACACAGGCTTCAACTCAATGTACTACTCATCTTGCCCCTTACACCTAGGACCCAAGGCACTGGTAAACCTTCAACACTACGACATAGATGATGCAAAAGTATGCACGATAACAATGATATTTTAGGGCAAGAAAATATCTAAACTGAGTCCAATTAAGATATCAAGATATAAAACCTGGCGGGCCTTCAAAAAGAACTGCACGAGGTCTGTTGGTCTCAAACTTACAGCGAGTGCCTCGAGCAATATCATCGTATACTTCTGGCCTCTTGAGAGCCAGTAAGATTGTATCTTCTATCTCCCTTCAACATCAAAAGTAAATGGTAATGTAGGAGAGAGATAAAAACCACATCATTTCATCTCATATTCATAATATTTGAAGTCAACAAAGAAGATCAAGTGTGAAGTTAGAAGGAAACAAATTGAACTAAAACATGCCAGCTAATACATGTCATCGCATTGCTAGCTCAGCAGAGGTAAATTTTGTACTTAAAACTTCAAGCAAAGAATTACAATATAAATGAAATTAACATTGCTTTTTCATTCATCTATACATCTCCATATAGAGTTACATATATAGAATCCATTTAAGCACCAAAGAAGATTCACGTACTAAAAGCTAGGGTCACTTATATATACCGCTTTTGATTATCATAACCGGCAATATTGTCCCATGATATATCAACATTGGTGTGCTCTATATTTGGCTGTGCAAGTCCATATATTTTGATCCCCATGGCTTCAAGACTAGAGATTGTTTTGTCAAATGTCGGAACAACATTTCCCCTCGGCGTTACTTCCAAGCTTTTTTGTTGTCCTGCTAACTGTAAAGCAGATGCCAAAGCATCAAGTTCCTCAAGTGTAAAACTTCCCTGCTTCAAGAACTCAAATTCCTGCATAATGGAAGTTACCAAACATTATAAACTTAGTATGAACTAATGCACAGAAAAAAACTATTTGGCTAGCAAACCAAAATCAAAGTTAAACTGCTACACAAATCTTGTAATAGCTATTTGACTACTTAAAACTGACAGCTTTGTCGGAGCTCGTGTGTGGACGAAAAATAAGAATGCGTAGCTCTCCATCATTATCACTTGCATTTGTATCATTAGCCTGAACTTCATCACCAACAGTTCCCTTTTTATAGTTCGGGCGACTGAGAGTTAATTGCCAAGCAACACCGCTGTCAAAAATTGGTTATAACTATTAGCATGCAAAGAGACTGCATTAATGCAAACAGAAATCAAAATTATTAGCAATTAGGGTAGCTGAAAAGTTAACACTTCAAAACCTGTCCCAAGCTTGCAATATCATATCTGATCCAACACCACCATTGGCCTTGACTCCAAGACGAGTAACGAGAGTTGAGATTAGAAGTGGAATCTCACAGGAAGGAGGAACTTGGAACTTGAAAGTCACCTGACAAAATTCATCTATTAGGCCCTTCCAGCCTTAAAATGTTAAATAGCTAGTCCGTAGAAGTATAATTTGGTTTTTTGCAGGCAACCTATATATGCAGAGAACAGCCTACTAACCTTTTCTCCCTTAACAGCAACAGTAAAACGAGGATAAGAACCATATTGGCCTCCTTTGCTCTTGAGCAGTTCCACCAGCCGAAGTTTTTCTCTCTTGGCAATTTCCTCCAGGTGATGATGGCTTGACATAGGAGGAGATTCAGGTGGGGGAGGAGCAGTAGAAGCTCCCTGAAAATCAAACAAGTTCATAACAAATCAATAATCAATAAAGGAGAAAAAAATAAAGAAATGTAGAAGGAATGCTCAATATTCCAACCTCATCGCTGTGTGCGTAGGTTGTTTCTAGAAACTTAAATCCAACAAGGCCAGCTAAAATCGTGTGCAAAACCAGCTCGCGCATCAATTTTGGTCTTGAACCTTCTGATCCGTTTGCCTGCTTATACTCATCATAGGCACCTATCATACAACATAAAAAGTCTACTCACAGAAAGGCGGAGAAAAATATCACAGGATAGACACAAAAAGAACAAGCACGATAATTGGTTAACAAAACCCAAAAGTTGCAGTAATTCACTTAATGTTCCAAATATCAAGAAATGAGGCTACCGGAATTTTAACAAATATTTTCCATTGCCCCTGTATCCAGTAAAACAATAACGAGCAGGTAGTAGAATTCGCAACATGTCAAATACACAAGAATCTCCAAAACCAAGAAAAGATAAACAGTAAAATTTACTAGCATAGTCACAGTTTTCAATCCGTTGAACACAGAGTGCTGGAAAAAAAATAACGATAATCCACAATCCTCAGATAAACCCCCAAAATTAAGTGTGTACTTGGAAGGAGTAATAAGAAAACTAGCGTAGGTTAACATAAAATAGATGAAAATGGGGTGGGCGTACCATTGTAGAGAAGGGGCGTGAATCGAGGGGACTGGGAGAAGGAAGGCGCAGGGTTTAGGGTTTTGACGGAGGCGATCATGCGCCCAGTACGGAGCGCCAGCCCCAGTCGCTTCATGGAGATTAAATGTAATCACACCCCCACGGCGCCTCTCGCCTAAGAAAATCACACGATTTTATAATAAAAAATAAATACGCGTACAATAAGAGATGGGTTATTTTTGGAAATAGAATCAATAGGATTACAAAATACCAAATTAGTTTATATGAACCCAAAATAATCACAAGATTAAAACAGAAATTATAATATTTTGAACTGTAAATTAATTTTATTTTAATAAAGAAAATAAGACACTTTTTCTGATTTGTGGATGGGGTTTTTACATCAAAATCGTGGCAAAAACTTGTGTGAGACGATCTTACGGATCGTATTTTGTAAGACGGATCTCTTATTTGGGTCATCTATGAAAAAATATTACTTTTTATGTTAAGAGTATTACTTTTTATTATGAACATCGGTAAAGTTGGCTCGTCTCACAGATAAAGATTCGTGAGACTATCTCACAAGATACCTGTTCCGAAATCGAAAACGATCTTTCTTGGAACACAAAACATCCGCTGTCTCGATGTAAAGTAGAATCAACTCAGAAAACTGTAGATATACTATTATTATTTTCTGGAGAAGCAACGTCTACCTTTGCAATTCAAACAAAACATTAAGCTTACAGACACGAACTTGGTTTACATTCTAAAACTCATCGTTCAATCACATCGCATTATTTATGTATTACATGCATTCATTCGTATAAGTACATTGCAAGGTACAAAATACCAATACATTGCGAAATCTGTCGAAAGTTTTAAGTTGACAACAGAGGGGAGCCTTCCTTGACGAGCACGAATATATCACCTCCATCTCCTCTTGAAATTCGAAGCTCGGAATCAAGATATGTTGTTAACAGCCATGACTCGTCTTTGGTACGTGGGATGGGAAACTTGAGCGGTGGTCGGCTAGAAATCGTCCTGGCAACAGAGGAAGCAGTGTCCTGCACAGAAGTAATCAATCCTCTGAAGGGAGAAAGATCGATCTTTTGTCCCAAAAATTCCACGTTTTCGGGCAATTCGATTGAATCGGTAAGCTGTGGCGTGCCAATAATGCCTTCTTCAAACTTAATCTGCAACAGTCGTATAGAAAAATGATGAACACCTACTGAAATCTTTCATAAAGGGATTGATCAAATGGGTTAGCCTAAAATGTATTATTATTTTCCACCAAGAAACAATTTATAACATTTTCATAACAAGAATTCGCGACAAGCTTTAGAAGAACGAAGTGAACCTGCACACGCTTAGGACTTCGAACTTCGAACTTGGCGTTGGTGGTGATTGAAGTGGTTGCCAATGGACCGGAAAAGATAACTGAATTCTGGACCGTGAAATTAACCGAGTCGATGGTTTGTGATATCTCTTCAACCTTCGCCAAGGATAGCGGCACACCCGTCGATAACAAAGGAAACAAGCCGCGGTATGAGGTGTACCTGCAGTCTCGCAGACAGAGATCGAAGAATTACTCAATACTTGAACCTCGGAAAACAACTCTCTACCAATTGCAGAATTTAAAGGTAACTGGCAGTGTTAGGCCACTCCTTCCAAGATTAACACTGCTTGAATTTCTTGACAAATCAATATAGTATTCATCAGCCAGAATAAGCCAAGAAACATCATCGACAGGCAAAATTCCAACCCTCAAAAGATGAAAAAATACCTAGAATTTGGTGCCCATTTCATGTAAATGACACACAAGAAGAACATATATTCACTCTCTCTAACAAGTACACAAAGCCAAAGGGCTGTGAAATTTTCTTTTGCAAGCAAGTTATTCATAAAGAAACGAAAACTTACGCAAGGATCCACTTCCCGTTGAGCTTATTCAAGGCTTCGGTGGGTGCGGGGGTCGGATTTTTGGACTCGAGCTGCGTGATAAGCTCGACAATCTCGGCCCTTGTTTCACTACTCGCACTCAGTCCCCTGTTCGTTCCGTAGAAAGAGTCCACCAATTGTTTCTTCAACACCTCAATCTCAGCCGGTTCCTTCGAAGAAGCCTCCTTCAACACCGCCACTCCTGGCGCAACCGGTTCCCTTTCCGATCCCCACTCATCATCGCTCACCACAGCCCGTACGCTTAAATCCTGCTTCACCTTGGTCGACTGGTTCACCGAAAGCGACGGCAAATTCACGCGATTAGCAAGAAAGGTAGCGGTCATGAGGATAAACCGCGACTTCTGGTGGTATTTCTGCAGGGATTTACAGGGGAAATGGTTGGTTGAAGGAATCGACGCCATGTTTCTTGATGAGATTTCAGAATGAAATCGAATAGGAGAAGACAAACCAGTGCGAGATCGAGAATGGAATTTTCGTGTGGACTACTTTAATATTTATACATTGTTAATTGGTTGAATTGATTCTGTATAACGAAAAGACATATTTATCCTTCTGTTCTTATTTAATATTTTCTCAGGCATGGGTCTTTTGGGTTTTATACATTCAGGATATGTGTTTACACTGGTTCACTTTGTATATGTATATATACGTATATTACACCTTTTTTTTTTTCACTTTTCGTTGCTTCTACAACTTAATCATACTAAATATATATAGTTATGTTAAGGTCAACGGTGGCCAGAAATATGACTTTGTCGGATTAGAATTTTAAATTTTAAAATCTTTTAATATTTTAAATTGATCTACTCGAGCTAATATCATATTATTCTAAATTTATACAAAATTTACATATACATTTTTTTAAAAAAAATTAGGCCACCCGGGCTTTAGCTCGGGTAAACAACCATGTGGCTCCGCCTCTGGTTACGACCATCAACTGTATTAATTTTTGTGATTATTAATGATAATATGTAAGTATCAATTGTTGCGACACAGTTGATGAGCATCATACAAAACTATATACATACATATATATATATATATATAGTAGGTCTCTTGTGAGACGGTTTTACGAATTTTTATCTGTGAGACAGTGTCAACCCTATCGATATTCATAATAAAAAGTAATATTCTTTGCATAAAAAGTAATATTTTTTCATGGATTACTCAAATATGAGATCCGTCTCACAAAATACGATACGTGAGACTGTCTCACGCAAGTTTTTGCCATATTATATATATATATATATATTATATTGTGAGTAAGTCTATATTGAAATAGTATCACAAATTTATATTCGTGAGACGAAATGACTTAATCCATATTCACACATAAAAGTAATATATTTCATAGATAGAGTCGGGTTAGAGATAAATTTCACAAAATAGACTCACGATCTCATAGTTTTGTGTTCTATTATTGTCTCCATCTTTCTTGATTTATTATTTGTCTATGTAATTGTGATTTTTGAAATATCGTAAACTGCTTTTAATGCAATAAGGAAAGTAAAATAAGTATTCTGAATTTAGTTTAAAAAACTAACTAAATTAATTGCAAATATATTTTAGGGACGCACGCGAAGTCTGTTTCTGAAATTGCTCCATGGATTGTGCGAATCATGAGATATGCACCTCGCAGCTTTGAAGTTTTTGTGACGAATCATTCCTTGGTTTATTTTGTCTTTTTAGTTTGGGACCAAAACATGTCACAGAAACTTTGATGTGACGATTCTCATCTGATCTGACTCATAAAAAAATATATTATTTTTATGTCATACATATTATTTTTCACTTCAAATATGAATCGGGTCGACTCGTCTCACGAATATAGATTCGTAAAACCGTCTCACATGAGACCTACACACCTCTAGGATTTTATAATGTTTTTTTAAACATCGATATCACATTTTCGTTTTGACGGAAAGATTTGTAAAAAAATTGAAAAATAGATTTCAAATGGTTTTATTTTTGAAGGATGAGAGAGATCTGCAATGGAAAACGAATGTCACTCACTTGAAGTTACTACCAAAAAAATAAACAAATGTGATCATGAAAAATTATAAGTGCTTTCAAAGAGCTTTCCAAAAGCCTGGTCGTAAAGAACTTTCTTAGTGGAGCTTGAAATTTCATTCCCTTATTGGGTGGGGGAGGGTTTAGAGCTAGCTAAGCCAATGGCATATAATCCCATCAAGTCCCTTGGAAAAGCAGTATCCTCGTTTAGACAAGTCTAATGGATGGCTACGGAGAATATGGAGATCGTCATTTTTTAATGTATACGTCTCACATATATATAGTAAAATAGTCCGGTGGAAAAGTCTCTCGTCACCACTCTCCTCCAATAAAAGAAGAGTACGTATCTTGTGAGACAGTCTCACGAATCTTTATCTATGAGACGGGTCAACCCTATCGATATTCACAATAAAAATTAATACTCTTAGCATAAAAAGTAATACTTTTTCATGGATGACCCAAATAAGATATTCGTTTCATAAAATACGACCCGTGAGATCGTCTCACACAAGTTTTTGCCATAAAAGAATTCGAAAGTCACGAGATTTTAAAATATCCAAACACGTACAATAGATTTTAGAAGAATGAATTTAAATAATTGGATCCAAAGATATCGTAGAAGTTTTTTTATTTGGAGATCTTGACGCGCACAATGATCTAGTCTATGATACTTGTTAACAAATTTATCATTATTGTTACAATATCAATCTTTTGCAGCATTAACTAATATCCTTTTTCATGAAATACTAATAAAATCAGAACTCAAAAATAAAATAACAAAATCTATTTCAATAAATTTATAATACATATATAACTATCATTTTGTAACATTTTCATCTTTTTTTTAAGAATCAATTATATCGATTTCGCAAAATATATATAAGCAGGTGTTTTATGAGATTGTCTCATGAATCCATTTTTGTGATACGTGTTAACAAATCGTCTTTTCCTGAATATTTATATACGTGTATTTTTTTTTTGTGCACATTATTTTTAGCTATGTAGTTGTGCGGACAATCCTCGATCATTTCAAGAAACAAGCTGACGATAACATATCCATAGTCATTTTCTCCTCAGCGTGATTGCATAATACGAATGATTTATTCAAAGAAACTTCTGAGTTGAAAAATATTCGTATTAGTCTAATTGGCAGCGTGCTAGAAGCGGATAAAGGATTGGAATTGATGGAGGTGAAGGGGAAAAGATTTGAAGGGAAGGTGGCCATAGTCACTGCTTCTACTCAAGGCATCGGCTTCAGCATAGCTGAGCGCCTCGGCTTGGAGGGCGCCGCCGTTGTTATCTCTTCCCGCCGGCAAGTACGCATCTTTGACACTGATGCACGCCGCCCCCTCAATTATCCATTTTCTTTGTTCGTGTCTCTGTCTTGTCTTGAATTTTGGTTTGTTGGACTCATTCGAGATCAATATTTAAGTTCTAAAAGTTTAATCTTTCATTGGTGATGTTGGTGAAAATCGCAGTACCTGATGGGAGATCAGATCTGAGTAGGCGAATGACCCGTCGAGAGATTGAATCTCGTTTTGGGGGCTCGGGTTGGACTGTCGGATCTGAAAACACGAACATGAACGTTAAATAGGAGCCGAAAGGTTTTTCCATTGTAACCCTCCCACGTTCAAGTCTGATAATAGGAAAATAGAGAGAGCATTGTGTGCGCTCAATATGAGTAAATATTTTTTAGGAAAAAGTTAGTGTGTGAATAGAGTTCTTTTGACAGCTAAAACTCTAATATTTGTGGAATCTTAAATATGTTGGAATCCTTCTTTTGTTAGACTCTAGATTCTTAGAATCTTAGATAAGGATTACGTATTGAGGCATGAGCTCGTCTGTCGTGAAGTGAACCAGTTCAAGCTTTTTAGGGGAGCTCGACTTGGGAGCTTGGCAAAGACTTTCTCAATGAATGTGATAATATGTACCGTGAGTACGAATAAAACCTCACCTGGGAGGTCGGCAACGTCTTGTTAAATCGATAAAATCATGATATAAGAGGTCAGCTGGGATGAGCTCCCGGATGACCTAGCATAAGGTGTCTTAGATGACCTGATGGATTTGGGCGAATGAGATGACCTCCTAGTGTACTTTGGCCATTAGGGTGACCTCCCGGGGTTTCCTGGATATTGGGTCCGACTTCTCCCGGGCTGTCGAGTGGGCGGAACCTATCTCCTGGGGTATCAACGGGTTTCTAAGATCTTGTTTTTTACTGTTCCTTTTTACCGTGTCGTGTGCTTTGATGAGTTATGCAAAAGTGATTTTGTAGAAAAATGTGGATGAAGCAGTAGAAAAGCTAAAGGGTAAAGGGATTGAAACTCTGGGGCTAGCATGCCATGTCTCAAATGCACAACAAAGAAAAGATCTGATAGAGAAGACCATTCAGGTAATTTTATTGGAAAATTTGTTCTTTTACCACCTTTTATTTATTCATATTCTGTGTACTTTTTATAGTGATCGATTGTTGATGGTCTCCATCCTTCAAACTATTGGGTTGGCTATTTGATCACTGGTTTCTATTGGTTGGATAAAATAAATGATGAATATTTTGATCAAAAATCCTGTCACACGAACCCAATTTTTCAGAAATCATACCATTGTGTTGTGAAGGATGGTTGTGATGCCCAGAAAAGAGAGAAAATACAATGAAAAACTGCAATATGCACCTCTGCTCCTGGTTCATATCCAATTGAAAATGAAAATAGTATGCTTGTTCAACACTAATGGAGTAAAAGATAAAGCCAATAATGTTTTACATACATTTAACGAGATCTAAATTCGCCGTTCATTTTAAATCTGAAGTCTGTTTTCACAGAAATAGATGAACCCGACTGATAACCTTTACATAATAAGCTTTTTCTAAGCATACATTACAAGATGTAGATGAGATGCCATAAAAATTTAGAAGGTATGTGAATTCAGTGCCGCCGGTGATGTTTCCATTTCCAGGCAGTGTGGCTGTAACCATTAATTTCTTAGTGGTTGAGATTGTACTTTTTTGGGTGAATGGCAAGTTCTCAATCTCATTATGTATGCAATTTCCGATGAGCCTTAGTTGATATCTTTGTTCCCCATACTAGAATACTGTCAACCAGGAAACATGTTAACTATGTTCTCATGGAATGTAACATTATTAGGGTCTTTTTCATTGTATAATGCTTGGGTATACAGATTAATCATGTCAAAATCAGAATAAATATAATAATCATTAATCGAAGAAAGGGCCTTCCATGAGAGAATTTCAACCAGACCAACGGTTGGCTTGATAACAGATTTGTTCATTATCTTTCATTATTCCTTCATCATATGCTGACGAGTAGGTTAAGGATGGAATTATGGTGTCATAAAAATTGAATAGGGTGCTGCAAACAGATGATCTTTTTCCACTTTTCTTTCCTATGATATCCTAGTCTTTAATTTTCTCTTGAAACCTTATCTTAAAACTCTCAATTTTTATACCTCTGATTTTTTTTAATTGCTTTGCTTGCAGAAATATGGTAAAATAGATGTAATTGTATCCAATGCTGCTGCCAATCCTTCTGTTGATGGAATCTTGGAAACCAAAGAGTCAGTTCTTGATAAATTATGGGAAATCAATGTGAAAGCAACTATACTTCTTCTGCAAGTACGTCAATTTGAATTATGGCATATGTAACACCACATCATCTATTGAATAAAACAATAGTTTGAGCAAATTATATGCCGGCCTAGGAAAAATGTGCCCCGCAATTGGATATCCAATTTTCGATGAAAGTTAAAATATTCGAAGAATTTTAAAAAATGTGCTTAGATGAGTTCAAGGCAAATCTAGCATCCAACGGACTCGTGGCTCATTGGCCAAGACAGTTTGAATAATGGCCTAGATGATCATATGTAAGGCAAAATTTTGATTTTCATTATTTCTCCTCATGAATAAGGCTTAATTTCGTTTTTCAAAATTTCTCCTTGTGGTCCTGTTATTATTGCAACTTTATGTTTGTGATCATCGTTAACAGGATGCAGCTCCTCACTTGAAGGAAGGCTCTTCAGTCGTATTCATTTCTTCCATAGCCGCTTTTCAACCACCTCAAGGATTGTCCATGTATGGTGTGACCAAAACAGCTCTTCTTGGGCTTACGAAGGCACCCATAATTTGGTTTTGTGTCCTTCTAGTACTTCCTTTACTTGAGATCTTATTCCTACTGAGTCTTCTTTTCAGGCACTTGCAGCTGAATTGGCCCCAAATACTCGTGTAAACTGTGTGGCACCTGGTTTTGTACCAACTTGATTTGCAGATTTTCTTACAACGGATAAGAGCAGGGTAGCCTGAATAATATTTAATACTTGAACATTTTATTAAATGTCCCTTTGACAATTTCCATTACTTTTTCGTACTGAATTCTGGTTTTTATTTAGAGAAAGACCCTCGAGGAGAGAACGTTACTCGGTAGGCTCGGGACTACACAAGATATGGCTGCAGCAGCGGCTTATTTGGCTTCTGACGATGCTTCGTATATCACTGGTGAAACGTTGGTTGTTGCTGGAGGAATGCCTTCTAGGCTCTGATTTCTCCTCCTTGTAGTTTGTCTTCCCTTTTTTTGGTTTGTTTTTCAATTTCTCCCCCTAATCGCTTCCTTCAAGAAATTGATAACCTTTCATGCATTCGATAAAGTGCTTCGGACTTTGGAGTCATAAAAAGTTAGACAATCTTATTTCTCTTTTTGGCTGTCTTTTTTCCTGTGGTGCATATGGTGAAACTAGTGTACCTTTGAGGAGACTGATCAAAATTATATTTCATTAGTTTGTGTTCTGTTTTGTTTTATGCCCATCATAGATCTTTATAAATACCTAAAGAGATGGAATGCTGTTCCCTATAGATATAACTAGAACTTGGATCGAGAAATTGATGATTTGTCTTATATCATGTCAATATTCCGATGAAATAGGATTGAAAACCAACAAAACACAACTTTGATAAGTTGTAAGACCAAAAAACAAACACGGACAACTTAGAGAACTAAATAATTATTTTTCATTTTTAACTTATCATCGTCATACATGTGATATGCTATGTTTGGAAAGCTCTAATATACGATAGTCCAAACATCAGGACTTTCTTGAAAAGTTATGAAATGATTCAAGAACATATCCGCTGATATTAGAAGTTTGCATCCACAATTGATCCAATCATCATGTTCATAACTAGATAGTTTTGACTCATTATGATCAAATGAACTTCTCGAATTGGTTACCGATTCAACAGATAGGAGAAACGAAATTTTTTTCTTACAAGCCTTCATCCAAAACACGGATAAGATCTTTCTTGCAATTATAATCTAAAATATTCTTATTGGCTACTAATAAGATCTTAAGTAAAATTATAAAAAAAAATAATACAACTTAAGCTCAATTTGGTGTGAGGTGATAGTGGAGTAGTAGGCTTTGCTTGATGAGAGCATGAAGTGGTCTACTTTTGGAAGATGTGGCTACTATATCAACTAGGAGGTGCACAAGAAAACTGGAGAGCCCGATTCCTTTGAGAAAAGCTATTCTCCGTCCACATAAGAACTCACGGGACACTCCTGAATTTTTGGCTTTGAGTTCCTATTCTTCTGCCAAACCAACTGCTTTTTCTTGTTTGCCAGATGATACGGTGAAAAGCCATGAAGCTTAAAGCATATAACTTCGAGCCTTTCTTGCAATTTTTTAATCCCTTTTCTAAAATTTTCATTCTAAAGTTTTCATGATCTCCCTTTTTTTCTTCTGCTCTCGGTTTCTTTCTGGACGTCTGTAGTTGTGTTATCTTGTTTACGTGGTTTACATGAAAACCCATAATTTTTTTTGGTTGATTTTCTCAGACACTGATGTTTCCGAATCAGTTGATGCACTTTCTGAAGTCGATTCACACAATCAGGAGGAGGATCCCTTGTGATCGTGTGCTTTGACACGTAAACCACAGAATATCAATGGCTGCATCATGTTTCAACCCGTTCCGCCTTCGGAAATCGAAGAGCAAATCCACGTCGTCGTCTTCAAGGACACAGCTGGATTACGGGAGCGTCGACATGGAGAGGAAGAGATTCGACAGTTTGGAATCGTGGTCGATGATCTTGGACTCGGAAAATGTCGAGAATTGGGAAATATCAAAGGAGGACCAAGAGGAATGGACGGCTGATCTTTCTCAGTTATTTATCGGCAACAAGTTTGCTTCTGGTGCGCACAGCAGAATTTACAGAGGAATATATAAACAGAGAGCTGTTGCTGTGAAAATGGTGAGAATCCCAACTCACAAAGAGGAGACTAGAGCTTTGCTTGAGCAGCAATTCAAGAGTGAGGTTGCCCTGCTTTCACGTTTATATCATCACAATATAGTGCAGGTTAGAATTTATGTTAGCCTTTCAAAGAATGTTGATCATGCTACGCATCATGTTCCTGATTTTAGAAGAGTTCTCTATGGAGCATATCACGATTCTTTCGATGTTGTATATATGTGTATGTATATACCGCATACTTCTTACAGTCCTATTTTGTTTTCTAAAAGTTCGTTGCTGCTTGTAAGAAGCCTCCTGTCTACTGTATCATCACCGAGTACATGTCACAAGGAACAGTAAGGATGTATCTTAACAAGAAGGAGCCATACTCCCTCTCAACCGAGACGATCCTGAGGTTAGCCCTTGATATATCTCGAGGAATGGAGTATCTACATTCCCAGGGTGTGATACACAGAGACCTCAAATCGAACAACTTACTTCTAAACGATGATATGCGCGTTAAGGTTGCAGACTTCGGCACCTCTTGTTTGGAAACACAGTCTAATGAAATGAAAGGAAACATGGGGACGTATCGTTGGATGGCACCCGAGATGATCAAGGAGAAGCCTTATACTAGGAAAGTCGATGTCTATAGTTTTGGGATTGTGCTGTGGGAACTTACGACGGCCTTGCTCCCTTTCCAAGGAATGACTCCCGTGCAAGCTGCTTTTGCTGTTGCTGATAAGGTGAAACCTCAAATTCTAATAAATACTGCCTTCTCATATCAGTACCAGAAATAGTTGTGAATGACAAATTTAAGCTTGACTGACAACTGAAAGGCAAGTCTACACAACAAGTGTATAATATGCTGACCAGATTGTTAGGCAATTGTGTGCTGTTTAAATGACTTAAATTTCCATGCAACATGATATGATCTCACAAATTTGCAGGATGAGCGACCACCATTACCAGCTAGCTGTCAGCCCGCGCTAGCGCACTTGATAAAGCGTTGTTGGGGTGCCAACCCCTCCAAACGTCCTGATTTCAGTGAAATTGTATCGACTCTGGAAAAGTACGATGAACGTGCCAAGGAGGGACTGCCACTTAACCTCAACTCTACAATAGTTAGTCGGAATGCGATTCTCAAGCGATTGGAAGGTTGTGTGTCCATGAGTTCATCCATACCCATACACGCCTGATTCCAGGGCAAAAATTTATGAACCTACTTGTAATTCAAATTTTATTGTTGTGGAACTTTGAGTGTCATATATTTCAAAATTGTAAATTTCTTTTTGATTGAAAATTCGACTGATTTTCATACGCACTCTTCGAAATTTCTTTTAGTTATTGAAGCTACTTGGACGTCTATCTTGGCTCAAACTGTTGGGAAAGATAGCCAAGTTAAATAACTTTTCGTACAGCGGAAACGTTGATTCTTTTTCCTTTAGCGATAATG
This sequence comes from Primulina tabacum, assembly GCF_025594145.1. Lineage (NCBI taxonomy): Eukaryota > Viridiplantae > Streptophyta > Magnoliopsida > Lamiales > Gesneriaceae > Primulina > Primulina tabacum. The sequence goes on along the minus strand of NC_134552.1, from coordinate 14,087,360 downwards.
TCGGATTAAAATATTTTCACGATATCAACAATGATGAAGAATTATGAAGAAAACAACACAAAGATTTTTACGTGGAAAACCCAAATTAGGGAAAAACCACGAGACCGAAGTCCAACAAAAGAAATCTCCACTATATCAATAATGGGTATAAATCGTTCCTACAACAATAGGAAATAACAACAACTCTCCCTAGAACAACTTAAGGGACACCAAGAACTTCAAGAATAATTATTCTTGGATGACACACACTCAATCTCACTTTCAAAGTGGAACTCACACAATTCTAATCATATAGAAAATTCTTTCTGATGTGGAAGATCGGACATTGCCGCAACCACAGAGCATACTAAAATTTATCTAAATGACTAGGCTATACAACACTCAAAGCTTGTGTTTTTGCTTGTCTTGGGATGGATTGAATGGATGCAAATGTATGGTATTTATAGGAAAAATTTTGGGTTTGGTGAAGTGTGAATGATGGATGCATTTTCAAAGTTTGGTAGCCTAACTTTGAACCAAACTTTGAAAAATGGTTTGAACAAAAATAAGGCTTGAATTTTCAACAATTCTCCCCCTCAAGCTTCATTTTGTAGATTCAAACAGACCTGCCACATTTCTACAGTTTTCCAGCTTTTCTTTGGACAATGACTTCGTAAACATATCAGAACCATTATCATCGGTATGTATCTTCTCAAGATGTAACAATTTCTCGTTCAACGCATCTCGGATCCAATGATACCTTACATCAATATGCTTTGACCTTGAGTGTAAACTGGAGTTCTTACTCAGATGAATTGCACTCTGACTATCACAGTAGAGCGTAAATTTGTCTTGTCTCAAACCTAACTCTTGTAGAAACTTCTTCAACCATAGTAGTTCTTTACATGCTTCAGTTGTGGCTATGTACTCGGCTTCTGTTGTGGACAATGCCACGCACTTTTGAAGTTTTGATTGCCATGAAACTGCTCCCCCTGCAAATGTCATCAAGTATCCGCATGTGAACTTTCTAGAATCAACATCACCAGCCATATCTGCATCAGTATAACCTTCTAACACAGTTTGACTAGTTCCGAATCTCAAACAAAGCCTAGAAGTACCTCTCAGATATCGGAATATCCATTTCACTGCCGACCAGTGATCTTTGCCAGGATTCGAGAGAAATCGACTTACCATCCCAACTGCGTGAGCAATGTCAGGTCTCGTACATACCATCGCATACATCAAACTGCCAACTGCTGAAGCATAAGGAGCCCTTTTCCATTTCTTTCTTTTCTTCTTCACTTGTGGGACATTGAATGGAACTTAATTTGAAATGACCTGCAAGTGGAGTACCAACAGCCTTTGCTTTATCCATTTTGAATCTTTCAAGAACTTTCTCAATATATTGTTCTTGAGATAACCATAGTTTCTTATTGGCCATATCCCTAGAGATCTTCATTCCAAGAATCTGTTTTGCTGGTCCTAAGTCTTTCATTGCAAAAGACTTGTTAAGCTCCCCCTTAAGCTTTTCTATCTTGCTTGGATCATGACCGATGATCAACATATCATCAACATACAACAATAATATGATGATATCATTCTGATCATATTTCTTAACAAATACACAATGATCAGAATTGGTTCTGCTGTACCCATGATTCATCATGAATGTATCAAACTTCTTGTACCACTGTCTTGGAGCTTGCTTCAACCCGTACAAACTTTTGTTTAGTCGACACACCATATCTTCTTTGCCTTTAACTATGAATCCTTCAGGTTGCTCCATATATATTTCTTCATCTAGATCACCATGAAGAAATGCAGTCTTAACATCGAGTTGTTCTATTTCCAGATCCATACTAGCTGCAAGTCCCAGAACAACTTTGATAGAGGACATCTTCACCACTGGTGAGAAAATTTCATCAAAATCAACACCTTTCTTCTGGCTGAAACCCTTCACAACTAGCCTCGCTTTGTACCTTAGCTGTGATTTATTTTCTTCAGTTTTCAACCTGTAAACCCATTTATTTTTGAGTGCTTTCTTACCTTTTGGTACCTTTACTAAGGTGTAGGTGTGATTTTCATGAAGCGATTGCATCTCTTCTTTCATTGCTTCGATCCACTTATCTTTTTGTGTACTTGATACAGCTTCTTTGAAACTCTCTGGTTCTCCGCCATCAGTGATCATCACATACTCATGTCGGTTGTATCTAGTAGAAGGTATTCTTTGTCTGGTGGACCTTCTGATCTCTGTTTCTGAAGGTGGAGTTGAAGAGTTGTCTTGAGCATCTATTGGCTCAACTATCTCGTCATGCTCAGTTTGTGTTTCTCCCCCGTGACCCTGAATTGTGGGGAAATAAAGTAGATCTAAATTTACAGGAATTTCTGAATTGGATGATTGTGATTGTTTGTTGTGTTCCACATCAGAACCAACTTCATCTTCGAGGAATACAATATCTCGGCTTCTAACAATCTTTTGATTCAATGGATCCCATAATCTGTATCCGAACTCTTCATGGCCATAACCCAAAAATATGCACTTTTTGGATTTGTCATCAAGTTTGGATCTTTCATCTTTTGGTATATGAACAAAGGCTTTGCAACCAAACACTCTCAAGTGTTTGTATGAGACATCTTTCCCTGTCCAAACTTTGTTAGGAACATCACCATCTAACGCAGCTGATGGAGAAAGGTTGATCAAATCAATTGCAGTTCTCATAGCTTCGCCCCAAAAGAAATTGGGCAATTTGGAGTGTGATAACATGCACTTTATCCTTTCACAAATTGTCCTATTCATTCTTTCAGCTAGACCATTGTGCTGAGGGGTTTTTGGAACACTTTTCTCGAGCCTGATTCCATGAGTTATACAGTACTGCTCAAACGGACCCCTGTATTCACCACCATTGTCAGAACGAATACACTTCAGTTTCTTTCCTGTTTCTCTTTCAACTTTTGCGTGAAAATGCTTAAAGACCTCAAGGACATGATCTTTAGATTTCAGCGCAAAGCACCAGATCTTTCGTGAGAAATCATCAATAAAGGTGAAAAAATACAACGCACCACCGAGAGTTCTGTCTTTCATGTAACACAAATCTGTGTGTACTAACTCCAAGCATTGAGTTTTTCTTGATGAAGAAAAACTTTGAAATGCAACTCTGTGTTGTTTTCCGGCCAAACAATCAACACAAGTTTCCAAATGCATACCAGATACTTCAGGAAGGTGTTTTCTCTTAGCCAAAGTTTTCATTCCCTTCTGGCTAATATGTCCAAGTCTCTTGTGTCACAACTCAATGGATGAGGTTTTTGTAGATGCATGAAACTTTCCATTTGATATTTTTGCTTGCATGAGGTAAATAGAATTTTGCTTCATACCTCTAGCAATAATAAGAGATCCTTTGGTGAGTTTCTATTTTCCTCCACCAAAGTGACTGGAACAACCATCATCATTAAGCTTGCCTGTAGACATGATGTTAAATCGAATATCTGGAACATGTCGAACATCTCTGAGAATGAGATGACACCCTGTATCTGTCTCCAAGACAATGCTCCCCATACCAACGATCTCAGTCAAACCTTGATTGGCCATTCTAACTTTGCCAAAGTTTCCACTTGAGTAGGACGCAAACATATCTCTGTGTGGAGTAATATGATATGAAGCTCCCGAGTCAATAATCCAATCAGTTTGCTGGTATGATATACTGACACATGCATCATCACCAAGGATTATAATATCTCCATCAGATGTAACTGCAGCTGTGTTTTTCTCTTCCGACTTTGTCTCATTCCTTTGATCTCTCTTCTTTTTTCTGCATTCTCTTTCATAGTGATTTGGACCTCCACAATAATGGAACTTGAATTCTTTTCTGGTCTTGGACTTTCCTCTGGATTTGTCTCTTCCTTTATGAGGTTCTCTGGTGTAATTTCTTCCTCGATTATCAACGATTTCTGTAACTAGTGCCTTAGTTTCAGAGTTGGTTTCTTGCTCCTTTCTTCTGGACTCTTCATTTCAGGAGCAGAATTACTGAGCGACACCACAAGAGTATCCCAACTATCTGGCAAGGAGCTCAGTAATAATAGTGCCGTAACTTCGTCATCCAGGCTAATCTTCATGGTGATAGATTGTTGATTAGACCCTGGTAAGCATTCAGATGCTTTGTCATATTTGCATTTTCTTTGTATCGCAGTCGTGCAAGATTTCTGATAATCGAAGTTTTGTTCAAGGCATTCTTTCTCTAAAACATAGATTCAATTTTTGTCCACAGAGCATCAGCTTTATTCTCGTTCGCGAAGTGATGAAAGATAATGTGTTCGATAAAACGTCGTATGAAACCGACAGCTTTTCGATGCAGTATAGTCCATTCTTCGTTTGATAGGTTTTCTGGCTTGGCACTATCACCACTCAATGGCAAATACAGATCTTTGCAATATAGCAGGTCCAACATGCTTGCCTTCCATATGGAATAATTTGATCCGTTGAGTTTAAACATCCTTCCAATGGATTCTTTCATGTATCCTAACGTGTCTCTGATACCACTTGTTGGGAAAGATAGCCAAGTTAAATAACTTTTCGTACAGCGGAAACGTTGATTCTTTTCCCTTTAGCGATAATGTCGGATCAAAATATTTTCACGATATCAACAATGATGAAGAATTATGAAGAAAACGACACAAGGATTTTTACGTGGAAAACCCAAATTAGGGAAAAACCACGAGACCGAAGCCCAACAAAAGAAATCTCCACTATATCAATAATGGGTACAAATCGTTCCTACAACAATAGGAGATAACAACAACTCTCCCTAGAACAACTTAGGGGACACCAAGAACTTCAAGAATAATTATTTTTGGATGACACACACTCAATCTCACTTTCAAAGTGGAACTCACACAATTCTAATCATATAGAAAATTTTTTCTGATGTGGAAGATCGGACATTGCCGCAACCACAGAGCATACTAAAATTTATCTAAATGACTAGGCTATACAACACTCAAATGCTTGCGTTTTTGCTTGTCTTGGGATGGATTGAATGGATGCAAATGTATGGTATTTATAGGAAAAATTTTGGGTTTGGTGAAGTGTGAATGATGGATGCATTTTCAAAGTTTGGTAGCCTAACTTTGAACCAAACTTTGAAAAATGGTTTGAACAAAAATAAGGCTTGAATTTTCAACACAAACTCCAGTGCTTTTAATAATGTTCCACTCCCCACATAAGTACTTTACCTTGAAAGATATATACAACACATTGTTTAAAATAAATATATAAATGAAAGTGGATCTGAGCGACCTTCACGCTAGCAGATGGGTAAAGAGCCAAATTCTGGCTAGCAGGTGGCCAGTACACGATCAAATTCACTTCCGTTCGTCATCAAACCAGGGTCGTGCTTATTAAGAGGCAAATGAGTCCAATGACTCATGCCCATCTCTTTTTTTGGGCCCAAAATTTTTTAAAAAAATTATTATATATAATACTAGTTACTAGATAGCTCTAAACCAAGTATTTAATCAATAGAACTTGCTTAGCCTGTTATCGATTTATTCCTCAATCTTCCCCAATATTCATCTGCAGACAAGCCTTAATCGACTCCATTCATTGCGTCGTCTCTAGGTTTGATTGAAAGACTCGTGATGAGTTGTAAGTCTATTTTCTCATATTTTCTTTGTTCGGGCTTCTAATTTTTATTGTAGTTTTTTACTTTCTTCGGGGCTTTATGTGGTATCTATAATCTACGCTTTTGATTGAAATTTTGGTGGATGTAATGCTTATCCGGCTTTCAATGTGTAGTGTATTTTCTGTTTTAATTCAAAGTGTTTTTTTCTCGAAATTTTGGTCACGAGTCTTTCTCAGACTCTTTTGTCTTTGTTTGCTCATGTTTTCTGTTTCGCCCCACGTATGACAAGTTCTCTTTCTTCGTACGAGCTATTTGTCTGCCTCGGTATTTACTTTCCTTGTAGTTTCTATCTGTATATGAAAAAAGTTAATGTGGATAATCTATTTTCGGAGTTGACATTCTTGAGGTGTTCATTACCAAGAGAAGCAAAATCGGCCATTGACGTAGTGAATTACTTGAAGAAAATGGATGGGTGTTTCCCAAATGCTCATATTGCTTATAAAATCTTGTTGACTGTCCCGGTCACAGTAGCAAGTGCAGAGCGAAGTTTCTCAAAGTTAAAGCTCATCAAAACTTTTCTCTAATCAACTTGGCTATGTTATCGATTGAGAAAGAAATTACTGAACAACTTGATTATACAAACTTGATTAGTATTTTTAGCTCTAAAACTGTTAAGCGGGTTATTTTTTAGTGATCATTTTGGACATGTTTGATATTTTTATTCATTTAGTTTTTTATATTGTCTTTGACGTATTGATTTAATTTGAAAAATTGCTATAGAACTAAAAAAAATATGAACACACATTATGATTCAAAGGCCTGTTTTTAAAAGTTAGACTCAGGCCCAAATATTGTTAGGATCGGCCCTGCATCAAACGCGGAACATATAAGTTTCAAATCAACCATTATTTCATCAACAAAAATTTCGCGGGGTTAGTCGCCCAGGACACAGGAGAAGTGTAGAATTGTTTCAAGACTTTGTCATCCACTGCTACTAAATCACCACCTCCCCACCTCCTCAAGTTAAACTAGTGCTTGTCATTGCACCAAAGCATGAGTGTTTTTTTATCCATTGAGCAAAAACCCAAAGGGAGAATCACATTGCAGGCCACAGGAGAAGTGAACGGGCATACTAATGTGAAAGAGATGCATACCTTCCACTTAAAGGCACATTTTTTTAGCACACATCATTGCATTAGATTTCCATGAATACCGATGCCTAAACGTACGCAGAGGAAAGTTAAAACCCAATTTATTTAATACAATTGTAGAAAACAGTATTACATGGATTGCTTAAAATTATCATGGGATGATTGGTTAAAAGTACGTGATAGTGAATAATTTTTTCCTTGTTTTTGACATTGATAGTGATGAGATTTTGAAGTAATCAAGACAATAAAAAATGGACTAGTTACTTTTCCAATTTACATTGTTTAGGGCCAAAACCATTTTGTAGTTCAAATTATGAATTTTAGACACATTTCGTCACATCCCTCTTGGTACCCATGATCATTTACTCACTCACAGAACTCTCCACCCCCGACGGTACATTTCGTTTCCCACAAATCTCGAACCCAAGATCTTCAGGACAAATACTTGTATTAAAGAAACTTGATACCAATTGAAATATCTTTGATCCAAGTACTTATCTTATAGGTCTTGAGTTCGAGACTTGAGAGCAAAAACTCCACTATCAGGGGTAGAGAGTTATGTGAATAAGTGATCATGATCTACCACGAGAGATGCGATGACTTGGCAAAAGCATGACCCAAAAAGAGTAGTGACCATGGTCCTTACAAATTGCACGACAAAAGTGAATACAAAGGTGCGATTACTGATTAGCACAAGGAATAAAACTGTACATGAACAACTAACTAGCAGTTTTTTCTGTAATCGAATGCACACTTTGATCCGAGGAGTATATGTTTTAACAGAAGAAACGATTGGACACAAAACTAGACGTTGACAAAGATCGTCCCGATAGATGTCACCGAGTCTCAAGATCGCCAAATTCTTGTGTCCGCCCGGACCATAGCAAGTCCACCTCCTTGTTGAGATATCTGATTTGTGTGAAATCAACCGGGGCTGCAATTCATCATTGCTGACTTTCTCTTTAACCACTCAAACTGGATTCACCTGTCCCATGTGTATCTATAAAAGTAAAAACAGGACCAGGATTGCTGGCATAATACTTGACAGAACTGAGTGAGCTTTCCAATTTTTATCCAAGTATCTGAATCTTATCCTATCCTGCATTTGAAACCACAAAAATTTCAATGAAGTAAAATACAGAACGCATGGGTGAAACAAAAGTTTCAGCAGATATCACCACTAGATTGTTCATACAAGCATTGATCAAATTATATTTATCCTCATGTAACAGGCTCAAAATTTAACAATCAGGTAACAAATTATATTTATCCTCGTGTACTGTAACCAACTATATTGCTGATATTGGTTTGCGCGTGAAGGGAACTAGAGAATGCACCTAACACCTCATACCCGATCTCACATTCCACATAACTCTACAGTTACCTTAATAGCAATACAAGAACACATAATGCAAATGATCCATGTCAGGACCATTGTAAGAAAATAATTCTCTACCTTTTCTGCTTGATCCAGGCAATCCGCATCAACTGCGGTAAGAAAGAGTTACTTGTACCTTTATCACTTGATCCACTTCGTTTGCTTTCTTCGTTAGTTCTTCGTATTTATTTTTCCTCTCATTACCACAATTTTTCTTATAGCACCAACTTGAATCCCTCTGACAAGAAATCATCCCTGAAACGAAAGCCGTATCATTCCCACTCAATAAAGTCAAACGGGTTGTGTCTCATAGTTTGTTTGATCAGTCAAATTTACATGGTTGTTAATCGTTATGGTGAAAAATGGACAATTCTCCATACTAATGACAGGCACGTCGTGTATACTGTGTAGAATAAATTTTATAAACCAAATCGAAAAAAATTCAATATATATGTTTCTTCGAAAAAAAAATACTCCCAACATTTCAAAAATATCAATTGGGAGAGGAACTGATTGCTTCCTAACGAGGTCAAATCAAAGAAACTAGTTTTCTTTTGTTTGAGTTGAGCAAGAGTTTATACTGGGTCTCGAACCTGATACCTATTTGGTTCGATAACTTGAAGTCATAGCAAGAAACCTTTATTTTTAAAGGAGGAAAAAAGGAAAGACGAGTGTCAGCTGATTCAAGTTCTTGATATGGCCCAAAATCATTATTATTTGATAAAATGACAAAGTCTTCGTCAACTAGAGACAAGAGAGAATGCCTTAGCAGTATATAAACAGTGTAATGCTCATAAACACAGCCCCGTTACCTTTTATTCAGGCATTTTTTTCCCTTCTTTTTCTCTGTTCCCAGTTTCTTGACTTGTCCTGGGACATCGAACCCCACAAGACTCTCAACACAAACCTCAGCATAAAACATGAAAGGCAAACCCTCGACGGAGACATTTTCAACAGTTTTCTTCTTTAAATCATACCAAGCAAGATCTTTATCATCACAATTCAAAAGAATCCGTTCCCCATCAGTTGAGAAGACCAAAGGCTTCACATAATCATCCCTCTCAATTAAAGGTGGTCTAATTGATAGCAGTTTAGTCCATGATTCCTTCACACCATATTTTTCCATCACCCAAATGACAACCCCATAGGTATTGGCAGAAACAATACATAGAGACCCTCCTAGCACATCCAAACTCGCATTAACACCCCTGAACCGAACCCCCTGCGGCATCATCACTTCAAAATGCTTCTCACTCTCAATATCAAAAGCCATTATTTTAATAAATTCACCAGATCTCAAGTGCTCAAGATTCTCCACCAGCGTATGCAATGCTCCATTGACGTGCACGCGCCAGATCCCTCTCAAGAAGGGCAGCGGGTAAGGGAAGTTCTCAATTGCTTTCCACGAATTCGATTTAGTACTGTAAATCTTAGCCTTAGAATAGATCCACATATGGGTTATCGAGTTCCTCACTTCCTCAACTCTGACAACCTTATAAACATCGTTCATTGAATCATAGCCAAACCCATACGCAACCTTGCAGTAAGAATCCCCAGAATTTGGCTGCTCAATAACATTAACGGGTAAAACCTTATAATATCTCGAAAAGGGGTTCCACAAAACGGGAGGCTCACTCGTCACAACCACCAAACCATTGCAAGAATTGGTGATACTGTCCACAGTTTGATAATAAAAAGGAGGCTTGATAACATGGGCCTTGTCGAGCGAATTCAAATCGACCGAATACAAAACGAGGCCTCCCAGAATCAAATTACGATTGGAACTAGAAAGCAAAGAGCGACGCAAGTGCAATTTGACGAAATCTTGACTGTCTATCTGGAAACACCACCATCTTGCAACAGCGCGAAATCGCTTGAGGGATTTGACGGGTAGGCGGCATAGTATTTCCACGATGATTTCCAAGGGAAGATTCGCCATATTTCTGTCTTCGGCACTTTCCTTTCATCAAGGGTTTTCTATAGATTCGTGGAGATGGTTGCGTCACATACCAAAATGGACATGTGGCGAAGTCTTCCATCGTATACGCGTACGCCCCGGTAATTCAACTTTTTCTCCCTTGTATGCATCCTTTTCCAAGCCCCTAATCCATTTAAGGCAATGTTGAATATGCAATAACATTGAATCTTATATGAGTTATTCAATGATGTAATAGTATTGATATTGTATGTTTCAAATGATGCGTGCCTTTTTCCATTTACGGAAAGATGTAATAATATTGATAATTTATATCAAATTAGGTAAAAATTTGTGTGAGACGGTCTCACAGATCGTATTTTGTGAAACATATATCTTATTTGGGTCATCCATGGAAAAATATTATCTTTTATAGTGAATATCGATAGATTTGACCCGTCTCACAGATAAAGATCGGTGAAATTATCTCACAGAAGACCTACTCATCAAACTATGTTCGTATGATTTAGTTAACGAAACGATGTAATGATATTGAATTTGTATGTCTTATGTAAACAATATTGAATTTTATAATGTTGCTCAGATGATGCGTGCACACTGATCAGTTCAGGAGGAGATGTAATAATATTAATCGTTAATTTTATATTATTAAATTTGAGATATTTAGAGTAATTATTTTTGGATGACAATGTCTGTTTTAATAATTATATATGTGAATAAAATGTTAAAACTTTAATGTAAGTCACATGCAGTTCAACAGATATAGTATTTGTTTATTAGTCATTAAGTTGTATGTTCAATTCCTACTCGAATCTTTTTTTTATTCTTTTCTTTTTTCTATTTATTTTTTAAATTCATATATCAAAATTGTAGTATAACCCTTCACTATTTCTTATAATTATATTTTGATCCTCATTTCAATATAAACCAAATGAATTATAAAAAAATATTGGACAAGTACACAACGCATGCGTCGATATCAAATTACGTGTGTATCACTTAGTTCACGAGATGATATATATCTTACATAGTAAACAATATCGTATGTAATATTTTCGACTCAACCATACATCAAACGGCTTATAATGAATCATACATTAGTTTTTTTATACGTCGTTGGAACTACATTGGGGATTGAATGAACCGAGGCTAATCTCTTCCGACATAGAAAATATTCGTCATCCTTTTTTTTTTGAAAAATATGAATATTAATTTTTTAATATATTGAAATTAATATTAATTTTAGAAGTCAAATTTAAATGTAAACTAGGAGGACCTCTCTCTTAATATATTTTGGACAGAAATAATGCCTATATTTCCGATATTAATTTACTCAATTATCTTTTAAAAATAGATTTTTTAGAAATATTAGTATATACTTGGTTTATTTAATTGATTTTGATTGGTTCGATTAAAATACTGCTATTTTTTTTAAAAAAATAATATTAATAAAGGAGAAATCGACCCCGTGCCCGTTGCTAAGAATGTGCGTATTGATAATTTTATTTTAAAATATTTAAAATACCGAATCAAACGAGGAATTAAAAGTAAAATAATAGTTTTATTTAGAAAAATACGAAACACGCGAAATTTGATATCCCGTGAAGGAGAAAACCTTTTGACTTTTTAGAAATATAGCTTGCAATATTATAAATTTTTTATTAAAATTTGTGGATATCATTTGTTTTCTTGTTGGTTGGACCTTCGGATATGTGTGATTGTTAGAACTTCCCAAATAAACAAGAAATAGATTTTTTAAAATAAGTTCGATTATATAAAATTTTTATCCTCAGAAATTTATTAGGCCAAAATCTAGTAGTGATTTCCTAAGCTTATATTAGCATATTTAATAAAATGTAAAAACATGTGTTGTAAAATCCAAGATTTTTGTATAATCGTGATAATATTTTGTAATTTAATGGTACTAGGATTTGCGCAATCTTCGGGTATCTATATCATTATAATATGTAAGATTTGCAAGATTATCTATAGTTAGTGGATAATTATATCGTGCACAATATTTTTGGAGCTCGAAATTTAAGATAATATTGTGTATATATTTTGAATTTGTGATAAATAAATAGATCACGATCTAAGGAATTAAATAAAGAATATTTGGATATGAACATGTAAAGTTTTGGATATAAATTCAAAGTTGGAAAGATTTTTTACCAGATTTGATATGATATTGATACCAGATAAAAGATATAAGATTTGATATGATAATTATCCTTGATTTAAAGTTTGATTCAAATTCCAAACACAAAGATAAAACACGATCAGGATAGCAGCCAACCCCTATAAATAGGAGGACCCTCCCATTCAAATTTTACACCTCAATTTTCGAATTTCTCTCTATTATTTTCGAAATTTCCTCCAAAAAATTCTGCACGAGTCATCAAAATTCTGTCCAAGTTCAGAAATTCGTTTCTCTCGCTCGGATAGACTGAATCCGATCTCCACCGTTCAGAATATGTTTCTATATGTTTTGAATAACATATCCAAATTTCGGCCAAATCCAATGGTTAATTTTTTGTTTATAGTCTTCGTAAGAAAACTGCTCAGATTTTAGGCGAGAAACAGCATACCTACGATTTTTCATCCATAAGCAGGTTAAAGAAACTTCTGAACTCGATCTTCACCGTTCGTAATTTAAGTAACATACTTATGAACATACTATAAAAGTTTGAGCCCGATCCAACGGTTCAAATAGGTGCAAGGAATTTTACAAGACGGCTGATTTTTCGATAGATGTGCTGTTGCGTTTTCGAAGCATGATTCTTCTATGGGTTCCGAGTTCTTCATGTTTTCTTCCAGTCTAAGATAAGTGGGCTTGTTTTAAAATATGTTGCGTAGGAATTATTTCGTTTTCGAAAGTTTCGGTCGAGCACCGTCCTTCTGTCTCTACATTTTTTATGAAATTTGGTACGTTACGTGTTGGCACTGTGAGGATTCACTGAAAATGGGTGGGAATCCCAACATATGGCCCTTCACGGTGGGATAGAACCGTTTTATAGCCTCGCCTCCTTAGAGGATTAAAAATTAGGGACTGATATCGGTAAATCATAGAAGGTGGAAGAATCGCAGTGCTATTATGATATGAATATGATGTTACGTTATGAAAATCATGATGTGTTTATGTGTTATTTTCGAAAATGGTGTAAATATTTTTATGTTGTGCTCGAACGGCCCCCACTTGCTGAGTGACGACAATATCACTCACCCCTTACTCTACCATCCCAGATAAATCAGAAAAGAAAATCGAGGAAGATGAACAAGACCAGTTTTGGGGTTGATAATAAGATGATTCAAGAAGTTTATTTTTGTTTTGACTTAGTAAGTTGTAAACGCTTCCGCATATTTTTTTTATCATTTTAAGAATCTACGTTGTAAAGATAATCTTTTGATTGATTATGAGTAATAAACTGGTTTTTGGTTTATACTGTACTACGAGACTTGTTGTTTTCAATTGTGTGGTTGTAAAACAACGCCGGTGTCGACTAACCAGGTCGCGGGGCGTGACATGTGTGATACGGTTTCACGGGTCGTATTTTGTGAGACAGATCTCTTATATAGGTCACCCATAAAAAATATTATTTTTATGTTAAGAGTATTACTTTTTATTGTGAATATCGGTAGGGTTGACGTATCTCACAGATAAAGATTCGTGAGACCGTCTCATAAAAGACATACTCTTAAAAACATCGACATATCTACAGTCCAATGCGATAACTCGGGTTCGAAGATTTATCTCATGCACATGTTTTCGTTTTAAAAAATTCGATATACTGGTGTATGTATGTATACCTTGTGATTGCATCAGTGGTCTCATATTTTGTTCGTGAGCATAGATAGGCAAATAGACAAATATTGTAGTTCATTATATAGCTCTTTTTGTTTTTCCCTCTCCCTCATCTTTTGTGTGGGTGAATGACGAGTTTCCCTTGTGACTTGTAGAAAATGATAACAATCGATAAAAAATTTCGAGTTTGTCGTTAAAACAAAATTTATTTATTGTTTAATATAAATTTGTGAGCATTCCCATTCATCAGATATGGGATACGCACGCGAGGTCATCCATCTTGAAAATAAATGGATTTTGTAAACTTTATGATACGTCTCACAAAATACGATCCGTGAGATCCTCTCATACAAGTTTTTGTCCGAGAAATAATTATTACACCCATATACATGCATTCTCAATAATGCTTTTAATCCTAGATAATAATAATACATTTTTAAAATTACAATATTCTATTTATATAGCTTATGTTTGCTATTATTTGATGTACACGTTTATGTAATTGTTAACGAAGTTCAGTAACCGAAGTCTGGATTGTCGTATTTCAAAATGCATTTATTTTTAGGAAAATTGGTGTGCATAAACATAAAGATGTCAATTGGGTGAGTATGAGGCGGATTTGGCTAAACCCAAGACCCTCCCCATGAAAAAAACTTTGACCCATTACCCGCCCCATCCCGGTTAAATATTCTTCGGACCCACCCCACCTTGAATACGAAACGGGGCCGGGTAGACCCGTGAGACCCGAATTTTTTTAAAATAAAAAAGTAATCTTTTTTCTCACATGACTGAATTATGAAACAGACAAGCCTCTAAATACAACATTGTGGAAAATTAATTCATGTCTTCGACCATACTTAATAATAACAAACTAAGTATTTTCACGACATAAAGAATTACATAAATAAGAGTTACTAGCTCTCCAAAAAAATCTTGACATCCCCGAAAATAAGTCATAACATAATTTAAACATATCAAAATAAAATTAGCGAGTAGACAATATTTTAGACACGTTTTTCGGGATCATTTTCCTCTTCATCAAGAATGGTGAGACAAGTTGGTAAACTACTTGAAGAATTGACTACAAAATTAAATAAAGAAAGTACATTGAAAAATAAAACTGTAATTTCAAATTGTAAAAAAATGTAAATTAAAAAGAGAAAGTACAGTAAAAAAATTAAAATGAAAGTACAATAACAAAATAAAATTTTGATTTATTTACCTTTCACTTCACCCCACAACCATCTTTGCGAGCACATCAATGCCTCCAAAGTCGTTGGATTAAGTCTACTAAGATGAGGACCAACTATTTTTCCACTATTGCTAAAAGCAGATTCAAATGCAACAGTTGACATAGGAATAGCTAAGACCGTTATGGTTCAGGTGAGTTACTAAAAAAATGAAAATTAATAAAACTAAAACCTTAGTGTATTTATATCCACATATATGGGGCGGGTATTATAAGACCCATGACCCGTCTCATATCCGGACGGGTCTGAAACACTCGTCCCATGACCCATTTAGTATGCCCAAACCCATCCTATACACGCGTGTCCATTGCGGGTCTGGGTAAAACCCGGACCCATTGACATCCCTACATAAATGTGTTGAATCTAAAAAAAAACTTTTGTGAAACGGTCGTATAGATCAATTTTATGAGACATATATTCTATTTGGTTTCTGATATAATTTTTCTCTTACAAAATAAAATTTTAAGGAAAAATTCTAGGTATATAAATTAACTTTATTCAAATTACAATTGACTTTATTGTCCCAATTACTCGATCACATTACAAGTAAGTGTGAATTGCTAATATGCGATTTTTGAGTAAAATAATATTCCTTGGAATTATCTAAATCTTGTATATGGTATACAAACAACATATGACTTTCGAATTGGCGAATTTCAAACGATATTTTAGAATATTGATTTATGTAATTGAAAAAATCCGTAACATTGATTTAAAAAATATTATTAACCAATTATTTATTTTTATTATGCATTTATTTATTTATTATTATCATTTGATTATTAACTTGTAATTTCATATATTATTATTATTATCACCGTCGTATCAAAAAGCATGGATCCAAATGTCACATTAACACATTCAATAACTCACGTTCATTGTAACATTAAAACTCATTATTTATGAGTCTTATTGTCTACTTATCCATATTTATTTTTATCTTACATAAATAAATACATTTCAATTTTATTTACACAATTTAATTGATTATTACTTAAAACAAATATTATTATTATTTTAAAATATATTTATTAATTAAAATTAATTTATCCTATTTTACGAATGTAATTTATGTAAAATTAAAATTTTATTATTAATTTGAAATGTAGGAGCACAACATAGGAAAAAAATCACACTTGCATAAAATTAAAAATAAACTGTCCAAAACATGTAAAATATTAATTCAAGTATTGTTGTTGTATTATGCTCAAATTTGCTCAACTAAGTCGATATGAAGTTGATGATGCACTTGACTGTCACGTAATTCAGAATTTGTCCAAAGATAATCATGAAATCCTCGTTTTGAACCTTTGACGGGTTGTACGATTGTCTTCTTTATTTAGGTCTACATCTAGACTCGTATCTTGGTTGGATGAGGTTTTTCTTTGCCCCCGACTCAGAGGTCCTCGCCTTCTTCATGCTAACAAGATGATCAACGGACTATAGAATAAACATTAATGGACGACCTTTTACGATTCTCGACACTTGCTCGATATTAAATATAATGATATATATATATTATCATCATTATTATTAGTGCCAATATTTATTATTATAAATATATGTATTTATAAATATAAGTATTTATTATTATTATATTATAAATTGAATAAATATTTTTTAAAAATAAAAGAATTGAAATTAAGAATGACTATACCCATCCGAAATGGACATGAGACATTCTCATTACAATAAATATTTCATTCTACTCGATGTACGAATGCTCGTTATTACATCATTATTTAGTATTCTGATGGATATATTTTATTATAAATTTTTTATTTATATTAACGACAGATATATAGGAAAATTAAATTTTATATTTAATTTAAAAATGTATTTCGGTAATCCAGCAAACATAGGATACAAAACATTATGATGGGTTGACCAATTAATAAAGGGGAAATCATATTATTATTTCAATCAAATTATTTCCCAAATCTCTCCAAATCACGTTCAAAAAAAATATTTTAAATCTCGTTATTGATTTCACGAGTCTAATTCATGCCCAAACTTTATTCACCCACAATAAATAAGCTCCCTATAAATAGCGAATTAAGCGATGCACATACCACCAAACCAATAAATTACAAACTTTGATTTATTAGCTCCAAGAATGGCTAACAAGTCGGTCTCATTGATTTTGGTTCTCTGCTTCGTATTCGTCTCCGCTTATGCACGTCCCTCCACCAACATGCTCCGAGGCCTAAAACCCGTACCTACCCAAGCCCCGAGTTCTAAGGACCCGGGCTCTCACGTCAACGTCGCTTTAGACCCTAAGGATCCCAAGGTTGTAGAACTTGGAAAGTTTTCTATCGATGAAGAAAACAAGAAAGCCGAATCCAAGTTGAACTTTGGTGGTGTTCACAAGGCTGTGTACGGCAGACATGGCGATGCGCAAATGTACGCACTTGTTATCGGTGCAATATCGGACGCCACCGGCTCCGACGAGTACTATGCGTACGTGTCGGTCGACCACGATTCTAAAGAACTCGTTGCCTTCATTAAAAAAAATTAAATTGATACATTATTATTGAATAATGTAATATGCACGAAGCCTGGCATTAGTTTTTTTTAATGTAAAATTCGTGCAAATAATAATTATGCAGTAATTATACAATATAATATATATAAAATGTGTTTCTGTTAAATTAGTGCATTTCATATTTGTTTAGTTGCCTAATTAATTCTTTTTTCTGATCATATTTGTTTAGTTGTCTAACTAATTCTTTTTTCTGATTATATATTAATGTGTGTGATTATTTTATTATTGAGTAGGTTTCTTGTGAGACGGTCTCACGAATCTTTATCTGTGAGACGGGTCAATCCTACCGATATTCACGAAAAAAAGTAATATTTTTTAATGGATAACTCAAATAAGAGATCTGTCTCATAAAATACGACCCATGAGACCGTCTCACACAAGTTTTTGTCTTTATTATTTGGTTGGCCGCTCAACACGCTTGAGAAACAAGGAAACTGAAAAAAAATGTATATTTTAACAAATATGTAATTTGTTGGAATAATTTTTTAGGTAATTGTCCTCCCCAGAGATCAATACATTTGGAAAAAAAAAAGTGGTTGTTTCACTTAAGTCTCGGTTGAAAAAGTTTGTCTTTGTGTGTATAATCTCTAAAATTATAAAAATATGATATCGATGATTTTCTTTCCTTAGAATATATTATAATCATTTCTACATCTCTTAAAAACTATTATTTTATTAAAATCTCAAAATATATTCTTGATTGCCTCAAATCTTAATTCAATGTATGACATTTTGAATTTTTTTGGATCTAATCTACCAAAACAAATAGTAAAATATACATCTTATACGGTGAGGTCATTTATCCAAATGGTCCAAACCTAGGACTGCAAGAGATTTGAGTCAATTCAAAAAATATTTTATTCATATTCAAAATTATTAAATTCGGACTAAAATCGAACATGCTCGAACTTGTTTTTAGCCGAACTTGAATTCAAATTATTTTGTCCGATAGTTAGCAAACTTTAATATTTTATTAATATATTATGATTATATACTAAACAATTTATATTTCGAAATTTTTAGTATTTATTTCGTCAGATAGTTCAAATTTCTCACAAAACATATTCCCATGCTTCAAGTCAAACTTGAACTGCTACAATTAATCAAGGAAAAAAATTAAAAAATTTAGAGTTTCGAATTGAGCTTAAACGCGAAATATATATATAGAATGTGCAGGTGCATGCAAATATAAATTCTATGCATTAATTAAAAAATTATGTCAAAGATGTTATGTTAGATTGTTTAAATATATTCATTTATATAACATATATATCTAACATAATTTTCACGATTTTCATAAAGTCCCAATAACCATTATTATCAGAATACTTCAATCTTTTCAAACTAAATAAAATCCAAAACTTGTATTTCTAAAATTGTTCAAATCGAATTTATAGCGAAAAAAAGTTTGTTCAGTTGTAAAGAAGAAGTAGCTAATTTAAGAAGAAGAAAAAAATCAGCTGATTGCATTTATTCATAACTGCTACTTTCATCAAATACTGAACAAAACTTCTATGAGAAAACGACTATAAATAGAGACGATTGAGGTCCCTAAGCACACATCTCATAAGAAATATACACCATCTATAAAGGGCGTGAAGTGTTTAGAAGATTTCAAGCGAGAGGAAAATCAGAAGAATTTCAAAAAATTTCAATGGCCGGATATAACATTCGATTTATTTCCGCATATTGATTATCATGTTTATATACGTATATAAACATGATTTTTAGAAAAAATTCTAACAAATATACGATCCAACTGCGCACACAAATTTTCACCACCCTTTAATTAACGAAAAGGTGTAAATGATACATATGACATGCAGAATATATAGGACAATTTTACCAACGAAAGAAATTGTCTAGTTTTAGGCTTCTGCACACGAATAAATTAGCAGCAAGCAAGGACTAGTATGCCAATTCCTTTGCTAAGAGAGTCGAGCAAAGACTTATTATGTATACTCCGCGTTTGTCTCGTGACACCATTGAGTTGAGCTGATTGCACGATTAGTATGTTGGATCTCGGTTTTCTCATGCCCTAAACGCAGCGGAAGTTTAAAAATTTTTGGATCTTAACATTCAAGATATTGTTTGGGCATTCGTATGATTTTATAATCAAACATTCATAGGGTGTTAGAATTATACCTTTAGTGAATTAAATCACTTGGCTCCAACTAATCCGGTATAGGCGGATCTAGCTCTTGATGAATCCCTACGAACGATCTTCAAAAACTCTTTCCTTCAATCCTTCTAATTAGATCCACGACTAGAAGATTTGTACCTCTTCTAATTTACACTAGAAAAATTAGAAAGATTTTGTGTTGGAGATCAAATATCGGGAGACGACTCAACCTTAGAATTTCTTCAAGGTGGCCGAAAATATTTAGGAGAGGAGGAGAGCCTTTATTGAAAATTACAAGGGGTGGAGGCTAGGGTTATGACTTGATTAATCCTATTTATAATTAAGTCATGCCCTAATATTTTATAATTAACATTAATGGACTTGATTAATTAATTGGGCTAGTCCAACTAGTTTTATTTAATTAATCAAAGTCCATTAAGAACTTAAATTATTTAGTATGTTGGACTTGTACTCCTATCAGCCCATTAAACATACTTCCAATTATATTTAATTTTATATTTAATATACTCAACCTTTGAGCTTAATAAATTAAATACATTATAAATTCAACATTTGAATTTATTATTTAAATTATAAATTCAACTCCTTGAATTTATATCACATCCAAAATTTAATATCTAATAAACCCAACATTTGAGTTTAATAAATTAAATTCTCAAATTTTATAAATTCAACACCTTGAATTTATTCTCTCAAAATTTTAATTATCATAAATTCAACTCCTTGAATTTATTATATAATATAAATTCAACTCCTTGAATTTATTATATAATATAAATTCAACTCCTTGAATTTATTCTCTCAACAGGAACAAACGATCCAATTCTTGTGTGACCCCTCAATGGTTCAGGGATACTGCTAGCCGTGGGTTCACAACTCTTTGTGATTCTGGACATAATCTTTTATTCGGGCTTACCCTAGTTAGCCCCATTCTTTTCATCAACAGCTTGATCAAGAATGTCAGAACTCATTTCTGATTGCACCCATCGGATCATGGTAAGAGCGTCTAGTAGCATCGCCCCATGATCCCCTAGGTATCACTGATAGTGCCTGCAAGAACCAGTCGATTATGATTAACGTACAGTACGGTCCCTTCATCTCATATATCCCGATCAAATCTGCAACCATTGGTTCATCGAGGGTTGCATATTAATAAAATAACTATGTGATAACTATAATAGTGGCATCGCGTGTACTATTTGAGAACTCTTTCTCTAATGTACATCTCATACTCTGGCCAGAGATTCCATACACCATTATTTCATCAGATCACACAGGATATCCACACCCGTAGGGGAGCGGTGAATTCCCGACTACAATGCACTGGCTCCTATATATGTCGCAACTGTACCCAACCTCGCCACCTGATGACTCTCCTGGAGCCGGTAAACGAGTCAAAGCACAACCCTAGCATATAGAGCCTCAGTGTTGTCCCGGATCGTAAGGACTAATGGTGTACAATTATAACCATGGACTTATCCTCTCGATGAATGATAACCACTTGGAAAGTCCGAGGGAGGGTTGTTCGGTATAATCATCATATGACTATCCATCTGCATGTTCGGACATCTCTATGCCCTTACCAAGAAACGCAGTACACAACATCACAGATGCTAGTCTCGAGCTCAAGCGGCCTTTATCCTTATTTTAGGCGGCTGAATCGACTAGGAACGGATTTAGAATATGCATCGTTTACAAATGAGTTTCAACATCGAATTACGATTCATTTGTATTAAAGCATAATCAAGGACTTTATCTATGCTGATTGCATGGGTATACAGATAAAGTAAAACAAGACCATGAAAAGTTAAATTATATTAAAATAAAGATTGTTTATTACACTTGAGTCAATAAATTCCCTAGCCAACCGTTGACTTGCAGGGCATCTACTCTAACATAGTATACATTCAGCAGCTTAACTTTGAGTAGAACAAAGCTCTTTCACCATGATTCGTTGTAGAAAACTTGCAAAAATAGTGGCAGGTGTCATGTCAAGTATGGTTGAACTGAAAGAATTGAAGATTATAGGTACCTTTGGCCTATGGGAAGCAAAGGAGTATAAAATTAAAGAAAGTAATGCTTGTCTATGTGAGCTTGAGTCTCTCCCCAATTTGAAGCTTTTCCAAACGTTGTCAAATATTACAAGTTTTTTGTTTCTATCATGTAGCCTGGTGCATATATTATGTTCTCTACCAGCCAAGGTTTCGTCGATCAATCTCAAACCTGATATTTCAGTAATTTCTTTCTGAAGTTTAAGCATCTCAATTTGTTGACCTACAACCACCTGCACAACCTCGTCAAATAATCTCCTCTCTGTCTATCCTCAATTATTTCCACCATAGTTGTCTTTCAAACACCTCCTGCACTGCAAATGGCTACGATAGGGACATGGCTATCTTTCAAAGACTCGAAAATGTCTTCCTCGATGCGTCTTCTTGATTCAAACTTCATAGTCGACATTCTTGAGAGAGAGACCATTGATGATGGAGGAGCTGGATAAGATATTGCTCCTTCGTTTTGTAGTTTTAAAATTTCTCACGATATCGAGCTTCTTCAGTCTTCTGCACCATATCGAGCCTCCTCTTTTTGAACCCCGAATTGCATCCCTGAGGCCTTGAATATTGTCGTGGCAGCACCACAAATGATCAAAATGGCGCTTGATGGGAGGCCAGAGGACAGCAGTAACTATGCATTTGCCAACTTCTTTCACATATTCAAACCCACTTTCCGCCATTATCTTTACTATATGTAGGAATTTAGTGCCACAAAAATGAAAATCTCGGAAGTAATAAGGGACGATAAAAAAAATTGTGAAAGAAACTGCGGTGAATACGGAGCACAGCAAATTTGAATTGGAATGATCACAGAAGTAACTAATTACGGAAGACATGGATCATAGTACATGTTAGTACTTAGAGCTTCTACGCGGTCCTGGGTCTAATGACTAATGGTGCACTACCATAACCGCGGAGTATTCCACTCAATAAATGATAACCACTTGGACAGTTTGAGAGATAGTTGTTCAGTGCATAATTATACGATCATCCATCTGTTTAGAAAATACGGTACACTTCCTATTGAGTTTTAAGATCTTATGCGAGGCAGACCTCATTGTATCTATAGTATATTCAAAAACTTTATCTATACAGATAGATAGATAATATAAATATCATAATTGGATAAAATAGAAAAATATTGTTAAAATAAAAATTATTTTTACATAAGAGTCAATAAAACTCAAGTCACAAGTTGGTTCGCTAGACACCTACTGTAACAGAATAAGTAATGCTCAATATAGCTCGAAATATTATTTGAGAATATTCGAAATAGTCTCGGATTCAATAATTTTAAATATGGATTAAACTATATAGAACTAGTATGAGTCGTTTGCGCCCATATGGATATGTTTTATTGATCGATCGAGTGTAAATTGCAAGTTGATTGGTGTCTAAAATTAGAAATTTTAAAAGAAACTTTGAAAAAAAATGGAGGTATTTTAAGTCAATAATTTTTTAACCGAAGTTTTTATGCAATACAAAAAAAAAAGCAAAATCAATTTAATTATCTACTAAACAAAATCATCAATTCCATATATATGTGAAAGATTAATGAATAGGTATCTTGTGAGACGGTCTCACGAATATTTATCTGTGAGACGAGTCAATCATACCGATATTCACAATAAAAAGTAATAATCTTAGCATAAAAAGTAATATTTTTTCACGAATAACCCAAATAAGAGATCCGTCTCACAAAATACGACCTGTGAGACCGTCTCACACAAGTTTTTGCCAAGATTAATTATGAAAAGCACAATAAATAAAACCTTTAAAATCTCTAAATTTTGTGTGTGTGTGTCTATATATATATATATATATATATATATATATCATTATACGTAACTTATTTCAATATATTACATGCATCTCTAGATTTAAAGCCTTTAAAATCTCTAGATATTAACAACTTACGAATATATTACATGCATCTCTAGATTTAAAGCCTTTAAAATCTCTAGATTACATATATACACACACACGTAACTTACGAATATATTACATGCATATGGGTAAATCTGAAGTCAACCAACCAAAAAATGAGCCAAAATATATCAAATGAGACGCATGCAAAGCAGTTGTGTTGCTATATAAACACAAAGCATTACTCTCCATTTCCTCACCAACAAGAAAGAAACTAAGACGAGGCAACATATATATATATATATCTTCACAGAATAAGAAAAGATGGAACTCAAATCTTGCCCTCTTCTCTCCGCGGTCCTCCAGGTCCTGGTGGCTTCGTTTCATTACCAAGTCTCCGCCTCCTTCGTCGGCATTTGGAAGCCAATCGAGGACCTGAACTCACCGCTTGTGTTGGAGATCGTCAGATTCGCCGTGTCGGAGCACAACAAAAAGGACGGCGCGAAGTTGCAGTTTGTGAAGGTGGTGAAGGGCGAAAAAGAAGTTGTGGAAGGTTTTAATTACAAATTGGTCATCACCGCGAATGATGGAGCCTCAGGAAACGCGCCGGGAAACTACGAGGCTGTTGTGTGGGACAAGCCTTGGGCGCATTTCAGGCAACTCACGTCATTTACCAAAGTTTGAAGGGAGATGATGATGTGCAACGCTCGTGTCTCCTGAATAAAGATGTTTTTTTTTAATAAGATGTATGTAATGAGACTTGAGAGAATCTAGATTTTCTTTTTTCACCATATCAATATAATTGGATTTATCCAGCCTTTTGAATTCCATCTTTTTCTTTTTTATTTTATTTTTTGGAAATAATGCTATGATCTTTTTCTACAATCGTTGGAGTAATTCATTTCACAGTGGTGAATTTAATCCCATTTTAGCTCGTATTATTTTATATTTTGATTTTGAAATACTCATGTACTTTATTTCGATAAATTTTGATATTTCATCATATATTTATTTCAAAACACATTTTTTTAAAAGTCAAATAATTTTGTTAAAAATCCATTGAAAGATTGTCATTGATTGATGAATTTGAGATGATACATTTCAAGTTTCTTGACTTGTTTAATTGAACAAACTTGAAATGATTTTCGAAATTTAAATATAATCGTAATGAATTTCAAATACGTCCATAATATAGTCTTTTTCTGGGATCTTTTAAAATATTTCACATGGTGCTAAACGTTATTTATCGTTAAAAAGTATGTTTCGTGTGAGACGGTTTCTCGTAAAATTATATCCGTAAGATAGATTGACTCGCTCCATATTTATAAAAAAAAATATTTTTGACAAAAAAATAATATTTTTCATAAATCAGGTTGAGTTGGATATCTTTCTCACAAAATTGATTTGTGTGACGATCCCGAAATTATTGTCATCATAAATTTTAGATTTTGTATGTCTTATTATATTTATTTCAGGAACCTCATATGAGACATCATATACAAAACTTTAAATATTTGCAGTATTAACTCCTTTAATAATAATGTACAATTTTTTTCATGTCCTTTTGGATATTTTGTCATGGAACATGAATTATGTTTATTTTGTTTTTTCAGAATGTATCTTTGATCTTAATGTTGCTAGTTCTTATTTATTTAATTATTTTTTATAATTAACTTGATTTCCTAAATTTTTTATAAAAATTAACATATTATATTAAAATATAATATCACAATAATTTATTTCATACAATAATTGATTAGAGATAAGCATTGTATTCAGAGGAATTAAGAATTTGTTCAGATGGATTTATGTATTTTGGTACAAGTGAAACATAAAAATTACGGCTGATATATTAGGACATAAAATTTTCTCCCCTAAAATTATCAAATCTGTTTTATTTTTATGTAAAAAAACTCAAATATAAAATTATGAATATGTCTATTGTGGAGTAGAATATATGTGAGACGAGTCGACCTGACTCATATTTTCAATTAAAAATAATTGTTAGAGTGTACTAATCATAATTGCTTGTTAGAGTAATCAAAACGAGATGCTTGAGCTTCTGTACGCTTTAAAATATTTGAGTTGCACCGTTACTATCAGGTACAACTTTTGACAAACGTTAATTCCTACAGTTAGTATTAGAGCCAAACACTAATTTCTACACTTAGTATTAGACCCAAGATAATGAGTTTGATTCTCATTTATTGCAAGGAGTGCAATTATTGGTGTTAAAGTGCGGAAAAAATGAATTTCTGGGAATACATTTTTGTTTATGCATTAGTCTTTACAGAGACAAACACCACCTATTTATAGTAGCTAGACCAAAGGAAGAAACGTAATAAGGCAAAACACGTTTATTGTGATGACCCAACTCTTACTGCTAACACTAGCTAACAACCCCCCCGGCAAGCTTCGTATAAATTGCAAAGACCAAGCTTGGACAACAGAAAATCATATTGTTCTCTGCCCAAACTCTTGATGAAGACATCGGCTAGTTGATTATCGGTAGAAACGTGAACGGGCCGAATATGTCAAGGCCCGAAACTCAAGGTTGACACCGGCGTTGTTTAACAATCACACAATGGAAAACAACCAGCCTCGTAGCACAGTATAAACCAAAACCAGTTTATATATCATAATTCAAATGAAATAACAAATGTCTTTACAATACCGAAATCCCAAAACGACATACTTAAATGCGAAACCGTAAAACTGAATAATCATAATAAACCTTAAACTTAATATAAAATCTTGATTGTTCACCAGCCCCAAAACTGGTATGATTCCTCTTCCTCGAGTTCCTCCTCGGGTTTATCTGTGAAGGGTTGTAAGGGGTGTGAGTATTTTGGGAATACTCAGCAAGTGGTGGTGTATCGAGCACAATAACACAACATGCACAATTTCGAAGATTTAAACATTTAACACATGACTTGCATACATAATCCATAGCACATGCATAACATTGACCAGCACTGAGATTCATCTACTTTCTATGGTTTACTGACGTCAGTAGATAATACCAATATTGGTGTCCACAATATGAACAAAGACATCTTCATATTTCAGGTCTTCCCACATGTTACCTTTGATCATGAGCGGTTTAATTTTCACAACATGACGGGTTCGTGATGTATTTCCTTAGTGTGGACTTGTAAAATACATTGTGGATTCTAGATGTATCTGGTGGCCATGTTATTCTGTAAGCCAATGTGCCAATCTTTCCAGATTTTTGAATAGTCCTACGTACCGAGGTTTCACTTTTTCAGCCTTTTGCAGAGAGTGATGTTATGTTATCTTACCCATGGTTTTCGACTCAAATCATCGGCTATCTTATTTGCCTTGCTGGCATGGTAGCTTATTGTCAAGTAACAATCCTTGAGTAACTCTATCCACCGTCTTTGTCTCATTTTTAATTCTTTTTGAATGAACAAATATTTGAGACTTGGTGGCCAGTGAGTGAATATTTCACACTTGGCACCATGGAGGTAGTGCTTCAAAATTTTCAAAGCAAAGACCACAGTTGTCAACTCGAGATTGTGAGTAGGGTAGTTTTGCTCATGCAGCTTTAGTTGACTAGCCTGTCTTCCATGAGTACGCCTCTGAGATCTTTCTTTGATGCTTTGCTGTAGATGATAAAATCCTTGTCCTCAGTAGATAATACCAACATTGGTGTAGATGCTAACTTCTTCTTTAATGTTTGAAAGCTCTTTCACATATTTCACTTTAGTTGAATTCATAGTTCTTTTGTGCAAGTCTCGTCGGTGATACGACTGCCGAAGAGAAGCCCTCGACGAATTTCAGCTAATAGCCTGGTAATTCAAAGAAGCTTCTAATTTCAGTTGCATTCTTATGTCTCGGCTAATCTAGATTTGCCTTTAATTTCTTTGTTCCACTGATATTCTTGATTTCGATCTCGTATGAACTAATTCTGAATTCTAACATTGGGGTGTCTTCTGCTCTGACCTTTAGCTGATGATAGCATGTTCTTAGGTCGAGCTTGGAGAAGACTGTAGCTCATTTAAGTTGATCGAAAAGACCGTCTATTATTGGAAGAATATATTTATTTTGATTGTGATCTTATTGAGTTCTATATAATCTATACACAATCTCATACTTCTATATTTCTTCCTTACAAATAGGACTGTAGCTCGCCAGGGGGATGCACTTGGCCTAATATGCTTTTTGTCTAACAACTCTTGAAGTTGTTCTTTTAGCTCCTTGAGTTCATCTGGAGCCATTTGATACAGTGTATTGGAGATTAGTACATCATTAGTACAAAATTTATCTCGAACTCTACTTCTTAGTCCGAGAAGATTCCAAGAAGCCTTTCTGGAAAAACGTATGAAAATTTTCGTAATACTGGAATATCTTCCAACTTCAGCTTATCTCCTTCTTGCACTTTGTTCACCATTGCTAGGTAAACTTCTTCTCTCGATATTATAGCTTTCCAAGTCAGGGTAACAGAAAAAATGTATTTCTGTTCCTTGGCATCGCCATAGTACCTGATTTCTTCTTGATTCAGGGTTTAGAGTTTGGCATTCTTACTATGACCATCTACTATTGCTCTTAGATAAACAGTTCATCCTTAGGATAACGTCGAAATCTACCGGAGTGAGTTGAATCAAGTCGACACTAAACATATGCGAATTGATACTAATTTTATCTTATTTTAAATTATCCTGATTACAATCTCAAAAATTAAAACCCATATAGAATATTGAACTTAACTCAATATCATAGCTTATTGACTTAAATCCCGAAAATTATAACCTAGTTGTTACCTCAAATAATTATTTTTTTAATAAATCTTACTTCCATCAAGACAATGAGCCTATCACGCTCTAACACAAAAGATTTAATTGAATGTCATTCTCTTTGAACCATTTTTAGTACCATAAAAAGTCAAAACTTATTGTACTATACTTTCCTTGATACCAATCAATATCTCATAACTTATTTTATTTATCTTAGGTCGTAGCCTACTTGTTATCCCAAAACAATATAAATTCCTTAATATGAGGATATTGTCTCACAAGATATTCCAAGGTCCTAAATATTTAAAGCTAGTGCTTAACATTCCTAATAACCCAAACTTAATGCCCACACAGTAAATTGTTAACACAAAATCAACTTCTCTATTGGAATACCCAAAACTTATTATATAATTCTTATATCAGATATTCTCATGTTAGTTTTTCATAATTAACTTATCATTCTCGAGTCAAATATTTAATCTTAAATTGAAAGCTTATGTCAATATATATCTTATATGTATATTCCCAACAATATAGACAAATACTAATTGTCCTCATAATAAAATTTCGACAAGTAGTTCAAGAAACACGTTGAACGAGATTTTTGAGAAAGTTTCCATAAGTAGAAAGTTTGGACATTGACCCATTGATAGAAAGAATACGTCGAGAGGATTCTAGAACAGTCGACGAAATTAAATTCTGAGTTTACTACGAAAAGTTATAAATTCTACGAAACTTTTTCTAAAATAACAAAAACGCGATTTCAAATATCTAAATAAAGGAATTTAGTGTTTTCAGACCACGCCTCACAACAAAGTTGTAATATTACTCGTTGGTCGTTCCGAAGGGGACTGCATCAGCATTTCGCCATAATCTGAAATTTTTTTCTTCCCAACTGGATTATGAACCTGGCGGCTCTGATACCACTCAAATGTCACGCCCTGAAACTCAGGGTTGACACCGGCGTTGTTTAACAATCACACAATCGAAAACAACCAGCCTCGTAGCACAGTATAAACCAAAACCAATTTATATATCATAATTCAAATGAAATAACAAATGTCTTTACAATACAGAAATCCTAAAACGACAGACTTAAATGCGGAAACGTAAAACTGAATAATCATAATAAAACTTAAACTTAATATAAAATCTTGATTGTTCACCAGCCCCAAAACTGGTCTGATTCCTCTTCCTCGAGTTCCTCCTTGGGTTTATCTGAGAAGGGTTGTAAGAGGGGTGAGTATTTTGGGAATACTCAGCAAGTGGGGGCGTATCGAGCACAATAACACAACATGCATAATTTCGAAGATTTAAACATTTAACACATGACTTGCATACATAATCCATAGCACATTTATAACATTGACCAGCACTGAGATTCATCTACTTTCTATGGTTTATTGACGTCAGTCCCTAATTTTTACTCCTCTAAGGGGGCGAGGCCGTATAGCGGTTATATCCTCCATCGCGTAAGGGTACGTCATGGTTGGGATTCCCACCCATATACAGTCGACTCTTCATAGTGCTTAAAACAGTATGACAATCAACACAAGAAAAGAGTAGAAAAAGAACATGTACTCGACTATATTTTCAAAAATACACGAAGGATGCATAATCGAAATTAATTTTTAAAACAGCCCACTTACCTAGACTGGAAGAAAACGTGAAAAACTCGAAAACCATAGAAGAATCATGCATCGAGAACGCAACATCACATCTACCGAAAAATCAGCCGCCTTGTAAAATTTCTTGCACCTTATTGAACCGTTGGATCGGCTCAAAGTTTTACAGTACGTTCACAAGTACGTTAAATAAATTATGAACGGTGGAGATCGGGTTTGGATGTCGTTTTAACCTGCTTATGGACGAAAAACCGTAGGTATGCTGTTTCTTGCCTAAAATATGAGCAGTTTTCTTGCGAATGATATAAACGAAAAACTAACCGTTGGATTTTTGCTGAAATTTGGATATGTTATTCAAAACATATGAAAGCATATTCTGAACGGTGGAGATTGGATTCCGAGCACCTGAGCGAGAGAAACGAATTTCTGAACTTGGACAGAACTTTGATGACTGCAGCAAAATTTTGGAGAGGAATTTCGAAATTTGAGATAGAAAATTCAAAAATTTGAGGTATAAATTATGAATGAGAGCTTCTTCTATTATAGAGGTGAGGTGAAAATCCTACCATAATTCGATTGATATTCTTTCCAAAATTTGGAGATAATTATTTCATAATTATCGAGATGCTCCTTCCATACATATTGATATGCTTCCTTGTTGAGAAAAGTTGCCTTGTTTGTAATATTTCCTTCCAATTAGGTGGATATACAACCTTAATTTACTGTGTATCTTGCACTGAATTTCGAATTCCGTGTATTTATTGGCTTTGAAGATTTTCTGCATACCATGTATTATTTATATTTTCGAATTTATTATAACTCGAAAATAAATTCTTATACATGTCTATATTTAATTAATTACATGCCCAAAAATCTAGGTACTCACAGAATAATCCCAGCTTGATTTTCTCTCTAATCAAATTAACTCTTCGACAAGAATAAGAGTAGGTCTCTTGTGAGACGGTCTCACGAATCTTTATCTGTGAGATGAGTTAATCCAACCGATATTCACAATAAAAAGTAATACTCTTAGTATAAAAAGTAATACTTTTTCATTGATGACCCGAATTAGAGATCTGTCTCACAAAATACGATCTGTGAGACCGTCTCACACAAGTTTTTGTCCAAGAAATAATTATTACACCCATATACCTGCATTCTCAATAATGCTTTTAATCCTAAATAATAATAATACATTTTTAAAATTACAATATTCTATTTATATAGCTTATGTTTGCTATTATTTGGTGTACACGTGTAGGTAATTGTTAACGAAGTTCAGTAACCGAAGTCTGGATTGTCATATTTCAAAATGCAATGATTTTTAGGAAAATTGGTGTGCATAAACGTGTTGAATCTAAAAAAAAAACTCTTGTGAAACGGTCGTATAGATCAATTTTATTAGACATATATTCTATTTGGTTTCTGATATAATTTTTCTATTACAAAATAAAATTTTAAGGAAAAATTCTATGTATATAAATTAACTTTATTCAAATTACAATTGACTTTATTGTCCCAATTACTCGATCACATTACAAGTAAGTGTGAATTGCTAATATCCGATTTTTGAATAAAATAATATTCCTTGGAATTATCTAAAGCTTGTATATGGTATACAAACAACATATGACTTTCGAATTGGCGAATTTCAAATGATATTTTAGAATATTGATTTATGTAATTGAAAAAATCCGTAACATCGATTTAAAAAATATTATTAAACAATCATTTATTTTTATTATGCATTTATTTATTTATTATTATAATTTGATTATTAACTTGTAATTTCATATATTATTATTATTATCACCGCCATATCAAAAGCATGATGTCCAAATGTCACATACTCATTATATTAACACATTCAATATCTCACGTTCATTGCAATATTAAAACTCATTATTTATAGGTCTTATTGTCTACTTATCCATATTTATTTTTATCTTACATAAATAAATACATTTCAATTTTATTTACACAATTTAAATGATTATTACTTAAAACAAATATTATTATTATTTTAAAATATATTTATTACTTAAAATTAATTTATCCTATTTTACGAATGTAATTTATGTAAAATTAAAATTTTATTATTAATTTGAAATGTAGGAGCACAACATAGGAAAAAAATCACACTTGCATAAAATTAAAAAGAAACTGTCCAAAACATGTAAAATATTAATTCAAGTATTGTTGTTGTATTATGTTCAAATTTGCTCAACTAAGTCGATACGAAGTTGATGATGCACTTGACTATCACGTAATTCAGAATTTGTCCAAAGATAATCATGAAATCCTCGTTTTGAGCCTTTGACGGGTGTACGATTGTCTTCTTTATTTAGGTCTACATCTAGACTCGTATCTTGGTTGGACGAGGTTTTTCTTTGCCCCCGACTCAGAGGTCCTCGCCTTCTTCATGCCAACAAGATGATCAACGGACTATAGAATAAACATTAATGGACGACCTTTTACGATTCTCGACACTTGCTCGATATTAAATATAATGATATATATAGAGCAATGATACCCTGCACACCTGTGGGCGCCTGCCTACGTGGCACGCCCACAACCACACAAAATTTTTTATTTTGTTTTTTTTAAAAAAAGCTGACCAATCATGCACCGCCACGTAGGCGGTGCTCATGATACCCTGCACACCTGGTGTGCAGGGTAACAAATTCGTATATATATATCATTATATATATATATATATATATATATACACATCATCATTTAGTATTCTGATGGATATATTTTATTATAATTTTTTTATATATTTATATTAATTTTTTTTATATATTTATTTTAAAAATGTGTTTCGGTAATCCAGCAAACATAGGATACCAAACATTATGATGTGTTTCGGTAATCCAGCAAAATATTCTCCAAATCACATTCTAAAATAAGCTCCCTATAAATAGAGAAGTAAGCCATGCACATACCACCAATCCCCAATAAATAACAAACTTTGATTCATTAGCTCAAAAAAATGGCTAACAAGTCACTCACTTTGATTTTGGTTCTCTGCTTCGTATTCGTATTCATCTCCGCCTATGCACGTCCCTCCACCAACATGCTCCGAGGCCTAAAACCCGTAGCTACCGATACCCAAACCCCGAGTTCTAAGGACCCGGGCTCTCACTTCAACGTCGCTTTAGACCCTAAGGATCCCAAGTTTGTAGAACTTGGAAAATTTTCTATCGATGAAGAAAACAAGAAAGCCGAGTCCAAGTTGAACTTTGGTGGTGTTCTCAAGGCTGTGTACGGCAGACATGGCGATGCGCAAATGTACGCACTTGTTATCGGTGCATCGGACGCCACCGGCTCCAACGAGTACTATGCGTACGTGTCGGTCGACCAAGATTCTAAAGAACTCGTTGCCTTCATTAAAAAAAATTAAATTGATGTTGCCAAAAGTATTAATTATTTCTGTAGTATAAGTTATTGAATAATGTAATATGCATGAAGCCTTGCATGAGTTTTTTTTAATGTAAAATTCGTGCAAATAATAATTATACAATATGATATATATAAAATGTGTTTCTGTTAATTTAGAGCATTTTATATTTGTTTAGTTGTCTAACTAATTCCTTTTTCTGATTATATATTAATGTGTGTGATTATTTTATTATTGAGTAGGTCTCTTATGAAACGGTCTCACGAATATTTATCCGTGAGACGGGTCAACTCTGCCGACATTCACAATAAAAGGTAATACTCTTAGCATAAAAAGTAAAATTTTTTCATGAATAACTCAAATATGAGATCCGTCTCACAAAATACGACTCGTAAGACCGTCTCCCACAAGTTTTTGTATTTATTATTTGGTTGGCTGCTCAACGCGCTTGAGAAACAAGGAAACTGAAAAAAAAAATTGTATATTTTAACAAATATGTAATTTGTTGGAATCCTTTTTTGGGGGTTAATCACTAATCAATTGTCCTCCCCAGAGATCAATAAATTTGAAAAAAAAATGGTTATTTAACTTAAGTCTCGGTTGAAAAAGTTTGTCTGTGTGTGTATAATCTCTAAAATTATAAAAATATGATATCGTTGATTTTAATTTCTTTCCTTAGAATATATTTTATAATCATTTCTGCATCTCTTAAAAACTATTATTTTATTAAAACCTCAAAATATATTCCTGATTGCATCAAATCTTAATTCAATATATTATATTTTGAATTTTTTTGAATCTAATATTCCAAAACAAATAGCTTATCATTTATCCAAATGGACCGAATTTAGGGTTGCAAGAGAATCGAGTCAACTTGAAAAATATTTGATTCATATTTAAGATTATCGAATTTGGGCTAAACTCGAACATGCTCCAACTTTTTTTAGCCGAAGTTGAATTCAAATTATTTTGTTTGATAGGTAATGAACTTTACTATTTTATTAATATAATATAATTATATAGTAAACAAATATATTTCCAAATTTTTTAGTATTAATTTTCGACGGATAGTTTAAATATCTCACAAAACATATTCCCATGCTTCAAATCAAACTTGAACTACTACAATTAATCGAGGAAAAAAAATTAAAATTCCAAACGTTGTCAATATTACAAGTTTTCTGGTTCTATCATGTAGCCTGGTGCATATATTATGTGCTCTACGGCTCTACCAGCCAAGGTTTCGTCGATCAATCTCAAGCCTGATATTTCAGCAATTTCTTTCTAAAGTTTAAGCATCTCAATTTGTTGACCTACAACCAGTGACGGAGCCAGAAATATGGCTCTGTCCGGCCTAGAATTTTAAACTCTAGAATCTTTTAATATTTTAAATTGATCTACCCGGATTAATATCATATTATTCCAAAATTATACAAAATGTACATATAATTTTTTTTAAAAAAATTGAGCCATCCGAGCAAAAGCCCGAGTATATTAGTGTGTAACTCCGCCCTTGCCTACAACCACCTGCACAACCTCGTCAAATAATCTCCTCTCACTCTATCCTCAATTATTTCCACCATAGTTGTCTTTCAAACACCTCCCGCATCGCAAATGGCTACGATAGGGACATGGCTATCTTTCAAAGACTCCAAAATGTCTTTCTCGCTTAGATCGCACTAGAGGTATAAAAGAACATTGCGGCGAGACTGGATCATCGGAATTTCATAAATCTGACGGTCTTGCAGCGGTGACGAGACGATGTGCGGTGGAACGGGTGGTGGCCAAAATTTTCCTTATGATGGAGAGGGAAGAAAATTTTTTCTGCAAAAATATGTGTGTGAAAACTTGTCTTATTTCATATAACACTTAATGAAATATTTAGGGATAATACCCATTTTCGTCCTTATTGTTTACTGATTTTTCCATTTCAGTACCTCTTCATTATTGACTGCTTAAGTAATCCTTCATGTATTTAAAATCTTCCCGAATTGGTCCCTGTCGTTAACTAGACGTTAATATTAACGTTGACCCACATCATGTGCATGTCACGTGATCTTTTATTTAAGACGGCATTCGATTTCTCCTTAAATCAGATTATTTGCCAGCCCCCACGACAACCCTAAATCCCCAAATCAAAGAATCCTAATTCGAAACCCACGGGAAACTGGAAAAAAATTCAGCAATTCCAGATTCAATCTAC
This sequence comes from Primulina tabacum, assembly GCF_025594145.1. Classification (NCBI taxonomy): domain Eukaryota; kingdom Viridiplantae; phylum Streptophyta; class Magnoliopsida; order Lamiales; family Gesneriaceae; genus Primulina; species Primulina tabacum. The sequence goes on along the minus strand of NC_134552.1, from coordinate 14,051,653 downwards.
TACAACATCTGCAATGGTGAAGGCTTTTCATTATTTTCCATGGTTTTGCTGTAGTTTCGCGATTAGTATGTTCGTAGCATTCTTATTTTGTGATCTTATATGTCATTTTGAAGTGGATATGAGTTGATCCTAAATCGTTAATGGAATATATATATGTATGTACTGAATCGTTAATGGCATATATATGTATGTACTGTATCTCAATATTTTTGAGTATAAATTTCGAAGGTGGGTTAGCACTATCTTTCTAATTTGTTAGGCACAACATGGTATCATAATTATAATACTTAGATTTATTTTATTTGGTGTAGTTTTATGTAATTCTCCTACATATGTATATTTACTTTTTGATTTTTTTGCGAAATTTTTTAACAGATTAGTAGAATGATCACTAATTTAGTGTGTATTTTGTTGACTTCCCTTCGTTTTCGTATGTATGATTATTTTTTCTAAATTTGAAAATTCTTATTTATTGTAGGGAAAAACATATGTTGTATTTGTTGGACGAAAACCCGGTGTTTACGACAATTGGGAGGAGGCTCAAGTGCAATTGAGTAAATAGCAGGTCTACAAGACTCTTTAAAGCCGTGTTTACAGGCCGAAAAGCACACATACAGCCTCTGAAATCTTGGCCCATCATCTTCATCAGTCAGTTTCAGAATCACAGAACCATCTTCATCGGACCATTTCAGTTCAGCACAATAATTTCTTATTCGGCTAATGTGGGGCCCTTAGCTCAAATCGTTATTACAATGCACTTTGATTAGGGTTAACTAAATACAGCGAAAAATGAGTTTAAAATTTCTTTACAATGAGCCCGAAATATTTCTTCTATAATTTAAATACTAAAAATAGTATTTAATCTCACATCATAAATATGCCCTCACGAAATCATAACCAATCATATACAAACAACTCATATTCTCGGGACATACCCCGATATATAAATACATATACATATATACTGGGAACAAAACATAAACCTCAACTCAAGTGTGACTCCCTGCAGAAGTACCCTCTCCGGTCTCCTGATATCCTGGAGTACCTGCCATTGTCCACACACAAAGACAACAACAGCCCCCCCTTGGGGGTGAGCAAAGCTCCGTATGGAACAACCATCATATATACCACAAGTATCTAAACAATGATATATGGTATGCAATGCATGTATGTCGTGGAGGTATCGGGTCAAATGCCCATCCACTGAGCACATGTCAGAATCAAACGAATCGCTATCAAATCAATGCTCGAGCTGGCACACCGGCCTCAATAAGGGATACTCGTATGATAGCGTCGACGAAGCGCCATCAAATCCCAAATCTCATATCAATCGTCGGGGCCACAAATGTCTATGTTTTAAGGGTCATGTGATACCAAACATAGCATTGTGTTCACAAACCCCAGAATCCAATCAAATCATATCAGGGTATCCAAGGATCATAGCTCAACGTGCATGTCATGTATCGATGTATGCATCAAACAATGTGTGTTAACAAAACATTTATTTTATACATCGATATTCCAATCACAATGTCATGTATGCCACATAAACTCCACAATTAAGGCATATAGACATGTATTCTCGTTCCAATCAATCAAACCAATCCAACATATATCATATAATACAGATACCTGTCGTATGTTACCCGGTCGCAACATACCTCAATTTTTCGTTTCCAGTTGATGTGGCCTGAAGATATCGGTATAATACTTTATCTACATCAATAACATACTCATTCCAATCAATAACATAATCCAAAATCATTAATATGAGTTTCAAATATAATTTGAAACTTCAAAAATTCATATTAAATCAAAATCATATCATAATTCAATTCCGACTTCAAAACTTAGTTTCTTGTCGGTTATTCTACCACATAAAGGAATCTCGACTTCAAATACATGCTATTTCAGCACTTTCATATTTAGAGGTACTGAAACTAGAAGAAAATTACCTCAAAAGGAAGCTCTCGACGCGAGGATTCCGAATATATAATTTGTTTCAAGTTTGGACAACGTTTCGAGGTGATTTCGTACGAAAGAAATCGAATTCCCTCTTTCTCTCTCGAAGCTTCAGCAAGGGATAAAGAAAATACAGGCAAAATTCATTCTTATCAGCTTTATAACGTGTGCTACAGAAGCATTCACGCATATGCGCGACCAAACTCGCGCATATGCGCGCATAGTTCTGCCCGCGCGTGCAGTTCTGCGCGGGTGCGCGCCTTGCTCTGTCCGAAACGCTATTTTAGGTTTCGAATTAGCAAAAATGGTAAATAGGAAAGTTGTAGACTATGTCTTGGCTTTCATTTGCCACTGACCTCACTCAATTTGGATATTGGATGCGAGAGTTATGCTCATTCTCCCAAACTGTGTCATTGTAGGAACTACAACACACACGATACACTTCGGGATGATTTTGCCCATATTTTCAAATGGATTTGGACAAAACTCAATTCATGAAAGTTTTAGTATTATGTATTATCTTTCCAATGAAATTGGCCTTATGTCATTTGGACCAAGACTCTGTTAATTATGCTAAAAACTGTAACATGTGTCACTTTTCTGTTGCGGTTCATCACATGTTTCAAATACAAATCAATTTCTAATACAATCTTTCATCCTCACCACCTATTTTCTCACTTTCATTGTCATGATATACATCATATACATAATCACATGACAATTTCATGAATTATCGATAATCAACATAGGATTTACGATAATACGATACACGGTCCTTACATTTCTCCCCTACTTAAAAGATTTCGTCCTCGAAATCTCGTGGCAAACATATAGTACGCCACCAATTATAGTACATATCAAAACTAAAATCAGTAAATGGATCACTATACATTGAATACAATGGAACAGGTGGAATAGAATCAAACAAGTGTGATATGATTCTCGCATCTTGCTCTCCAATTCCCATGTTGATTCTTCCACACCATATCGTGTCCATTGTACTCGAACTAAAGGAATCGATTTGTTACGTAATATCTTTTCCTTTCGATCCATAATGCGAACAGGTTGTTCAACATAGGAAAGAGAATGATCAAGTTCAACCTCGTCAGGTGCAAGCACATGTGATTGATCCGGTTCATATTTTCTCAACATAGAAACATGAAATACATCATGAATAGCAGATAAAGCTGGTGGTAATGCCAATCGATACGCAAGATCACCAACTCGATCCAGAATCTCGTATGGACCAACATATCGAGGAGATAATTTCCCTCGCATGCCGAATCGAACAGTGCCTCTAAAGGGAGATATTTTCAAAAACACTCTGTCACCTTTTTGGAATTCCAAGGGTCGTCTTCGTTTGTTCGCATAACTCGTTTGACGATCCTGAGCAGCTTTCATCCGCTGCCGAATCAACTGAACCTTATCGTTCATTTCTTGTATCATTTCAGGTCCAGTCAATTGTCTTTCACCAATTTCATCCCAGAATAATGGTGATCTACATCGTCTCCCATATAGAGCTTCAAATGGTGCCATACCAATACTCGTCTGAAAGCTATTATTATAAGAAAATTCAACTAATGGTAAGGCATTTTGCCATCCCATTCTGAAGTCCATCACAACAGCACGCAACATATCCTCTAACGTTTGAATCGTACGCTCAGTCTGGCCATCAGTTTGAGGATGATAAGCAGTACTCATAGCCAAACGCGTACCCATCGCTTCCTGAAAACTACCCCAGAATTTAGAAGCAAATCTGGGATCACGATCAGATACAATTGAGACTGGCACACCATGCAGCCTCACAACATTCTCAATGTATAAACGGGCCATTCTCTTATAAGGATAAGTCCGTTCATACGGAATGAAATGCGCAGATTTCGAAAGACGATCAATAATGACCCAAATAGCATCACAGCCCTTGGGCGAACGAGGTAAATGAGTCACAAAATCCATAGCAATATGTTCCCAATTCCATTTCGGGATTTCAAGACTATGGAGTAATCCTCCAGGTTTTATTCTCTCGGCTTTCACTTGCTGGCAGACAAGAAATTTTGAAATAAACTCAGCAATGTTCTTCTTCATACGTTTCCACCAGAATTGAGGTCTCAATGTCAAATACATCTTTCGGCCTCCAGGGTGAATATTGTATTTGCTACAATGTGCTTCTCGAAGAAGGGCATATTTCAAATCAAAATCATTAGGAACTACCAGCCGACCATTAAGTCGTAAAGAACCATCAGAAGAAATCTGAAATCCAGACTGATGTCCAGCATATACAAGTTCTTTCGACTTTTGGATCTGAGCATCGCTTCGTTGGGCCTTTCGTATTTTCGATATCAAGTTCGGCTCAATTTGCAATGCTGAGACAGTGACAGAATTCCAATTCGAGTGAAAAGTCCAACCAGAAGTACATATATCCTCATGTACCTTGGCGACACAAACAGAAGCTAACACAGAATCATGTACTTTACGACTAAGGGCATCCGCAGTAACATTCAGCGATCCAGGGTGATATTGAATCTCACAATCAAAATCCTTCAGGAGATCCATCCACCTGCGTTGCCTCATATTCAAATCAGATTGAGAAAAGAGATATTTCAGACTCTTATGGTCCGAATAGATAACAAACTTTTCTCCGTACAAGTAATGTCGCCAAATCTTCAAAGCAAACACAATGACGGCCAATTCGAGATCATGAACAGGATAACGTGTTTCATGAGATTTCAATTGACGAGACGCATAAGCAACCACTTTGCCATGTTGCATCAGAACACAGCCCAAACCTTTACCAGACGCATCTGTACATACCACAAATCCTCCGGTACCTGAGGGAATAGTAAGCACATGTGCTGTGGTTAATCTCGTCTTTAATTCAAGAAAACTAGCTTCACATTCATCTGACCAAATGAATCGCTGATTCTTCTGTGTTAGTTGAGTAATAGGTTTAGTTATTTTCGAAAATCCTTCAATAAAACGACGATAATATCCAGCCAAACCCATGAAGCTACGGATCTCAGGAACATTCGTAGGTCTCGGCCAATTCAATACAGCTTCTACCTTCGCAGGATCAACAGATATGCCATGTCTCAAAATGACGTGGCCCAAAAAATACCACCTTGTCCATCCAAAATTCGCATTTGGACAATTTGGCATATAAATGACTAATACGAAGAGTTTGAAGTACCAGTCTCAATTGTTCAGCATGCTCCTTTTTCGATTTCGAATACACAGGAATATCATCGATAAACACAATAACGAACTGGTCAAGATAATCTCGGAAGACACGATTCATTAAATCCATAAAAACAGCAGGAGCATTCGTGAGACCGAAAGGCATAACCAAGAATTCATAATGGCCATACCTCGTACGAAAAGCAGTTTTGGGCACATCTTCGTCTCGAACTCGTACTTGATGATACCCAGAACGAAGATCAATTTTCGAGTATACAGAAGTACCTTGAAGTTGATCAAACAAATCATCAATACGAGGAAGTGGGTACTTGTTTTTCACAGTAGCCTGATCAGTTGTCTATAGTCGATACACATTCGCCTAGTACCATCTTTCTTTCGAAAAAATAAAACTGGAGCTCCCCAAGGTGATACACTCGGTCGAATATATCCCTTATTGAGAAGATCCTGTAATTGTTCTTTCAATTCTTTCAATTCCAGAGGTGCCATGCGATAGGGAGCTTTAGATATGGGAGCAGTCCCCGGCATAAGATCAATACTAAACTCAACTTCTCGATGAGGAGGAAAATCAGGAATCTCATCGGGAAATACATCTGGAAACTCTTTCGCAACAGGAATCTCAGATAAAGAAGGTTCCTTTTTAGAGACATCAATAGCGTCGATAAGATAACCCTCATCTCCGCTAGTCAGAAGTCGAGACATTTCTAAGGAAGATACCAATGGAATTTTGGCTTGGGAACCCTTGCCATAAAAATTCCACTTGGGTCCATCAATCGGTCGAAATCGAACCACTCCATGACAACAATCAACAATAGCTCGATTTGTCGTCAAGATATCCATGCCAACAATACAATCAAAGTCATGCATTGGGAGGACAATCAAATTCAGAAATACCATATTATCCTCATATATCAATACACAATTATGCACAACTTTCCCAGACAAAATAATCTTCCCTGCTGGCGTGGCTATCGACAAAGTATCATACAACGGGGTACACTCAATATCATGAGATGCAACCAAGGCATGAGATATGAATGAATGAGATGCTCCTGTATCAAATAAAACACGTGCAGGATAATCGCAAAGCATGCAAATACCTGCAATCACGCCACCAGGAGCTTCTCTCGCCTGATCCTCGGTCATGGCGTACACTCTCACTTGAGGAGGAACTTGGGCACTCTGACCACCCTGTCCTCGATATCGTGGGACACTCGACTGCTGGAAGGATGGAGCATGAACAGTAGGTTTCATCATACTGGGGCCACCTCTAAATCCTCCAAGTCGTACCCCTGTTTAGACATACTCGAGAGAAATGGCCTTCCTGCCCACACTGATAACAAGTACCAAACATACCTCGACACTGCTCGATAGTATGTTTACCCCCACAATGGCTACAATAAGGAACAATCACAGGACTCCTTCTCTGGGATCCACTAGAACTCGAAGAAGACGAAGAAACTGAATCGGTCTTCTTGAACTTCTTACCTCTCGGCTGCAAAGTAGGCTGCTGAGCTGACACTAGAGGTGGAGGAGTATACTGTGGACCTCCTCGCCTAAGTCCAACCTCGGCTGCCTTGGCTCGTTCAATTGCCTCTGCGTAGCTGGTAGGCAATCCAGAAACAACATAAGTATATATAGCAGGATGCAATCCATTCACAAACCTGTTATATTTTGCCTTCGCATTCTCAGCTACGTGAGGTGCATACTTCAATAGAGTAGAAAATTTTGAAGCATATTCTGCAACAGTCATCGTTCCCTGCTGCAGATTATTAAATTCATTCTCCTGAGCAGTATAATAAGAAGGAAGGGAATACTGCTCCAAAAACTGGGCCTTGAAGACATCCCATGTGACTTCAATTCCGGCCTCTTTCAATCCAATCTCAGCGGCTTCCCACCAAGATTTTGCTCGGTCTTTCAATTGATACAAAGCAAGTTTCAATCTCCGAGCCTTGGAATACTCAACAATATTAAACAAGTGCTCGATATCTTTCAACCAGGCCTCTGCTCTTTCAGCACTCTCAGTGCCAAAGAACCTTGGTGGTTTCAAATCCTGGAATCGAGCCATCACTACATCCATGGACAATCCTTCAAATTGTCCAACTATCCTCTCAGTACTGCTACTCGCAGTTTCATTTGTGGGATCCATCTACAATCAAAATATGAATATCACAAATCCATATCAATTTCACATCATTATCATCTCATATCATCAATCTCATCAATAACTTACTCAAATCAAATCAAGTAAGAGCAAGTAATACAAATAGATCAAACACAAGCGCACAATTCATTTGTGCCTATTCAAGTGTACACAAGACTCAATCGAGCATTCCCAGCTATGCTCTGATACCACTCTGTATGGGGCTCTTAGCTCCTAATCGTTATTACAATGCACTTTGATTTGGGTTAACTAAATACAGCGGAAAACGAGTTTAAAATTTTTTTACAATGAGCCCGAAATATTTCTTCTATAATTTAAATACTAAAAATAGTATTTAATTTCACATCATAAACATGCCCACACGAAATCATAACCAATCATATACAAACAACTCATATTCTCGGGACATGCCCGGTATATAAATACACACATATATACTGGGAACAAAACATAAACATCAAATCAACTGTGACTCCCTCCAGAAGTACCCTCTCCAGTCTCCTGATATCCTGGAGTACCTGCCATTGTCCACACACAAAGACAACAACAGCCCCCCTTGGGGTGAGCAAAGCTCCGTATGGAACAACCATCATATATACCACAAGTATCTAAACAATGATATATGGTATGCAATGCATGTATGTCGTGGAGGTATCGGGTCAAATGCCCATCCACTGAGCACATGTCAGAATCAAACGAATCGCTATCAAATCAATGCTCGATCTAGCACACCGGCCTCAATAAGGGATACTCGTATGATAGCATCGACGAAGCGCCATCAAATCCCAAATCTCATATCAATCGTCGGGGCCACAAATGTCTATGTTTTAAGGGTCATGTAATACCAAACATAGCATTGTGTTCACAAACCCCAGAATCCAATCAAATCATATCAGGGTATCCAAGGATCATAGCTCAACGTGCATGTCATGTATCGATGTATGCATCAAACAATGTGTGTTAACAAAACATTTATTTTATACATCGATATTCCAATCACAATGTCATGTATGCCACATAAACTCCACAATTAAGGCATATAGACATGTATTCTCGTTCCAATCAATCAAACTAATCCAACATATATCATATAATACTGATACATGTCGTATGTTACCCGGTCGCAACATACCTCAATTCTTCGTTTCCAGTTGATGTAGCCTGAAGATATCGGTATAATACTTTATCTACATCAATAACATACTCATTCCAATCAATAACATAATCCAAAATCATTAATATGAGTTTCAAATATCATTTGAAATTTCAAAAATTCATATTAAATCAAAATCATATCATAATTCAATTCCGACTTCAAAACTTAGTTTCTTGTCGGTTATTCTACCACATATAGAAATCTTGACTTCAAATACATGCTATTTCAGCACTTTCATATTTAGAGGTACTGAAACTAGAAGAAAATTACCTCAAAAGGAAGCTCTCGACGCGAGGATTCCGAATATATAATTTGTTTCAAGTTTGGACAACGTTTCGAGGTGATTTCGTACGAAAGAAATCGAATTCCCTCTTTCTCTCTCGAAGCTTCAGCAAGGGATAAAGAAAATAAAGGCAAAATTCATTCTTATCAGCTTTATAACGTGTGCTACAGAAGCATTCGCGCATATGCGTGACCAAACTCGCGCATATGCGCGCATAGTTCTGCCCGCGCGTGCAGTTCTGCCCGCGCGTGCAGTTTTGCGCGGGTGCGCGCCTTGCTTTGTCCGAAACGCTATTTTAGGTTTCGAATTAGCAAAAATGGTAAACAGGAAAGTTGTAGACTATGTCTTGGCTTTCATTTGCCACTGACCTCACTCAATTTGGATATTGCATGCGAGAGTTATGCTCATTCTCCCAAACTGTGTCATTGTAGGAACTACAACGCACACGATACATTTCGGGATGATTTTGCCAATATTTCCAAATGGATTTGGACAAAACTCAAAACATAAAAGTTTTAGTATTATGTATTATCTTTTCAAAGAAATTGGCCTCATGTCATTTGGACCAATACTCTGTTAATTATGCTAAAAACCGTAACATGTGTCACTTTTCTGTTGCGGTTCATCACATGTTTCAAATACAAATCAATTTCTAATACAATCTTTCATCCTCACCACCTATTTTCTCACTTTCATTGTCATGATATACATCATATACATAATCACATGACAATTTCATGAATTATCGATAATCAACATAGGATTTACGATAATACGATACACGGTCCTTACAGCTAAATTGTTCCGCTATGCTACCATCAACTAGCTTCAATGCTTTTTTGCGACCCAAATAAGTTTGTTTATATGTGAGGGCTACATTCAACGTAGATTTAACCTCTTCTCTAAACTCTCTGGTACCTAACTTAGGATTTGATTTCAATTTATTCACGAAAGTTTCACCTAACCAGCTTGACTTGATGATTTTGTTCTTAACATTCCAATAGCAGTTTTTGTGCTCAGATTCAAAAGTCTTTATCTGCGAGCAACTGTCCTTACTCATTGGTGACACATGAATAACCCATTCACATCCTTCATTTTTGCACACGCCTCGAAGCCTACTTTTGTCATTCTTCACAAAGTTAACTATCATCCCTCGTCTGATACAATGACTTTCTATAGCAAACTTTGCCTCTTTTTTTGAATCAAATATCATACCAAGCTTCAAATCAGGATTTTCCGAATATTCATACATTTGGAATTTTTGTGGATCTTCCTCTTCAGAATCAAATGCACTCTCTAACTCATCACTTTTTGCACAATCATCATCTCCTTCATCACCTTGCATTCTTTCAAACAAATCATTGGAAATATCACCATCAATGACTATATTTTTCCCCTTTCCCTTATAATTTTCTTCTTCTTCGAAATCAAATTCACTATCGTTAAATTCTACATCAGCTTCACCATTGATTCCAACCCTTGTTTTCGGTTCAACTTCATTCGGTTTTTCTAAAACACAGGATGCATCTATCTGATTTATTGAAACACATTCATCATGTTCAATATAAATTTCCACTTCATAGTTTTTGGGGACATGGTTCCTAATTTCAACCACATCAGCATCACTTTCCAAATATCTACCATCGGTCAAAGATTTACCGATTTTGTGCCAAAATCTGAACCTATCTTTGTCCAGGCATCCTAATTCCTTAGCATAACCCCATAGTTCAATCAAGCCTATCTTATCCATGTCCACAAAATCAAAGAATTCAGTACTCCCACCTTTGTACATTTTCCTCTTGCGATTGGTTTCCATTGAACCGTTGTAGTACAATTTAATTGTAACAAGAGTGGGTTCTCGCATCCAGCCTAACAAACAGAATATTAACATCTCGTAAATGTGATAAATCTCAATAAATTTATCCACAAAGTCATCACATTTAAAAAGGAAACATTACCGTAATTCGGGTGAATTCAATTGAAAATTTACTTCTTCGAGCCATTACCGCCTTCTACTTAAGCGAAACAACCAATATACTATTTCGAAAAAAAATAAGTAACATGAAAATTTGAGTCAACAACTGCAACAAATTAATCAAGGACAGCTTGCTTACTTCTTATGCGCTGAATTCTTTCTTATCGAGCTGAAAGCTTGCCATTACCGTATTAGGTGCTGAAAGCTTGCCATTACCGTCTTAGGGGATGAAAGCTTATTTCTTACGGGCTGAAAACTTGCCATTACCGTATCCAAGCATTCGCACTCAGCTTTCCTGCCATCGTTTTATTTGGGGAGTTACGGTTGGCGTAGGGGTAATGGCAAGTACACTGATTTGGGGGGGGGGATGAGGATTCTTTGATTTGGGGATTTAGGGTTCTCGTGGGGGCTGGCAAATAATCTGATTTGGGGAGAAATCGAATGCCTTCTTAAATAAAAGATCACGTGACATGCACATGATGTGGGTCAACGTTAATATTAACGTCTAGTCAACGACATGGACCAATTCGGGAAGATTTTAAATACATGAAGGATTAATTAAGCAGTCAATAAAAAAGAGGTACTGAAATGGGAAAAGCCGTAAACAATAAGGACGAAAATGAGTATTATCCCGAAATATTTATAAGCTTTGATTCATGGTCAAATCAAAAATCCTACTTGGATCACGATACTTTGTTTTCATTATTTACAAAATTTCATATATAAATTTTTACTCTTGAAAATATCATGCATAATTAATTTATTATCAACTTATGATTATTCAAATATAAACACACACACACACATATATATATGTATCTATATATTTATTTATTTTTAAATTAAGTGACTTTTATTTAATCACTCAATTAATTAATTAGTAGATTCTAGATTCTTCTAGAATATTTCATGGGAATTTTGCACTTAGTAGTCACCACTATTAATATTATTATTTAATTAGTATATTTTAAATTTCCTCAATAAATAATTGTGAACTCGTTATAATCTTGATCGACGATCAGACAACGTAAATGTGTCGAGGGTATAAATCACGTTCATATAATGAAAAATCAAAAGTTCGAATATTAAAATTTACACTAATCTTTTTTCGGCATGTGACAGTTTTGTGAACTCATTCACCAAAATAGGCAATTCCACTATCCTTACAAAATAAGCAATTAATCTAATTTCCGCAACGTCCAATAATAGAATCAACTTATAAACTTATTTATAAATAATATGTTTGATATTCATCAAATTACAGTCGCCAAATTCAACTCCTTGAACTTAATTATCTCAACGAGAACACAAAATCCAATACTTATGTGATTCTCAATAGTTAGGAGATACAGTTAGTCATGAGTTCACAACATTATATGATTCAAAATAATATTTATTCTTATCCGAGCTTACCCTAGTTAGGCTCATTCTTTTCATCAACCTCTTGATTAATAATGTTACAGCTCAAGTCTGATTGCATTAATCGGTTCATGGTAAGAACGTTAGTAGCATCGCCCCCACGATCCCCTAGGTATCACTGATAGTGACTACAAGAACCTTAATAAATTCGATAATGATGTAATGTATTTTTTGAGTAATAACAGTGACATAAGATGTGCAACTAGGAAAATATTTTTCCTTAAAACACATGTCTTGCTTTGACCAAAGATTCATTGCACTATTAACTCATCAGATCACATATGATATCTCCACGAGTAGGCAAACGATAAATCCTTGACTACAATGTATTGACTCTTACGTATTTCGAAACTACATCCAACCTCGCCACATGATGACCTAAATGGAGTCGGTAAACGGATCAAAGTACATGCTAGTACGTAGAGCTTCTACGCGATGTCCTGGGTCTAAAGAATAATGGTGCACTACCATAACCGCGAACTATTCCACTCGATAAGTGATAACCACTTGGACAGTTTAAGAGAGTTGTTCAGCATCATTATATGATAATCCACCCGTTTAGAAAATACGTTACACTTCTTAATGAGTTTCATGATCTTACGTTGCAAAGCAGATCTCATTATGTTTATAGTATATTCAAAGACCTTATCTATACAGCTTGCATAGATAGATAGATAACATAAATGTCATAATTGGATAAAATAGCAAAATATTGTTAAAATAAAAATTTTTTTTACACAAGAGTCAATAAAACTCAAGTCACAAGTTGGTTCGCTGGACACCTACTGTAACAGAATGCTTAATTCTCAATATAGCTCGAAAAATTATTTGAACATATTCGAAATAGTCTCGAATTCAATAATTTTAAATATGGATTAAACTATATAGAACTAGTATGAGTCGTTTGCGCCCTGATGGATAGGTTTTATTGATCGAGTGTAAATTGCAAGTTGATTTGGTGTCTAGAATTAGAAATTTTAAAAGAAACTTTGAAAAAAAAATGGAGGTATTTTAAGTCAATAATTTTTTAATCAAAGTTTTTATTCAATACAAAAAAAAAAAGCAAAATCAATATAATTATCTACTAAACAAAATCATCAATTCCATATATATGTGAAAGATTAATGAGTAGGTCTCCTGTGAAACGGTCTCACGAATATTTATTTGTGAGACGGGTCAATCCTACCGATATTCACAATAAAAAGTAATACTTTTAGCATAAAAAGCAATATTTTTTCATGGATGACCCAAATAAGATATCTGTCTCACAAAATACGACCCGTGAGACCGTCTCTAGATTTAAAGCCTTTAAACTCGTAATATTATACGTAACTTACGAATATATTACATGCATCTCTAGATTTAAAGCCTTTAAAATCTCTAGATTACATAGATATATATATACACACACACGTAACTTACGAATATATTACATGCATATGGGTAAATCTGAAGTCAACCAACCAAAAAATGAGCCAAAATATATCAAATGAGACGCATGCAAAGCAGTTGTGTTGCTATATAAACACAAAGCATTACTCTCCATTTCCTCACCAACAAGAAAGAAACTAAGACGAGGCAACATATATATATATATCTTCACAGAATAAGAAAAGATGGAACTCAAATCTTGCCCTCTTCTCTCCGCGGTCCTCCTGGTCCTGGTGGCTTCGTTTCATTACCAAGTCTCCGCCTCCTTCGTCGGCATTTGGAAGCCAATCGAGGACCTGAACTCACCGCTTGTGTTGGAGATCGTCAGATTCGCCGTGTCGGAGCACAACAAAAAGGACGGTGCGAAGTTGCAGTTTGTGAAGGTGGTGAAGGGCGAAAAACAAGTTGTGGAAGGTTTTAATTACAAATTGGTCATCACCGCGAATGATGGAGCCTCTGGAAACGCGCCGGGAAACTACGAGGCTGTTGTGTGGGACAAGCCTTGGGCGCATTTCAGGCAACTCACGTCATTTACCAAAGTTTGAAGGGAGATGATGATGTGCAACGCTCGTGTCTCCTGAATAAAGATGTTTTTTTTTAATAAGATGTATGTAATGAGACTTGAGAGAATCTAGATTTTCTTTTTTCACCATATCAATATAATTGGATTTATCCAGCCTTTTGAATTCCATCTTTTTCTTTTTTATTTTATTTTTTGGAAATAATGCTATGATCTTTTTCTACAATCGTTGGAGTAATTCATTTCACAGTGGTGAATATAATCCCATTTTAGCTCGTATTATTTTATATTTTGATTTTGAAATACTCATGTACTTTATTTCGATAAATTTTGATATTTCATCATATATTTATTTCAAAACACATTTTTTTAAAAGTCAAATAATTTTGTTAAAAATCCATTGAAAGATTGTCATTGATTGATGAATTTGAGATGATACATTTCAAGTTTCTTGACTTGTTTAATTGAACAAACTTGAAATGATTTTCGAAATTTAAATATAATCGTAACGAATTTCAAATACGTCCATAATATAGTCTTTTTCTGGGATCTTTTAAAATATTTCACATGGTGCTAAACGTTATTTATCGTTAAAAAATATGTTTCGTGTGAGACGGTTTCTCGTAAAATTATATCCGTAAGATAGATTGACTCGCTCCATATTTATAAAAAAAAATATTTTTGACAAAAAAATAATATTTTTCATAAATCAGGTTGAGTTGGATATCTTTCTCACAAAATTGATTTGTGTGACGATCCCGAAATTATTGTCATCATAAATTTTAGATTTTGTATGTCTTATTATATTTATTTCAGGAACCTCATATGAGACATCATATACAAAACTTTAAATATTTGCAGTATTAACTCCTTTAATAATAATGTACAATTTTTTTCATGTCCTTTTGGATATTTTGTCATGGAACATGAATTATGTTTATTTTGTTTTTTCAGAATGTATCTTTGATCTTAATGTTGCTAGTTCTTAATTATTTAATTATTTTTTATAATTAACTTGATTTCCTAAATTTTTTATAAAAATTAACATATTATATTAAAATATAATATCACAATAATTTATTTCATACAATAATTGATTAGAGATAAGCATTGTATTTAGAGGAATTAAGAATTTGTTTAGATGGATTTATGTATTTTGGTACAAGTGAAACATAAAAATTACGGCTGATATATTAGGACATAAAATTTTCTCCCCTAAAATTATCAAATCTGTTTTATTTTTATGTAAAAAAACTCAAATATAAAATTATGAATATGTCTATTGTGGAGTAGAATATATGTGAGACGAGTCGACCTGACTCATATTTTCAATTAAAAATAATTGTTAGAGTGTACTAATCATAATTGCTTGTTAGAGTAATCAAAACGAGATGCTTGAGCTTCTGTACGCTTTAAAATATTTGAGTTGCACCGTTACTATCAGCTACAACTTTTGACAAACGTTAATTCCTACAATTAGTATTAGAGCCAAACACTAATTTCTAAATAATGAGTTTTAGATTTATCCGGGATTTAATCGTCGCACGAAACATTAATTAAAGGATTAATGGAAACGTCTAGATTTAAGCTTAATAAAATTATGAGAAATTATATTTAAGCTCAAATAATTATTAGAAGTCTAAGTTTTTAATTTGGGAATTTTATGCTAAGGTTTGGTTTAATTCGGGATTAAAACGCATTAATAGGTTATATTTAAAGATTAATTTAAAAGTCATAGATTTAAGCCAAATAAAAATATGGGAAAGTTCTTGTAAGCTTAAATAATTATTTGGGACGTGTTAGAGATAATGGAATTAAGAAAATGTCAAAGAAGTGAAATTTTACGTCTAGCGGCAAAATGGTAATTTTTGGATTTCCAAGGGCGAAATGGACATTTTGCACCCAAGGTGAGATTTTGGTCATGGCAGCGCCCTGAGCACATTTTATCACGTTTTAAATGGTTATGCATCATGTTTATGAATTTTTATGAAATTATAATAAATACGGTGCATGCTTGGTTTAAAGGAAAAATTACGTATATGCATGATTTTATTAAGTGATGAATATGATGACACGTTTTGAAGGAAGTGATTTAGTTGTAACTAACACGATGATATGATTGGAGATATCGTGAGGGAAAAGGCCCCAGAGGGAGCCCGACGATCGTATTTCCATTGACATGATATGATAGGCCCGGGCTCAGTGGGTGGGTAATGCCGTCGCTGATGACCCTCGCCGCCGGGTACCGCGGTTACACGTAGATGGATCCATCGACTGACATGATGACATGATGGTACGAAAGTCACAGCTAATGAACGGAATTCAAATTAAGATTTTAACACGTATATGTTGATACGATGATACATGCTATGATTATTATCATGTTTTGAAAGGATACGACATGTTTACGTATATGATGACATGCTTTAATACGATATGATTTTACACGACACGTTTACGTATATGATAACATGAGATGACATGTTTTGACACGTATATGATGATATGAGATGACATGATTTGACACGACATGATTTTATACGGCATGTTTATACTCATGTTTTAAAGTTCATGAAAGGTATGTTGGCATTATGACTTTACACAACACGTTTACGTTATGCTTTTAAGTTAATGAAAGATATGTTGATTATGATATTTTTCACTGATGTGTGCTATGTATATGTACTTGTTATTCCTGGTACAGGCGTGTTTAGTCTTTAGACTCACTAGGCGTGTGTGATGCAGGTGAGCTAAATGGTGAGGAGACTGGAGGTGCCGAACTCTGAGTAGGCAGACTTGGTGGGGTGACACGACCCGAGGACTACATGTTTTCCGCATTTCGATTTATGAGATTGAGAGGAGATGAATATTTTCATACGTTGATGATTTTAAGAATTTTATACATTTATGTTCACGTATGATTTTGGATGATGGTAGTTATTTTAAACTATATTAATTTTATTGCCAATTAAAAAGATTATTTTAAATGTTATTTTTAAATGCGAGTTTTATAAAAAAAAATAAAAACTCCGCACTTTATAAAACGAGTGAGACGTGACAATAGTTGTCTTTCAAACACCTCCTGCATCTAAATGGCTACGATAGGGACATGGCTATCTTTCAAAGACTCCAAAATGTCTTTCTCGCTTAGATCGCACTAGAGATATAAAAGAATTTTGCGTCGAGACTGGATCATCAGAATTTCATAAATCTGACGGTCTTGCAGCGGTGACCAGGCGACGTGCGGTGGAACGGGTGGTGGCCAAAATTTTCCTTATGATGGAGAGGGAAGAAAATTTTGTCTGCTAAAATATGTGTGTGAAAACTTGTCTTATTTCATATAACACTTAATGAAATATTTATAAGCTTTGATTCATGATCAAATCAAAAATCCTACTTGGATCACGATACTTTGTTTTCATTATTTACAAAATTTCATTTATAAATTTTTACTCTTGAAAATATTATGCATAATTAAATTATTATCAACTTATGATAATTCAAATATAAACACACACACACACACACACACACACACACACATATATATATGTATATATCTATATATTTATTTATTTTTTAAATTAAGTGACTTTTATTTAATCACTCAATTAATTAATTAGTAGATTCTAGATTCTTCTAGAATATTTTATGGGAATTTTGCACTTAATAGTCACCACTATTAATATTATTATTTAATTAGTATATTTTAAATTTCCACAATTAATTCTCAATATAGCTCGAAAAATTATTTGAACATATTTGAAATAGTCTCAGATTCAATAATTTTAAATATGGATTAAACTATATAGAACTAGTATGAGTCGTTTGCGCCTTGATGGATAGGTTTTATTGATCGAGTGTAAATTGCAAGTTCATTTGGTGTCTAAGATTAGAAATTTTAAAAGAAACTTTGAAAAAAAAATTGAGGTATTTTAAGTCAATAATTTTTTAACCGAAGTTTATATTCAATACAAAAAAAAGAAGCAAAATCAATATAATTATCTACTAATAAACAAAATCATCAATTCCATATAAATGTGAAAGATTAATGAGTAGGTCTATTGTGAGATGGTCTCATGAGTATTTATTTGTGAGACGGGTCAATCCTACCGATATTCACAATAAAAAGTAATACTTTTAGCATAAAAAGCAATATTTTTTCATGGATGACCCAAATAAGATATCTGTCTCACAAAATACGACCCGTGAGACCGTCTCTAGATTTAAAGCCTTTAAACTCGTAATATTATACGTAACTTACGAATATATTACATGCATCTCTAGATTTAAAGCCTTTAAAATCTCTAGATTACATAGATATATATATACACACACACGTAACTTACGAATATATTACATGCATATGGGTAAATCTGAAGTCAACCAACCAAAAAATGAGCCAAAATATATCAAATGAGACGCATGCAAAGCAGTTGTGTTGCTATATAAACACAAAGCATTACTCTCCATTTCCTCACCAACAAGAAAGAAACTAAGACGAGGCAACATATATATATATATCTTCACAGAATAAGAAAAGATGGAACTCAAATCTTGCCCTCTTCTCTCCGCGGTCCTCCTGGTCCTGGTGGCTTCGTTTCATTACCAAGTCTCCGCCTCCTTCGTCGGCATTTGGAAGCCAATCGAGGACCTGAACTCACCGCTTGTGTTGGAGATCGTCAGATTCGCCGTGTCGGAGCACAACAAAAAGGACGGTGCGAAGTTGCAGTTTGTGAAGGTGGTGAAGGGCGAAAAACAAGTTGTGGAAGGTTTTAATTACAAATTGGTCATCACCGCGAATGATGGAGCCTCTGGAAACGCGCCGGGAAACTACGAGGCTGTTGTGTGGGACAAGCCTTGGGCGCATTTCAGGCAACTCACGTCATTTACCAAAGTTTGAAGGGAGATGATGTGCAACGCTCGTGTCTCCTGAATAAGGATGTTTTTTTTTTTTCAATAAGACGTATGAAATGAAGACTTGAGAGAATCTGGATTTTCTTTTTTCACCATATTAATATATATAATTGTATTTATCCAGCCTTTTGAATTCCATCTTTTTCTTTTTTCTTTTATTTTTTGGAAATAATTCTATCTTTTTCTACGATCGTTGGACTAATTCATTTTCACAGTGGTGAATATAATCCCCTTTTAGCTCGTATTATTTTATATTTTGATTTTGAAATACTCGTGTACTTTATTTCGACAAAATTTGATATTTCATCATATATTTATTTCAAAACACATTTTTTTAAAAGTCAAATAATTTTTTTAAAAATCCATTGAAAGATCGTCTTTTGATTGATGAATTTGAGATGATACGTTTCAAGTTTCTTGACTTGTTTTGATGAACAAACTTGAAATGATATTCGAAATTTCAATATAATTGTAGTGAATTTCAAATACGTCCAAGATATGTCGTCATTTGAAATTTATCTTTCAAACCTTTACCAAATCAAATCATAATCCAAGTGCAAGAATGTGATTCACTTTCAAGACAAATGGTAACATCCAGATAGGATCTGGATCATCATGTGTTAATAGATTTATAGATTTATAAGTAATTCTTCTAGTGTCTTGTATCAAGCATTTTCGTAAAGTAAGAACTTGTGTGTTTAGTAGTTGAAATCCATAATATAGTCTTTTTTTTTGGGATCTTTTAAAATATTCCACATGGTGCTAAACGTTATTTATCGTTAAAAAGTATGTTTCGTGTGAGGCGGTCTCTCGTAGAATTATATCCGTAAGATAGAATGACTCGCTCCATATTTATAAAAAAAAAAATTTTGACAAAAAATAATATTTTTCATAAATCAGGTTGAGTTGGATATCTTTCTCACAAAATTGATTTGTGTGACGATCCCGTAATTATTGTCATCATAAATTTTAGATTTTGTATGTCTTATTATATTTATTTCAGGAACCTCATATGAGACATCATATACAAAACTTTAAATATTTGCAGTATTAACTCCTTTAATAATAATGCACACTTTTTTTCATGTCCTTTTGGATATTTTGTCATGGAACATGAATTATGTTTATTTTGTTTTTTCAGAATGTATCTTTGATCTTAATGTTGCTAGTTCATATTTATTTTATTATTTTTTATAATTAACATGATTTCCTAATTTTTTTTATTAAAATTAACATATTATATTAAAATATAATATCACAATAATTTATTTCATACAATAATTGATTAGAGATAAGCATTGTATTTAGAGGAATTAAGAATTTGTTTAGATGGATTTATGTATTTTGGGACAAGTGAAACATAAAAATTACAGCTGATATATCAGGACATAAAATTTTCTCCCCTAATATTCTCAAATCTGGTTTATTTTTATATAAAAAAACTCAAATATAAAATTATGAATATGTCTATTGTGGAGTAGAATATATGTGAGACGAGTCGACCTGACTCATATTTTCAATTAAAAATAATTGTTAGAGTGTAATAATCATAATTGCTTGTTAGAGTAATCAAAACGCGATGCTTGAGATTCTGTACGCTTTAAAATATTTGAGTTGCACCGTTACTATCAGCTACAAATTTTGACAAACGTTAATTCCTACAATTAGTATTAGAGCCAAACACTAATTTCTAAAATTAGTATTAGACGCAAGATAATGAGTTTGATTCTCATTTATTGCAAGGAGTGCAATTATTTGTGTTAAAGTGCGGAAGAAATGAATTTCTGGGAATACATTTTTGTTTATGCATTAGTCTTTACAGAGACAAACACCACCTATTTATAGTAGCTAGACCAAAGGAAGAAACGTAATAAGGCAAAACACGTTTATTGTGATGATCTAACTCCTAACACTAGCTAACACACCCCCGCAAGCTTGGTATAAATTGCAAAGACCAAGCCTGGACAACAGAAAAGCATGTTGTTCTCTGCCCAAACTCTTGGTGAAGACATCAGCTAGTTGATTATCGATAGAAACGTGAACGGGCCGAATAATCCCCAGCTTGATTTTCTCTCTAATCAAATTAACTCTTTGACAAGAATAAGAGTAGATCTCTTGTGAGACGGTCTCACGAATATTTATCTGTGAGATGAGTTAATTCTACTGATATTCACAATAAAAAGTAATACTCTTAGTATAAAAAGTAATATTTTTTAATTGATGACCCGAATAAGAGATCTGTCTCACAAAATACGATATGTGAGATTGTCTCACACAAGTTTTTGTCCAAGAAATAATTATTACACCCATATACCTGCATTCTCAATAATTCTTTTAATCCTAAATAATAATAATACATTTTTAAAATTACAATATTCTATTTATATCGCTTATGTTTGCTATTATTTGGTGTACACGTGTAGGTAATTGTTAACGAAGTTCAGTAACCCAAGTCTGGATTGTCATATTTCAAAATGCAATGATTTTTAGGAAAATTGGTGTGCATAAACGTGTTGAATCTAAAAAAAAAACTCTTGTGAAACGGTCGTATAGATCAATTTTATTAGACATATATTCTATTTGGTTTCTGATATAATTTTTCTGTTACAAAATAAAATTTTAAGAAAAATTCTATGTATATAAATTACCTTTATTCAAATTACAATTGACTTTATTGTCCCAATTACTCGATCACGTTACAAGTAAGTGTGAATTGCTAATATCCGATTTTTGAATAAAATAATATTCCTTGGAATTATCTAAAGCTTGTATATGGTATACAAACAACATATGACTTTCGAATTGGCGAATTTCAAATGATATTTTAGAATATTGATTTATGTAATCGAAAAAATCCGTAACATCGATTTAAAAAATATTATTAAACAATCATTTATTTTTATTATACATTTATTTATTTATTATTATCATTTGATTATTAACTTGTAATTTCATATATTATTATTATTATCACCGCCATATCAAAAGCATGATGTCCAAATGTCACATACTCATTATATTAACACATTCAATATATCACGTTCATTGTAATATTAAAACTCATTATTTATAGGTCTTATTGTCTACTAATCCATATTTATTTTTATCTTACATAAATAAATACATTTCAATTTTATTTATACAATTTTAATGATTATTACTTAAAACAAATATTATTATTATTTTAAAATATATTTATTACTTAAAAATAATTTATTCTCTTTTACGAATGTAATTTATGTAAAATTAAAATATTATTATTAATTTGAAATGTAGGAGCACAACATAGGAAAAAAATCACATTTGCATAAAATTAAAAATAAACTGTCCAAAACATATAAAATATTAATTCAAGTATTGTTGTTTATTATGTTCAAATTTGCTCAACTAAGTCGATACGAAGTTGATGATGCACTTGACTGTCACGTAATTCAGAATTTGTCCAAAGATAATCATGAAATCCTCGTTTTGAGCCTTTGACGGGTTGTACGATTGTCTTCTTTATTTAGGTCTACATCTAGACTCGTATCTTGGTTGGACGAGGTTTTTCTTTGCCCCCGACTCAGAGGTCCTCGCCTTCTTCATGCCAACAAGATGATCAACGGACTATAGAATAAACATTAATGGACGACCTTTTACGATTCTCGACACTTGCTCGATATTAAATATAATGATATATATATATAGAGCAATGATACCCTGCACACCTGTGGGCGCCTGCCTACGTGGCACGCCCACAACCACACAAAATTTTTTGTTTTATTTTTTGTAAAAAAAGCTGACCAATCATGCACCGCCACGTAGGCGGTGCTCATGATACCCTGCACACCTGGTGTGCAGGGTAACAAATTCGTATATATATATATCATATTATATATATATATATATATATATATATATATATATTGCTCGATATTAAATATAATGATATATATAATGGACATGAGACATTCTCATTACAACAAATATTTCATTCTACTCGATGTACGAATGCTCGTTATTACATCATCATTTTGTATTCTGATGGATATATTTTATTATAATTTTTTTATATATTTATATTAATTTTTTTTATATATTTATTTTAAAAATGTGTTTCGGTAATCCAGCAAACATAGGATACCAAACATTATGATGTGTTTCGGTAATCCAGCAAAATATTCTCCAAATCACATTCTAAAATAAGCTCCCTATAAATAGAGAAGTAAGCCATGCACATACCACCAATCCCCAATAAATAACAAACTTTGATTCATTAGCTCAAAAAAATGGCTAACAAGTCACTCACTTTGATTTTGGTTCTCTGCTTCGTATTCGTATTCATCTCCGCCTATGCACGTCCCTCCACCAACATGCTCCGAGGCCTAAAACCCGTAGCTACCGATACCCAAACCCCGAGTTCTAAGGACCCGGGCTCTCACTTCAACGTCGCTTTAGACCCTAAGGATCCCAAGGTTGTAGAACTTGGAAAATTTTCTATCGATGAAGAAAACAAGAAAGCCGAGTCCAAGTTGAACTTTGGTGGTGTTCTCAAGGCTGTGTACGGCAGACATGGCGATGCGCAAATGTACGCACTTGTTATTGGTGCATCGGACGCCACCGGCTCCAACGAGTACTATGCGTACGTGTCGGTCGACCAAGATTCTAAAGAACTCGTTGCCTTCATTAAAAAAATTAAATTGATGTTGCCAAAAGTATTAATTAAGAAAAATGAGTCAGTCGTTTACGACATTTCTGTAGTATAAGTTATTGAATAATGTAATATGCATGAAGCCTTGCATGAGTTTTTTTTAATGTAAAATTCGTGCAAATAATAATTATGCAGTAATTATACAATAATATATATAAAATGTGTTTCTGTTAATTTAGAGCATTTTATATTTGTTTAGTTGTCTAACTAATTCTTTTTTCTCATTATATATTAATGTGTGTGATTATTTTATTATTGAGTAGGTCTCTTATGAAACGGTCTCACGAATATTTATCTGTGAGACGGGTCAACTCTGCCGACATTCACAATAAAAGGTAATACTCTTAGCATAAAAAGTAAAATTTTTTCATGGATAACTCAAATATGAGATCCGTCTCACAAAATACGACTCGTGACTCACACAAGTTTTTGTCTTTATTAATTGGTTGGCTGCTCAACGCGCTTGAGAAACAAGGAAACTGAAAAAAAAAAATTTATTATTTTAACAAATATGTAATTTGTTGGAATCATTTTTTGGGGGTTAATCACTAATCAATTGTCCTCCCCAGAGATCAATAAATTTGAAAAAAAAAGGTTATTTCACTTAAGTCTCGGTTGAAAAAGTTTGTCTGTGTTTGTATAATCTCTAAAATTATAAAAATATGATATCGTTGATTTTAATTTCTTTCCTTAGAATATATTTTATAATCATTTCTGCATCTCTTAAAAACTATTATTTTATTAAAACCTCAAAATATATTCCTGATTGCATCAATCTTATCATATCACTCGTTTTGTACAAGTATTATTTATCTCGATCAATCAAATTATTAATTATTTATTTCACATCAATCAAATTCGTAATAATTTATCTCACATCAATCAAATCAATAATATAAAATTATGATATTACCCTTAATAAATAATATTATTAATATTCTATTAATATTTTCAACAATGACAAAATATTAATATTATATTATCTCAAATTTAATCAATCAAATCAATTAAATGAAACACTATATTAACTATCATTTTTTATTTATTTTATTATTACAAAATATTATTTATCTTCATACTATATATCTCATATCATGAACCAAACGGTACCTAAAATTATAAAAATATGATATCGTTGATTTTAATTTCTTTCCTTAGAATATATTTTATAATCATTTCTACATCTCTTAAAAACTATTATTTTATTATTAAAATCTAAAATATATTCCTGATTGCATCAAATCTTAATTCAATATATGGTATTTTGAATTTTTTTGGATCTAATCTCCCAAGACAAATAGCTTATCATTTATCCAAATGGACCAAATTTAGGGTTGCAAGAAAATCGAGTCAACTTGAAAAATATTTGATTCATATTTAAAATTATCGAATTTGGGCGAAACTCGAACATGCTCCAATTTATTTTTAGCCGAAGCCAAATTATTTTGTTTGATAGTTAACGAACTTTAATATTTTTTTAAATATAATATGATTATATACTAAACAAATATATTTCCTTATTTTTTAGTATTTATTTTCGACAGATAGTTCAAATATGTCACAAAACATATTCCCATGCTTCAAGTCAAACTTGAACTACTACAATTAATCGAGGAAAAAAATTTAAAATTCCAAACGTTGTCAAATATTACAAGTTTTCTGGTTCTATCATGTAGCCTGGTGCATATATTATGTGCTCTACGGCTCTACCAGCCAAGGTTTCGTCGATCAATCTCAAACCTGATATTTCAGCAATATCTTTCTGAAGTTTAAGCATCTCAATTTGTTGACCTACAACCAGTGGCGTCTGTCCGACCTAGAATTTTAAACTCTACAATCTTTTAATATTTTAAAGTGATATACCCTTACTAATATCATATTATGCCAAAATTATACAAAATGTACATATAAATTTTTTTTAAAAAATTTGAGCCACCTGAGCTAAAGCTCGAGTATATTAGAGTGTAGCTCCGCCCTTTCCTACAACCACCTGCACAACCTCGTCAAATAATCTCCTCTCACTCTATCCTCAATTATTTCCACCATAGTTGTCTTTCATACACCTCCTGCATCGCAAATGGCTACGATAGGGACATGGCTATCTTTCAAAGACTCCAAAATGTCTTTCTCGCTTAGATCGCACTAGAGATATAAAAGAACTTTTCATCGAGACTGGATCATCGAAATTTCATAAATCTGACGGTCTTGCAGCGGTGACGAGACGGTGTCCGGTGGAACGGGTGGTGGCCAAAATTTTCCTTATGATGGAGAGGGAAGGAAATTTTGTCTGCTAAAATATGTGTGTGAAAACTTGTCTTATTTCATATAACACTTAATGAAATTTTTATAAGTTTTGATTCATGATCAAATCAAAAATCATACTTGGATCACGATACTTTGTTTTCATTATTTACAAAATTTCATATATAAATTTTTACTCTTGAAAATATTATGCATAATTAAATTATTATCAACTTATGATAATTCAAATATAAACACACACACACACACACACACATATATATATGTATGTATGTATCTATATATTTATTTATTTTTTAAAATTAAGTGACTTTTATTTAATCACTAAATTAATTAATTAGTAGATTCTAGATTCTTCTAGAATATTTTATGGGAATTTTGCACTTAATAGTCACCACTATTAATATTATTATTTAATTAGTATATTTTAAATTTCCATAATTAATTCTCAATATAGCTCGAAAAATTATTTGAACATATTCGAAATATTCTCAGATTCATTAATTTTAAATATGGATTAAACTATATAGAACTAGTATGAGTCGTTTGCGCCCTGATGGATAGGTTTTATTGATCTAGTGTAAATTGCAAGTTCATTTGGTGTCTAAGATTAGAAATTTTAAAAGAAACTTTGAAAAAAAAAAAAATTGAGGTATTTTAAGTCAATAATTTTTTAACCGAAGTTTATATTCAATACAAAAAAAAGAAGCAAAATCAATATAATTATCTACTAATAAACAAAATCATCAATTCCATATATATGTGAAAGATTAATGAGTAGGTCTATTGTGAGATGGTCTCATGAGTATTTATTTGTGAGACGGGTCAATCCTACCGATATTCACAATAAAAAGTAATACTTTTAGCATAAAACACAATATTTTTTCATGGATGACCCAAATAAGATATCTGTCTCACAAAATACGACCCGTGAGACCGTCTCTAGATTTAAAGCCTTTAAACTCGTAATATTATACGTAACTTACGAATATATTACATGCATCTCTAGATTTAAAGCCTTTAAAATCTCTAGATTACATAGATATATATATACACACACACGTAACTTACGAATATATTACATGCATATGGGTAAATCTGAAGTCAACCAACCAAAAAATGAGCCAAAATATATCAAATGAGACGCATGCAAAGCAGTTGTGTTGCTATATAAACACAAAGCATTACTCTCCATTTCCTCACCAACAAGAAAGAAACTAAGACGAGGCAACATATATATATATATCTTCACAGAATAAGAAAAGATGGAACTCAAATCTTGCCCTCTTCTCTCCGCGGTCCTCCTGGTCCTGGTGGCTTCGTTTCATTACCAAGTCTCCGCCTCCTTCGTCGGCATTTGGAAGCCAATCGAGGACCTGAACTCACCGCTTGTGTTGGAGATCGTCAGATTCGCCGTGTCGGAGCACAACAAAAAGGACGGTGCGAAGTTGCAGTTTGTGAAGGTGGTGAAGGGCGAAAAACAAGTTGTGGAAGGTTTCAATTACAAATTGGTCATCACCGCGAATGATGGAGCCTCTGGAAACGCGCCGGGAAACTACGAGGCTGTTGTGTGGGACAAGCCTTGGGCGCATTTCAGGCAACTCACGTCATTTACCAAAGTTTGAAGGGAGATGATGTGCAACGCTCGTGTCTCCTGAATAAGGATGTTTTTTTTTGCAATAAGACGTATGAAATGAAGACTTGAGAGAATCTGGATTTTCTTTTTCACCATATTAATATATATAATTGTATTTATCCAGCCTTTTGAATTCCATCTTTTTCTTTTTTCTTTTATTTTTTGGAAATAATTCTATCTTTTTCTACGATCGTTGGACTAATTCATTTTCACAGTGGTGAATATAATCCCCTTTTAGCTCGTATTATTTTATATTTTGATTTTGAAATACTCATGTACTTTATTTCAACAAAAATTTGATATTTCATCATATATTTATTTCAAAAAAAAGTCAAATAATTTTTTTAAAAATCCATTGAAAGATCGTCTTTTGATTGATGAATTTGAGATGATACGTTTCAAGTTTCTTGACTTGTTTTGATGAACAAACTTGAACTGATATTCGAAATTTCAATATAATTGTAGTGAATTTCAAATACGTCCAAGATCTGTCGTCATTTGAAATTTATCTTTCAAACCTTTACCAAATCAAATCATAATCCAAGTGCAACCTTAACGAATGTGATTCACTTTCAAGACAAATGGTAACATCCAGATAGGATCTGGATCATGTGTTAATAGATTTATGGATTTATAAGTAATTCTTCTAGTGTCTTGTATCAAGCCTTTTCGTAAAGTAAGAACTTGTGTGTTTAGTAGTTGAAATCCATAATATAGTCTTTTTTTTTGGGATCTTTTAAAATATTCCACATGGTGCTAAACGTTATTTATCGTTAAAAAGTATGTTTTGTAACGAGCCCTTTTTTCTTTTGATTTTGAAGACGGCTGGAATTCATTGATAATTACTTTGCCAGGTTCTAGGGGGCCTGTTTCGGCTATTTATTTGAGACGGTCTCTCGTAGAATTATAACCGTAAGATAGATTGACTCGCTCCATATTTATAAAAAAATAATATTTTTCATAAATCAGGTTGAGTTGGATATCTGTATCACAAAATTGATTTGTGTGACGATCCCGAAATTATTGTCATCATAAATTTTAGATTTTGTAAGTCTTTTTATATTTATTTCAGGAACCTCATATGAGACATCATATACAAAACTTTAAATATTTGCAGTATTAACTCCTTTAATAATAATGTACACTTTTTTTCATGTCCTTTTGGATATTTTGTCATGGAACATGAATTATGTTTATTTTGTTTTTTCAGAATGTATCTTTGATCTTAATGTTGCTAGTTCATATTTATTTAATTATTTTTTATAATTAACTTGATTTCCTAAATTTTTTATAAAAATTAACATATTATATTAAAATATAATATCACAATAATTTATTTCATACAATAATTGATTAGAGATAAGCATTGTATTCAGAGGAATTAAGAATTTGTTTAGATGGATTTATGTATTTTGGGACAAGTGAAACATAAAAATTACAGCTGATATATCAGGACATAAATTTTCTCCCCTAATATTCTCAAATCTGGTTTACTTTTATATAAAAAAAACTCAAATATAAAATTATGAATATGTCTATTGTGGAGTAGAAAATATGTGAGACGAGTCGACCTGATTCATATTTTCAATTAAAAATAATTGTTAGAGTGTATGTAAGAACCCGAATTTCCAGCATTTTCAGCATTTCAATAGCAATGCAAAATTTCCAGCAGAAGATAATATTTCAGAAGCTGGTACTTTTCCAGCGGAGTAGAATCCAGCAGCAGACAGCAGATAAAAATCCAGCAGTAGAAGATTAGAATCCAGCAAACAGTTATTGATTCAGTTAGACTTGTAACTAAAGCATTAACATGGAATAAAGGCTGTTAATGGCAGATTATGGTCATTAATAGGGAGGCTAACAGTCAGAATTTGACCTATAAATAACACCCTCAAGTCTCTGAGATTGTTGCTACACAATTCTTGAGTTATCACTTGAAAATTTAGCTAAGAGAGGGTATTTTAGAGCTGTAAAAACCAGTAGCAAGGCAACCAGATTTCCAGCAGACTTCAACCGAAACTCTAGCAAATTACGGTAAGTGAGCTTATATATAAATATCTTGAAATCCGTTTGATAATTCTGTTTTAAAGTTCAGTTTCTGTATGTTTGATTTCTGATATATGATTTGAAGCACTGAAACTCCCTAGTGAACTAATGGTAGGAATATATATTCTGAACATTTCTGAATTCTGATTCTGATTCTGGCCTCACCCCTTAGAGGAGAGAACATATAGGGGACTGATATCGGTTTAGTCATGAAATTCACTAACGTGCTCAGTGCTTACTAATTCTTATTTCTGTTCTGAAACCTGTGATTTCTGAATTCTTATTTCTGTTCTTAAAATAAGAGTTTTCTGCATATTACTGTTTTACTGTCCTGTTGAAAACGATTTCGAAAATTGGGAGTTATTCCCACCCCTGCTTACTGAGTGACAATCATATCACTCACCCACCAAACCCATCTCTGATTAGAACGAGGAAGAAATATTAAAAGAAGAAGAGCAGATCCAGTTCTGGGGCTGGTGAAGAAGATTATTGTTTTCAGTTTATGTTTATGTTAATTCCGCTGTATCTGTTAAGACACTGTTATGTCTGGTTTTACATTTCCGCTGTAAAACATTAGTATTCGAGTTGTAACAGACAATTGATTTATTTCGTATTATGAATAAAAGACTGGTTTCTGAATTCTGTACTCTGAGGCTGGTTGTTTTCGAATGTAAATTTGAGAGCAACGCCGGTGCCAACCAACCCCCATCCCGGGGCGTGACATTGAAGTGGTATCAGAGCAAACCAGGTTTCATAATCTGGGAAGGAGGAACTAGAAATAATAAGTTCTAATAGACTTCTGAAAATAAGTTCTGAAAACTACTGTAATAGACTACTGAAAATAAACTACTGTAATAGACTACTGAAATGATAGACTGACTACGTAAAGTTAGGAAAATCAGTAGGGAAACAAATCAGAATACAATAGAGCTCTGAGTGTTTCAGCAGTATGTATGAAAAAAAAAATTCAGTAGACCCAAAACCAGTAGCCCGAAACCAGAACCAGTAGATGGAAACCAGTAGGTCTGAATGCAGAAGACGGGGTCAGTAGACTCGGAATGCAGCAGACTGGTTCTAACAGTGCTGGAAAGCAGCAGACAATGCTGGAAAAGCAGCAGACTGATTGCAGTAGCATCAGAATTGCAGTAGACCGCAAATTCCAGTAAGCGCATGCAGTAGACCTTGCAAATTGCATGGAAGTTGAGGTGTTTTTCGCGCAAACTTCAAACGGTCCATAACTTTTGATCCAGGAAGAATTTTTACTATTAAAAGTATGCGTTGGAAATCTCTCGACGAACCCCAAAATCCTTCTTTAAGATAGTGATATCATCATTTCCGTAAAATTTTCCAATTTTTCGAAATTTTGAGGAATTTTCATTTCCAAACGGCTTAGCATTTTTATACCAAACTTGGTACCATTCATGTTCTTGATGTGAAGGATTTTTGGTAAATTTTTCACGCCATTCTGAGACTGAAAAATTTTTGAGTTATTTTCTCCTACTAAATGTTATAGGCATACTGATTCTGTTCATTCCAGGTAATTGTCTATAGTTCGACTTGTATTCTTGATATCTTTTCTGAACCTTCACTCTCATGTTTTGGATGTAGGATATGACTGACCAGAGTAGCTACATTAAGAGCTTAGAGAAGAAGCTAGAAAAACTCAAGGAGCATAACTACTGCCTAGAGCTGGACAAAGACGAGTTAGAGCGTCGAGCAGAACACTTGAGGTGTGATGTTCAACGATATGCTCACTATCTGCATGAAGCAGAAGAGAGGAATAGGAAGACTCAAGAAGAGTTTGAGACCTCTCAAGAGACTGTTGCAGAGTTCATCGAGTTACGTGATACATTAGTTGAGAAGATCCAAATACTTAAGGATCAAAATCACCAACTCGTTCACCAGCATAACCAGTATAGAGAACATACTGATGCTCAGATTCAAGAGCTGCAGGACACTGTCGAAGTTCTTAGCGACCAGAATGTGGTTCTGCATGGTCATATTGAACATCTGGAAGCAGTAGTAGCCAATCACGAAGAAGAACCCGAGGAGGATCCCGAAGAAGAAGAAGAAGTTGAAGAGGATCCTATGGATTTGGGATTAGGAGAAGTGATAGATTAGAACATCAGTAGTAGTTTTCTTTGTAATGACACTTGTTCCATTTGCATTTCTGTTTTAATTTTCGAAGTTCAGTTGTAATTGCACTTTTGTGGAAATCAATAAAATTTATTCTATCCATTGGTTTCATATTTAAATTTTGAGCAATTACTCTATCATCGTGCTTCTTTTGTTTAGTCTCTATTTTGCCATCAACCTTAGAACTTTCATAATTGTAGGAAATGGACGGACGACCTGTGAGAAACAACCGTAACCCTCGTTACAATAACCGCAACAATAACCGTAATGATGAAGATGCACAACAACCACCACAACCACCACCAGCAGTTGGCCTCAGTCAGGTGGACTTGATGGCTATAGCCACGATTGTGGCAACCATGCTACAAGGGTTGGTGAACCCTAATGCTAACTAGCCACCGCCACCACCTCCAATTCAGAATGGGACTAAGCAGCAATATGAGGCTCTCCGAAGAGCAAGAGTCCCAAACTTTGATGGAAGTTCCGATCCCGAGGTCGGACAGAATTGGATGAAGGAGGTGGAGAACCATCTTCTATTACTTGAGGTTCCACAAGGGATCAAGGTAGATGTGATTACACCTTTTCTTATGGATAGAGCAGCCAAATGGTGGGAAGGAGTCTCACCAGCTATGCGTGGAACGGGACCTATCACCTGGCAAAGGTTCCGAGAGGCATTTCTGAAGCAGTATTTCCCGACAGCAGTTCGAGTGCAGAAGCTGTCAGAATTTGAAAGTTTGGTTCAGGAACCAAACATGACAGTGGTGTGGAGTATACATCCAAGTTCCACCATTGGGAACTTACTCCCCAACCATCATGGGAGACGAGGCCTTGAAGATGCATCGCTTCAAGAAGAGATTGAACAGCCGTATTCAATCTACCCTTGCCGTTATCGAACCCGATAGTTTTGATGAATTGATGGGAGCCGCCATCAGGGCTGAGAATGACATTAAAATGCGTGAAGGTGAGAACAAACTCAAGCGTCCTCAGCCAAGCCAGTACCAACCGGGCCAGCAATTCAAGAGGCCTAGGTTTCAAGCAACCAATTTACCAGTGCTCCATCCAAAGGAACCACTTCTTCTCAATCAAGCAAAGAAGGAGTCAAGTGCCAAACTTGCGGATTCACACACACTGGTGAATGTCGTAGGAATTCTGGAGCTTGTTTCCGTTGTGGAAAGATGGATCATTGCATTGCTCAATGTCCTCTCCCAGATCCAAGGAATGGACCAGCAGGAGGAACAACTCCAAACAAGCATAAGGAGAACAAGCCAAATGCTCGAGTTTATGCTATCACTCAAGAAGAGGCCGACAACTCAAATGATGTCGCAGCTGGTACCATTATAATCAATAATATACCTGCTTATGTGCTATTTGATTGTGGTGCTACGCATTCATTCATGTCTAAGAGATTTGCCAAGAAGTTAGGAGCTAAGCCTGACAACTTAGAAGAACCATATAGAGTAGCAACTCCTGCAAACCGAATTTTAGAAACTCGCACTCTATATCGGGATATTAGTGTTCTCATAGAAGATCAGAATTTCAAGGCAAACCTGATTCAATTAAACATGGTGGAATTCGATGTAATTCTTGGAATGGATTGGTTAGCCAAAAATCATGCTTTAGTAGACTGTCATGGAAAGACGGTAACCATCCAAGCTCCACGCCAAAAGAAACTTTTATTTCATGGTAAGACAAAAGAACGAAAGACTCTTCTTTCTACTTCTCAAACTTGGAAAGCCATGAAAAGTGGGGAAGAAGTTTACCTAGCTATGTTAAGCGAGGTAAAGAAAGAAACCACACTTACGCTAGAAGAGATTCCGGTAGCACAAGAATTTCCGGATGTCTTTCCTGAAGAACTCCCTGGCGAACTTCCCGACCGCGAGGTGGAATTTGAGATTAATTTAGTGCCCAATGCTACACCAATCTCAAAAGCACCATACCGAATGGCTCCGGCAGAGTTGAAAGAACTCAAAGAGCAACTTCAAGAATTGTTGGATAAGAAGCAAATCCGACCAAGCGCATCTCCGTGGGGAGCTCCTGTCCTATTTGTAAAGAAGAAGGACGGAAGCATGAGAATGTGTATTGATTACAGAGAGCTGAATAAGATCACAATCAAAAACAAGTATCCGCTTCCCAGGATAGTTGACTTGTTTGACCAACTCAAAGGAGCTTCAGTCTTTTCCAAGCTCGACTTAAGGTCAGGCTACCACCAACTGAAGGTCAAGACAGACGATATTCCGAAGACAGCCTTCAGAACAAGGTATGGACACTATGAGTTCATAGTGATGCCGTTCGGGTTAACAAACGCTCCAGCAGTATTCATGGATCTCATGAACAGGGTGTTCAAACCATTTCTTGACAAGTTTGTTGTGATGTTCATCGACGATATTCTGGTATATTCGTCAAGTGAGGAAGACCACAAAGAACATCTTCGTCTCACCCTCCAGACGCTGAGAGAAAAAGAACTTTACGCCAAGTTCAAGAAATGCGAATTCTGGCTAGAGAGCGTCGCATTCTTGGGACACATAATATCAGCAGCAGGAGTATATGTAGACCCTAAGAAAGTAGAGGCAATCTCAGATTGGCCTAGACCAAAGAATGTGACAGAAATTCGAAGCTTCTTGAGACTAGCAGGCTATTATCGAAAATTTGTTGAATGATTCTCTTCAATAGCAATACCCCTCACCAAACTAACACAAAAGAACTCTAAATTTCAATGGAGTGAAGATTGTGAGAAAAGCTTCGAGACTTTGAAGAGGAAGCTTGCCTCTACGCCAGTGTTGGTATTACCTATGGAAGGCAAAGACTTCACCATCTACAGTGATGCGTCTCAAGGAGGTTTAGGATGTGTACTCATACAAGAGGGAAGGGTGATTGCATACGCGTCGAGGCAGTTGAAGCCGTATGAACAGAATTACCCAACACACGACCTCGAACTAGCTGCAGTGGTATTCACACTAAAAATTTGGAGACATTATCTTTATGGAGCCAAGTGCGAGATTTTCACCGATCATCAAAGTCTCAAGTATTTGTTCACTCAAAAAGAACTAAATATGAGACAAAGACGGTGGATTAAACTCATGAAAGATTACGATTTGACGATAAGCTACCATCCAGGCAAAGCCAACAAGGTAGCAGATGCTTTAAGTCGAAAGAATATGAGATAGGTGATCCTGACATCAGTTTCAGCACAACCATGTCTTCGAGAGACAATCAAGATAAGTCAGGATAGAGATTCTGCTTTGGTGAAACTAAAAGAGCAAGTTAAAGAAGGGAAATCACCAGATTTCGAGACGGATAACAAAGGAATCTTGTGGATGAAAGGACGATTGTGCGTACCAGACATCGATAACCTTCGACAAGAAGTAATGTCTGAGGCACATAAGTCGAAATTTTCAGTCCATCCTGGCAGTACCAAGATGTACAGAGACTTGAAGAAAAGTTTTTGGTGGAGTGGAATGAAGAAAGACGTGGCAATGTTTGTTTCCAAGTGTCACGTGTGCCAGCAAGTCAAGGCAGAGCACCAAAGACCTGGAGGACTTCTGCAACCTCTAGAAATTCCAGAATGGAAATGGGAACATATCTCCATGGACTTTGTTGTCGGGTTACCAAAGTCTAGAAAAAGTCATGACGGCATCTGGGTAATCGTAGATAGACTCACGAAATCTGCGCATTTCTTACCTGTCCGCATGAACTATAATTTGGACAAGCTAGCCACATTGTACATGAATGAGATCGTACGATTGCATGGAGTTCCAGCTAGTATATTATTAGACAGAGATCCTAGGTTTACCTCTCGATTTTGGAAGAGCTTTCAACAAGCTATGGGGACAAAAGTTACTCTTAGTACAGCATATCACCCTCAAACCGATGGCCAAACAGAGAGGACAATT
The DNA here is from genome assembly GCF_025594145.1 of Primulina tabacum. Lineage (NCBI taxonomy): Eukaryota > Viridiplantae > Streptophyta > Magnoliopsida > Lamiales > Gesneriaceae > Primulina > Primulina tabacum. Next base: position 14,015,974 of record NC_134552.1, on the reverse strand, counting down.
CAAACTTTAAAAGATATGCTGAGAGCATGTGCTCTAGACTTCAGTGGTAATTGGAGCGAACATCTGCCCTTAATCGAGTTCGCGTACAATAATAGTTACCACAGCCGCATTGGAATGGCACCATACGAAGCTCTGTATGGACGAAAGTTTCGATCACCACTATATTGGAATGAGGTAGGGGAAAAAGCAATTGTTGGACCCGAAATGATCCAAGAAACAGTGGATAAAGTGGCTTTGATCAACGAGAGATTAAAAGCTGCACAAGATCGACATAAAAGCTGGGCTGATCAGAAAAGACGACCCGTGGAATTTGAAGTTGGAGAAAAGGCATATGTGAAAGTGTCACCCATGAAGGGTGTTATCCGATTCAATAAGGCTGGGAAACTGAATCCCAGATACGTCGGACCATTTGAAATTCTTGAGAAAGTGGGAACACTTGACTTATAGATTAGCACTTCCACCCGACATGTCAAGAATTCACAATGTATTCCACGTTTCGCAGCTGAGGAGATATATTTCCGATCCTAGTCATATTCTTGAAGCTGGACCACTGTTAGTTAAGGGAAATTTAAATAAAGGGCTAAAATATGAAGAGATTCCAATTCGAATTATGGATAACAAAGACCAAGTACTGAGGAGACAAACTATTCCATATGTCAAAGTACAATGGTCCAACCACACCGAAAGAGAAGCTACTTGGGAGTTGGAAGAAAAGATGCGAGAACAATACTCTTACCTCTTTGAGGATCATGTATAGCCAAGTTTCGAGGACGAAACTCTCCATAAGGAGGGAGGGATGTGAGAACCCGAATTTCCAGCATTTCCAGCATTTCAGTAGCAATGCAAAATTTCCAGCATAAGATAATATTTCAGAAGCTGATACTTTTCCAGCAGAGTAGAATCCAGCAGCAGACAGCAGATAAAAATCCAGCAGCAGAAGATTAGAATCCAGCAAACAGTTACTGATTCAGCTTAGACTTGTAACTGAAGCATTAACATGGAATAAAGGCTGTTAATGGCAGATTATGGTCATTAATAGGGAGGCTAACAGTCAGAATTTGGCCTATAAATAACACCCTCAAGTCTCTGAGATTGTTGTTACACAATTCTTGAGTTATCACTTGAAAATTTAGCTAAGAGAGGGTATTTTAGAGCTGTAAAAACCAGTAGCAAGGCAACCAGATTTCCAGCAGACTTCAACCGAAACTCTAGCAAATTACGGTAAGTGGGCTTATATATAAATATCTTGAAATCCGTTTGATAATTCTGTTTTAAAGTTCAGTTTCTGTATGTTTGATTTCTGATATATGATTTTGAAGCACTGAAACTCCCTAGTAAACTAATGGTAGGAATATATATTCTGAACATTTCTGAATTCTGATTCTGATTCTGGCCTCACCCCTTAGAGGAGAGAACATATAGGGGACTGATATCGGTTTAGCCATGAAATTCACTAACGTGCTCAGTGCTTATTAATTCTGATTTCTGTTCTGAAACCTGTGATTTCTGAATTCTGATTTCTGTTCTAAAATAAGAGTTTTCTGCATATTACTGTTTTAATGTCCTGTTGAAAACGATTTCGAAAATTGGGAGTTTTTCCCGCCCCTGCTTACTGAGTGACAATCATATCACTCACCAACCAAACTTATATCAGATAAGAACGAGGAAGAAAAATTAGAAGAAGAAGAGCAGATCCAGTTCTGGGGCTGATGAAAAAGATTATTGTTTTCAGTTTATGTTAATTCTGCTGTATCTGTTAAGACACTGATATTTCTGATTTTACATTTCCGCTGTAAAACATTAGTATTCGAGTTGTAATAGACAATTGATTTATTTCTTATTATGAATAAAAGACTTGTTTATGAATTCTGTACTCTGAGGCTGGTTGTTTTCGAATGTAAATTTGAGAGCACCGCCGGTGTCAACCAACCCCCGTCCCGGGGCGTGACAGTGTATTAATCATAATTGCTTGTTAGAGTAATCAAAACGCGATACTTGAGCTTCTGTACGCTTTAAAATATTTGAGTTGTACCGTTACTATCAGCTACAACTTTTGACAAACGTTAATTTCTATAATTAGTATTAGAGCCAAACACTAATTTCTATAATTAGTATTAGACGCAAGATAATGAGTTTGATTCTCATTTATTGCAAGGAGTGCAATTATTGGTGTTAAAGTGCGGAAGAAATGAATTTCTGGGAATACATTTTTGTTTATGCATTAGTCTTTACACAGACAAACACCACATATTTATAGCAGCTAGACCAAAGGAAGAAACGTAATAATGCAAAACACGTTTATTGTGATGATCCAACTCTTACTACTAACACTAGCTAACACACCCCCGCAAGCTTGGTATAAATTGCAAAGACCAAGCTTGGACAACAGAAAAGCATGTTGTTCTCTGCCCAAACTCTTGGTGAAGACATCGGCTAGTTGATTATCGATATAAACGTGAACGGGCCGAATAATCTCCAGCTTGATTTTCTCTCTAATCAAATTAACTCTTTGACAAGAATAAGAGTAGGTCTCTTGTGAGACGGTCTCACGAATCTTTATCTGTGAGATGAGTTAATCCTACCGATATTCACAATAAAAAGTAATACTCTTAGTATAAAAAGTAATATTTTTTCATTGATGACCCGAATAAGAGATCTGTCTCACAAAATACGATCTGTGAGATCGTCTCACACAAGTTTTTGTCCAAGAAATAATTATTACACCCATATACCTGCATTCTCAATAATTATTTTAATCCTAAATAATAATAATACATTTTTAAAATTACAAAATTCTATTTATATCGCTTATGTTTGCTATTATTTGGTGTACATGTTTATGTAATTGTTAACGAAGTTCAGTAACCGAAGTTTGGATTGTCGTATTTCAAAATGCAATGATTTTTAGGAAAATTGGTGTGCATAAACGTGTTGAATCTAAAAAAAACTCTTGTGAAACGGTCGTATAGATTAATGTTATAAGATATATATTCTATTTGGTTTCTGATATAATTTTTCTATTACAAAATAAAATTTTAAGGAAAAATTCTAGGTATAAAAATTAACAAATATGTAATTTGTTGGAATCATTTTTTGGGGGTTAATCACTAATCAATTGTCCACCCCAGAGATCAATAAATTTGAAAAAAAAAAAGGTTATTTCACTTAAGTCTCGGTTGAAAAAGTTTGTCTGTGTGTGTATAATCTCTAAAATTATAAAAATATGATATCATTGATTTTAATTTCTTTACTTAGAATATATTTTATAATCATTTCTGCATCTCTTAAAAACTATTATTTTATTAAAACCTCAAAATATATTCCTGATTGCATCAAATCTTAATTCAATATATTATATTTTGAATTTTTTTGGATCTAATATCCCAAAACAAATAGCTTATCATTTATCCAAATGGACCGAATTTAGGGTTGCAAGAGAATCGAGTCAACTTGAAAAATATTTGATTCATATTTAAGATTATCGAATTTGGGCTAAACTCGAACATGCTCCAAATTGTTTTTAGCCGAAGTTGAATTCAAATTATTTTGTTTGATAGGTAATGAACTTTACTATTTTATTAATATAATATAATTATATAGTAAACAAATATATTTCCAAATTTTTTAGTATTTATTTTCGATGGATAGTTCAAATATGTCACAAAATATATTCCCATGCTTCAAGTCAAACTTGAACTACTACAATTAATCGAGGAAAAAAATTTAAAATTCCAAACGTTGTCAAATATTACAAGTTTTCTGGTTCTATCATGTAGCCTGGTGCATATATTATGTGCTCTACGGCTCTACCAGCCAAGGTTTCGTCGATCAATCTCAAACCTGATATTTCAGCAATTTCTTTCTAAAGTTTAAGCATCTCAATTTGTTGACCTACAACCAGTGACAGAGCCAGAAATATGGCTCTGTCCGGTCTAGAATTTTAAACTCTACAATCTTTTAATATTTGAAATTGATGTACCCGTACTAATATCATATTATTCCAAAATTATACAAAATGTACATATAATTTTTTTAAAAAAATTAAGCCATCCGAGCTAAAGCCCGAGTATATTAGAGTGTAACTCCGCCCTTGCCTACAACCACCTGCACAACCTCGTCAAATAATCTCCTCTCACTCTATCCTCAATTATTTCCACCATAGTTGTCTTTCAAACACCTCCTGCATCGCAAATGGCTACGATAGGGACATGACTATCTTTCAAAGACTCCAAAATGTCTTTCTCGCTTAGATCGCACTAGAGATATAAAAGAACTTTGCGGCGAGACTGGATCATCGGAATTTCATAAATCTGACGGTCTTGCAGCGGTGACGAGACGATGTGCGGTGGAACGGGTGGTGGCCAAAATTTTCCTTATGATGGAGAGGGAAGAAAATTTTTTCTGCAAAAATATGTGTGTGAAAACTTGTCTTATTTCATATAACACTTAATGAAATATTTAGGGATAATACCCATTTTCGTCCCTTATTGTTTACGGATTTTCCCATTTCAGTACCTCTTCATTATTGACTGCTTAAGTAATTCCTTCATGTATTTAAAATCTTCCCGAATTGGTCCATGTCGTTAACTAGACGTTAATATTAATGTTGACCCACATCATGTGCATGTCACGTGATCTTTTATTTAAGACGGCATTCGATTTCTCCCCAAATCAGATTACTTGCCAGCCCCCACGACAACCCTAAATCCCCAAATCAAAGAATCCTAATTCGAAACCCACGGGAAACTGGAAGAAAATTCAGCAATTCCAGATTCAATCTACTACAACATCTGCAATGGTGAAGGCTTTTCATTATTTTCCATGGTTTTGTTGTAGTTTCGCGATTAGTATGTTCGTAGCATTCTTATTTTGTGATCTTATATGTCATTTTGAAGTGGATATGAGTTGATCCTAAATCGTTAATGGAATATATATATGTATGTACTGAATAGTTAATGGAATATATATATATGTATGTATTGTATCTCAATATTTTTGAGTATAAATTTCGAAGGTGGGTTAGCACTATCTTTCTAATTTGTTAGGCACAACATGGTATCATAATTGTAATACTTAGATTTATTTTATTTGGTGTAGTTTTATGTAATTCTCCTACATATGTATATTTACTTTTTGATTTTTTTGCGAAATTTTTCAACAGATTAGTAGCATGATCACTAATTTAGTGTGTATTTTGTTGACTTCCCTTCGTTTTTGTATGTATGATTATTTTTTCTAAATTTGAAAATTCTTATTTATTGTAGGGAAAAACATATGTTATATTTGTTGGACGAAAACCTGGTGTTTACGACAATTGGCAGGAGGCTCAAGTGCAAGTGAGTAAATAGCAGGTCTACAAGACTCTTTAAAACCGTGTTTACAGGCCGAAAAGCACACATACAGCCTCTGAAATCTTGGCCCATCTTCTTCATCAGTCAGTTTCAGAATCACAGAAGCATCTTCATCGGACCTTTTCAGTTCAGCACAATAATTTCTTATTCGGCTAAATTGTTCCGCTATGCTACCATCAACTAGCTTCAATGCTTTTTTGCGACCCAAATAAGCTTGTTTATATGTGAGGACTACATTCAACGTAGATTTAACCTCTTCTCTAAACTCTCTGGTACCTAACTTAGGATTTGATTTCAATTTATTCACGAAAGTTTCAACTAACCAGCTTGACTTGATGTTTTTGTTCTTAACATTCCAATAGCAGTTTTTGTGCTCAGATTCAAAAGTCTTTATCTGCCAGCAACTGTCCTTACTCATTGGTGACACATGAATAACCCATTCACATTCTTCATTTTTGCACACGCCTCGAAGCCTACTTTTGTCATTCTTCACAAAGTTAACTACCATCCCTCGTCTGATACAATGACTTTCTATAGCAAACTTTGCCTCTTGTTTTGAATCAAATATCATACCAAGCTTCGAATCAGGATTTTCCGAATATTCATACATTTGGAATTTTTGTGGATCTTCCTCTTCAGAATCAAATGCACTCTCTAACTCATCACTTTTTGCACAATCATCATCTCCTTCATCACCTTGCATTCTCTCAAACAAATCATTGGAAATATCACCATCAATGACTATATTTTTCCCCTTTCCCTTATAATTTTCTCTTTCTTTGAAATCAAATTCACTATCGTTAAATTCTACATCAGCTTCACCATTGATTCCAACCCTTGTTTTCGGTTCAACTTCATTCGGTTTTTCTAAAACACAGGATGCATCTATCTGATTTATTGAAACACATTCAACATGTTCAATATAAATTTCCACTTCATAGTTTTTGGGGACATGGTTCCTAATTTCAACCACATCAGCATCACTTTCCAAATATCTACCATCGGTCAAAGATTTACCAATTTTGTGCCAAAATCTGAACCTATCTTTGTCCAGGCATCCTAATTCCTTAGCATAACCCCATAGTTCAATCAATCCTATCTTATCCATGTCCACAAAATCAAAGAATTCAGTACTCCCACCTTTGTACATTTTCCTCTAGCGATTGGTTTCCATTGAACCGTTGTAGTACAATTTAATTGTAACAAGAGTGGGTTCTCGCATCCAGCCTAACAAACAGAATATTAACATCCCGTAAATGGGATAAATCTCAATAAATTTATCCACAAAGTCATCACATTTAAAAAGGAAACATTATCGTAATTCGGGGTGAATTCAATTGAAAATTTACTTCTTCGAGCCATTACCGCCTTCCACTTAAGCGAAACTACCAATATACTATTTCGAAAAAAAAAAGTAACATGAAAATTTGAGTCAACAACTGCAACAAATTAATCAAGGACAGCTTGCTTACTTCTTATGCGCTGAATTCTTTCTTATCGAGCTGAAAGCTTGCCATTACCGTATTAGGTGCTGAAAGCTTGCCATTACCGTCTTAGGGGCTGAAAGCTTACTTCTTACGGGCTGAAAACTTGCCATTACCGTATCCAAGCATTCGCACTCAGCTTTCCTGCCATCGTTTTATTTGGGGAGTTAGGGTTGGTGTAGGGGTAATGGCAAGTACACTGATTTGGGGGGGATGAGGATTCTTTGATTTGGGGATTTAGGGTTCTCGTGGGGGCTGGCAAGTAATCTGATTTGGGGAGAAATCGAATGCCTTCTTAAATAAAAGATCACGTGACATGCACATGATGTGGGTCAACGTTAATATTAACGTCTAGTTAACGACAGCGACCAATTCGGGAAGATTTTAAATACATGAAGGATTAATTAAGCAGTCAATAAAAAAGAGGTACTGAAATGGGAAAAAGCCGTAAACAATAAGGACGAAAATGGATATTATCCCGAAATATTTATAAGCTTTGATTCATGATCAAATCAAAAATCCTACTTGGATCACGATACTTTGTTTTCATTATTTACAAAATTTCATATATAAATTTTTACTCTTGAAAATATCATGCATAATTAATTTATTATCAACTTATGATTATTCAAATATACACACACACACACACACACACACATATATATATATATGTATCTATATATTATTTATTTTTAAATTAAGTGACTTTTATTTAATCACTCAATTAATTAATTAGTAGATTCTAGATTCTTCTAGAATATTTCATGGGAATTTTGCACTTAGTAGTCACCACTATTAATATTATTATTTAATTAGTATATTTTAAATTTCCTCAATAAATAATTGTGAACTCGTTATAACCTTGATCGACGATCAGACAACGTAAATGTGTCGAGGGTATAAATCACATTCATATAATGAAAAATGAAAATTTCGAATATTAAAATTTACACTAATCTTTTTTTAGGCCTGTGACAGTTTTGTGAACTCATTCACTAAAATACGCAATTCCACTATCCTTACAAAATAAGCAATTAATCTAATTTCCGCAACTTCCAATAATAGAATCAACTTATAAACTTATTTATAAATAATATGTTTGATATTCATCAAATTACAGTCGCCAAATTCAACTCCTTGAACTTAATTATCTCAACGAGAACACAAAATCCAATACTTATGTGATTCTCAGTAGTTAGGAGATGCAGTTAGTCATGAGTTCACAACATTATATGATTCAAAATAATATTTATTCTTATCCGAGCTTACCCTAGTTAGGCTCATTCTTTTCATCAACCTCTTGGTTAATAATGTTACAGCTCAAGTCTGATTGCATTCATCGGTTCATGGTAAGAACGTTAGTAGCATCGCCCCCACGATCCCCTATGTATCATTGATAGTGACTACAAGAACCTTAATAAATTCGATAACTGATGTAATGTATTTTTTGAGTAATAACAGTGACATAAGATGTGCAACTAGGAAAATATTTTTCCTTAAAACACATGTCTTGCTTTGACCAAAGATTCATTACACTATTAACTCATCAGATCACATATGATATCTCCAAGAGTAGGCAAACGATAAATCCTTGACTACAATGTATTGACTCTTACGTATTTCGAAACTACATCCAACCTCGCCACATGATGACCTAAATGGAGTCGGTAAACGGATCAAAGTACATGCTAGTACGTAGAGCTTCTACGCGATGTCCTGGGTCTAAAGAATAATGGTGCACTACCATAACCGCGAACTATTCCACTCGATAAGTGATAACCACTTGAACAGTTTAAGAGAGTTGTTCAGCATCATTATATGATAATCCACCCGTTTAGAAAATACGTTACACTTCTTAATGAGTTTCATGATCTTACAGTTGCAAAGCAGATCTCATTATGTTTATAGTATATTCAAAGACCTTATCTATACAGCTTGCATAGATAGATAGATAACATAAATGTCATAATTGGATAAAATAGCAAAATATTGTTAAAATAAAAAAAATTTTTACACAAGAGTCAATAAAACTCAAGTCACAAGTTGGTTCGCTAGACACCTACTGTAACAGAATGCTTAATTCTCAATATAGCTCGAAAAATTATTTGAACATATTCGAAATAGTCTCGAATTCAATAATTTTAAATATGGATTAAACTATATAGAACTAGTATGAGTCGTTTGCGCCCTGATGGATAGGTTTTATTGATCGAGTGTAAATTGCAAGTTGATTTGGTGTCTAGAATTAGAAATTTTAAAAGAAACTTTGAAAAAAAAAATGGAGGTATTTTAAGTAAATAATTTTTTAATCAAAGTTTTTATTCAATACAAAAAAAAAAAAGCAAAATCAATATAATTATCTACTAAACAAAATCATCAATTCCATATATATGTGAAAGATTAATGAGTAGGTCTCTTGTGAAACGGTCTCACGAATATTTATTTGTGAAACGAGTCAATCCTACCGATATTCACAATAAAAAGTAATACTCTTAGCATAAAAAGTAATATTTTTTCATGGATGACCCAAATAAGTGATATGTCTCACAAAATACGACCCGTGAGACCGTCTCTCACAATTTTTTGTCAAGATTAATTATGAAAAGCACAATAAATAAAACCTTTAAAATCTCTAAATTTTCTGTGTGTGTGTGTGTCTAATTATACTTAACTTACGAAAATATTACATGCATCTCTAGATTTAAAGCCTTTAAAATCTCTAGATTACATAGATATATATATACACACACACGTAACTTACGAATATATTACATGCATATGGGTAAATCTGAAGTCAACCAACCAAAAAATGAGCCAAAATATATCAAATGAGACGCATGCAAAGCAGTTGTGTTGCTATATAAACACAAAGCATTACTCTCCATTTCCTCACCAACAAGAAAGAAACTAAGACGAGGCAACATATATATATATCTTCACAGAATAAGAAAAGATGGAACTCAAATCTTGCCCTCTTCTCTCCGCGGTCCTCCTGGTCCTGGTGGCTTCGTTTCATTACCAAGTCTCCGCCTCCTTCGTCGGCATTTGGAAGCCAATCGAGGACCTGAACTCACCGCTTGTGTTGGAGATCATCAGATTCGCCGTGTCGGAGCACAACAAAAAGGACGGTGCGAAGTTGCAGTTTGTGAAGGTGGTGAAGGGCGAAAAACAAGTTGTGGAAGGTTTTAATTACAAATTGGTCATCACCGCGAATGATGGAGCCTCTGGAAACGCGCCGGGAAACTACGAGGCTGTTGTGTGGGACAAGCCTTGGGCGCATTTCAGGCAACTCACGTCATTTACCAAAGTTTGAAGGGAGATGATGTGCAACGCTCGTGTCTCCTGAATAAGGATGTTTTTTTTTTCAATAAGACGTATGAAATGAAGACTTGAGAGAATCTAGATTTTCTTTTATCACCATATTAATATATATAATTGGATTTATCCAGCCTTTTGAATTCCATCTTTTTCTTTTTTCTTTTATTCTTTGGAAATAATTCTATCTTTTTCTACAATCGTTGGAGTAATTCATTTTCACAGTGGTGAATATAATCCCCTTTTAGCTTGTATTATTTTATATTTTAATTTTGAAATACTCATGTACTTTATTTCGACAAAATTTGATATTTCATCATATATTTATTTCAAAACACATTTTCTTAAAAGTCAAATAATTTTTTTAAAAATCCATTGAAAGATCGTCTTTTGATTGATGAATTTGAGATGATACGTTTCAAGTTTCTTGACTTGTTTTGATGAACAAACTTGAACTGATATTCGAAATTTCAATATAATTGTAGTGAATTTCAAATACGTCCAAGATATGTCGTCATTTGAAATTTATCTTTCAAACCTTTACCAAATCAAATCATAATCCAAGTGCAAGAATGTGATTCACTTTCAAGACAAATGGTAACATCCAGATAGGATCTGGATCATCATGTGTTAATAGATTTATAGATTTATAAGTAATTCTTCTAGTGTCTTGTATCAAGCCTTTTCGTAAAGTAAGAACTTGTGTGTTTAGTAGTTGAAATCCATAATATAGTCTTTTTTTTTTTGGGATCTTTTAAAATATTTCACATGGTGCTAAACATTATTTATCGATAAAAAGTATGTTTCGTGTGAGACGGTCTCTCGTAGAATTATATCCGTAATATAGATTGACTCGCTCCATATTTATAAAAAAAAAAAAATTTGACAAAAAATAATATTTTTCATAAATCAGGTTGAGTTGGATATCTGTATCACAAAATTGATTTGTTTGACGATCCCGAAATTATTGTCATCATAAATTTTAGATTTTGTATGTCTTATTATGTTTATTTCAGGAACCTCATATGAGACATCATATACAAAACTTTAAATATTTGCAGTATTAACTCCTTTAATAATAATGTACACTTTTTTTCATGTCCTTTTGGATATTTTGTCATGGAACATGAATTATGTTTATTTTGTTTTCTCAGAATGTATCTTTGATCTTAATGTTGCTAGTTCATATTTATTTAATTATTTTTTATAATTAACTTGATTTCCTAAATTTTTTTATTAAAATTAACATATTATATTAAAATATAATATCACAATAATTTATTTCATACAATAATTGATTAGAGATAAGCATTGTATTTAGAGGAATTAAGAATTTGTTTAGATGGATTTATGTATTTTGGGACAAGTGAAACATAAAAATTACAGCTGATATATCAGGACATAAAATTTTCTCCCCTAATATTCTCAAATCTGGTTTATTTTTATATAAAAAAACTCAAATATAAAATTATGAATATGTCTATTGTGGAGTAGAATATATGTGAGACGAGTCGACCTGACTCATATTTTCAATTAAAAATAATTGTTAGAGTGTATTAATCATAATTGCTTGTTAGAGTAATCAAAACGCGATGCTTGAGCTTCTGTACGCTTTAAAATATTTGAGTTGCACCGTTACTATCAGCTACAACTTTTGACAAACGTTAATTCCTACAATTAGTATTAGAGCCAAACACCAATTTCTACAATTAGTATTAGACGCAAGATAATGAATTTGATTCTCATTTATTGTAAGGAGTGCAATTATTGGTGTTAAAGTGCGGAAGAAATGAATTTCTGGGAATACATTTTTGTTTATGCATTAGTCTTTACAGAGACAAACACCACCTATTTATAGCAGCTAGACCAAAGGAAGAAACGTAATAAGGCAAAACACGTTTATTGTGATGATCTAACTCTGACTACTAACACTAGCTAACACACCCCCGCAAGCTTGGTATAAATTGCAAAGACCAAGCTTGGACAACAGAAAAGCATGTTGTAATATTAAAACTCATTATTTATAGGTCTTATTGTCTACTTATCCATATTTATTTTTATCTTACATAAATAAATACATTTCAATTTTATTTATACAATTTTAATGATTATTACTTAAAACAAATATTATTATTATTTTAAAATTAATTTATTACTTAAAATTAATTTATCCTATTTTACGAATGTAATTTATGTAAAATTAAAATATTATTATTAATTTGAAATGTAGGAGCACAACATAGGAAAAAAATCACACTTGCATAAAATTAAAAATAAACTGTCCAAAACATGTAAAATATTAACAAGTATTGTTATTGTATTATGCTCAAATTTGCTCAACTAAGTCGATACGAAGTTGATGATGCACTTGACTGTCACGTAATTCAGAATTTGTCCAAAGATAATCATGAAATCCTCGTTTTGAGCCTTTGACGGGTTGTACGATTGTCTTCTTTATTTAGGTCTACATCTAGACTCGTATCTTGGTTGGATGAGGTTTTCTTTGCCCCCGACTCATAGGTCCTCGCCCTCTTCATGCTAACAAGATGATCAACGGACTATAGAATAAACATTAATGGACGACCTTTTACGATTCTCGACACTTGCTCGATATTAAATATAATGATATATATATCATTATATATATATATATATATATGTCACGCCCCGAAACTCGGGATTGACACCGGCGTTGTTTAACAATCACACAATCGAAACAACAAGCCTTTCGTAGCACAGTATAAACCGAATCAGTTTATATATCATAATCTCCACGAAATAAACATTGTCTTTACAATAACGAAATCCAACGAAATAGTAAATAATGCGGAAGCGTCTTACAATTATTAAATCATAAATTCGAACATAACTACTACTGGTCTCGTAAATCACCATCCCCAGAACTATTCGGACTTCTCTTCCTCAACCTGTTCTTCGGACTTATCTGGGAAGGGTTGTAAGGGGATGAGTATTTTGGGAATACTCAGTAAATGGGAGACTTTGAACACAACATAACCAATTTAATAACATTTTCAAAACATATCATAAACGTACATCATGCTTTTCATAAACGTAACGTAAATTTCATAACATAATAGCACTGCGATTTTTCACCTTTAACGGTTTACTGACGTCAGACCCTAAGTTTTAATCCTCTAAGGGGACGAGGCCATAAAACAGTTATATCCCACTGTTAAGGGCCATATGTTGGAATTCCACCAATTTTCAGGGAATCCTCACAGTGTCAAACATAAACGTAATAACTTTCGTAAAAATGTATAGACAAAACGACGGTATTCGACCGTATTTTTAAACCACAAAATCGAAATTTTCATGTGCATAAAACAAAATTTAACACAGCCCACTTACAGTGTTTGGATGTACTTAAAAAAACGTGGAGTGAACGGCTTGGTTTGGATCACTTCGCGCTCCTCGTCCGGGTAGCGCTCTGGATCGATTTCTTTGACGATTTTCGGGACGATTTTTGTGCAGTATTTTGGCTAGGTAGAGTTGCTGAATTTTTCGAAAATTTGCAGCAAGGACTTTCGAAAATTAGGTGTGGGGAATGACTAGGGTTGATGCACTATTTATAGGGGAGGAGGGTGGAGCTAAATTTGGCACTAAAATCATACCAAAAATTCATGTCAAATCTCCTAATATTGACTCCAAATATCCTTGCCATTGCTGATGATTTCTCTTCCTAATTCGTGAGATATAAATCCTTGATTGATATGAATATCCGAGATTTTCTTTATCTTGTTTCCTTGCATCTTGTATGATATACTAATTTGTAATATTTCCTACCCCAAAATTCGAAATTTGCTTGGCAATAAAGATTTCAACATAGGCCATCTTATTCTAATACAATAAAAAGAATCTTATGCTAATAAAATTTCCTTCCAAATTTTAATTACATTATTGCAAGATTTTCGGTTCTCACATCCCTCCCTCCTTATGAGAAGTTTCGTCCTCGAAACTGGAGTTGGCCTGGTCTCCAAATAGTTAGGGATATTCCTTTCCCTTACAATCTACTACCACATTGTTTCTTGCTAACCAATCCATTCCTAAGATGATATCGAAATCGACCATGATCAACTGTATCAGGTCGGCTCTAAAAATCTAATTACCAATACTGATTTTTCAATCTCTGTAAATTTCGTCAGTTTCAATGGCTCTACTAGTAGGCGTGGCTAGTTGGAAAGGTTCGGTTAGCTTATCGGGCTTACGTCCTAACTTCTTATCAAATCTCTTAGATATACAAGAATGTGTAGCGCCACAGTCAAATAACACATAAGCAGACACTTGCTGAAAAATATGGTACCTGACACAACATCGCTTGCATCATCTGCCTCCTCCTGCATTATGGCAAACACCCTGGCATTTGGTTTGTTCTCCCGTGGTTTATTGGCATTCGCCCCTGAGCTCGACCCGTCTCTTTTACCTGGTCCAGTTGTTTTGTTGCTGGCGGCTGGACAATCTGTCATACGGTGTCCTGGTTTTCCGCATCCAAAGCAGACGCCGCTGGCTCTACGACATTTTCCCAGGTGTCGTAAGTGGCAAGTTGGGCAAGGCTTAATGGCTTGGTAGTTGGTGGCGGGTGAAGGCCCCTTAGGTGGTTTGCCGGAGTGGTTCGGTTTCTTGAACGACTGACTGCCATGAGAGGACTGATCATTCATAGGCCTTTTGTTCCTAATTTCCTTCTCTCTGCGCTGGATATCAGTTTCAGCTCGGATGGCTGCGCCCATCAAGTCTGAGAAGTTCGCAGGTTCGTAGACTGCCAAAGCCGACTGTATTCTGCTGTTCAAACCCTTTTTGAAGCGGTGTAATTTTAGAACTTCGTCCGCCATGATTGCCGGAGCATAAGATCCTAAGGCGTTGAACTGGGAGGTGTATTCTACAACTGACATATCCGGAGTTTGAGTGAAGTTTTCAAACTCACTCAGTTTCTGCAGTCTGACCTCGGCTGGATAATACTGTTTCAGAAAGGCTTCTCGAAATCGCTGCCAAGTCATTGGTCCTGCAGCTGTCATGGCTGGCGAGATTGCTTCCCACCATTTTCCTGCTTTATCTTCCAGGAACGGCACAGTCACGTTCACTTTCAGTGCCTCGGGAACTTCCAATAGGCGATGTTGAGTCTCTACACCTTTCAGCCAACTCTGGCTAACTTCAGGGTCAGCGGCTCCACTGAAGGTTGGACACCTATTCTTGTGGAGTGACTCATAGTGGAACTTGATTCCATTTGGTGGTGGAGGTGGTGGTGGCTGATTGGCGTTCGGGTTTTCCAACCCTTGCAGTGTTGTCGCCACAATAGTGGCTATGGCCATAAGATCAGCTTGGCTTAAGTTGACTGCCGGCGGGGGTCCATTTCCTTGCTCGTTCTCCTGTCCGCCTTCACGGTTGATATTAGCATAACGCGGGTTGCGGTTCTGTCTTGGGGGTCTGCCGGCCATTTCCTACATATTGCAAGTTCTAAGAATTTGTTGTACGAGTAAAGTTCATACAATAGGTTGTGCTGAAATAAATTGAAATCAATGAACCAAATAGAACAAATTTTTATTGATTTCTAAAAGAAAGAATATGACCAATCTAAAGGAAATAAAAGTCGTACCGAATAAAATAGCAACAACGGAAAAAGAAAGGTAAAATAAAACTCCTAGAACAAAATCACTAAGACAGAATAAAATATCAGGATAGAGTAAGATACTGAAAATTAAAATTTTTTGAAAATTTCGAAAAATGGAAAGTTTTGAGATAGGCATATGGATTCGAAGAGTATGTCGAGAGGATTTCAGATCAGTTGACGGAACCGAATTCGAAGTTTCCTACGAAAAATCGAAGGACACATGCAGGCGGGTTGACTCGTTGACTCGTCCGAGTTGACTCGCCGGGTTGACTAGCCGGAGTATGGTCGGAGGAAAGGCGTGCGTCGGCGAAGAGGTCAGCATCATAGAACCGGTGGTGGCACGGCCAGAATCGGTCGGAAAACTACCTAATTGGCCGGAACTCGCTCGAACTCGGTTAACTCACTTGAAATTGGGCGTTTTCGATTAGTTGATCCGATCTCAAAATTGATTGTTGGAAAACGTTACCCATGGATAGTATAATGTTTGGGTAAAAGGAATTGAAAATCGGAGTAGGATTGATAGGGTAATTGGACGAAATAAGATTCGGCGTTAGGGTTCGTACGCCAAATCCGTAGATCCGAAATTCCGGTTGCACCCGAGCACGAAATCTGAAATTGTTTGAGGGCTTTTGTTTGTCTCGTCGAGGCGGTCCTAGATCTGGTCTCCGATCAAAGAAATACTACCGGAAACGGCCGGAATCGGCGAAAAATGCGGCGGATCGCGCTAAGGGCCTGTTTGGCCGGAATTCCCGATTTTTTTTTTTTTAAATCGATTTTTTTTCCCACTCGGATTATGAACCTGGCGGCTCTGATACCACTTGTAACGCCCCAGATTCGACGACTGTCCTCATTGTATCAAGACGTGTCTTTTCCAGCGTGCTTATGTCCTCACTCACACGTACCCTGGGAAACTTCCCAGGAGGTCACCCATCCCAAAATTTCCCCAAATCAAGCACGCTTAACTTTGGAGTTCTTATGTGATGAGCTACCGAAAAGAAGATGCACCTTCGTGATATGAGTAGTACAAATCAAATCTTTTAAGCCCTCTTTAACTGTACAGTCTATTACATTGAACAGTCTCGGAATCCCTCTCATTCCCGTGTGGGTCGGTTCATTCATGTTCCCTCCACCTAGAAGCCTGCCAGGAGCCGCTCATTGTCCGTGCAACTGATGGCACCGGCGATCACCCCCCGCCCTCTTCGGCCCCGGGCCTCACATGCCCACCAGCTTCCGCTTGGTTCGTCCCCGAACCACACCGTACTAAGAGAGGTCGGCTCTGATACCACTTGAATGTTACGTCCCGAAACTCGGGATTGACACCGGCGTTGTTTAACAATCACACAATCGAAACAACAAGCCTTTCGTAGCACAGTATAAATCGAACCAGTTTATATATCATAATCTCCACGAAATAAACATTGTCTTTACAATAACGAAATCCAACGAAATAGTAAATAATGCAGAAGCGTCTTACAATTATTAAATCATAAATTCGAACATAACTACTACTGGTCTCGTGAATCACCATCCCCAGAACTGTTCGGACTCCTCTTCCTCAACCTGTTCTTCGGACTTATCTGGGAAGGGTTGTAAGGGGGTGAGTATTTTGGGAATACTCAGTAAATGAGGGACTTTGAACACAACATAACCAATTTAATAACATTTTCAAAACATATCATAAACGTACATCATGCTTTTCATAAACGTAACGTAAATTTCATAACATAATAACACTGCGATTTTTCACCTTTAACGGTTTACTGACGTCAGTCCCTAAGTTTTAATCCTCTAAGGGGGCGAGGCCATAAAACAGTTCTATCCCACTGTTAAGGGCCATATGTTGGAATTCCACCAATTTTCAGGGAATCCTCACAGTGTCAAACATAAACGTAATAACTTTCGTAAAAACGTATAGACAAAACGACTATACTCGACCGTATTTTTAAACCACAAAACCGAAATTTTCATGTGCATAAAACAAAATTTAAAACAGCCCACTTACAGTGTTTGGATGTACTTAAAAAAACGTGGAGTGAACGGCTTGGTTTGGATCACTTCGCGCTCCTCGTCCGGGTAGCGCTCCGGCTCGATTTCTTTGACGATTTTCGGGACGATTTTTGTGCAGTATTTTGGCTAGGGAGAGTTGCTGAATTTTTCGAAAATTTGCAGCAAGGACTTTCGAAAATTAGGTGTGGGGAATGACTAGGGTTGATGCACTATTTATAGGGGAGGAGGGTGGAGCTAAATTTGGCACTAAAATCATACCAAAAATTCATGTCAAATCTCCTAATATTGACTCCAAATATCCTTGCCATTGATGATGATTTCTCTTCCTAATTCGTGAGATATAAATCCTTGATTTATATGAATATCCGAGATTTTCTTTATCTTGTTTCCTTGCATCTTGTATGATATACTAATTTGTAATATTTCTATCCCAAAATTCGAAATTTGCTTGGCAATAAAGATTTCAACATGACCATCTTATTCTAATACAATAAAAAGAATCTTATGCTAATAAAATTTCCTTCTAAATTTTAATTACATTATTGCAAGATTTTCGGTTCTCACAATATATATATATATATATTCTCAACACTTGCTCGATATTAAATATAATGATATATATAATGGACATGAGACATTCTCATTACAACAAATATTTCATTCTACTCGATGTACGAATGCTCGTTATTACATCATCATTTTGTATTCTGATGGATATATTTTATTATAATTTTTTTATATATTTATATTAATTTTTTTTATATATTTATTTTAAAAATGTGTTTCGGTAATCCAGCAAACATAGGATACCAAACATTATGATGTGTTTCGGTAATCCAGCAAAATATTCTCCAAATCACATTCTAAAATAAGCTCCCTATAAATAGAGAAGTAAGCCATGCACATACCACCAATCCCCAATAAATAACAAACTTTGATTCATTAGCTCAAAAAAATGGCTAACAAGTCACTCACTTTGATTTTGGTTCTCTGCTTCGTATTCGTATTCATCTCCGCCTATGCACGTCCCTCCACCAACATGCTCCGAGGCCTAAAACCCGTAGCTACCGATACCCAAACCCCGAGTTCTAAGGACCCGGGCTCTCACTTCAACGTCGCTTTAGACCCTAAGGATCCCAAGGTTGTAGAACTTGGAAAATTTTCTATCGATGAAGAAAACAAGAAAGCCGAGTCCAAGTTGAACTTTGGTGGTGTTCTCAAGGCTGTGTACGGCAGACATGGTGATGCGCAAATGTACGCACTTGTTATCGGTGCATCGGACGCCACCGGCTCCAACGAGTACTATGCGTACGTGTCGGTCGACCAAGATTCTAAAGAACTCGTTGCCTTCATAAAAAAAATTAAATTGATGTTGCCAAAAGTATTAATTAAGAAAAATGAGTCAGTCGTTTACGACATTTCTGTAGTATAAGTTATTGAATAATGTAATATGCATGAAGCCTTGCATGAGTTTTTTTTAATGTAAAATTCGTGCAAATAATAATTATGCAGTAATTATACAATAATATATATAAAATGTGTTTCTGTTAATTTAGAGCATTTTATATTTGTTTAGTTGTCTAACTAATTCCTTTTTCTGATTATATATTAATGTGTGTGATTATTTTATTATTGAGTAGGTCTCTTATGAAACGGTCTCACGAATATTTATCTGTGAGACGGGTCAACTCTGCCGACATTCACAATAAAAGGTAATACTCTTAGCATAAAAAGTAAAATTTTTTCATGGATAACTCAAATATGAGATCCGTCTCACAAAATACGACTCGTAAGACCGTCTCCCACAAGTTTTTGTATTTATTATTTGGTTGGCTGCTCAACGCGCTTGAGAAACAAGGAAACTGAAAAAAAAAATTGTATATTTTAACAAATATGTAATTTGTTGGAATCATTTTTTGGGGGTTAATCACTAATCAATTGTCCTCCCCAGAGATCAATAAATTTGAAAAAAAAAAAGGTTATTTCACTTAAGTCTCGGTTGAAAAAGTTTGTCTGTGTGTGTATAATCTCTAAAATTATAAAAATATGATATCGTTGATTTTAATTTCTTTCCTTAGAATATATTTTATAATCATTTCTACATCTCTTAAAAACTATTATTTTATTAAAACCTCAAAATATATTCCTGATTGCATCAAATCTTAATTCAACATATTATATTTTGAATTTTTTTGGATCTAATCTCTCAAAACAAATAGCTTATCATTTATCCAAATGGACCGAATTTAGGGTTGCAAGAGAATCGATTCAACTTGAAAAATATTTGATTCATATTTAAAATTATCGAATTTGGGCTAAACTCGAACATATTCCAATTTTTTTTTAACCGAAGTTGAATTCAAATTATTTTGTTTGATAGTTGACGAATTTTACTACTTTATTAATATAATATAATTATATACTAAACAAATATATTTCCAAATTTTTTAGTATTTATTTTCGACGGATAGTTCAAATATCTCACGAAACATATTCCCATGCTTCAAGTGAAACTTGAACTACTACAATTAATCGAGGAAAACAATTTAAAATTCCAAACGTTGTCAAATATTACAAGTTTTCTGGTTCTATCCTGTAGCCTGGTGCATATATTATGTGCTCTACGGCTCTACCAGCCAAAGTTTCGTCGATCAATCTCAAACCTGATATTTCAGCAATATCTTTCTGAAGTTTAAGCATCTCAATTTGTTGATCACCTACAACCAGTGACGGAGCCAGAAATATGGCTCTGTCCGGCCTAGCATTTTAAACTCTAAAATCTTTTAATATTCTAAATTGATCTACCCGGATTAATATCATATTATTCCAAAATTATACAAAATGTACATATAAATTTTTTTAAAAAAATTGAGCCACCTGAGCTAAAGCCTGAGTATATTAGAGTGTAGCTCCGCCCTTGCCTACAACCACCTGCACAACCTCGTCAAATAATCTCCTCTCACTCTATCCTCAATTATTTCCACCATTGTAACGTCCCGAAAATCGGAAAGTCCACGTGAACCACATGCATGCAAATTATTAAATTCTTTTAAAGCATAAAATGTATTTTTATTTTATTAAATTGTGTTTAATTATTTTTATGCATTTTATGCATAATTCATGCATGGTAGAATTTATTCCATACATTTTATAAGTTCCTGCATTAAGATTTTTAAGTTGCATTTCGCTCTCGAACGAGGAACGGAGACCGGGAAATTTTAAAGAAAATTATTTTTATTACACGATTAATTTTTATTAATTAATATAAGAAGTTTTAAATGTATTCAAGAATTGGGATTTATTGGGTATTTTTACCCGCATGATTTTAATTTTTAACGGTGTGAAAATTTTATCGAATCGGGGGACTTTTTGAGGGTTCGGCTAATATTTTCAAAATCTTTCCAACACGAAATATTTTTCGGGATTGTGTTTGGATTTAATGACCCTATTTTTAAGCTTATTGGACATAAAACTTGTTTTTAAAATTTTTAATTAACAAGTAGGTCCCCTTTACTTATTAATTAATTACCTAGGCTCCACTAAACTTATTATAAGCCACCCCAACAGCCGACATCCCTTCATTCAGATCTATTCCCTCGGTTTCCTTCATCAACAACCTCTAGGTGCATTGGTTTCGCTTGTTCTTGCAAATAAATCAATCTGACGCTTCTCTGTTGCGTTTCTCTTCAACCTTTTCGCATAAAAGATCAACAGGCATGCTTTGTATCTCCTTTTCTCGCATCATACACGTTGTATATTGATGTTTGTGTTCATGCATAAAGATTTCCGATCCAAGCATGTTTTTGAAAGAATTTCGGGTTCCATGTGTTTTTCTTGCACTCTTTTTGTGTTACTCACGTTTTTTTCTGAATTCTTGGGCAAGGGGCTGCGGTTCTTGAGAGTTTGGAGGCTGCTGGTGGTGTCAAGTTGTTGTCATGGGGTTTAGAAAATTTGCTGGAAGTATACGAGTGAAGGGACGTGAGGTGGGTTCTTCGGGGGTGGCTCGATCTTTGGTGTTTCCGCGTCCAGGTTTCAACCAGCATTTCAGGGACCTCGCCAAGGCTTAGACCAGACCCTGGTGGGTCTGAGACAAGGCTTGGAAGGTCTTGGCTCGTGCTGGAACCACCCCAAGTGCTGTGGATCGAGAAGGTAGAGGATTTGCTTCGGTTTAGCCATTTTGGGAGAGAATAGCGGTTTGTAGGTGCTGCAGCTTTCTTGGGATGATTTGCGTGGGTTCAGTAAGTGTAGGGACGTCCTAAGATGGGCTAAAGAGGGACGAGTTGGACAAGGGTTTGTAGTGAAGGTAGGTGCTAGATTTTTCAGCAGCAGGGCGGAAGTGGTCCGAAGGTTTAAGAGCTTGGTTTTGGGGTTTTTAGGATCTTTTAGATGTTTATTAAGTGTGGTAAAAAGTTGGGAAAGTTTTGGCTAAGTTTCGGTTCGATTCGGTTTAAAACCGGGACCAGGGTCCAAGTTTTAAAACAATTCGGTTAAGTTATGAAATGAGCTCAAGTTTACGTCTAGTAATGCTTATAAATATGTTTTGGGATATTTTTAGGAGTTTGGTAAGGTTCGGATCAAAATAATGAGTTTTAGATTTATCCGGGATTTAATCGTCGCACGAAACATTAATTAAAGGATTAATGGAAACGTCTAGATTTAAGCTTAATAAAATTATGAGAAATTATATTTAAGCTCAAATAATTATTAGAAGTCTAAGTTTTTAATTTGGGAATTTTATGCTAAGGTTTGGTTTAATTCGGGATTAAAACGCATTAATAGGTTATATTTAAAGATTAATTTAAAAGTCATAGATTTAAGCCAAATAAAAATATGGGAAAGTTCTTGTAAGCTTAAATAATTATTTGGGACGTGTTAGAGATAATGGAATTAAGAAAATGTCAAAGAAGTGAAATTTTACGTCTAGCGGCAAAATGGTAATTTTTGGGTTTCCAAAGGCGAAATGGACATTTTGCACCCAAGGTGAGATTTTGGTCATGGCAGCGCCCTGAGCACATTTTATCACGTTTTAAATGGTTATGCATCATGTTTATGAATTTTTATGAAATTATAATAAATACGGTGCATGCTTGGTTTAAAGGAAAAATTACGTATATGCATGATTTTATTAAGTGATGAATATGATGACACGTTTTGAAGGAAGTGATTTAGTTGTAACTAACACGATGATATGATTGGAGATATCGTGAGGGAAAAGGCCCCAGAGGGAGCCCGACGATCGTATTTCCATTGACATGATATTATAGGCCCGGGCTCAGTGGGCGGGTAATGCCGTCGCTGATGACCCTCGCCGTCGGGTACCGCGGTTACACGTAGATGGATCCATCGACTGACATGATGACATGATGGTACGAAAGTCACAGCTAATGAACGGAATTCAAATTAAGATTTTAACACGTATATGTTGATACGATGATACATGCTATGATTATTATCATGTTTTGAAAGGATACGACATGTTTACGTATATGATGACATGCTTTGATACGATATGATTTTACACGACACGTTTACGTATATGATAACATGAGATGACATGTTTTGACACGTATATGATGATATGAGATGACATGATTTGACACGACATGATTTTATACGACATGTTTATGTTCATGTTTTAAAGTTCATGAAAGGTATGTTGGCATTATGATTTTACACAACACGTTTACGTTATGCTTTTAAGTTCATGAAAGATATGTTGATTATGATATTTTTCACTGATGTGTGCTATGTATATGTACTTGTTATTCCTGGTACAGGCGTGTTGAGTCTTTAGACTCACTAGGCGTGTGTGATGCAGGTGAGCTAAATGGTAAGGAGACTGGAGGTGCCGAACTCTGAGTAGGCAGACTTGGTGGGGTGACACGACCCGAGGACTACATGTTTTCCGCATTTCGATTTATGAGATTGAGAGGAGATGAATATTTTCATACGTTGATGATTTTAAGAATTTTATACATTTATGTTCACGTATGATTTTGGATGATGGTAGTTATTTTAAACTACATTAATTTTATTGCCAATTAAAAGATTATTTTAAATGTTATTTTTAAATGCGAGTTTTATAAAAAAAAAAATAAAAACTCCGCACTTTATAAAACGAGTGAGACGTGACAATAGTTGTCTTTCAAACACCTCCTGCATCTAAATGGCTACGATAGGGACATGGCTATCTTTCAAAGACTCCAAAATGTCTTTCTCGCTTAGATCGCACTAGAGATATAAAAGAACTTTGCGTCGAGACTGGATCATCAGAATTTCATAAATCTGACGGTCTTGCAGCGGTGACCAGGCGACGTGCGGTGGAACGGGTGGTGGCCAAAATTTTCCTTATGATGGAGAGGGAAGAAAATTTTGTCTGCTAAAGTATGTGTGTGAAAACTTGTCTTATTTCATATAACACTTAATGAAATATTTATAAGCTTTGATTCATGATCAAATCAAAAATCCTACTTGGATCACGATACTTTGTTTTCATTATTTACAAAATTTCATTTATAAATTTTTACTCTTGAAAATATTATGCCTAATTAAATTATTATCAACTTATAATAATCATTCAAATATAAACACACACACACACACACACACATATATATATATGTATATATCTATATATTTATTTATTTTTTAAAATTAAGTGACTTTTATTTAATCACTCAATTAATTAATTAGTAGATTCTAGATTCTTCTAGAATATTTTATGGGAATTTTGCACTTAATAGTCACCACTATTAATATTATTATTTAATTAGTATATTTTAAATTTCCACAATTAATTCTCAATATAGCTCGAAAAAGTATTTGAACATATTCGAAATAGTCTCAGATTCAATAATTTTAAATATGGATTAAACTATATAGAACTAGTATGAGTCGTTTGCGCCCTGATGGATAGGTTTTATTGATCGAGTGTAAATTGCAAGTTCATTTGGTGTCTAAGATTAGAAATTTTAAAAGAAACTTTGAAAAAAAATTGAGGTATTTTAAGTCAATAATTTTTTAACCGAAGTTTATATTCAATACAAAAAAAAGAAGCAAAATCAATATAATTATCTACTAATAAACAAAATCATCAATTCCATATATATGTGAAAGATTAATGAGTAGGTCTATTGTGAGATGGTCTCATGAGTATTTATTTGTGAGACGGGTCAATCCTACCGATATTCACAATAAAAAGTAATACTTTTAGCATAAAAAACAATATTTTGATGACCCAAATAAGATATCTGTCTCACAAAATACGACCCGTGAGACCGTCTCTAGATTTAAAGCCTTTAAACTCGTAATATTATACGTAACTTACGAATATATTACATGCATCTCTAGATTTAAAGCCTTTAAAATCTCTAGATATTAACAACTTACGAATATATTACATGCATCTCTAGATTTAAAGCCTTTAAAATCTCTAGATTACATATATATACACACACGTAACTTACGAATATATTACATGCATATGGGTAAATCTGAAGTCAACCAACCAAAAAATGAGCCAAAATATATCAAATGAGACGCATGCAAAGCAGTTGTGTTGCTATATAAACACAAAGCATTACTCTCCATTTCCTCACCAACAAGAAAGAAACTAAGACGAGGCAACATATATATATATATATCTTCACAGAATAAGAAAAGATGGAACTCAAATCTTGCCCTCTTCTCTCCGCGGTCCTCCTGGTCCTGGTGGCTTCGTTTCATTACCAAGTCTCCGCCTCCTTCGTCGGCATTTGGAAGCCAATCGAGGACCTGAACTCACCGCTTGTGTTGGAGATCGTCAGATTCGCCGTGTCGGAGCACAACAAAAAGGACGGCGCGAAGTTGCAGTTTGTGAAGGTGGTGAAGGGCGAAAAAGAAGTTGTGGAAGGTTTTAATTACAAATTGGTCATCACCGCGAATGATGGAGCCTCAGGAAACGCGCCGGGAAACTACGAGGCTGTTGTGTGGGACAAGCCTTGGGCGCATTTCAGGCAACTCACGTCATTTACCAAAGTTTGAAGGGAGATGATGATGTGCAACGCTCGTGTCTCCTGAATAAAGATGTTTTTTTTTAATAAGATGTATGTAATGAGACTTGAGAGAATCTAGATTTTCTTTTTTCACCATATCAATATAATTGGATTTATCCAGCCTTTTGAATTCCATCTTTTTCTTTTTTATTTTATTTTTTGGAAATAATGCTATGATCTTTTTCTACAATCGTTGGAGTAATTCATTTCACAGTGGTGAATATAATCCCATTTTAGCTCGTATTATTTTATATTTTGATTTTGAAATACTCATGTACTTTATTTCGATAAATTTTGATATTTCATCATATATTTATTTCAAAACACATTTTTTTAAAAGTCAAATAATTTTGTTAAAAATCCATTGAAAGATTGTCATTGATTGATGAATTTGAGATGATACATTTCAAGTTTCTTGACTTGTTTAATTGAACAAACTTGAAATGATTTTCGAAATTTAAATATAATCGTAATGAATTTCAAATACGTCCATAATATAGTCTTTTTCTGGGATCTTTTAAAATATTTCACATGGTGCTAAACGTTATTTATCGTTAAAAAGTATGTTTCGTGTGAGACGGTTTCTCGTAAAATTATATCCGTAAGATAGATTGACTCGCTCCATATTTATAAAAAAAAATATTTTTGACAAAAAAATAATATTTTTCATAAATCAGGTTGAGTTGGATATCTTTCTCACAAAATTGATTTGTGTGACGATCCCGAAATTATTGTCATCATAAATTTTAGATTTTGTATGTCTTATTATATTTATTTCAGGAACCTCATATGAGACATCATATACAAAACTTTAAATATTTGCAGTATTAACTCCTTTAATAATAATGTACAATTTTTTTCATGTCCTTTTGGATATTTTGTCATGGAACATGAATTATGTTTATTTTGTTTTTTCAGAATGTATCTTTGATCTTAATGTTGCTAGTTCTTATTTATTTAATTATTTTTTATAATTAACTTGATTTCCTAATTTTTTTTATTAAAATTAACGTATTATATTAAAATATAATATCACAATAATTTATTTCATACAATAATTGATTAGAGATAAGCATTGTATTCAGAGGAATTAAGAATTTGTTCAGATGGATTTATGTATTTTGGTACAAGTGAAACATAAAAATTACAGCTGATATATTAGGACATAAAATTTTCTCCCCTAAAATTATCAAATCTGTTTTATTTTTATGTAAAAAAACTCAAATATAAAATTATGA
Source organism: Primulina tabacum (assembly GCF_025594145.1). Lineage (NCBI taxonomy): Eukaryota > Viridiplantae > Streptophyta > Magnoliopsida > Lamiales > Gesneriaceae > Primulina > Primulina tabacum. Next base: position 13,988,920 of record NC_134552.1, on the reverse strand, counting down.
ATATGTCTATTGTGGAGTAGAATATATGTGAGACGAGTCGACCTGACTCATATTTTCAATTAAAAATAATTGTTAGAGTGTACTAATCATAATTGCTTGTTAGAGTAATCAAAACGAGATGCTTGAGCTTCTGTACGCTTTAAAATATTTGAGTTGCACCGTTACTATCAGGTACAACTTTTGACAAACGTTAATTCCTACAGTTAGTATTAGAGCCAAACACTAATTTCTACACTTAGTATTAGACCCAAGATAATGAGTTTGATTCTCATTTATTGCAAGGAGTGCAATTATTGGTGTTAAAGTGCGGAAAAAATGAATTTCTGGGAATACATTTTTGTTTATGCATTAGTCTTTACAGAGACAAACACCACCTATTTATAGTAGCTAGACCAAAGGAAGAAACGTAATAAGGCAAAACACGTTTATTGTGATGACCCAACTCTTACTGCTAACACTAGCTAACAACCCCCCCGGCAAGCTTCGTATAAATTGCAAAGACCAAGCTTGGACAACAGAAAATCATATTGTTCTCTGCCCAAACTCTTGATGAAGACATCGGCTAGTTGATTATCGGTAGAAACGTGAACGGGCCGAATATGTCAAGGCCCGAAACTCAAGGTTGACACCGGCGTTGTTTAACAATCACACAATGGAAAACAACCAGCCTCGTAGCACAGTATAAACCAAAACCAGTTTATATATCATAATTCAAATGAAATAACAAATGTCTTTACAATACCGAAATCCCAAAACGACATACTTAAATGCGAAACCGTAAAACTGAATAATCATAATAAACCTTAAACTTAATATAAAATCTTGATTGTTCACCAGCCCCAAAACTGGTCTGATTCCTCTTCCTCGAGTTCCTCCTCGGGTTTATCTGTGAAGGGTTGTAAGGGGTGTGAGTATTTTGGGAATAATCAACAAGTGGTGGTGTATCGAGCACAATAACACAACATGCACAATTTCGAAGATTTAAACATTTAACACATGACTTGCATACATAATCCATAGCACATGCATAACATTGACCAGCACTGAGATTCATCTACTTTCTATGGTTTACTGACGTCAGTAGATAATACCAATATTGGTGTCCACAATATGAACAGAGACATCTTCATATTTCAGCTCTTCCCACATGTTACCTTTGATCATGAGCGGTTTAATTTTCACAACATGACGGGTTCGTGATGTATTTCCTTAGTGTGGACTTGTAAAATACATTGTGGATTCTAGATGTATCTGGTGGCCATGTTATTCTGTAAGCCAATGTGCCAATCTTTCCAGATTTTTGAATAGTCCTACGTACCGAGGTTTCACTTTTTCAGCCTTTTGCAGAGAGTGATGTTATGTTATCTTACCCATGGTTTTCGACTCAAATCATCGGCTATCTTATTTGCCTTGCTGGCATGGTAGCTTATTGTCAAGTAACAATCCTTGAGTAACTCTATCCACCGTCTTTGTCTCATTTTTAATTCTTTTTGAATGAACAAATATTTGAGACTTGGTGGCCAGTGAGTGAATATTTCACACTTGGCACCATGGAGGTAGTGCTTCAAAATTTTCAAAGCAAAGACCACAGTTGTCAACTCGAGATTGTGAGTAGGGTAGTTTTGCTCATGCAGCTTTAGTTGACTAGCCTGTCTTCCATGAGTACGCCTCTGAGATCTTTCTTTGATGCTTTGCTGTAGATGATAAAATCCTTGTCCTTAGTAGATAATACCAACATTGGTGTAGATGCTAACTTCTTCTTTAATGTTTGAAAGCTCTTTCACATATTTCACTTTAGTTGAATTCATAGTTCTTTTGTGCAAGTCTCGTCGGTGATACGACTGCCGAAGAGAAGCCCTCGACGAATTTCAGCTAATAGCCTGGTAATTCAAAGAAGCTTCTAATTTCAGTTGCATTCTTATGTCTCGGCTAATCTAGATTTGCCTTTAATTTCTTTGTTCCACTGATATTCTTGATTTCGATCTCGTATGAACTAATTCTGAATTCTAACATTGGGGTGTCTTCTGCTCTGACCTTTAGCTGATGATAGCATGTTCTTAGGTCGAGCTTGGAGAAGACTGTAGCTCATTTAAGTTGATCGAAAAGACCGTCTATTATTGGAAGAATATATTTATTTTTGATTGTGATCTTATTGAGTTCTATATAATCTATACACAATCTCATACTTCTATATTTCTTCCTTACAAATAGGACTGTAGCTCGCCAGGGGGATGCACTTGGCCTAATATGCTTTTTGTCTAACAACTCTTGAAGTTGTTCTTTTAGCTCCTTGAGTTCATCTGGAGCCATTTGATACAGTGTATTGGAGATTAGTACATCATTAGTACAAAATTTATCTCGAACTCTACTTCTTAGTCCGAGAAGATTCCAAGAAGCCTTTCTGGAAAAACGTATGAAAATTTTCGTAATACTGGAATATCTTCCAACTTCAGCTTATCTCCTTCTTGCACTTTATTCACCATTGCTAGGTAAACTTCTTCTCTCGATATTATAGCTTTCCAAGTCAGGGTAACAGAAAAAATGTATTTCTGTTCCTTGGCATCGCCATAGTACCTGATTTCTTCTTGATTCAGGGTTTAGAGTTTGGCATTCTTACTATGACCATCTACTATTGCTCTTAGATAAACAGTTCATCCTTAGGATAACGTCGAAATCTACCGGAGTGAGTTGAATCAAGTCGACACTAAACATATGCGAATTGATACTAATTTTATCTTATTTTAAATTATCCTGATTACAATCTCAAAAATTAAAACCCATATAGAATATTGAACTTAACTCAATATCATAGCTTATTGACTTAAATCCCGAAAATTATAACCTAGTCGTTACCTCAAATAATTATTTTTTTAATAAATCTTACTTCCATCAAGACAATGAGCCTATCACGCTCTAACACAAAAGATTTAATTGAATGTCATTCTCTTTGAACCATTTTTAGTACCATAAAAAGTCAAAACTTATTGTACTATACTTTCCTTGATACCAATCAATATCTCATAACTTATTTTATTTATCTTAGGTCGTAGCCTACTTGTTATCCCAAAACAATATAAATTCCTTAACATGAGGATATTGTCTCACAAGATATTCCAAGGTCCTAAATATTTAAAGCTAGTGCTTAACATTCCTAATAACCCAAACTTAATGCCCACACAGTAAATTGTTAACACAAAATCAACTTCTCTATTGGAATACCCAAAACTTATTATATAATTCTTATATCAGATATTCTCATGTTAGTTTTTCATAATTAACTTATCATTCTCGAGTCAAATATTTAATCTTAAATTGAAAGCTTATGTCAATATATATCTTATATGTATATTCCCAACAATATAGACAAATACTAATTGTCCTCATAATAAAATTTCGACAAGTAGTTCAAGAAACACGTTGAACGAGATTTTTGAGAAAGTTTCCATAAGTAGAAAGTTTGGACATTGACCCATTGATAGAAAGAATACGTCGAGAGGATTCTAGAACAGTCGACGAAATTAAATTCTGAGTTTACTACGAAAAGTTATAAATTCTACGAAACTTTTTCTAAAATAACAAAAACGCGATTTCAAATATCTAAATAAAGGAATTTAGTGTTTTCAGACCACGCCTCACAACAAAGTTGTAATATTACTCGTTGGTCGTTCCGAAGGGGACTGCATCAGCATTTCGCCATAATCTGAAATTTTTTTCTTCCCAACTGGATTATGAACCTGGCGGCTCTGATACCACTCAAATGTCACGCCCTGAAACTCAGGGTTGACACCGGCGTTGTTTAACAATCACACAATCGAAAACAACCAGCCTCGTAGCACAGTATAAACCAAAACCAATTTATATATCATAATTCAAATGAAATAACAAATGTCTTTACAATACAGAAATCCTAAAACGACAGACTTAAATGCGGAAACGTAAAACTGAATAATCATAATAAAACTTAAACTTAATATAAAATCTTGATTGTTCACCAGCCCCAAAACTGGTCTGATTCCTCTTCCTCGAGTTCCTCCTCGGGTTTATCTGAGAAGGGTTGTAAGAGGGGTGAGTATTTTGGGAATACTCAGCAAGTGGGGGCGTATCGAGCACAATAACACAACATGCATAATTTCGAAGATTTAAACATTTAACACATGACTTGCATACATAATCCATAGCACATGCATAACATTGACCAGCACTGAGATTCATCTACTTTCTATGGTTTATTGACGTCAGTCCCTAATTTTTACTCCTCTAAGGGGGCGAGGCCGTATAGCGGTTATATCCTCCATCGCGTAAGGGTACGTCATGGTTGGGATTCCCACCCATATACAGTCGACTCTTCATAGTGCTTAAAACAGTATGACAATCAACACAAGAAAAGAGTAGAAAAAGAACATGTACTCGACTATATTTTCAAAAATACACGAAGGATGCATAATCGAAATTAATTTTTAAAACAGCCCACTTACCTAGACTGGAAGAAAACGTGAAAAACTCGAAAACCATAGAAGAATCATGCATCGAGAACGCAACATCACATCTACCGAAAAATCAGCCGCCTTGTAAAATTTCTTGCACCTTATTGAACCGTTGGATCGGCTCAAAGTTTTACAGTACGTTCACAAGTACGTTAAATAAATTATGAACGGTGGAGATCGGGTTTGGATGTCGTTTTAACCTGCTTATGGACGAAAAACCGTAGGTATGCTGTTTCTTGCCTAAAATATGAGCAGTTTTCTTGCGAATGATATAAACGAAAAACTAACCGTTGGATTTTTGCTGAAATTTGGATATGTTATTCAAAACATATGAAAGCATATTCTGAACGGTGGAGATTGGATTCCGAGCACCTGAGCGAGAGAAACGAATTTCTGAACTTGGACAGAACTTTGATGACTGCAGCAAAATTTTGGAGAGGAATTTTGAAATTTGAGATAGAAAATTCAAAAATTTGAGGTATAAATTATGAATGAGAGCTTCTTCTATTATAGAGGTGAGGTGAAAATCCTACCATAATTCGATTGATATTCTTTCCAAAATTTGGAGATAATTATTTCATAATTATCGAGATGCTCCTTCCATACATATTGATATGCTTCCTTGTTGAGAAAAGTTGCCTTGTTTGTAATATTTCCTTCCAATTAGGTGGATATACAACCTTAATTTACTGTGTATCTTGCACTGAATTTCGAATTCCGTGTATTTATTGGCTTTGAAGATTTTCTGCATACCATGTATTATTTATATTTTCGAATTTATTATAACTCGAAAATAAATTCTTATACATGTCTATATTTAATTAATTACATGCCCAAAAATCTAGGTACTCACAGAATAATCCCAGCTTGATTTTCTCTCTAATCAAATTAACTCTTCGACAAGAATAAGAGTAGGTCTCTTGTGAGACGGTCTCACGAATCTTTATCTGTGAGATGAGTTAATCCAACCGATATTCACAATAAAAAGTAATACTCTTAGTATAAAAAGTAATACTTTTTCATTGATGACCCGAATTAGAGATCTGTCTCACAAAATACGATCTGTGAGACCGTCTCACACAAGTTTTTGTCCAAGAAATAATTATTACACCCATATACCTGCATTCTCAATAATGCTTTTAATCCTAAATAATAATAATACATTTTTAAAATTACAATATTCTATTTATATAGCTTATGTTTGCTATTATTTGGTGTACACGTGTAGGTAATTGTTAACGAAGTTCAGTAACCGAAGTCTGGATTGTCATATTTCAAAATGCAATGATTTTTAGGAAAATTGGTGTGCATAAACGTGTTGAATCTAAAAAAAAAACTCTTGTGAAACGGTCGTATAGATCAATTTTATTAGACATATATTCTATTTGGTTTCTGATATAATTTTTCTATTACAAAATAAAATTTTAAGGAAAAATTCTATGTATATAAATTAACTTTATTCATATTACAATTGACTTTATTGTCCCAATTACTCGATCACATTACAAGTAAGTGTGAATTGCTAATATCCGATTTTTGAATAAAATAATATTCCTTGGAATTATCTAAAGCTTGTATATGGTATACAAACAACATATGACTTTCGAATTGGCGAATTTCAAATGATATTTTAGAATATTGATTTATGTAATTGAAAAAATCCGTAACATCGATTTAAAAAATATTATTAAACAATCATTTATTTTTATTATGCATTTATTTATTTATTATTATAATTTGATTATTAACTTGTAATTTCATATATTATTATTATTATCACCGCCATATCAAAAGCATGATGTCCAAATGTCACATACTCATTATATTAACACATTCAATATCTCACGTTCATTGCAATATTAAAACTCATTATTTATAGGTCTTATTGTCTACTTATCCATATTTATTTTTATCTTACATAAATAAATACATTTCAATTTTATTTACACAATTTAAATGATTATTACTTAAAACAAATATTATTATTATTTTAAAATATATTTATTACTTAAAATTAATTTATCCTATTTTACGAATGTAATTTATGTAAAATTAAAATTTTATTATTAATTTGAAATGTAGGAGCACAACATAGGAAAAAAATCACACTTGCATAAAATTAAAAATAAACTGTCCAAAACATGTAAAATATTAATTCAAGTATTGTTGTTGTATTATGTTCAAATTTGCTCAACTAAGTCGATACGAAGTTGATGATGCACTTGACTATCACGTAATTCAGAATTTGTCCAAAGATAATCATGAAATCCTCGTTTTGAGCCTTTGACGGGTGTACGATTGTCTTCTTTATTTAGGTCTACATCTAGACTCGTATCTTGGTTGGACGAGGTTTTTCTTTGCCCCCGACTCAGAGGTCCTCGCCTTCTTCATGCCAACAAGATGATCAACGGACTATAGAATAAACATTAATGGACGACCTTTTACGATTCTCGACACTTGCTCGATATTAAATATAATGATATATATATAGAGCAATGATACCCTGCACACCTGTGGGCGCCTGCCTACGTGGCACGCCCACAACCACACAAAATTTTTTATTTTGTTTTTTTTTAAAAAAGCTGACCAATCATGCACCGCCACGTAGGCGGTGCTCATGATACCCTGCACACCTGGTGTGCAGGGTAACAAATTCGTATATATATATATCATTATATATATATATATATATACACATCATCATTTAGTATTCTGATGGATATATTTTATTATAATTTTTTTATATATTTATATTAATTTTTTTATATATTTATTTTAAAAATGTGTTTCGGTAATCCAGCAAACATAGGATACCAAACATTATGATGTGTTTCGGTAATCCAGCAAAATATTCTCCAAATCACATTCTAAAATAAGCTCCCTATAAATAGAGAAGTAAGCCATGCACATACCACCAATCCCCAATAAATAACAAACTTTGATTCATTAGCTCAAAAAAATGGCTAACAAGTCACTCACTTTGATTTTGGTTCTCTGCTTCGTATTCGTATTCATCTCCGCCTATGCACGTCCCTCCACCAACATGCTCCGAGGCCTAAAACCCGTAGCTACCGATACCCAAACCCCGAGTTCTAAGGACCCGGGCTCTCACTTCAACGTCGCTTTAGACCCTAAGGATCCCAAGGTTGTAGAACTTGGAAAATTTTCTATCGATGAAGAAAACAAGAAAGCCGAGTCCAAGTTGAACTTTGGTGGTGTTCTCAAGGCTGTGTACGGCAGACATGGCGATGCGCAAATGTACGCACTTGTTATCGGTGCATCGGACGCCACCGGCTCCAACGAGTACTATGCGTACGTGTCGGTCGACCAAGATTCTAAAGAACTCGTTGCCTTCATAAAAAAAATTAAATTGATGTTGCCAAAAGTATTAATTAAGAAAAATGAGTCAGTCGTTTACGACATTTCTGTAGTATAAGTTATTGAATAATGTAATATGCATGAAGCCTTGCATGAGTTTTTTTTAATGTAAAATTCGTGCAAATAATAATTATGCAGTAATTATACAATAATATATATAAAATGTGTTTCTGTTAATTTAGAGCATTTTATATTTGTTTAGTTGTCTAACTAATTCCTTTTTCTGATTATATATTAATGTGTGTGATTATTTTATTATTGAGTAGGTCTCTTATGAAACGGTCTCACGAATATTTATCTGTGAGACGGGTCAACTCTGCCGACATTCACAATAAAAGGTAATACTCTTAGCATAAAAAGTAAAATTTTTTCATGGATAACTCAAATATGAGATCCGTCTCACAAAATATGACTCGTAAGACCGTCTCCCACAAGTTTTTGTATTTATTATTTGGTTGGCTGCTCAACGCGCTTGAGAAACAAGGAAACTGAAAAAAAAAATTGTATATTTTAACAAATATGTAATTTGTTGGAATCCTTTTTTGGGGGTTAATCACTAATCAATTGTCCTCCCCAGAGATCAATAAATTTGAAAAAATAATGGTTATTTAACTTAAGTCTCGGTTGAAAAAGTTTGTCTGTGTGTGTATAATCTCTAAAATTATAAAAATATGATATCGTTGATTTTAATTTCTTTATTTAGAATATATTTTATAATCATTTCTGCATCTCTTAAAAACTATTATTTTATTAAAACCTCAAAATATATTCCTGATTGCATCAAATCTTAATTCAATATATTATATTTTGAATTTTTTTGAATCTAATATTCCAAAACAAATAGCTTATCATTTATCCAAATGGACCGAATTTAGGGTTGCAAGAGAATCGAGTCAACTTGAAAAATATTTGATTCATATTTAAGATTATCGAATTTGGGCTAAACTCGAACATGCTCCAACTTTTTTTAGCCGAAGTTGAATTCAAATTATTTTGTTTGATAGGTAATGAACTTTACTATTTTATTAATATAATATAATTATATAGTAAACAAATATATTTCCAAATTTTTTAGTATTAATTTTCGACGGATAGTTCAAATATCTCACAAAACATATTCCCATGCTTCAAATCAAACTTGAACTACTACAATTAATCGAGGAAAAAAAATTAAAATTCCAAACGTTGTCAATATTACAAGTTTTCTGGTTCTATCATGTAGCCTGGTGCATATATTATGTGCTCTACGGCTCTACCAGCCAAGGTTTCGTCGATCAATCTCAAGCCTGATATTTCAGCAATTTCTTTCTAAAGTTTAAGCATCTCAATTTGTTGACCTACAACCAGTGACGGAGCCAGAAATATGGCTCTGTCCGGCCTAGAATTTTAAACTCTAGAATCTTTTAATATTTTAAATTGATCTACCCGGATTAATATCATATTATTCCAAAATTATACAAAATGTACATATAATTTTTTAAAAAAAAATTGAGCCATCCGAGCAAAAGCCCGAGTATATTAGTGTGTAACTCCGCCCTTGCCTACAACCACCTGCACAACCTCGTCAAATAATCTCCTCTCACTCTATCCTCAATTATTTCCACCATAGTTGTCTTTCAAACACCTCCCGCATCGCAAATGGCTACGATAGGGACATGGCTATCTTTCAAAGACTCCAAAATGTCTTTCTCGCTTAGATCGCACTAGAGGTATAAAAGAACATTGCGGCGAGACTGGATCATCGGAATTTCATAAATCTGACGGTCTTGCAGCGGTGACGAGACGATGTGCGGTGGAACGGGTGGTGGCCAAAATTTTCCTTATGATGGAGAGGGAAGAAAATTTTTTCTGCAAAAATATGTGTGTGAAAACTTGTCTTATTTCATATAACACTTAATGAAATATTTAGGGATAATACCCATTTTCGTCCTTATTGTTTACTGATTTTTCCATTTCAGTACCTCTTCATTATTGACTGCTTAAGTAATCCTTCATGTATTTAAAATCTTCCCGAATTGGTCCCTGTCGTTAACTAGACGTTAATATTAATGTTGACCCACATCATGTGCATGTCACGTGATCTTTTATTTAAGACGGCATTCGATTTCTCCTTAAATCAGATTATTTGCCAGCCCCCACGACAACCCTAAATCCCCAAATCAAAGAATCCTAATTCGAAACCCACGGGAAACTGGAAAAAAATTCAGCAATTCCAGATTCAATCTACTACAACATCTGCAATGGTGAAGGCTTTTCATTATTTTCCATGGTTTTGCTGTAGTTTCACGATTAGTATGTTCGTAGCATTCTTATTTTGTGATCTTATATGTCATTTTGAAGTGGATATGAGTTGATCCTAAATCGTTAATGGAATATATATATGTATGTACTGAATCGTTAATGGCATATATATATGTATGTACTGTATCTCAATATTTTTGAGTATAAATTTCGAAGGTGGGTTAGCACTATCTTTCTAATTTGTTAGGCACAACATGGTATCATAATTATAATACTTAGATTTATTTTATTTGGTGTAGTTTTATGTAATTCTCCTACATATGTATATTTACTTTTTGATTTTTTTTGCGAAATTTTTTAACAGATTAGTAGAATGATCACTAATTTAGTGTGTATTTTGTTGACTTCCCTTCGTTTTCGTATGTATGATTATTTTTTCTAAATTTGAAAATTCTTATTTATTGTAGGGAAAAACATATGTTGTATTTGTTGGACGAAAACCCGGTGTTTACGACAATTGGGAGGAGGCTCAAGTGCAAGTGAGTAAATAGCAGGTCTACAAGACTCTTTAAAGCCGTGTTTACAGGCCGAAAAGCACACATACAGCCTCTGAAATCTTGGCCCATCATCTTCATCAGTCAGTTTCAGAATCACAGAACCATCTTCATCGGACCATTTCAGTTCAGCACAATAATTTCTTATTCGGCTAATGTGGGGCCCTTAGCTCAAATCGTTATTACAATGCACTTTGATTAGGGTTAACTAAATACAGCGAAAAATGAGTTTAAAATTTCTTTACAATGAGCCCGAAATATTTCTTCTATAATTTAAATACTAAAAATAGTATTTAATCTCACATCATAAATATGCCCACACGAAATCATAACCAATCATATACAAACAACTCATATTCTCGGGACATACCCCGATATATAAATACATATACATATATACTGGGAACAAAACATAAACCTCAACTCAAGTGTGACTCCCTGCAGAAGTACCCTCTCCGGTCTCCTGATATCCTGGAGTACCTGCCATTGTCCACACACAAAGACAACAACAGCCCCCCCTTGGGGGTGAGCAAAGCTCCGTATGGAACAACCATCATATATACCACAAGTATCTAAACAATGATATATGGTATGCAATGCATGTATGTCGTGGAGGTATCGGGTCAAATGCCCATCCACTGAGCACATGTCAGAATCAAACGAATCGCTATCAAATCAATGCTCGAGCTGGCACACCGGCCTCAATAAGGGATACTCGTATGATAGCGTCGACGAAGCGCCATCAAATCCCAAATCTCATATCAATCGTCGGGGCCACAAATGTCTATGTTTTAAGGGTCATGTGATACCAAACATAGCATTGTGTTCACAAACCCCAGAATCCAATCAAATCATATCAGGGTATCCAAGGATCATAGCTCAACGTGCATGTCATGTATCGATGTATGCATCAAACAATGTGTGTTAACAAAACATTTATTTTATACATCGATATTCCAATCACAATGTCATGTATGCCACATAAACTCCACAATTAAGGCATATAGACATGTATTCTCGTTCCAATCAATCAAACCAATCCAACATATATCATATAATACAGATACCTGTCGTATGTTACCCGGTCGCAACATACCTCAATTTTTCGTTTCCAGTTGATGTGGCCTGAAGATATCGGTATAATACTTTATCTACATCAATAACATACTCATTCCAATCAATAACATAATCCAAAATCATTAATATGAGTTTCAAATATAATTTGAAACTTCAAAAATTCATATTAAATCAAAATCATATCATAATTCAATTCCGACTTCAAAACTTAGTTTCTTGTCGGTTATTCTACCACATAAAGGAATCTCGACTTCAAATACATGCTATTTCAGCACTTTCATATTTAGAGGTACTGAAACTAGAAGAAAATTACCTCAAAAGGAAGCTCTCGACGCGAGGATTCCGAATATATAATTTGTTTCAAGTTTGGACAACGTTTCGAGGTGATTTCGTACGAAAGAAATCGAATTCCCTCTTTCTCTCTCGAAGCTTCAGCAAGGGATAAAGAAAATACAGGCAAAATTCATTCTTATCAGCTTTATAACGTGTGCTACAGAAGCATTCACGCATATGCGCGACCAAACTCGCGCATATGCGCGCATAGTTCTGCCCGCGCGTGCAGTTCTGCGCGGGTGCGCGCCTTGCTCTGTCCGAAACGCTATTTTAGGTTTCGAATTAGCAAAAATGGTAAATAGGAAAGTTGTAGACTATGTCTTGGCTTTCATTTGCCACTGACCTCACTCAATTTGGATATTGGATGCGAGAGTTATGCTCATTCTCCCAAACTGTGTCATTGTAGGAACTACAACACACACGATACACTTCGGGATGATTTTGCCCATATTTTCAAATGGATTTGGACAAAACTCAATTCATGAAAGTTTTAGTATTATGTATTATCTTTCCAATGAAATTGGCCTTATGTCATTTGGACCAATACTCTGTTAATTATGCTAAAAACTGTAACATGTGTCACTTTTCTGTTGCGGTTCATCACATGTTTCAAATACAAATCAATTTCTAATACAATCTTTCATCCTCACCACCTATTTTCTCACTTTCATTGTCATGATATACATCATATACATAATCACATGACAATTTCATGAATTATCGATAATCAACATAGGATTTACGATAATACGATACACGGTCCTTACATTTCTCCCCTACTTAAAAGATTTCGTCCTCGAAATCTCAAGGGTCCATATATACATAACATTGGCAAACATATAGTACGCCACCAATTATAGTACATATCAAAACTAAAATCAGTAAATGGATCACTATACATTGAATACAATGGAACAGGTGGAATAGAATCAAACAAGTGTGGATATGATTCTCGCATCTTGCTCTCCAATTCCCATGTTGATTCTTCCACACCATGTCGTGTCCATTGTACTCGAACTAAAGGAATCGATTTGTTACGTAATATCTTTTCCTTTCGATCCATAATGCGAACAGGTTGTTCAACATAGGAAAGAGAATGATCAAGTTCAACCTCGTCAGGTGCAAGCACATGTGATTGATCCGGTTCATATTTTCTCAACATAGAAACATGAAATACATCATGAATAGCAGATAAAGCTGGTGGTAATGCCAATCGATACGCAAGATCACCAACTCGATCCAGAATCTCGTATGGACCAACATATCGAGGAGATAATTTCCCTCGCATGCCGAATCGAACAGTGCCTCTAAAGGGAGATATTTTCAAAAACACTCTGTCACCTTTTTGGAATTCCAAGGGTCGTCTTCGTTTGTTCGCATAACTCGTTTGACGATCCTGAGCAGCTTTCATCCGCTACCGAATCAACTGAACCTTATCGTTCATTTCTTGTATCATTTCAGGTCCAGTCAATTGTCTTTCACCAATTTCATCCCAGAATAATGGTGATCTACATCGTCTCCCATATAGAGCTTCAAATGGTGCCATACCGATACTCGTCTGAAAGCTATTATTATAAGAAAATTCAACTAATGGTAAGGCATCTTGCCATCCCATTCTGAAGTCCATCACAACAGCACGCAACATATCCTCTAACGTTTGAATCGTACGCTCAGTCTGGCCATCAGTTTGAGGATGATAAGCAGTACTCATAGCCAAACGCGTACCCATCGCTTCCTGAAAACTACCCCAGAATTTAGAAGCAAATCTGGGATCACGATCAGATACAATTGAGACTGGCACACCATGCAGCCTCACAACATTCTCAATGTATAAACGGGCCATTCTCTTATAAGGATAAGTCCGTTCATACGGAATGAAATGCGCAGATTTCGAAAGACGATCAATAATGACCCAAATAGCATCACAGCCCTTGGGCGAACGAGGTAAATGAGTCACAAAATCCATAGCAATATGTTCCCAATTCCATTTCGGGATTTCAAGACTATGGAGTAATCCTCCAGGTTTTATTCTCTCGGCTTTCACTTGCTGGCAGACAAGAAATTTTGAAATAAACTCAGCAATGTTCTTCTTCATACGTTTCCACCAGAATTGAGGTCTCAATGTCAAATACATCTTTCGGCCTCCAGGGTGAATATTGTATTTGCTACAATGTGCTTCTCGAAGAAGGGCATATTTCAAATCAAAATCATTAGGAACTACCAGCCGACCATTAAGTCGTAAAGAACCATCAGAAGAAATCTGAAATCCAGACTGATGTCCAGCATATACAAGTTCTTTCGACTTTTGGATCTGAGCATCGCTTCGTTGGGCCTTTCGTATTTTCGATATCAAGTTCGGCTCAATTTGCAATGCTGAGACAGTGACAGAATTCCAATTCGAGTGAAAAGTCCAACCAGAAGTACATATATCCTCATGTACCTTGGCGACACAAACAGAAGCTAACACAGAATCATGTACTTTACGACTAAGGGCATCCGCAGTAACATTCACCGATCCAGGGTGATATTGAATCTCACAATCAAAATCCTTCAGGAGATCCATCCACCTGCGTTGCCTCATATTCAAATCAGATTGAGAAAAGAGATATTTCAGACTCTTATGGTCCGAATAGATAACAAACTTTTCTCCGTACAAGTAATGTCGCCAAATCTTCAAAGCAAACACAATGACGGCCAATTCGAGATCATGAACAGGATAACGTGTTTCATGAGATTTCAATTGACGAGACGCATAAGCAACCACTTTGCCATGTTGCATCAGAACACAGCCCAAACCTTTACCAGACGCATCTGTACATACCACAAATCCTCCGGTACCTGAGGGAATAGTAAGCACATGTGCTGTGGTTAATCTCGTCTTTAATTCAAGAAAACTAGCTTCACATTCATCTGACCAAATGAATCGCTGATTCTTCTGTGTTAGTTGAGTAATAGGTTTAGTTATTTTCGAAAATCCTTCAATAAAACGACGATAATATCCAGCCAAACCCATGAAGCTACGGATCTCAGGAACATTCGTAGGTCTCGGCCAATTCAATACAGCTTCTACCTTCGCAGGATCAACAGATATGCCATGTCTCAAAATGACGTGGCCCAAAAAATACCACCTTGTCCATCCAAAATTCGCATTTGGACAATTTGGCGTATAAATGACTAATATGAAGAGTTTGAAGTACCAGTCTCAATTGTTCAGCATGCTCCTTTTTCGATTTCGAATACACAGGAATATCATCGATAAACACAATAACGAACTGGTCAAGATAATCTCGGAAGACACGATTCATTAAATCCATAAAAACAGCAGGAGCATTCGTGAGACCGAAAGGCATAACCAAGAATTCATAATGGCCATACCTCGTACGAAAAGCAGTTTTGGGCACATCTTCGTCTCGAACTCGTACTTGATGATACCTAGAACGAAGATCAATTTTCGAGTATACAGAAGTACCTTGAAGTTGATCAAACAAATCATCAATACGAGGAAGTGGGTACTTGTTTTTCACAGTAGCCTGATCAGTTGTCTATAGTCGATACACATTCGCCTAGTACCATCTTTCTTTCGAAAAAATAAAACTGGAGCTCCCCAAGGTGATACACTCGGTCGAATATATCCCTTATCGAGAAGATCCTGTAATTGTTCTTTCAATTCTTTCAATTCCAGAGGTGCCATGCGATAGGGAGCTTTAGATATGGGAGCAGTCCCCGGCATAAGATCAATACTAAACTCAACTTCTCGATGAGGAGGAAAATCAGGAATCTCATCGGGAAATACATCTGGAAACTCTTTCGCAACAGGAATCTCAGATAAAGAAGGTTCCTTTTTAGAGACATCAATAGCGTCGATAAGATAACCCTCATCTCCGCTAGTCAGAAGTCGAGACATTTCTAAGGAAGATACCAATGGAATTTTGGCTTGGGAACCCTTGCCATAAAAATTCCACTTGGGTCCATCAATCGGTCGAAATCGAACCACTCCATGACAACAATCAACAATAGCTCGATTTGTCGTCAAGATATCCATGCCAACAATACAATCAAAGTCATGCATTGGGAGGACAATCAAATTCAGAAATACCATATTATCCTCATATATCAATACACAATTATGCACAACTTTCCCAGACAAAATAATCTTCCCTGCTGGCGTGGCTATCGACAAAGTATCATACAACGGGGTACACTCAATATCATGAGATGCAACCAAGGCATGAGATATGAATGAATGAGATGCTCCTGTATCAAATAAAACACGTGCAGGATAATCGCAAAGCATGCAAATACCTGCAATCACGCCACCAGGAGCTTCTCTCGCCTGATCCTCGGTCATGGCGTACACTCTCACTTGAGGAGGAACTTGGGCACTCTGACCACCCTGTCCTCGATATCGTGGGACACTCGACTGCTGAAAGGATGGAGCATGAACAGTAGGTTTCATCATACTGGGGCCACCTCTAAATCCTCCAAGTCGTACCCCTGTTTAGACATACTCGAGAGAAATGGCCTTCCTGCCCACACTGATAACAAGTACCAAACATACCTCGACACTGCTCGATAGTATGTTTACCCCCACAATGGCTACAATAAGGAACAATCACAGGACTCCTTCTCTGGGATCCACTAGAACTCGAAGAAGACGAAGAAACTGAATCGGTCTTCTTGAACTTCTTACCTCTCGGCTGCAAAGTAGGCTGCTGAGCTGACACTAGAGGTGGAGGAGTATACTGTGGACCTCCTCGCCTAAGTCCAGCCTCGGCTGCCTTGGCTCGTTCAATTGCCTCTGCGTAGCTGGTAGGCAATCCAGAAACAACATAAGTATATATAGCAGGATGCAATCCATTCACAAACCTGTTATATTTTGCCTTCGCATTCTCAGCTACGTGAGGTGCATACTTCAATAGAGTAGAAAATTTTGAAGCATATTCTGCAACAGTCATCGTTCCCTGCTGCAGATTATTAAATTCATTCTCCTGAGCAGTATAATAAGAAGGAGGGGAATACTGCTCCAAAAACTGGGCCTTGAAGACATCCCATGTGACTTCAATCCCGGCCTCTTTCAATCCAATCTCAGCGGCTTCCCACCAAGATTTTGCTCGGTCTTTCAATTGATACAAAGCAAGTTTCAATCTCCGAGCCTTGGAATACTCAACAATATTAAACAAGTGCTCGATATCTTTCAACCAGGCCTCTGCTCTTTCAGCACTCTCAGTGCCAAAGAACCTTGGTGGTTTCAAATCCTGGAATCGAGCCATCACTACATCCATGGACAATCCTTCAAATTGTCCAACTATCCTCTCAGTACTGCTACTCGCAGTTTCATTTGTGGGATCCATCTACAATCAAAATATGAATATCACAAATCCATATCAATTTCACATCATTATCATCTCATATCATCAATCTCATCAATAACTTACTCAAATCAAATCAAGTAAGAGCAAGTAATACAAATAGATCAAACACAAGCGCACAATTCATTTGTGCCTATTCAAGTGTACACAAGACTCAATCGAGCATTCCCAGCTATGCTCTGATACCACTCTGTATGGGGCTCTTAGCTCCTAATCGTTATTACAATGCACTTTGATTAGGGTTAAC
Organism: Primulina tabacum; assembly: GCF_025594145.1. Lineage (NCBI taxonomy): Eukaryota > Viridiplantae > Streptophyta > Magnoliopsida > Lamiales > Gesneriaceae > Primulina > Primulina tabacum. The sequence goes on along the minus strand of NC_134552.1, from coordinate 13,971,237 downwards.
TAAATACAGCGGAAAACGAGTTTAAATTTTTTTTACAATGAGCCCGAAATATTTCTTCTATAATTTAAATACTAAAAATAGTATTTAATTTCACATCATAAACATGCCCACACGAAATCATAACCAATCATATACAAACAACTCATATTCTCGGGACATGCCCGGTATATAAATACACACATATATACTGGGAACAAAACATAAACATCAAATCAACTGTGACTCCCTCCAGAAGTACCCTCTCCAGTCTCCTGATATCCTGGAGTACCTGCCATTGTCCACACACAAAGACAACAATAGCCCCCCTTGGGGTGAGCAAAGCTCCGTATGGAACAACCATCATATATACCACAAGTATCTAAACAATGATATATGGTATGCAATGCATGTATGTCGTGGAGGTATCGGGTCAAATGCCCATCCACTGAGCACATGTCAGAATCAAACGAATCGCTATCAAATCAATGCTCGAGCTAGCACACCGGCCTCAATAAGGGATACTCGTATGATAGCATCGACGAAGCGCCATCAAATCCCAAATCTCATATCAATCGTCGGGGCCACAAATGTCTATGTTTTAAGGGTCATGTAATACCAAACATAGCATTGTGTTCACAAACCCCAGAATCCAATCAAATCATATCAGGGTATCCAAGGATCATAGCTCAACGTGCATGTCATGTATCGATGTATGCATCAAACAATGTGTGTTAACAAAACATTTATTTTATACATCGATATTCCAATCACAATGTCATGTATGCCACATAAACTCACAATTAAGGCATATAGACATGTATTCTCGTTCCAATCAATCAAACTAATCCAACATATATCATATAATACTGATACATGTCGTATGTTACCCGGTCGCAACATACCTCAATTCTTCGTTTCCAGTTGATGTAGCCTGAAGATATCGGTATAATACTTTATCTACATCAATAACATACTCATTCCAATCAATAACATAATCCAAAATCATTAATATGAGTTTCAAATATCATTTGAAATTTCAAAAATTCATATTAAATCAAAATCATATCATAATTCAATTCCGACTTCAAAACTTAGTTTCTTGTCGGTTATTCTACCACATATAGAAATCTTGACTTCAAATACATGCTATTTCAGCACTTTCATATTTAGAGGTACTGAAACTAGAAGAAAATTACCTCAAAAGGAAGCTCTCGACGCGAGGATTCCGAATATATAATTTGTTTCAAGTTTGGACAACGTTTCGAGGTGATTTCGTACGAAAGAAATCGAATTCCCTCTTTCTCTCTCGAAGCTTCAGCAAGGGATAAAGAAAATAAAGGCAAAATTCATTCTTATCAGCTTTATAACGTGTGCTACAGAAGCATTCGCGCATATGCGTGACCAAACTCGCGCATATGCGCGCATAGTTCTGCCCGCGCGTGCAGTTCTGCCCGAGCGTGCAGTTCTGCCCGCGCGTGCAGTTCTGCCCGCGCGTGCAGTTCTGCCCGCGCGTGCAGTTTTGCGCGGGTGCGCGCCTTGCTTTGTCCGAAACGCTATTTTAGGTTTCGAATTAGCAAAAATGGTAAACAGGAAAGTTGTAGACTATGTCTTGGCTTTCATTTGCCACTGACCTCACTCAATTTGGATATTGCATGCGAGAGTTATGCTCATTCTCCCAAACTGTGTCATTGTAGGAACTACAACGCACACGATACATTTCGGGATGATTTTGCCCATATTTCCAAATGGATTTGGACAAAACTCAAAACATAAAAGTTTTAGTATTATGTATTATCTTTTCAAAGAAATTGGCCTCATGTCATTTGGACCAATACTCTGTTAATTATGCTAAAAACCGTAACATGTGTCACTTTTCTGTTGCGGTTCATCACATGTTTCAAATACAAATCAATTTCTAATACAATCTTTCATCCTCACCACCTATTTTCTCACTTTCATTGTCATGATATACATCATATACATAATCACATGACAATTTCATGAATTATCGATAATCAACATAGGATTTACGATAATACGATACACGGTCCTTACAGCTAAATTGTTCCGCTATGCTACCATCAACTAGCTTCAATGCTTTTTTGCGACCCAAATAAGTTTGTTTATATGTGAGGGCTACATTCAACGTAGATTTAACCTCTTCTCTAAACTCTCTGGTACCTAACTTAGGATTTGATTTCAATTTATTCACGAAAGTTTCACCTAACCAGCTTGACTTGATGATTTTGTTCTTAACATTCCAATAGCAGTTTTTGTGCTCAGATTCAAAAGTCTTTATCTGCTAGCAACTGTCCTTACTCATTGGTGACACATGAATAACCCATTCACATCCTTCATTTTTGCACACGCCTCGAAGCCTACTTTTGTCATTCTTCACAAAGTTAACTATCATCCCTCGTCTGATACAATGACTTTCTATAGCAAACTTTGCCTCTTTTTTTGAATCAAATATCATACCAAGCTTCAAATCAGGATTTTCCGAATATTCATACATTTGGAATTTTTGTGGATCTTCCTCTTCAGAATCAAATGCACTCTCTAACTCATCACTTTTTGCACAATCATCATCTCCTTCATCACCTTGCATTCTTTCAAACAAATCATTGGAAATATCACCATCAATGACTATATTTTTCCCCTTTCCCTTATAATTTTCTTCTTCTTCGAAATCAAATTCACTATCGTTAAATTCTACATCAGCTTCACCATTGATTCCAACCCTTGTTTTCGGTTCAACTTCATTCGGTTTTTCTAAAACACAGGATGCATCTATCTGATTTATTGAAACACATTCATCATGTTCAATATAAATTTCCACTTCATAGTTTTTGGGGACATGGTTCCTAATTTCAACCACATCAGCATCACTTTCCAAATATCTACCATCGGTCAAAGATTTACCGATTTTGTGCCAAAATCTGAACCTATCTTTGTCCAGGCATCCTAATTCCTTAGCATAACCCCATAGTTCAATCAAGCCTATCTTATCCATGTCCACAAAATCAAAGAATTCAGTACTCCCACCTTTGTACATTTTCCTCTTGCGATTGGTTTCCATTGAACCGTTGTAGTACAATTTAATTGTAACAAGAGTGGGTTCTCGCATCCAGCCTAACAAACAGAATATTAACATCTCGTAAATGTGATAAATCTCAATAAATTTATCCACAAAGTCATCACATTTAAAAAGGAAACATTACCGTAATTCGGGTGAATTCAATTGAAAATTTACTTCTTCGAGCCATTACCGCCTTCTACTTAAGCGAAACAACCAATATACTATTTCGAAAAAAAATAAGTAACATGAAAATTTGAGTCAGCAACTGCAACAAATTAATCAAGGACAGCTTGCTTACTTCTTATGCGCTGAATTCTTTCTTATCGAGCTGAAAGCTTGCCATTACCGTATTAGGTGCTGAAAGCTTGCCATTACCGTCTTAGGGGATGAAAGCTTATTTCTTACGGGCTGAAAACTTGCCATTACCGTATCCAAGCATTCGCACTCAGCTTTCCTGCCATCGCTTTATTTGGGGAGTTACGGTTGGCGTAGGGGTAATGGCAAGTACACTGATTTGGGGGGGATGAGGATTCTTTGATTTGGGGATTTAGGGTTCTCGTGGGGGCTGGCAAATAATCTGATTTGGGGAGAAATCGAATGCCTTCTTAAATAAAAGATCACGTGACATGCACATGATGTGGGTCAACGTTAATATTAACGTCTAGTCAACGACAGGGACCAATTCGGGAAGATTTTAAATACATGAAGGATTAATTAAGCAGTCAATAAAAAAGAGGTACTGAAATGGGAAAAGCCGTAAACAATAAGGACGAAAATGAGTATTATCCCGAAATATTTATAAGCTTTGATTCATGATCAAATCAAAAATCCTACTTGGATCACGATACTTTGTTTTCATTATTTACAAAATTTCATATATAAATTTTTACTCTTGAAAATATCATGCATAATTAATTTATTATCAACTTATGATTATTCAAATATAAACACACACACACATATATATATATATGTATCTATATATTTATTTATTTTTAAATTAAGTGACTTTTATTTAATCACTCAATTAATTAATTAGTAGATTCTAGATTCTTCTAGAATATTTCATGGGAATTTTGCACTTAGTAGTCACCACTATTAATATTATTATTTAATTAGTATATTTTAAATTTCCTCAATAAATAATTGTGAACTCGTTATAATCTTGATCGACGATCAGACAACGTAAATGTGTCGAGGGTATAAATCACGTTCATATAATGAAAAATCAAAAGTTCGAATATTAAAATTTACACTAATCTTTTTTCGGCATGTGACAGTTTTGTGAACTCATTCACCAAAATAGGCAATTCCACTATCCTTACAAAATAAGCAATTAATCTAATTTCCGCAACTTCCAATAATAGAATCAACTTATAAACTTATTTATAAATAATATGTTTGATATTCATCAAATTACAGTCGCCAAATTCAACTCCTTGAACTTAATTATCTCAACGAGAACACAAAATCCAATACTTATGTGATTCTCAATAGTTAGGAGATACAATTAGTCATGAGTTCACAACATTATATGATTCAAAATAATATTTATTCTTATCCGAGCTTACCCTAGTTAGGCTCATTCTTTTCATCAACCTCTTGATTAATAATGTTACAGCTCAAGTCTGATTGCATTAATCGGTTCATGGTAAGAACGTTAGTAGCATCGCCCCCACGATCCCCTAGGTATCACTGATAGTGACTACAAGAACCTTAATAAATTCGATAATGATGTAATGTATTTTTTGAGTAATAACAGTGACATAAGATGTGCAACTAGGAAAATATTTTTCCTTAAAACACATGTCTTGCTTAGACCAAAGATTCATTGCACTATTAACTCATCAGATCACATATGATATCTCCACGAGTAGGCAAACGATAAATCCTTGACTACAATGTATTGACTCTTACGTATTTCGAAACTACATCCAACCTCGCCACATGATGACCTAAATGGAGTCGGTAAACGGATCAAAGTACATGCTAGTACGTAGAGCTTCTACGCGATGTCCTGGGTCTAAAGAATAATGGTGCACTACCATAACCGCGAACTATTCCACTCGATAAGTGATAACCACTTGGACAGTTTAAGAGAGTTGTTCAGCATCATTATATGATAATCCACCCGTTTAGAAAATACGTTACACTTCTTAATGAGTTTCATGATCTTACGTTGCAAAGCAGATCTCATTATGTTTATAGTATATTCAAAGACCTTATCTATACAGCTTGCATAGATAGATAGATAACATAAATGTCATAATTGGATAAAATAGCAAAATATTGTTAAAATAAAAATTTTTTTTACACAAGAGTCAATAAAACTCAAGTCACAAGTTGGTTCGCTGGACACCTACTGTAACAGAATGCTTAATTCTCAATATAGCTCGAAAAATTATTTGAACATATTCGAAATAGTCTCGAATTCAATAATTTTAAATATGGATTAAACTATATAGAACTAGTATGAGTCGTTTGCGCCCTGATGGATAGGTTTTATTGATCGAGTGTAAATTGCAAGTTGATTTGGTGTCTAGAATTAGAAATTTTAAAAGAAACTTTGAAAAAAAAATGGAGGTATTTTAAGTCAATAATTTTTTAATCAAAGTTTTTATTCAATACAAAAAAAAAAAGCAAAATCAATATAATTATCTACTAAACAAAATCATCAATTCCATATATATGTGAAAGATTAATGAGTAGGTCTCCTGTGAAACGGTCTCACGAATATTTATTTGTGAGACGGGTCAATCCTACCGATATTCACAATAAAAAGTAATACTTTTAGCATAAAAAGCAATATTTTTTCATGGATGACCCAAATAAGATATCTGTCTCACAAAATACGACCCGTGAGACCGTCTCTCACAATTTTTTGTCAAGATTAATTATGAAAAGCACAATAAATAAAACCTTTAAAATCTCTAAATTTCTTGTGTGTGTGTGTAATTATACTTAACTTACGAATATATTACATGCATCTCTAGATTTAAAGCCTTTAAAATCTCTAGATTACATAGATATATATATACACACACACGTAACTTACGAATATATTACATGCATATGGGTAAATCTGAAGTCAACCAACCAAAAAATGAGCCAAAATATATCAAATGAGACGCATGCAAAGCAGTTGTGTTGCTATATAAACACAAAGCATTACTCTCCATTTCCTCACCAACAAGAAAGAAACTAAGACGAGGCAACATATATATATATATCTTCACAGAATAAGAAAAGATGGAACTCAAATCTTGCCCTCTTCTCTCCGCGGTCCTCCTGGTCCTGGTGGCTTCGTTTCATTACCAAGTCTCCGCCTCCTTCGTCGGCATTTGGAAGCCAATCGAGGACCTGAACTCACCGCTTGTGTTGGAGATCGTCAGATTCGCCGTGTCGGAGCACAACAAAAAGGACGGTGCGAAGTTGCAGTTTGTGAAGGTGGTGAAGGGCGAAAAACAAGTTGTGGAAGGTTTTAATTACAAATTGGTCATCACCGCGAATGATGGAGCCTCTGGAAAGGCGCCGGGAAACTACGAGGCTGTTGTGTGGGACAAGCCTTGGGCGCATTTCAGGCAACTCACGTCATTTACCAAAGTTTGAAGGGAGATGATGTGCAACGCTCGTGTCTCCTGAATAAGGATGTTTTTTTTTTCAATAAGACGTATGAAATGAAGACTTGAGAGAATCTGGATTTTCTTTTATCACCATATTAATATATATAATTTTATTTATCCAGCCTTTTGAATTCCATCTTTTTCTTTTTTCTTTTATTCTTTGGAAATAATTCTATCTTTTTCTACAATCGTTGGAGTAATTCATTTTCACAGTGGTGAATATAATTCCCTTTTAGCTCGTATTATTTTAAATTTTTATTTTGAAATACTCATGTACTTTATTTCGACAAATTTTGATATTTCATCATATATTTATTTCAAAAAAAAGTCAAATAATTTTTTTAAAAATCCATTGAAAGATTGTCTTTTGATTGATGAATTTGAGATGATACATTTCAAGTTTCTTGACTTGTTTTGATGAACAAACTTGAAATGATATTCGAAATTTCAATATAATTGTAGTGAATTTCAAATACGTCCAAGATCTGTCGTCATTTGAAATTTATCTTTCAAACCTTTACCAAATTAAATCATAATCCAAGTGCAACCTTAACGAATGTGATTCACTTTCAAGACAAATGGTAACATCCAGATAGGATCTGGATCATGTGTTAATAGATTTATAGATTTATAAGTAATTCTTCTAGTGTCTTGTATCAAGCCTTTTCGTAAAGTAAGAACTTGTGTGTTTAGTAGTTGAAATCCATAATATAGTCTTTTTTTTTGGGATCTTTTAAAATATTTCACATGGTGCTAAACATTATTTATCGTTAAAAAGTATGTTTCGTGTGAGACGGTCTCTCGTAGAATTATATCCGTAAGATAGAATGACTCGCTCCATATTTATAAAAAAAAAAATTTTGACAAAAAATAATATTTTTCATAAATCAGGTTGAGTTGGATATCTGTATCACAAAATTGATTTGTGTGACGATCGCGTAATTATTGTCATCATAAATTTTAGATTTTGTATGTCTTATTATATTTATTTCGGGAACCTCATATGAGACATCATATACAAAACTTTAAATATTTGCAGTATTAACTCCTTTAATAATAATGTACACTTTTTTTCATGTCCTTTTGGATATTTTGTCATGGAACATGAATTATGTTTATTTTGTTTTTTCAGAATGTATCTTTGATCTTAATGTTGCTAGTTCATATTTATTTTATTATTTTTTATATTTAACATGATTTCCTAATTTTTTTTTATTAAAATTAACATATTATATTAAAATATAATATCACAATAATTTATTTCATACAATAATTGATTAGAGATAAGCATTGTATTTAGAGGAATTAAGAATTTGTTTAGATGGATTTATGTATTTTGGGACAAGTGAAACATAAAAATTACAGCTGATATATCAGGACATAAAATTTTCTCCCCTAATATTCTCAAATCTGGTTTATTTTTATATAAAAAAACTCAAATATAAAATTATGAATATGTCTATTGTGGAGTAGAATATATGTGAGACGAGTCGACCTGACTCATATTTTCAATTAAAAATAATTGTTAGAGTGTATTAATCATAATTGCTTGTTAGAGTAATCAAAACGCGATGCTTGAGATTCTGTACGCTTTAAAATATTTGAGTTGCACCGTTACTATCAGCTACAACTTTTGACAAACGTTAATTCCTACAATTAGTATTAGAGCCAAACACTAATTTCTAAAATTAGTATTAGACGCAAGATAATGAGTTTGATTCTCATTTATTGCAAGGAGTGCAATTATTTGTGTTAAAGTGCGGAAGAAATGAATTTCTGGGAATACATTTTTGTTTATGCATTAGTCTTTACAGAGACAAACACCACCTATTTATAGCAGCTAGACCAAAGGAAGAAACGTAATAAGGCAAAACACGTTTATTGTGATGATCTAACTCTTACTACTAACACTAGCTAACACACCCCCGCAAGCTTGGTATAAATTGCAAAGACCAAGCCTGGACAACAGAAAAGCATGTTGTTCTCTGCCCAAACTCTTGGTGAAGACATCGGCTAGTTGATTATCGATAGAAACGTGAACGGGCCGAATAATCCCCAGCTTGATTTTCTCTCTAATCAAATTAACTCTTTGACAAGAATAAGAGTAGATCTCTTGTGAGACGGTCTCACGAATATTTATCTGTGAGATGAGTTAATTCTACTGATATTCACAATAAAAAGTAATACTCTTAGTATAAAAAGTAATATTTTTTAATTGATGACCCGAATAAGAGATCTGTCTCACAAAATACGATATGTGAGATTGTCTCACACAAGTTTTTGTCCAAGAAATAATTATTACACCCATATACCTGCATTCTCAATAATTCTTTTAATCCTAAATAATAATAATACATTTTTAAAATTACAATATTCTATTTATATCGCTTATGTTTGCTATTATTTGGTGTACACGTGTAGGTAATTATTAACGAAGTTCAGTAACCCAAGTCTGGATTGTCATATTTCAAAATGCAATGATTTTTAGGAAAATTGGTGTGGCATAAACGTGTTGAATCTAAAAAAAAAACTCTTGTGAAACGGTCGTATAGATCAATTTTATTAGACATATATTCTATTTGGTTTCTGATATAATTTTTCTATTACAAAATAAAATTTTAAGGAAAAATTATATGTATATAAATTACCTTTATTCAAATTACAATTGACTTTATTGTCCCAATTACTCGATCACGTTACAAGTAAGTGTGAATTGCTAATATCCGATTTTTGAATAAAATAATATTCCTTGGAATTATCTAAAGCTTGTATATGGTATACAAACAACATATGACTTTCGAATTGGCGAATTTCAAATGATATTTTAGAATATTGATTTATGTAATCGAAAAAATCCGTAACATCGATTTAAAAAATATTATTAAACAATCATTTATTTTTATTATACATTTATTTATTTATTATTATCATTTGATTATTAACTTGTAATTTCATATATTATTATTATTATCACCGCCATATCAAAAGCATGATGTCCAAATGTCACATACTCATTATATTAACACATTCAATATATCACGTTCATTGTAATATTAAAACTCATTATTTATAGGTCTTATTGTCTACTAATCCATATTTATTTTTATCTTACATAAATAAATACATTTCAATTTTATTTATACAATTTTAATGATTATTACTTAAAACAAATATTATTATTATTTTAAAATATATTTATTACTTAAAATTAATTTATCCTATTTTACGAATGTAATTTATGTAAAATTAAAATATTATTATTAATTTGAAATGTAGGAGCACAACATAGGAAAAAAATCACATTTGCATAAAATTAAAAATAAACTGTCCAAAACATATAAAATATTAATTCAAGTATTGTTGTTTATTATGTTCAAATTTGCTCAACTAAGTCGATACGAAGTTGATGATGCACTTGACTGTCACGTAATTCAGAATTTGTCCAAAGATAATCATGAAATCCTCGTTTTGAGCCTTTGACGGGTTGTACGATTGTCTTCTTTATTTAGGTCTACATCTAGACTCGTATCTTGGTTGGATGAGGTTTTTCTTTGCCCCCGACTCAGAGGTCCTCGCCTTCTTCATGCCAACAAGATGATCAACGGACTATAGAATAAACATTAATGGACGACCTTTTACGATTCTCGACACTTGCTCGATATTAAATATAATTATATATATATAGAGCAATGATACCCTGCACACATGTGGGCGCCTGCCTACGTGGCACGCCCACAACCACACAAAATTTTTTGTTTTGTTTTTTTTAAAAAAAGCTGACCAATCATGCACCGCCACGTAGGCGGTGCTCATGATAACAAATTCGTATATATATATATCATTATATATATATATATATATATATATTGCTCGATATTAAATATAATGATATATATAATGGACATGAGACATTCTCATTACAACAAATATTTCATTCTACTCGATGTACGAATGCTCGTTATTACATCATCATTTAGTATTCTGATGGATATATTTTATTATAATTTTTTTATATTATTATATTAATTTTTTTTATATATTTATTTTAAAAATGTGTTTCGGTAATCCAGCAAACATAGGATACCAAACATTATGATGTGTTTCGGTAATCCAGCAAAATATTCTCCAAATCACATTCTAAAATAAGCTCCCTATAAATAGAGAAGTAAGCCATGCACATACCACCAATCCCCAATAAATAACAAACTTTGATTCATTAGCTCAAAAAAATGGCTAACAAGTCACTCACTTTGATTTTGGTTCTCTGCTTCGTATTCGTATTCATCTCCGCCTATGCACGTCCCTCCACCAACATGCTCCGAGGCCTAAAACCCGTAGCTACCGATACCCAAACCCCGAGTTCTAAGGACCCGGGCTCTCACTTCAACGTCGCTTTAGACCCTAAGGATCCCAAGGTTGTAGAACTTGGAAAATTTTCTATCGATGAAGAAAACAAGAAAGCCGAGTCCAAGTTGAACTTTGGTGGTGTTCTCAAGGCTGTGTACGGCAGACATGGCGATGCGCAAATGTACGCACTTGTTATCGGTGCATCGGACGCCACCGGCTCCAACGAGTACTATGCGTACGTGTCGGTCGACCAAGATTCTAAAGAACTCGTTGCCTGCATTAAAAAAAATTAAATTGATGTTGCCAAAAGTATTAATTATTTCTGTAGTATAAGTTATTGAATAATGTAATATGCATGAAGCCTTGCATGAGTTTTTTTTAATGTAAAATTCGTGCAAATAATAATTATGCAGTAATTATACAATAATATATATAAAATGTGTTTCTGTTAATTTAGAGCACTTTATATTTGTTTAGTTGTCTAACTAATTCTTTTTTCTCATTATATATTAATGTGTGTGATTATTTTATTATTGAGTATGTCTCCTGTGAGACGGTCTCACGAATCTTTATATGTGATACGGGTCAACCCTACCGATATTCACAATAAAAAATAATACTCTCAGCATAAAAAGTAATATTTTTTAATGGATAACTCAAATATGATATCCGTCTCACAAAATACGACTCGTGACTCACACAAGTTTTTGTCTTTATTAATTGGTTGGCTGCTCAACGCGTTTGAGAAACAAGGAAACTGAAAAAAAAAAAATTTATTATTTTAACAAATATGTAATTTGTTGGAATCATTTTTTGGGGGTTAATCACTAATCAATTGTCCTCCCCAGAGATCAATAAATTTGAAAAAAAAAGGTTATTTCACTTAAGTCTCGGTTGAAAAAGTTTGTCTGTGTTTGTATAATCTCTAAAATTATAAAAATATGATATCGTTGATTTTAATTTCTTTCCTTAGAATATATTTTATAATCATTTCTGCATCTCTTAAAAACTATTATTTTATTAAAACCTCAAAATATATTCCTGATTGCATCAATCTTATCATATCACTCGTTTTGTACAAGTATTATTTATCTCGATCAATCAAATTATTAATTATTTATTTCACATCAATCAAATTCGTAATAATTTATCTCACATCAATCAAATCAATAATATAAAATTATGATATTACCCTTAATAAATAATATTATTAATATTCTATTAATATTTTCAACAATGACAAAATAGTAATATTATATTATCTCAAATTTAATCAATCAAATCAATTAAATGAAACACTATATTAACTATCATTTTCTATTTATTTTATTATTACAAAATATTATTTATCTTCATACTATATATCTCATATCATGAACCAAACGGTACCTAAAATTATAAAAATAATTTCTTTCCTTAGAATATATTTTATAATCATTTCTACATCTCTTAAAAACTATTATTTTATTATTAAAATCTAAAATATATTCCTGATTGCATCAAATCTTAATTCAATATATGGTATTTTGAATTTTTTTGGATCTAATCTCCCAAGACAAATAGCTTATCATTTATCCAAATGGACCAAATTTAGGGTTGCAAGAAAATCGAGTCAACTTGAAAAATATTTGATTCATATTTAAAATTATCGAATTTGGGCGAAACTCGAACATGCTCCAATTTATTTTTAGCCGAAGCCAAATTATTTTGTTTGATAGTTAACGAACTTTAATATTTTTTTAAATATAATATGATTATATACTAAACAAATATATTTCCTTATTTTTTAGTATTTATTTTCGACAGATAGTTCAAATATGTCACAAAACATATTCCCATGCTTCAAGTCAAACTTGAACTACTACAATTAATCGAGGAAAAAAATTTAAAATTCCAAACGTTGTCAAATATTACAAGTTTTCTGGTTCTATCATGTAGCCTGGTGCATATATTATGTGCTCTACGGCTCTACCAGCCAAGGTTTCGTCGATCAATCTCAAACCTGATATTTCAGCAATATCTTTCTGAAGTTTAAGCATCTCAATTTGTTGACCTACAACCAGTGGCGTCTGTCCGACCTAGAATTTTAAACTCTACAATCTTTTAATATTTTAAAGTGATATACCCGTACTAATATCATATTATGCCAAAATTATACAAAATGTACATATAAATTTTTTTTAAAAAAGTTGAGCCACCTGAGCTAAAGCTCGAGTATATTAGAGTGTAGCTCCTCCCTTTCCTACAACCACCTGCACAACCTCGTCAAATAATCTCCTCTCACTCTATCCTCAATTATTTCCACCATAGTTGTCTTTCATACACCTCCTGCATCGCAAATGGCTACGATAGGGACATGGCTATCTTTCAAAGACTCCAAAATGTCTTTCTCGCTTAGATCGCACTAGAGATATAAAAGAACTTTTCATCGAGACTGGATCATCGGAATTTCATAAATCTGACGGTCTTGCAGCGGTGACGAGACGGCGTCCGGTGGAACGGGTGGTGGCCAAAATTTTCCTTATGATGGAGAGGGAAGGAAATTTTGTCTGCTAAAATATGTGTGTGAAAACTTGTCTTATTTCATATAACACTTAATGAAATATTTATAAGCTTTGATTCATGATCAAATCAAAAATCATACTTGGATCACGATACTTTGTTTTCATTATTTACAAAATTTCATATATAAATTTTTACTCTTGAAAATATTATGCATAATTAAATTATTATCAACTTATGATAATTCAAATATAAACACACACACACACACACACATATATATATATGTATGTATGTATCTATATATTTATTTATTTTTTAAATTAAGTGACTTTTATTTAATCACTCAATTAATTAATTAGTAGATTCTAGATTCTTCTAGAATATTTTATGGGAATTTTGCACTTAATAGTCACCACTATTAATATTATTATTTAATTAGTATATTTTAAATTTCCATAATTAATTCTCAATATAGCTCGAAAAATTATTTGAACATATTCGAAATATTCTCAGATTCATTAATTTTAAATATGGATTAAACTATATAGAACTAGTATGAGTCGTTTGCGCCCTGATGGATAGGTTTTATTGATCGAGTGTAAATTGCAAGTTCATTTGGTGTCTAAGATTAGAAATTTTAAAAGAAACTTTGAAAAAAAAAAAATTGAGGTATTTTAAGTCAATAATTTTTTAACCGAAGTTTATATCCAATACAAAAAAAAGAAGCAAAATCAATATAATTATCTACTAATAAACAAAATCATCAATTCCATATATGTGAAAGATTAATGAGTAGGTCTATTGTGAGATGGTCTCATTAGTATTTATTTGTGAGACGGGTCAATCCTACCGATATTCACAATAAAAAGTAATACTTTTAGCATAAAAAACAATATTTTTTCATGGATGACCCAAATAAGATATCTGTCTCACAAAATACGACCCGTGAGACCGTCTCTAGATTTAAAGCCTTTAAACTCGTAATATTATACGTAACTTACGAATATATTACATGCATCTCTAGATTTAAAGCCTTTAAAATCTCTAGATTACATAGATATATATACACACACACACGTAACTTACGAATATATTACATGCATATGGGTAAATCTGAAGTCAACCAACCAAAAAATGAGCCAAAATATATCAAACGAGACGCATGCAAAGCAGTTGTGTTGCTATATAAACACAAAGCATTACTCTCCATTTCCTCACCAACAAGAAAGAAACTAAGACGAGGCAACATATATATATATATATATCTTCACAGAATAAGAAAAGATGGAACTCAAATCTTGCCCTCTTCTCTCCGCGGTCCTCCTGGTCCTGGTGGCTTCGTTTCATTACCAAGTCTCCGCCTCCTTCGTCGGCATTTGGAAGCCAATCGAGGACCTGAACTCACCGCTTGTGTTGGAGATCGTCAGATTCGCCGTGTCGGAGCACAACAAAAAGGACGGTGCGAAGTTGCAGTTTGTGAAGGTGGTGAAGGGCGAAAAACAAGTTGTGGAAGGTTTTAATTACAAATTGGTCATCACCGCGAATGATGGAGCCTCTGGAAACGCGCCGGGAAACTACGAGGCTGTTGTGTGGGACAAGCCTTGGGCGCATTTCAGGCAACTCACGTCATTTACCAAAGTTTGAAGGGAGATGATGCGCAACGCTCGTGTCTCCTGAATAAGGATGTTTTTTTTTTCAATAAGACGTATGAAATGAAGACTTGAGAGAATCTGGATTTTCTTTTTTCACCATATTAATATATATAATTGTATTTATCCAGCCTTTTGAATTCCATCTTTTTCTTTTTTCTTTTATTTTTTGGAAATAATTCTATCTTTTTCTACGATCGTTGGACTAATTCATTTTCACAGTGGTGAATATAATCCCCTTTTAGCTCGTATTATTTTATATTTTGATTTTGAAATACTCATGTACTTTATTTCGACAAATTTTGATATTTCATCATATATTTATTTCAAAACACAATTTTTTAAAAGTCAAATAATTTTTTTAAAAATCCATTGAAAGATTGTCTTTTGATTGATGAATTTGAGATGATACGTTTCAAGTTTCTTGACTTGTTTTGATGAACAAACTTGAAATGATATTCGAAATTTCAATATAATTATAGTGAATTTCAAATACGTCCAAGATCTGTCGTCATTTGAAATTTATCTTTCAAACCTTTACCAAATTAAATCATAATCCAAGTGCAACCTTAACGAATGTGATTCACTTTCAAGACAAATGTTAACATCCAGATAGGATCTGGATCATCATGTGTTAATAGATTTATAAGTAATTCTTCTAGTGTCTTGTATCAAGCCTTTTCGTAAAGTAAGAACTTGTGTGTTTAGTAGTTGAAATCCATAATATAGTCTTTTTTTTTGGGATCTTTTAAAATATTCCACATGGTGCTAAACGTTATTTATCGTTAAAAAGTATGTTTTGTAACGAGCCCTTTTTTCTTTTGATTTTGAAGACGGCTGGAATTTATTGATAATTACTTTGCCAGGTTCTAGGGGGCCTGTTTCGGCTATTTATTTGAGACGGTCTCTCGTAGAATTATAACCGTAAGATAGATTGACTCGCTCCATATTTATAAAAAAAATAATATTTTTGACAAAAATAATATTTTTCATAAATCAGGTTGAGTTGGATATCTGTATCAAAAATTGATTTGTGTGACGATCCCGAAATTATTGTCATCATAAATTTTAGATTTTGTAAGTCTTATTATATTTATTTCAGGAACCTCATATGAGACATCATTTACAAAACTTTAAATATTTGCAGTATTAACTCCTTTAATAATAATGTACACTTTTTTTCATGTCCTTTTGGATATTTTGTCATGGAACATGAATTATGTTTATTTTGTTTTTTCAGAATGTATCTTTGATCTTAATGTTGCTAGTTCATATTTATTTAATTATTTTTTATAATTAACTTGATTTCCTAAATTTTTTATAAAAATTAACATATTATATTAAAATATAATATCACAATAATTTATTTCATACAATAATTGATTAGAGATAAGCATTGTATTTAGAGGAATTAAGAATTTGTTTAGATGGATTTATGTATTTTGGGACAAATGAAACATAAAAATTACAGCTGATATATCAGGACATAAAATTTTCTCCCCTAATATTCTAAAATTTGGTTTATTTTTATATAAAAAAAACTCAAATATAAAATTATGAATATGTCTATTGTGGAATAGAAAATATGTGAGACGAGTCACCTGACTCATCTTTTCAATTAAAAATAATTGTTAGAGTGTATGTGAGAACCCGAATTTCCAGCATTTCCAGCATTTCAGTAGCAATGCAAAATTTCCAGCAGAAGATAATATTTCAGAAGCTGGTACTTTTCCAGCAGATTAGAATCCAGCAGCAGACATCAGATAAAAATCCAGCAGCAGAAGATTAGAATCCAGCAAACAGTTACTGATTCAGTTAGACTTGTAACTGAAGCATTAACATGGAATAAAGGCTGTTAATGACAGATTATGGTCATTAATAGGGAGGCTAACAGTCAGAATTTGGCCTATAAATAACACCCTCAAGTCTATGAGATTGTTGTTACACAATTCTTGAGTTATCACTTGAAAATTTAGCTAAGAGAGGGTATTTTAGAGATGTAAAAACTAGTAGCAAGGCAACCAGATTTCCAGCAGACTTCAACCGAAACTCTAGCAAATTACGGTAAGTGGGCTTATATATAAATATCTTGAAATCTGTTTGATAATTCTGTTTTAAAGTTCAGTTTCTGTATGTTTGATTTCTGATATATGATTTTGAAGCACTAAAACTCCCTAGTGAACTAATGATAGGAATATATATTCTGAACATTTCTGAATTCTGATTCTGATTCTGGCCTCACCCCTTAGAGGAGAGAACATATAGGGGACTGATATCGGTTTAGCCATGAAATTCACTAACGTGCTCAGTGCTTACTAATTCTTATTTTTGTTCTGAAACCTGTGATTTCTGAATTCTGATTTTGTTCTGAAAATAAGAGTTTTCTGCATATTACTGTTTTACTGTCCTGTTGAAAACGATTTCGAAAATTGGGAGTTATTCCGGCCCTGCTTACTGAGTGACAATCATATCACTCACCCCTAAACCCATCTCAGATAAGAACGAGGAAGAAATATTAAAAGAAGAAGAGCAGATCCAGTTCTGGGGCTGGTGAAGAAGATTATTGTTTTCAGTTTATGTTTATGTTAATTCCGCTGTATCTGTTAAGACATTGTTATGTCTGGTTTTAC
This sequence comes from Primulina tabacum, assembly GCF_025594145.1. NCBI lineage: Eukaryota > Viridiplantae > Streptophyta > Magnoliopsida > Lamiales > Gesneriaceae > Primulina > Primulina tabacum. The sequence goes on along the minus strand of NC_134552.1, from coordinate 13,953,425 downwards.
ATTTTCGTTGTAAAACATAAGTATTCGAGTTGTAACAGACAATTGATTTATTTCGTATTATGAATAAAGACTGGTTTCTGAATTCTGTACTCTGAGGCTGGTTGTTTTCGAATGTAAATTTGAGAGCAACGTCGGTGCCAACCAACCCCCGTCCCGGGGCGTGACATTGAAGTGGTATCAGAGCAAACCAGGTTTCATAATCTGGGGAGGAGGAACTAGAAATAATAAGTTCTAATAGACTTCTGAAAATAAGTTCCGAAAACTACTGTAATAAACTACTGAAAATAAACTACTGTAATAGACTACTGAAATGATAGACTGACTAAGTACAGTTAGAAAAATCAGTAGGGAAACAAATCAAAATACAGTAGAGCTCTGAGTGTTTCAGCAGTATGTATTAAAAAAAAAATTCAGTAGACCCAAAATCAGTAGCCCGAGACCAGAACCAGTAGATGGAAACCAGTAGGTCTGAATGCAGAAGACGGGGTCAGTAGACTCGGAATGCAGCAGACTGGTTCTAACAGTGCTGGAAAGCAGCAGACAATGCTGGAAAAGCAGCAGACTGATATCAGTAGCATCAGAATTGCAGTAGACCGCGAATTCCAGTAAGCGCATGCAGTAGACCTTGCAAATGGCATGAAAGTTGAGGTGTTTTTCGCACAAACTTCAAACGGCCATAACTTTTGATCCAGGAGGAATTTTTACTATTAAAAGTATGCGTTGGAAATCTCTCGACGAACCCCAAAATCCTTCTTTAAGATAGTGATATCATCATTTCCGTAAAATTTTCCAATTTTTTGAAATTTTGAGGAATTTTCATTTCCAAACGGCTTAGCATTTTTACACCAAACTTGGTACCATTCATGTTCTTGCTGTGAAGGATTTTTGGTAAATTTTTCACGCCATTCTAAGACCGAAAAATTTTTGAGTTATTTTCTCTACTAAATATTATAGGCATACTGATTCTGTTCATTCCAGTAATTGTCTATAGTTCGACTTGTATTCTTGATATCGTTTCTGAACCTTCACTCTCATGTTTTGGATGTAGATATGACTGACCAGAGTAGCTACATTAAGAGCTTAGAAAAGAAGATAGAAAAACTCAAGGAGCATAACTACTGCCTAGATCTGGACAAAGACGAGTTAGAGTGTCGAGCAGAACACTTGAGGTGTGATGTTCAACGATATGCTCACTATCTGCATGAAGTAGAAGAGAGGAATAGGAAGACTCAAGAAGAGTTTGAGACCTCTCAAGAGACTGTTGCAGAGTTCATCGAGTTACGTGATACATTAGTTGAGAAGATCCAAATACTTAAGGATCAAAATCACCAACTCGTTCACCAGCATAACCAGTATAGAGAACATACTGATGCTCAGATTCAAGAGCTGCGGGACACTGTCGAAGTTCTTAGCGACCAGAATGCTATTCTGCATGGTCATATTGAACATCTGGAAGCAGTAGTAGCCAATCACGAAGAAGAATCCGAGGAGGATCCCGAAGAAGAAGTTGAAGAGGATCCTATGGATTTGGAATTAGGAGAAGTGATAGATTAGAACATCAGTAGTTGTTTTCTTTATAATGACACTTGTTCCATTTGCATTTCTGTTCTAATTTTCGAAGTTCAGTTGTAATTGCACTTTTGTGGAAATCAATAAAATTTATTCTATCCATTGGTTTCATATTTAAATTTTGAGCAATTACTCTATCATCGTTCTTCCTTTGTTTAGTCTCTATTCTGCCATCAACCTTAGAACTTTCATAATTGTAGGAAATGGACGGACGACCTGTGAGAAACAACCGTAACCCTCGTTACAATAACCGCAACAATAACCGTAATGATGAAGATGCACAACAACCACCACAACCACCACCAGCAGTTGGCCTCAGTCAAGTGGACTTGATGGCTATAGCCACGATTGTGGCAACCACGCTACAAGGGTTGGTGAACCCTAATGCTAACCAGCCACCGCCACCACCTCCAGTTCAGAATGGGACTAAGCAGCACTATGAGGCTCTCCGAAGAGCAAGAGTCCCAAACTTTATGGAAGTTCTGATCCCGAGGTCAGACAGAATTGGATGAAGGAGGTGGAGAACCATCTTCGATTACTTGAGGTTCCACAAGGGATCAAGGTAGATGTGATTACACCTTTTCTTGTGGATAGAGCAACCAAGTGCCAAACTTGCGGATTCACACACACTGGTGAATGTCATAGGAATTCTGGAGCTTGTTTCCGTTGTGGAAAGTGAAAGGAGATCGGTTTAGGTGCTCGAAAGGCAACGGAAGCTCAAAATTTCGGTTTTTGCAAGAGAAATTCGAGCACCACATGTACTATGTGTGTAGCAAATACAAAAACACAATATGTCATACATAGGGTGTTATGAAATTTTACCTATCAATCTCAAAGATTGATGTAATGGCTCCAACCAAGTTGTAAACAACTTGGCTCTTCAAAGGCAAGACAAATCTACGAGCTCTCCTCTTTTGAGCACTCCTTGCTCAAATATTAAGCTTACCACCAACTAGGTAGATCTCCTTTTATTTTGCACTAGAAAAATAAAAGGATTTTTCAAAGAGAAGAGTATGAATTCCTCAACAACTTGAAGAACAAAATTTTTGGAGAGAATGATGCTCAAATTTCGGCCATTAGCTTGTGTAGAAGAGAAGGAGGAGACTTTTCTTAGTTGTGAAAAAAGTAAAAAGCAAAAAGGTACATGTGCATGCCATGCAATTAACTAAAAAGATGTCTCCAGTCATTCACCTTCCAAGCATGCATTTTACTTGGGCTTGTAACAATTACAAGGCCCATGAACTTTTATTTAAATATTCTCAAACACATTTGAGATCATTTAACCTTTACTTGATATTACTCAAGTCCACTAGTTTAATAATTATTTCTAATTGGGCTCTACTAGGCCCAATGCTATTTACTTAATCCAACACTTGAATTAATTTAATTATTTGGACTTTACTAGGTCCACTAGTGTTTAATTAATTCAATACTTGAATTAATTTAATTTAGTCCATAATAATGTTTATGAAAATCACAATTTTCAAATACATTATTCATTTTGCCAACTTTTAATTTAGGAACACTTCAACAAATTAAAAGTTACATTTCCCTCATATAAGTCATACTTCTATTTTTCCTTACGCTTATAAACTCCTTTATAAGCCGTTCAACACATTGAACTATTTTACTTCTCAACGGGATCTAGAAAGCTAGTACTTGTGTGGCCCTCAATGGTTCATTGATACAACTAGCCGTGGGTTTACATCTCCATGTGATTCGGACTAAACATGTCCTTATATGAGCATACCCCAATTGCTCCATTCTTACTTATCAACTCCTTGATAACAAGAACGTCAGAACTCAAGTCTGATAGTACCCAACCAATCATGTTAAACGCCTTGCAGCATCGCTTACATGATTCCCTAGGTATCAAATGATATTGCCTGCAAGAACCATTCAATTATGGTTAGCTTACACTACGGTCCCTTCATCTCATATATCCCGATCGATTCGACAACCATTGGTATATCGAGAGTTGTCAATGAATCGATACTATGTATCATGTCGTAGTTGCATCGATGGTGTAATCTATGAAACTTCTTTCATAATTACCATCATACTCTGATCAGATATTTCAAACTACATATACATGAGATCATATAGGATATCCATACCCGAAGGTAAGCGGTGAATCCCCGACTACAATGCATCGACTCCTATATGTTTCGACAAAACACCCAACCTTGCCACCTGATGACCCCATGAGAGTCGGTAAACAAGTCAAAGTGTAATGCTAGCACATAGAGTCTCAATGTTGTCCCGGGTCATAAGGACTAATGGTGTACAACCATAAACTAGGACGTTTCCACTCGATAAGTGAGAACCACTTGGAAAGTTCTTTATGGAGGGTTGTTCAGTGCACTCTACCAGGAGCACCTATCTGCATGCTCGGACATCACAATGTCCCCTACCAATGAAACATGGTACTCATATCGCAGATACTAGTCTCGAACTCGAGCGGCCTATATCCTTCTTAGCGGCGGCTGAATCGACTAGGAATTGTTTAGAATATACAGTATTCCAAATATGAGTTTCATGATACTCATCATATGAGCATCTCATATTCTTTCTACTATTTGTATATTCAAGGACTTTATCTATGCAACTAGCATGGGTATACAGATAAAGATGTGCCAAAACAATAATTTCAAATATTATTAAAATAAATATTGTTTATACATAGAGTTTAAACATGAACCATCGGCCAACACTTGGCTCGACGGGCACCTACTCTAACAGAAATATGGATCATCGCATTGCTCAATGTCCTCTCCCAGATCCAAGGAATGGACCAGCAGGAGGAACAACTCCAAACAAGCATAAGGAGAACAAGCCAAATGCTCGAGTTTATGCTATCACTCAAGAAGAGGCCGAAAACTCAAATGATGTCGCAGCTGGTACCATTCGAATCAATAATATACCTGCTTATGTGTTATTTGAATGTGGTGGTACGCATTCATTCATGTCTAAGAGATTTGCCAAGAAGTTAGGAGCTAAGCCTGACAACTTAGAAGAACCATATAGAGTAGCAACTCCTGCAAACCGAATTTTAGAAACTCGCACTCTATATCGGGATATTAGTGTTCTCATAGAAGATCAGAATTTCAAGGCAAACCTGATTCAATTAAACATGGTGGAATTCGATGTAATTCTTGGAATGGATTGGTTAGCCAAGAATCATGCTTTAGTAGACTGTCATGGAAAGACGGTAACCATCCAAGCTCCACGCCAAGAGAAACTTTTATTTCATGGTAAGACAAAAGAACGAAAGACTCTTCTTTCTGCTTCTCAAACTTGGAAAGCCATGAAAAGTGGGGAAGAAGTTTACCTAGCTATGTTAAGCGAGGTAAAGAAAGAAACCACACTTACGCTAGAAGAGATTCCGGTAGCACAAGAATTTCCGGATGTCTTTCCTGAAGAATTCCCTGGCGAACTTCCCGACCGCGAGGTGGAATTTGAGATTAATTTAGTGCCCAATGCTATACCAATCTCAAAAGCACCATACCGAATGGCTCCGGCAGAGTTGAAAGAACTCAAAGAGCAACTTCAAGAATTGTTGGATAAGAAGCAAATCCGACCAAGCACATCTCCGTGGGGAGCTCCTGTCCTATTTGTAAAGAAGAAGGACGGAAGCATGAGAATGTGTATTGATTACAGAGAGCTGAATAAGATCACAATCAAAAACAAGTATCCGCTTCCCAGGATAGATGACTTGTTTGACCAACTCAAAGGAGCTTCAGTCTTTTCCAAGCTCGACTTAAGGTCAGGCTACCACCAACTGAAGGTCAAGACAGACGATATTCCGAAGACAGCCTTCAGAACAAGGTATGGACATTATGAGTTCATGGTGATGCCGTTCGGGTTAACAAACGCTCCAGCAGTATTCATGGATCTCATGAACAGGGTGTTCAAACCATTTCTTGACAAGTTTGTTGTGATGTTCATCGACGATATTCTGGTATATTCGTCAAGTGAGGAAGACCACAAAGAACATCTTCGTCTCACCCTCCAGACTCTGAGAGAAAAAGAACTTTACGCCAAGTTCAAGAAATGCGAATTCTGGCTAGATAGCGTCGCATTCTTGGGACACATAATATCAGCAGCAGGAGTATATGTAGACCCTAAGAAAGTAGAGGCAATCTCAGATTGGCCTAGACCAAAGAATGTGACAGAAATTCGAAGCTTCTTGAGACTAGCAGGCTATTATCGAAAATTTGTTGAATGATTCTCTTCAATAGCAATACCCCTCACCAAACTAACACAAAAGAACTCTAAATTTCAATGGAGTGAAGATTGTGAGAAAAGCTTCGAGACTTTGAAGAGGAAGCTTACCTCTACGCCAGTGTTGGTATTACCTATGGAAGGCAAAGACTTCACCATCTACAGTGATGCGTCTCAAGGAGGTTTAGGATGTGTACTCATGCAAGAGGGAAGGGTGATTGCATACGCGTCAAGGCAGTTGAAGCCGTATGAACAGAATTACCCAACACACGACCTCGAACTAGCTGCAGTGGTATTCGCACTAAAAATTTGAAGACATTATCTTTATGGAGCCAAGTGCGAGATTTTCACCGATCATCAAAGTCTCAAGTATTTGTTCACTCAGAAAGAACTAAATATGAGACAAATACGGTGGATTGAACTCATGAAGGATTACGATTTGACGATAAACTACCATCCAGGCAAAGCCAACAAGGTAGAAGATGCTTTAAGTCGAAAGAATATGAGTAAGGTGATCCTGACATCAGTTTTAGCACAACCATATCTTCGAGAGACAATCAAGATAAGTCAGGATAGAGATTCTTCTTTGGTGAAACTAAAAGAGCAAGTTAAAGAAGGAAAATCACCAGATTTTGAGACGGATAACAAAAGAATCTTGTGGATGAAAGGACGATTGTGCGTACCAGACATCGATAACCTTTGACAAGAAGTAATGTCTGAGGCACATAAGTTGAAATTTTCAGTCCATCCTGGCAGTACCAAGATGTACAGAGACTTGAAGAAAAGTTTTTGGTGAAGTGGAATGAAGAAAGACGTGGCAATGTTTGTTTTCAAGTGTCACGTGTGCCAGCAAGTCAAGGCAGAGCACCAAAGACCTGGAGGACTTCGGCAACCTCTAGAAATTCCAGAATGGAAATGGGAACATATCTCCATGGACTTTTTGTCGGGTTACCAAAGTCTAGACAACGTCATGACGGCATCTGGGTAATCGTAGATAGACTCACGAAATCTGCGCATTTCTTACCTATCCGCATGAACTATAATTTGGACAAGCTTGCCACATTGTCCATGAATGAGATCGTACGATTGCATGGAGTTCCAGCTAGCATATTATGAGACAGAGATCCTAGGTTTACCTCTCGATTTTGGATGAGCTTTCAACAAGCTATGGGGACAAAAGTTACTCTTAGTACAGCATATCACCCTCAAACCGATGGCCAAACAGAGAGGACAATTCAAACTTTAAAAGATATGCTGAGAGCATGTGCTCTGGACTTCAGTGGTAATTGGAGCAAACATCTGCCCTTAATCGAGTTCGCGTACAATAATAGTTACCACAACCGCATTGGAATGGCACCATACGAAGCTCTGTATAGACGAAAGTTTCGATCACCACTGTATTGGAATGAGGTAGGGGAAAAAGCAATTGTTGGACCCGAAATGATCCAAGAAACAGTGGATAAATTCGCTTTGATCAAAGAGAGATTAAAAGCTGCACAAGATCGACATAAAAGCTGGGCTGATCAGAAAAGACGACCCGTGGAATTTGAAGTTGGAGAAAAGGCATATGTGAAAGTGTCACCCATGAAGGATGTTATCCGATTCAATAAGGCTGAAAAACTGAATCCCAGATACGTCGGACCATTTGAAATTCTTGAGAAAGTGGGAACACTTGCTTATAGATTAGCACTTCCATCCGACATGTCAAGAATTCACAATGTATTCCACGTTTCGCAGCTGAGGAGATATATTTCCGATCCTAGTCATATTCTTGAAGCTGGACCACTGTTAGTTGAGGGAAATTTGAATGAAGGGCTAAAATATGAAGAGATTCCAATTCGAATTATGGATAACAAAGACCAAGTACTGAGGACACAAATTATTCCATATGTCAAAGTACTATTCCAGCAGCAGACAGCAGATAAAAATCCAGCAGCAGAAGATTAGAATCCAGCAAACAGTTACTGATTCAGCTTAGACTTGTAACTGAAGCATTAACATGGAATAAAGGCTGTTAATGGCAGATTATGGTCATTAATAGGGAGGCTAACAGTCAGAATTTGGCCTATAAATAACACCCTCAAGTCTCTGAGATTGTTGTTACACAATTCTTGAGTTAGCTGTAAAAACCAGTAGCAAGGCAACCAGATTTCCAGCAGACTTCAACCGAAACTCTAGCAAATTACGGTAAGTGGGCTTATATATAAATATCTTGAAATCCGTTTGATAATTCTGTTTTAAAGTTTAGTTTCTGTATGTTTGATTTCTGATATATGATTTTGAAGCACTGAAACTCCCTAGTGAACCAATGATAGGAATATATGTTCTGAACATTTCTGAATTCTGATTCGGATTCTGGCCTCACCCCTTAGAAGAGAGAACATATAAGGGACTGATATCGGTTTAGCCATGAAATTCACTAACGTACTCAGTGCTTACTAATTCTTATTTCTGTTCTGAAACCCGTGATTTCTGAATTCTGATTTATGTTCTGAAAATAAGAGTTTTCTGCATATTACTGTTTTAATGTCCTGTTGAAAACGATTTCGAAAATTGGGAGTTTTTCCCGCCCCTGCTTACTGAGTGACAATCATATCACTCACCAACCAAACTTATATCAGATAAGAACGAGGAAGAAAAATTAAAAGAAGAAGAGCAGATCCAGTTCTGGGGCTGGTGAAAAAGATTGTTGTTTTCAGTTTATGTTAATTCCGCTGTATCTGTTAAAACACTGTTATTTCTGGTTTTACATTTTCGCTGTAAAACATTAGTATTCGAGTTATAACAGACAATTGATTTATTTCGTATTATGAATAAAATACTGGTTTATGAATTCTGTACTCTGAGGCTGGTTGTTTTCGAATGTAAATTTGAGAGCAACGCCGGTGTCAACCAACCCCCGTCCCGGGGCGTGACAATGTATTAATCATAATTGCTTGTTAGAGTAATCAAAACGCGATACTTGAGCTTCTGTACGATTTAAAATATTTGAGTTGCACCGTTACTATCAGCAACAACTTTTGACAAACGTTAATTCCTACAATTAGTATTAGAGCCAAACACTAATTTCTACAATTAGTATTAGACGCAAGATAATGAGTTTGATTCTCATTTATTGCAAGGAGTGCAATTATTGGTGTTAAAGTGCGGAAGAAATGAATTCTGGGAATACATTTTTGTTTATGCATTAGTCTTTACAGAGACAAACACCACCTATTTATAGTAGCAAGACCAAAGGAAGAAACGTAATATGGCAAAACATGTTTATTGTGATGATCCAACTCTTACTACTAACACTAGCTAACACACCCCCGCAAGCTTGGTATAAATTGCAAAGACCAAGCTTGGACAACAGAAAAGCATGTTGTTCTCTGCCCAAACTCTTGGTGAAGACATCGGCTAATTGATTATCGATAGAAACGTGAACGGGCCGAATAATCCCCAGCTTGATTTTCTCTCTAATCAAACTAACTCTTTGATAAGAATAAGAGTAGATCTCTTATGAGACGGTCTCACGAATCTTTATCTGTGAGATGAGTTAATCCTACCGATATTAACAATAAAAAGTAATACTCTTAGTATAAAAAGTAATATTTTTCATTGATGAACCGAATAAGAGATCTGTCTCACAAAATACGATCTGTGAGATCGTCTCACACAAGTTTTTGTCCAAGAAATAATTATTACACCCATATACCTGCATTCTCAATAATTCTTTTAATCCTAAATAATGATAATACATTTTTAAAATTACAATATTCTATTTATATCGCTTATGTTTGCTATTATTTGGTGTACTCGTTTATGTAATTGTTAACGAAGTTCAGTAACCGAAGTTTGGATTGTCGTATTTCAAAATGCAATGATTTTTAGGAAAATTGGCGAATTTCAAATGATATTTTAGAATATTGATTTATGTAATTGAAAAAATCCGTAACATCGATTTAAAAAATATTATTATACATTTATTTATTTATTATTATCATTTGATTATTAACTTGTAATTTCATATATTATTATTATTATCACCGCCATATCAAAAGCATGATGTCCAAATGTCACATACTCATTATATTAACACATTCAATATATCACGTTCATTGTAATATTAAAACTCATTATTTATAGGTATTATTGTCTACTTATCCATATTTATTTTTATCTTACATAAATAAATACATTTCAATTTTATTTACACAATTTAAATGATTATTACTTAAAACAAATATTATTATTATTTTAAAATATATTTATTACTTAAAATTAATTTATCCTATTTTACGAATGTAATTTATGTAAAATTAAAATATTATTATTAATTTGAAATGTAGGAGCACAACATAGGAAAAAAATCACACTTGCATAAAATTAAAAATAAACTGTCCAAAACATGTAAAATATTAATTCAAGTATTGTTGTTGTATTATGCTCAAATTTGCTCAATTAAGTCGATACGAAGTTAGTGATAAACTTGATTGTCACGTAATTCAGAATTTGTCCAAAGATAATCATGAAATACTCGTTTTGAGCCTTTGACGGGTTGTACGATTGTCTTCTTTATTTAGGTCTACATCTAGACTCGTATCTTGGTTGGATGAGGTTTTTCTTTGCCCCCGACTCAGAGGTCCTCGCCTTCTTCATGCCAACAAGATGATCAACGGACTATAGAATAAACATTAATGGACGACCTTTTACGATTCTCGACACTTGCTCGATATTAAATATAATGATATATATATAGAGCAATGATATCCTGCACACATGTGGGCGCCTGCCTACGTGGCACGCCCACAACCACACAAAATTTTTTGTTTTTTTTTTTTTAAAAAAAGCTGACCAATCATGCACCGCCACGTAGGCGGTGCTCATGATAACAAATTCGTATATATATATATCATGTAGAACCCGTAAATCAGTAGACGTATAAGCCATGCATAATTCTAGATTTTTAAATTTAATTGACTTCATTGCATGATTATTTTAAATGCATTTGTTTGAAGTTAATTATTTCATTATTTCAGTTCAGTAGATTGATTTTTAGCATTTCAGTATTTTCAGTGAGGCCGGACCGGAGTTGGAGTTTTGAGATAGAATTTAAGATTTGAGAAATATTTCCAGAAGTTAATTTAGCTAGCAAGTAAGTTCATTTAAGTTAAAAAAGAAGTTTAAGGAATTATTTAAGTTAGTTGAGGATTTTAATTTAATTATTGGAGGTGATTAAGAAATGAGCTCATTTAAGTTACTTAATTAAGGGGTTAGCTCACTAAATTATTTAAAGGATTAGTAAGGCTTTCAAGGATTATTAGTTGACTAGATAATCAACATTTCCCTTTATTTTATCATGCATTTTTCGGCCACCCTTAGTGCTAGAAGATTCATTTTCCAACTCACCAACTTTGACCAATTCTTTGCATGTAATTAGTAGGATAATTCTAGGATTTTTGGGAGCACAATTTAATTAAATAAATGGACATATCCTAGACTAGAATCAAGCCAATATTCGGCCACCTTATCCCCAAGAAGACTTGATATCAAACAACAATTCAAATTCAAAAGGAGGGTGGACTTAGTCTTGATTCATTCCTTATATCTTGCACCCTTTCTCCTCACCTTCCTAACCATTTTTCCCCCCCTCTCTTTTTCGAAAATTCAGAGTGAATTCACACTCATTTTCAGTAGAAAAATCGTGAGTCTTAGCTAGAGGGAAGGCAAGAAAAATCGAGAGCAAGAAAGGTAGACAAGAAGCGCTCCACCTCCTCCGTGCCGCGTCGTCGTCGTTTCGTTCGTTTTCTTTCGAAACGAAACCAGGCATGTCTAGATTTCTTTCAAACCTCAATCAAGTCATATTATCATTTATTTTTCAGTACATGATCATGTTTTAGCAAGCAAAAACCGAGATACATGTCAAAATATTTTTGGAACACACATGCAGAATTTTCGGCTCTTCATGGCAAGCTTCACGTTTTTCTGAGTTTTGATGGTTTCAGGTATTGGATCGACTCCAGGCTCCCAAGGCGGCTTGTATACATGTAGTAGGATGCATTAGGACCATGTTGGTCCATTCAAACCAGCCCCATACTTGCTGGAAAACCGAAATGACAGCAAGTTCCCCATAGGTGCAGAAATGTGATTCGAAATTTCAGTTTTGTGTCAAGGGTTGTGGATCTGATCTTGGCTGCCCCAAGGGCCTTTAGCCATGGTTGGATCACTTCCCTAGCATGTCTAAGACGTGACTAAGTTGCCCTTTTGGTGGCTTGGTCCATGGCTCATCGGTTTTTAAATAATCAACAAGAACAGCCCCTTTCCCCATTCGGCCCTTCCATTTTCAGCATATGGTTCGTTCCTTTTGTGGCTTGGTGTGGATCTTGGTTGGCCTATGGCCTTTAGCCACGGTTCATATCATGCTCCTAGATGTCTAGATCGTGCCATGGTCAATCAAATGGCCACTGGAACGACGCAAGACATCGATCATAGCATAAACACTACACACGCATGCACGTTGCTCTCGGTTGGACCCTTCGGTTAAGATTTGGTGTGATGCGGATTGTGGCTGGCCTAGGGCCCTTAGCCATGGTTCAAATCATTCCTTGGGATGTTGGTAAGAGTCTCTGGTCGGTGGTTCACGCCCCAATGGCCGATAGCCTCGAAAACGACACAAGGAAAAACAAGTGCGCAGCTGCTGTATCTTTTGACAGCAAGTATGCTGCTGTTCAGAAGCGTCGTTTGAGTTCTTGGTTGGCTTTTAGCCCATGGCCTTGGACTGGACAGTGCCTCATTGAGTTGGGAAGGTCATGTTTTTGACCGTTTGTCATTTGGATCATTTTTGAGGTCGTACGAGAATTTACGGTGCAATGTGCCAAATTGACTCTCGAAAGAGCGTTTCGTGTTTTGGCCTCCATTCCACCTAGATTTCGACCCTATCATTTTAGGAACATTATTTTATGATTTTTCAGCGTATTTTAATCATGACTATATGTCGGTTCAGTGTCGGTTCAGGTTGGCTCGGAGTCATGATTAAATGCGAAGTCATTAGGCGTCATAGTCGCATCTTTTGAACGTAAATTGCATAGTTGGTCATGTTTAAGCTATTGCATATTTTTCATGGCACAGTTAGGTTGCAGCGAGCCTGGGGGACGATCCAATCCAATCCAGTTGGTAAAATTACAGGAATTTTCATTATGCCAGTTAATTATTTTACGTGCATTAAACAGAAAATGATTATTTTTGAGATTTATGCGATATGGCTTGTGGTTCATTCACTATGTGGGAGTGTTATTTTATACGGTCGCCAGTGACCGATCAGTTCAGTATGGTACCACCCGGTCGCCAGTGACCGGCCAGCTCAGTTCAGTTTCAGCCTCCCCGGTAGCCAGTTACCGATCAGTTCAGCTTAGTGCAGTGGCCACAGGCGTAAAACATAATCTCAACAGAAAATTTTACCAGATATTTCAGTACAGGCTCTAAGGAGCAAATATTTTTACAGTGAATTCCAGTTCAGTTATGCACGTATTATAATTGCTCTGTACAGATTATTTTCAGTATGCCTCAGGACAGGATATTTCATCTCATGCATATTTTAAATTCAGATTTTTACTCGTTACCTGCGATTTATGCATGCTGAGTCTTTAGGCTCACTAGACTTGATTGTTGTAGGTACTGATGAGGCCAGGGCCGAGGGCGGGGACCAGTGAGCCAGCTTGGGTCGGCAGTAGTGGCACCCGAGGACCTCAGTGCAGCAGTTGTTATGTTTTTCCGCAAACAATTTTATCAGTTGTTGGATATTTTTAAATTGTGATTTTTGGCAAACTTTGATTTTCTTCCGCTGCAATATTTTGAAATATGGAACTTGATTCACCAGTGATTTTATGAATGAGGCCATTTAAGTTCTTTTAAAAAGAAAATTTTTAATTTTCCGCAAATTTTCAAGCAAGTAGTTCTAGGTCCTTTCTCAGTTGGTATCAGAGCGGTGGTTCTGTATAGGGTTTCACTACTACTGACCGCGAGAAGCTCACGAAGCCACGCCTTTGGTCTGTAAGTTTTTTTTTTTCAGTTCAGCATTTTGTTCAGCATTTCAGTTATAGCATGAATTATTTTGTCAGCATGCTTCCAGATTTTCAGTATTTCAGAGTTCATTTAAAATAAATTATGGAATTATGCATGTTAGTTACGTATGGGTTATGTTGGAACAGTATGCCCCCTAGACGCATTTTAGAGCGCAACAGAGAGGTGGAGCCTCGCCGAGAGGACAGAGAGGAGCATAGACCGGAGGGAGACCTACCACCTCCTCCACCGCCCCCACCGGACATGAGTGCCCAGATGTTAGCTGGGATGGCACAGTTCTTCGCACAGTTTGCGGGGGGCAATGCCGCAGCCGTAGCCGCAGCCGCAGCCAGGCCGACAGGGCCCGAGGCTGTTTATGAACGATTCATGAAGATGCGCCCGAAGGAATTCTCTGGGGCATCTGACCCCATGGTTGCCGAGGGATGGATCAAATCCCTCGAGGTTATCTTCGATTTTATGGAGCTGGGAGATGCAGATCGAGTCCGATGTGCCACCTACCTGTTCACTGGAGACGCCCGCTTATGGTGGGAAGGAGCTTCGGTAGCCCTGACATTGGCTACACTTTCTTGGACCCGCTTTACGGAGGTTTTCTACTCCAAGTATTTTGCTGAGGAGGTTCGCACCAGGCTGACCACCGAGTTCATGAGTCTGAGACAGGGGGATATGTCGGTTACGGAGTTTATCCGTAAGTTCGAGAGGGGCTGTCACTTTGTGCCCCTGATAGCGAATGATGCCAGAGCCAAGCTGACGCACTTCCTGGTGGGTTTACGGCCGATCTTGCGCCGGGATGTTAGGGTATCTGACCCTGCTACTTATGAGGTTGCCGTCTCCAAGGCCTTAGCCGCAGAGCAGGATCTGCGGGATATCGAGAGGGATCGCCAGGGCAAGCGCCCAGTCCAGGCACCGCACCGCCCTCCTCCTCTTCAGCATCAGCAGCAGAATAAGAGGCCTTTTCATGGACCGCCCAGGAACAGAGGCCAGCAGCAGCAGCAGCAGCAGCAGCGGGGACGCCCAGTCCCGAGGACTCAGGAGCACCCAGTCTGTCCCAGGTGCTCACGTCGCCATCCTGGAGCATGTATGGCTGGCTCAGGAAAGTGTTTTAAGTGTGGCAGTCCAGACCACATGTTGCTGCAGTGCCCTCAGAGGAATCTGCCTACCCAAGGCAGAGTTTTTGCTCTCCATGCCGCGGAAGCCAACCCGGAGACTATGTTGTTGACAGGGAGAATTTTTATATCTGGTTCCGCTACCAAGGCCTTGATAGATTCAGGGGCCACTCACTCATTTATTTCGGAGGTCTTTGCAAACTTTCTCAAGATCCAGACCATTGGGCTAGATACAGCCTTTTCAGTAGTGTTGCCGTCAGGCGAGGAGATGGCAGCGACCAATGTTATCCGAGATATAGACCTTGAGCTGCACGGTAATCTTGTTTATGCTGATCTGATTGTGCTACCGATGCCGAAATTTGACATCATCCTAGGGATGGACTGGCTATTGAGGAACAGAGTGTTGATAGACTTCCAGCGGAGATCCGTTCTTGTCCGACCGCCTGGAATGGAGCAGTTCTTATTTGAGCCGGACAGGTACTTTTCCTTACCGCGCATTATTCCTTATGTTCAGGCTAGGAAGCTCATGCATAGAGGGTGTCGGGCATTTCTAGCAACCCTTTTATCTGTCCCCGAGGAACCCAGCCAGTCAGCCTCAGATGTTCCGATTGTTAGAGATTTCTTAGACGTTTTTCCCGAAGACGTCTCTGGTATGCCACCAGAGAGAGAGGTGGAGTTTTCCATTGAGCTTATGCCAGGTACGACTCCGATATCCAAAGCGCCATACCGACTAGCACCGACAGAGATGGCAGAGCTTAAGAAGCAGATCCAAGAACTTCTCGACAAGGAGTTCATTCGCCCGAGCTTTTCTCCTTGGGGCGCGCCAGTCTTATTCGTGAAAAAGAAGGATGGCTCGATGAGGCTTTGCATTGACTACCGGGAGTTGAACAGGGTTACAGTGAAGAATAAATACCCACTGCCGAGGATTGAGGATCTGTTTGACCAGTTGCAGGGAGCTTCGATTTTCTCCAAGATAGATCTGCGTTCCGGTTATCACCAGTTGAGGGTGAGAGATGCTGATGTCTCGAAGACAGCTTTCAGGACTCGTTATGGCCACTACGAGTTCCTTGTGATGCCGTTCGGTCTGACGAATGCGCCAGCAATCTTCATGGATCTCATGAATCGCGTATTTCAGCCGTACCTCGACCAGTTTGTGATAGTGTTCATAGATGACATTCTCGTCTACTCCAAGAGTCGGGAGGAGCACAGCAGGCATCTGACCACAGTGTTGCAGACATTGCAGAAACATAAACTATTCGCAAAGTTCAGTAAGTGCGAATTCTGGTTAGAGAAGGTGGCGTTCTTGGGCCACATTGTTTCTAGCAGTGGCATTGAGGTAGACCCCGCGAAAGTTGTAGCAGTCAGAGATTGGGTTGTGCCTCAGAATGCATCAGAGATCCGCAGTTTTCTTGGACTAGCAGGATATTACAGGAAATTCATCCAAGGATTTTCCTCTATTGCCGTTCCACTCACAGCACTGACAAAGAAAAATGTGAAGTTTGTGTGGAGCGAGGAGTGTCAGAAGAGTTTCGATACTTTGAAGCAAGCTCTTATCTCAGCACCCGTTTTGGCTGTACCGTCAGGATCTGGCGAGTTTGTTCTTTATACCGATGCTTCGAAGCTTGGTTTAGGTGCAGTTTTGATGCAGCATGGGAGAGTGATAGCGTATGCTTCTCGACAGCTGAAAATCCACGAGAAGAACTACCCCACCCATGATCTGGAGTTAGCGGCCGTAGTTTTTGCTTTGAAGATTTGGAGGCACTATCTGTATGGAGAGAAGTGTCAGATCTTTACCGACCATAAAAGCCTCAAGTATTTCTTTACGCAGAAGGAGCTGAACATGCGTCAGAGACGTTGGTTGGAGCTTGTGAAAGACTACGATTGTGACATTAGCTACCACCCGGGTAAAGCTAATGTAGTTGCGGATGCTTTGAGCAGGAAAGTCGCAGTGATGGCTCATTTGACGATGCAGAAACCTCTTCAGATCGAGATGCAGAGGTTTGATCTTGAGACTTACCCTCGAGGTAGAGTTCCTCGTTTATCTACCTTGACTATCCAGTCCTCTCTTATTGACCGTATTCGCAGCGGTCAGGCAGTAGATGAGCAGTTGGCACAGTGGAAGAAGAGAGATGAAGCTAAGGGCAGTGTTTTGTATTCAGTCAGCGACGGTATTGTGAGATACCGAGATAGGATATGGGTTCCTAGCAGTGATTCCATCCGAGCAGACATCTTATCAGAGGCCCATACGTCCCCGTACTCCATTCACCCTGGGAGTACGAAGATGTACAAAGATCTGCAGCTATTGTATTGGTGGCCAGGAATGAAGAAGGACATCAGGCGTTTTGTATCCGAGTGCCTGACTTGCCAGTTAGTGAAGGCCGAGCATCAGAGACCAGCAGGTTTGCTCAAGCCTCTTCCTATTCCCGAGTGGAAGTGGGAGAACATTACCATGGACTTTGTGACCGGATTGCCGAGGTCAGCCAGAGGATCGAATGCTATCTGGGTGATTGTAGATCGTCTTACCAAATCAGCGCACTTCTTGCCTATTAAGACGACTTTCACCATGGTTCAGTATGCAGAGCTGTATATCCGAGAGATAGTCCGACTCCACGGTATTCCAGTTTCTATCGTATCCGACAGAGATCCCAGATTCACTTCCTCGTTTTGGAAGAGTTTGCATTCGACTATGGGTACGAAGTTGCTGTTTAGCACAGCTTTCCATCCGCAGACAGATGGACAGTCGGAGCGAGTTATTCAGATCTTAGAGGATCTTCTCCGTGCTTGCGTCATTGATTTCTCTGGGAGTTGGGAGTCGAACTTACCATTGGTAGAGTTCACCTATAACAACAGTTTCCAGTCGTCCATAGGTATGGCTCCGTATGAAGCGCTGTATGGTCGCAAGTGTAGATCTCCTGTTCATTGGGATGAAGTAGGAGAGAGAGCAGAGTTGGGTCCAGAGATTGTTCAGCAGGCAGCTGGTGTAGTAGTCAAGATCCGTGATAGGATGAGGACTGCTCAGAGCCGACAGAAGAGTTATGCCGATCAGCGGAGGAGAGAGTTAGAGTTTGCAGTGGGCGATCATGTCTTCGTGAAAGTGGCACCTATGAAGGGTGTCATGAGATTTGGGAAGAAAGGGAAGCTCAGTCCGAGATTCATTGGACCGTTTGAGATCCTCGACAGAGTTGGGACGCTAGCGTATCGTGTGGCTCTTCCGCCAAATCTGGCCGGAGTACACAATGTCTTTCACGTCTCCATGCTGAGGAAGTAT
This sequence comes from Primulina tabacum, assembly GCF_025594145.1. NCBI lineage: Eukaryota > Viridiplantae > Streptophyta > Magnoliopsida > Lamiales > Gesneriaceae > Primulina > Primulina tabacum. Next base: position 13,935,200 of record NC_134552.1, on the reverse strand, counting down.
ATGGCAAATCCTTCGCATGTGCTGAATTTCGAGCCGTTGCAGCTTACTCCGAACTTATCTTATGAGGAGAGACCCGTGCAGATCTTAGACAGACAGGAGAAGAAACTTCGGAACAAGTTGGTTAAGCGAGTCAAAGTCAAATGGCTCAACCATTCAGAGGAGGAAGCTACGTGGGAGTCTGAGCCGGAGATGAGAAGTCGATACCCTGAGTTATTCGGTGAGTTCTAATTTCGAGGACGAAATTTATTTAAGGGGGGAAGGATTGTAGAACCCGTAAATCAGTAGACGTATAAGCCATGCATAATTCTAGATTTTTAAATTTAATTGACTTCATTGCATGATTATTTTAAATGCATTTGTTTGAAGTTAATTATTTCATTATTTCAGTTCAGTAGATTGATTTTAGCATTTCAGTATTTTCAGTGAGGCCGGACCGGAGTTGGAGTTTTGAGATAGAATTTAAGATTTGAGAAATATTTCCAGAAGTTAATTTAGCTAGCAAGTAAGTTCATTTAAGTTAAAAAAGAAGTTTAAGGAATTATTTAAGTTAGTTGAGGATTTTAATTTAATTATTGGAGGTGATTAAGAAATGAGCTCATTTAAGTTACTTAATTAAGGGGTTAGCTCACTAAATTATTTAAAGGATTAGTAAGGCTTTCAAGGATTATTAGTTGACTAGATAATCAACATTTCCCTTTATTTTATCATGCATTTTTCGGCCACCCTTAGTGCTAGAAGATTCATTTTCCAACTCACCAACTTTGACCAATTCTTTGCATGTAATTAGTAGGATAATTCTAGGATTTTTGGGAGCACAATTTAATTAAATAAATGGACATATCCTAGACTAGAATCAAGCCAATATTCGGCCACCTTATCCCCAAGAAGACTTGATATCAAACAACAATTCAAATTCAAAAGGAGGGTGGACTTAGTCTTGATTCATTCCTTATATCTTGCACCCTTTCTCCTCACCTTCCTAACCATTTTTCCCCCCCTCTCTTTTTCGAAAATTCAGAGTGAATTCACACTCATTTTCAGTAGAAAAATCGTGAGTCTTAGCTAGAGGGAAGGCAAGAAAAATCGAGAGCAAGAAAGGTAGACAAGAAGCGCTCCACCTCCTCCGTGCCGCGTCGTCGTCGTTTCGTTCGTTTTCTTTCGAAACGAAACCAGGCATGTCTAGATTTCTTTCAAACCTCAATCAAGTCATATTATCATTTATTTTTCAGTACATGATCATGTTTTAGCAAGCAAAAACCGAGATACATGTCAAAATATTTTTGGAACACACATGCAGAATTTTCGGCTCTTCATGGCAAGCTTCACGTTTTTCTGAGTTTTGATGGTTTCAGGTATTGGATCGACTCCAGGCTCCCAAGGCGGCTTGTATACATGTAGTAGGATGCATTAGGACCATGTTGGTCCATTCAAACCAGCCCCATACTTGCTGGAAAACCGAAATGACAGCAAGTTTCCCATAGGTGCAGAAATGTGATTCGAAATTTCAGTTTTGTGTCAAGGGTTGTGGATCTGATCTTGGCTGCCCCAAGGGCCTTTAGCCATGGTTGGATCACTTCCCTAGCATGTCTAAGACGTGACTAAGTTGCCCTTTTGGTGGCTTGGTCCATGGCTCATCGGTTTTTAAATAATCAACAAGAACAGCCCCTTTCCCCATTCGGCCCTTCCATTTTCAGCATATGGTTCGTTCCTTTTGTGGCTTGGTGTGGATCTTGGTTGGCCTATGGCCCTTAGCCACGGTTCATATCATGCTCCTAGATGTCTAGATCGTGCCATGGTCAATCAAATGGCCACTGGAACGACGCAAGACATCGATCATAGCATAAACACTACACACGCATGCACGTTGCTCTCGGTTGGACCCTTCGGTTAAGATTTGGTGTGATGCGGATTGTGGCTGGCCTAGGGCCCTTAGCCATGGTTCAAATCATTCCTTGGGATGTTGGTAAGAGTCTCTGGTCGGTGGTTCACGCCCCAATGGCCGATAGCCTCGAAAACGACACAAGGAAAAACAAGTGCGCAGCTGCTGTATCTTTTGACAGCAAGTATGCTGCTGTTCAGAAGCGTCGTTTGAGTTCTTGGTTGGCTTTTAGCCCATGGCCTTGGACTGGACAGTGCCTCATTGAGTTGGGAAGGTCATGTTTTTGACCGTTTGTCATTTGGATCATTTTTGAGGTCGTACGAGAATTTACGGTGCAATGTGCCAAATTGACTCTCGAAAGAGCGTTTCGTGTTTTGGCCTCCATTCCACCTAGATTTCGACCCTATCATTTTAGGAACATTATTTTATGATTTTTCAGCGTATTTTAATCATGACTATATGTCGGTTCAGTGTCGGTTCAGGTTGGCTCGGAGTCATGATTAAATGCGAAGTCATTAGGCGTCATAGTCGCATCTTTTGAACGTAAATTGCATAGTTGGTCATGTTTAAGCTATTGCATATTTTTCATGGCACAGTTAGGTTGCAGCGAGCCTGGGGGACGATCCAATCCAATCGAGTTGGTAAAATTACAGGAATTTTCATTATGCCAGTTAATTATTTTACGTGCATTAAACAGAAAATGATTATTTTTGAGATTTATGCGATATGGCTTGTGGTTCATTCACTATGTGGGAGTGTTATTTTATACGGTCGCCAGTGACCGATCAGTTCAGTATGGTACCACCCGGTCGCCAGTGACCGGCCAGCTCAGTTCAGTTTCAGCCTCCCCGGTAGCCAGTTACCGATCAGTTCAGCTTAGTGCAGTGGCCACAGGCGTAAAACATAATCTCAACAGAAAATTTTACCAGATATTTCAGTACAGGCTCTAAGGAGCAAATATTTTTACAGTGAATTCCAGTTCAGTTATGCACGTATTATAATTGCTCTGTACAGATTATTTTCAGTATGCCTCAGGACAGGATATTTCATCTCATGCATATTTTAAATTCAGATTTTTACTCGTTACCTGCGATTTATGCATGCTGAGTCTTTAGGCTCACTAGACTTGATTGTTGTAGGTACTGATGAGGCCAGGGCCGAGGGCGGGGACCAGTGAGCCAGCTTGGGTCGGCAGTAGTGGCACCCGAGGACCTCAGTGCAGCAGTTGTTATGTTTTTCCGCAAACAATTTTATCAGTTGTTGGATATTTTTAAATTGTGATTTTTGGCAAACTTTGATTTTCTTCCGCTGCAATATTTTGAAATATGGAACTTGATTCACCAGTGATTTTATGAATGAGGCCATTTAAGTTCTTTTAAAAAGAAAATTTTTAATTTTCCGCAAATTTTCAAGCAAGTAGTTCTAGGTCCTTTCTCATATCATTATATATATATATATATTGCTCGATATTAAATATAATGATATATATAATGGACATGAGACATTCTCATTACAACAAATATTTCATTCTACTCGATGTACGAATGCTCGTTATTACATCATCATTTAGTATTCTGATGGATATATTTTATTATAATTTTTTTATATATTTATATTAATTTTTTTTATATATTTATTTTAAAAATGTGTTTCGGTAATCCAGCAAACATAGGATACCAAACATTATGATGTGTTTCGGTAATCCAGCAAAATATTCTCCAAATCACATTCTAAAATAAGCTCCCTATAAATAGAGAAGTAAGCCATGCACATACCACCAATCCCCAATAAATAACAAACTTTGATTCATTAGCTCAAAAAAATGGCTAACAAGTCACTCACTTTGATTTTGGTTCTCTGCTTCGTATTCGTATTCATCTCCGCCTATGCACGTCCCTCCACCAACATGCTCCGAGGCCTAAAACCCGTAGCTACCGATACCCAAACCCCGAGTTCTAAGGACCCGGGCTCTCACTTCAACGTCGCTTTAGACCCTAAGGATCCCAAGGTTGTAGAACTTGGAAAATTTTCTATCGATGAAGAAAACAAGAAAGCCGAGTCCAAGTTGAACTTTGGTGGTGTTCTCAAGGCTGTGTACGGCAGACATGGCGATGCGCAAATGTACGCACTTGTTATCGGTGCATCGGACGCCACCGGCTCCAACGAGTACTATGCGTACGTGTCGGTCGACCAAGATTCTAAAGAACTCGTTGCCTGCATTAAAAAAAATTAAATTGATGTTGCCAAAAGTATTAATTATTTCTGTCGTATAAGTTATTGAATAATGTAATATGCATGAAGCCTTGCATGAGTTTTTTTTAATGTAAAATTCGTGCAAATAATAATTATGCAGTAATTATACAATAATATATATAAAATGTGTTTCTGTTAATTTAGAGCATTTTATATTTGTTTAGTTGTCTAACTAATTCTTTTTTCTCATTATATATTAATGTGTGTGATTATTTTATTATTGAGTATGTCTCCTGTGAGACGGTCTCACGAATCTTTATATGTGATACGGGTCAACCCTACCGATATTCACAATAAAAAATAATACTCTCAGCATAAAAAGTAATATTTTTTAATGGATAACTCAAATATGATATCCGTCTCACAAAATACGACTCGTGACTCACACAAGTTTTTGTCTTTATTAATTGGTTGGCTGCTCAACGCGCTTGAGAAACAAGGAAACCGAAAAAAAAAAATTTATTATTTTAACAAATATGTAATTTGTTGGAATCATTTTTTGGGGGTTAATCACTAATCAATTGTCCTCCCCATAGATCAATAAATTTGAAAAAAAAAGGTTATTTCACTTAAGTCTCGGTTGAAAAAGTTTGTCTGTGTTTGTATAATCTCTAAAATTATAAAAATATGATATCGTTGATTTTAATTTCTTTCCTTAGAATATATTTTATAATCATTTCTGCATCTCTTAAAAACTATTATTTTATTAAAACCTCAAAATATATTCCTGATTGCATCAATCTTATCATATCACTCGTTTTGTACAAGTATTATTTATCTCGATCAATCAAATTATTAATTATTTATTTCACATCAATCAAATTCGTAATAATTTATCTCACATCAATCAAATCAATAATATAAAATTATGATATTACCCTTAATAAATAATATTATTAATATTCTATTAATATTTTCAACAATGACAAAATAGTAATATTATATTATCTCAAATTTAATCAATCAAATCAATTAAATGAAACACTATATTAACTATCATTTTCTATTTATTTTATTATTACAAAATATTATTTATCTTCATACTATATATCTCATATCATGAACCAAACGGTACCTAAAATTATAAAAATAATTTCTTTCCTTAGAATATATTTTATAATCATTTCTACATCTCTTAAAAACTATTATTTTATTATTAAAATCTAAAATATATTCCTGATTGCATCAAATCTTAATTCAATATATGGTATTTTGAATTTTTTTGGATCTAATCTCCCAAGACAAATAGCTTATCATTTATCCAAATGGACCAAATTTAGGGTTGCAAGAAAATCGAGTCAACTTGAAAAATATTTGATTCATATTTAAAATTATCGAATTTGGGCGAAACTCGAACATGCTCCAATTTATTTTTAGCCGAAGCCAAATTATTTTGTTTGATAGTTAACGAACTTTAATATTTTTTTAAATATAATATGATTATATACTAAACAAATATATTTCCTTATTTTTTAGTATTTATTTTCGACAGATAGTTCAAATATGTCACAAAACATATTCCCATGCTTCAAGTCAAACTTGAACTACTACAATTAATCGAGGAAAAAAATTTAAAATTCCAAACGTTGTCAAATATTACAAGTTTTCTGGTTCTATCATGTAGCCTGGTGCATATATTATGTGCTCTACGGCTCTACCAGCCAAGGTTTCGTCGATCAATCTCAAATCTGATATTTCAGCAATATCTTTCTGAAGTTTAAGCATCTCAATTTGTTGACCTACAACCAGTGGCGTCTGTCCGACCTAGAATTTTAAACTCTACAATCTTTTAATATTTTAAAGTGATATACTTGTACTAATATCATATTATGCCAAAATTATACAAAATGTACATATAAATTTTTTTTAAAAAAGTTGAGCCACCTGAGCTAAAGCTCGAGTATATTAGAGTGTAGCTCCGCCCTTTCCTACAACCACCTGCACAACCTCGTCAAATAATCTCCTCTCACTCTATCCTCAATTATTTCCACCATAGTTGTCTTTCATACACCTCCTGCATCGCAAATGGCTACGATAGGGACATGGCTATCTTTCAAAGACTCCAAAATGTCTTTCTCGCTTAGATCGCACTAGAGATATAAAAGAACTTTTCATCGAGACTGGATCATCGGAATTTCATAAATCTGACGGTCTTGCAGCGGTGACGAGACGGCGTCCGGTGGAACGGGTGGTGGCCAAAATTTTCCTTATGATGGAGAGGGAAGGAAATTTTGTCTGCTAAAATATGTGTGTGAAAACTTGTCTTATTTCATATAACACTTAATGAAATATTTATAAGCTTTGATTCATGATCAAATCAAAAATCATACTTGGATCACGATACTTTGTTTTCATTATTTACAAAATTTCATATAAAAATTTTTACTCTTGAAAATATTATGCATAATTAAATTATTATCAACTTATGATAATTCAAATATAAACACACACACACACACACACACATATATATATATATGTATGTATGTATCTATATATTTATTTATTTTTTAAATTAAGTGACTTTTATTTAATCACTCAATTAATTAATTAGTAGATTCTAGATTCTTCTAGAATATTTTATGGGAATTTTGCACTTAATAGTCACCACTATTAATATTATTATTTAATTAGTATATTTTAAATTTCCATAATTAATTCTCAATATAGCTCGAAAAATTATTTGAACATATTCGAAATATTCTCAGATGCATTAATTTTAAATATGGATTAAACTATATAGAACTAGTATGAGTCGTTTGCGCCCTGATGGATAGGTTTTATTGATCTGAGTGTAAATTGCAAGTTCATTTGGTGTCTAAGATTAGAAATTTTAAAAGAAACTTTGAAAAAAAAAAATTGAGGTATTTTAAGTCAATAATTTTTTAACCGAAGTTTATATCCAATACAAAAAAAAGAAGCAAAATCAATATAATTATCTACTAATAAACAAAATCATCAATTCCATATATGTGAAAGATTAATGAGTAGGTCTATTGTGAGATGGTCTCATTAGTATTTATTTGTGAGACGGGTCAATCCTACCGATATTCACAATAAAAAGTAATACTTTTAGCATAAAAAACAATATTTTTTCATGGATGACCCAAATAAGATATCTGTCTCACAAAATACGACCCGTGAGACCGTCTCTAGATTTAAAGCCTTTAAACTCGTAATATTATACGTAACTTACGAATATATTACATGCATCTCTAGATTTAAAGCCTTTAAAATCTCTAGATTACATAGATATATATACACACACACGTAACTTACGAATATATTACATGCATATGGGTAAATCTGAAGTCAACCAACCAAAAAATGAGCCAAAATATATCAAATGAGACGCATGCAAAGCAGTTGTGTTGCTATATAAACACAAAGCATTACTCTCCATTTCCTCACCAACAAGAAAGAAACTAAGACGAGGCAACATATATATATATATCTTCACAGAATAAGAAAAGATGGAACTCAAATCTTGCCCTCTTCTCTCCGCGGTCCTCCTGGTCCTGGTGGCTTCGTTTCATTACCAAGTCTCCGCCTCCTTCGTCGGCATTTGGAAGCCAATCGAGGACCTGAACTCACCGCTTGTGTTGGAGATCGTCAGATTCGCCGTGTCGGAGCACAACAAAAAGGACGGTGCGAAGTTGCAGTTTGTGAAGGTGGTGAAGGGCGAAAAACAAGTTGTGGAAGGTTTTAATTACAAATTGGTCATCACCGCGAATGATGGAGCCTCTGGAAACGCGCCGGGAAACTACGAGGTTGTTGTGTGGGACAAGCCTTGGGCGCATTTCAGGCAACTCACGTCATTTACCAAAGTTTGAAGGGAGATGATGTGCAACGCTCGTGTCTCCTGAATAAGGATGTTTTTTTTTTCAATAAGACGTATGAAATGAAGACTTGAGAGAATCTGGATTTTCTTTTTCACCATATTAATATATATAATTGTATTTATCCAGCCTTTTGAATTCCATCTTTTTCTTTTTTCTTTTATTTTTTGGAAATAATTCTATCTTTTTCTACGATCGTTGGACTAATTCATTTTCACAGTGGTGAATATAATCCCCTTTTAGCTCGTATTATTTTATATTTTGATTTTGAAATACTCATGTACTTTATTTCGACAAATTTTGATATTTCATCGTATATTTATTTCAAAACACAATTTTTTAAAAGTCAAATAATTTTTTTAAAAATCCATTGAAAGATTGTCTTTTGATTGATGAATTTGAGATGATACGTTTCAAGTTTCTTGACTTGTTTTGATGAACAAACTTGAAATGATATTCGAAATTTCAATATAATTATAGTGAATTTCAAATACGTCCAAGATCTGTCGTCATTTGAAATTTATCTTTCAAACCCTTTAATTACCAAATCAAATCATAATCCAAGTGCAACCTTCACGAATGTAATTCATTTTCGAGACAAATGGTACCATCCAGATAGGATCTGGATCATCATGTGCAACCTTAACGAATGTGATTCACTTTCAAGACAAATGGTAACATCCAGATAGGATCTGGATCATCATGTGTTAATAGATTTATAGATTTATAAGTAATTCTTCTAGTGTCCTGTATCAAGCCTTTTCGTAAAGTAAGAACTTGTGTGTTTAGTAGTTGAAATCCATAACATAGTCTTTTTTTTGGATCTTTTAAAATATTTCACGTTTAGAAGTGAGACAGTCTCTCACAGATTTATATCCGTAAGATAGGTTGACTCGCTCCATATTTATAAAGAAAAATAATACTTTTGACAAAAAAAAATAATATTTTTCATAGATTAACCAAGTTGAGTTAGATATATGTCTCAAAAAATTGATTTGTGTGACGGTCTCAAAATAGTTTTTTGATCCCGAAATTATTGTCATCATAAATATTAGATTTTGTATGTCTTATTATATTTATTTCAGGAACCTCATATGAGACATCATATACAAAACTTTAAATATTTGCAGTATTAACTCCTTTAATAATAATGTACACTTTTTTAATGTCCTTTTGGATATTTTGTCATGGAACATGAATTATGTTTATTTTGTTTTTTCAGAATGTATCTTGGACCTTAATGTTGCTAGTTCATATTTATTTAATTATTTTTTATAATTAACTTGATTTCCTAAATTTTTTATAAAAATTAACATATTATATTAAAATATAATATCACAATAATTTATTTCATACAATAATTGATTGCACATTATTAGAGATAAACATTGTATTAAGAGGAATTAAGAATTTGTTTAAACGGATTTATGTATTTTTGGACAAGTGAAACATAAAAATTACAGCTGATATATCAGGACATAAAATTTTCTCCCCTAAAATTTTCAAATATGTTTTATTTTTATAGGAAAAAAACTCAAATATAAAATTATGAATATGTCTATTGTGGAGTGCAATATACGTGAAATAGGTCGACCCGACTCATATTTTCAATGAAAAATAATTGTTGGAGTGGAATAATCATAATTGCTTGTTAGAGTAATCAAAACGTGATGATTGAACTTCTGTATAATTTAAATTATTTGAGTTGCATCATTACTATCAACTACAACTTTTGTCAAACGCTAATTCCTATAATTAGTATCAAAGCCAAAGTAATAAGTTTGATTCTCGTTTATTGCAATAAGTGCAATTATTGGGAAGATGATTGTTGATGTGCAATAATCGTTCATGTTTGTTATAGCAATCGAAACGTGATACTTGAGTTGTTATACGTTTTAAAATATTTGAGTTGTACTGTTACTTTTGTCTGTAGCTTTCGATAAAGCGACAAAACTTAGTTCTACATTAACATTTTTGACATAAAAAATTATATTTTTTTTATTTATGTGGAAGATTTGTTTCCCAAAATTGACATGAGATACGGTCTAAAAATAATTTTTATTTAAAATTAAATAAAGAAAAAAATACCTCAATATAATTATATTTTATATGAAAATTTATTATACATAAAATTATTTTTATATTCAGGACACATATATTAAAAATAAGTCTCATGTGAGACGGTCTAACGAATTTTATCTGTGAGACGAGTCAACCCTACCGATATTCACAATAAAAAAAAATACTCTTAACATAACTAAATAAAATTCGACCCATAAAATTGATCCGAGATCTTTTTATAAGAGTTTTTGTGATATATTAATACGAGTATACATTATGTGGAATTATTAGTAACGGGAATAATTTTAAGATATGAATAACAATCTCACGAGGACAAATGTGGATTTATGTCTCGCCTCTCGCCTAATTATCAATCAAGAATCAAGAGACAGGAAACAAGAAACAAGAAAAAATGCCAGATAAATGTATGATCGGCTCCGTATTCTACTTTTTTTTACGCACTCACGGATGAGCACTTGAATTATTAGTTTTTACGCAAGTGTATGGTACTATGGTGGGATTGGAGTTTAGTCGTGTTTTGATCAGATATTAATTTTCAGATTCAATGGAGGATTTATTGGCCAAGGCAGTGGATGCCGCTAAGATTGCTGGAGAGGTGGAATTTTACTCGCAATGGCTCAATCTTATATATTTTCTTGTATATTATTTTTGTAGGTTTGATTTGTTAACGTCGTGATTAGCATTTGGCCACCCTATTCGTTGTTTTGCTTGATTTTCGTCATCTAATTAATTTAAATTGTGCTTGTAAGGTTATTAAGCATGGGTTCTATCAGACTAAGCAAATTGAGCACAAGGGCGAGGTATGATCTTCGCATAATTTTAATCTAATTAATTGTTACTTAGAGATGTTTGGTATACAATATTAAAATTCAGGTGATATGCTATATTACTGTAGATGTTTGCAGAAAATTTCGGTGCTTTTATAACAATGCTAGTTTTATTTTAGTTAGACATGCAAAATTAGGGAGTGGGGGTGATTATGGTAAATGATTTCAGTTGCAATTAATATGTTGAGCATGAAATATCATTCAAAAGGAATTTTAGCAATCTTGTGACACCTAATGTTTATCTTTATATATTAATAAGCAATGTAATGGGTATCTTCTTCTCTGGACAAGTCATTGGGGATTATTCAGACACAGGTCTAGTTTGGCAACCTCGATTGCCCTTGAGAAGGGTGCCTTACTAAACTTACATTATGTTTTGTGGTAGAGTAATTTGCATCTGTGTGGCCTTTGTTTAAGACGATTGTAAATGTATATATCATATGTCGTTCCTGATTGAACCAAATGCTGGTGAAGTAACATTGCACCTGATTAAAGTTGATAGGTTTCACATCTAATATTCCCCCCAGGTCAAAAATTTGGTGGCCCGTTGTTTGGATGCATTACAAGTGAAGTATGATAAACTTTGTTTAATAGGAATAATAAAGTTCAAGATAAAACTTTCTAATTAGGTGTGATGGGTTATTTCCTGCTTTTGAAGATTGCAGAAAATGATGATCAAGCAAGGAAAAGAGAACATATTGGCAGCAATAAATCTTAATTTTTCTTGTTTCTGATTATTTTTTTGACATATAACAGTGGTCCATTTGTTCCTCTGGATAGGTGGATTTGGTCACGGAGACTGATAAGAAATGTGAAGACCTGATTTTTTATTATCTCAAGCAACATTTCCCTGAACATAAGGTTACCTCTCTATTTTGGGCTTTTCTTTCTCTGGTAAAAGTTTTGAAGAATATTATTTTTCTGTTACTTGGATTTTGTTTTTTTTATCCTTTTCTACCTTAGTTTGTTGGGGAAGAAACCACAGCTGCTTGTGGTGCTACAGAATTGACTGAAGAACCCACTTGGATTGTTGATCCTTTGGATGGAACAACTAATTTTGTGCATGGGTAAGTATCTTAATTCTATTATGTTTGCAATAAGACGTTCTGAGCTTATGAATCATTATATTCGATAAATCCTAGGTTTCCATTTGTTTGTGTTTCTATTGGATTAACAATTGGACGGATTCCAACGGTCGGGGTTGTCTACAATCCAATAATGGATGAGGTAAAAACTATTCACCTCTGAATTAACTCTTTGATAGGTTAGTTATTTGGTGATGGTACATCACCTAAAATTAATCATCCTATCATATCTCCTCACCGGCTAAATGTTTCATATTTTCTACATCCTTTATTGTTGGTATATTGTCTACAAAAAAATTCAAATGCACAGTTAATCAAATGTGTGGCTAGCCAATAAAATTATCACTATCTTGGTTTTCTCTTCATTCAATATTTTTTCCCTATGTATTTTGATATGGTATTCATCATATGCATTTTTTGTTGTTGCTATGGTTTGCTAGTTTGTTAGATAATAATGTTTGATTTTCAATATTCAGCTTTTTACGGCCATCCATGGTAAAGGTGCTTTCCTCAACGGAAAAGCCATAAAAGGTTTGTGCCTTTCTGTCTAGATCCTTTCCTGTCCTCTCATGGTTGGTGAAATGACCGCCATTATATTTGGTATATGCAGTATCTTCTCAAACCGAGCTTGTGAAGGCACTTCTTGCAACAGAGGTTTTCTACTTAACATATTGATTAATAATGCTTGGTTGATAGATTGCTGTTGATTGTGTCACTCAGTGTTCTTCGTAAAATTCAAAAACGGCCGTTCTGTTATGCCAATAACAAGCCCATCGAGTTTAATTGAAATGGAAATTACAGGTGGGAACGAAGCGTGACAAGGCTACTGTGGATGAGACAACAAATAGGATCAATAGCTTACTCTTCAAGGTGACATCCGTCTCATAATACAGATTTGGGTATAAAATATTAACTTTGTTTGGTAAAATGCCTGAAGGTATGGATTGTCAACTGATCAGGTTAGGTCCCTTCGGATGTGTGGATCTTGTGCATTAAATCTCTGTGGGATTGCTTGTGGAAGGCTTGATCTGTTCTATGAACTTGGTTTTGGAGGCCCTTGGTAATATTCTTTCAACATCTCACCGAACTCCTGATTTTTTGGATTACTTACAGTTAGTTTATGTTTTAGGGATGTAGCAGCTGGTGCAGTTATTGTAACTGAAGCTGGAGGACTCGTGTTCGACCCGTAAGTAACAAATACTCCAACGGTGTGAAGTAAACAAAAATAATTTGGTTTCTTTATCATGTTGTAATTTTGAAAAAAAATTTACAGTTCTGGTAAAGATTTTGACATCACTTCTCAGCGAGTAGCAGCCTCAAATCCTCTCCTGAAGGGTGCATTTATTGAGACATTGAAACAATCAGAATGAGGGGGTGCCAACCAAAATCCTGAAAATTCGAACAAGAGTTGAGTTTCTTTTTTCTATAAGCCTTATCCTATCCTCATGCCCTTTTGTGAAATGATAGACAACCACAACTGTTAGTGAGATCTCATATTTCTATATACTTGTCATTATTTCTGATGGTTGGAGGCCTTGTGTCGCACAACCTTATTTAATGAGAACTTCATGGGATGTTTTAATTTGATCTACTGAGTGTCCAATTTTGTTGATGGGTTCTTGCGATTTTTTTATCTATTCTTTATCTTGTGTATAACATGGAAAACAGGAACTCTTACAATTTAAATAACAAAAAGAAACACACTCTCATGCAACAAAGAAGTAATAGATTCAACACAAAACCTACACGAATACTTATTGGAAGGACAACAAAAACTGGTATCAACTGCTCATTCCTGCAAAACATATAATGTGACACTTTATATGAAGTCTGAAAAATAAGGATAGGCACTCCAGCTTGGAAACATAAAAGATAAAAAACGAACATATGGACAAAATGAGCGACCTCTGTTTAAAGCACTCTTTTTCATGCTCTATCATGTGCCCGTGTTCCATACCCATGGTATCCATTTGTTCCATTTATCTCATTGTGCAATTTACGCGGGTTAGAAGACTTCTTTCTGTTCAACACTACATACCATGTATATACTTCCATGATTGCTGCAACACAGGCCAAACCCACCAAGATTCCTATATATGTTGTCTTCCATTTCTCGTCTGGATGTAAGATGTTGAACCCCTTGAAAATGTTGATGATGCCTAGTACTGTGATGGAATATCCAAGGACATGGTGGTAGATGTTCCAGTAAGATCTGTACTTGTGATTCTTTTTTGGCCTTAGAAGCAAAGCCAACACCTGTGTTCAAAGTAGACGTTAGGAACACTTTTCAAAAGGTTCAAGAAACTATTTTCACTTTTCATGACTTTAGATTGTTGAGTTTGAATGGGTGGAGTGCGAGTTCAAATGGAATTGTATGGTACCTGGAGGGTTGCTATAGAAAAGAGAATTATGCCGATGATTCTGTGAGATGTGAATTGAATTCCATGAGACTGGCTTCCGAGTTGGAGACCTGTAGCCCAGCCTACAACTCCGATAATATAACCTGAGGTTTGGCACGTTGAGTGAAGGTAAAACCATGCTGGATCTGCTGTAGGAAACACCTTTAGGTACCTTGCTAACATGGCACCGAAGGGAATCATGATCCCCCAGCTTATTGAGTTCAGTAAACCATGAATCTGAATATTCATTGAGCACTGTCAGATTTACAGTTTAAACAAGTTGGAGTACAATAATTAGCACGCTTTCTTGATATTATGAAGTAAGAATTTAAGAACTCACATTTCTTCTCTTTGTTTTCGAGTTTCTGACCCCTGTTCTTGTAACCTGTCTCTCCTGAAATAAGGTCTAGAGTTCCCATGGATTGGACATTAGGTCCAGAAGTAGAATGGGCAGCCGGAGAATCGTTTGAAAGAAGACCTTCTTGCCACACCTGGTTGACAGTAGAGCTAAAATTATCAAGCTTCAATGTAGCAAATATCACAATTTCGTTTCCCGAGTAAGTTGCCGATAAATCTGAGACTGGAAAACTCAAATCTCCTTCCTGTAACTGAGTCTGATAACTATCGACAGGTGCTGTGTAAGCTCTAACCGTTCCATCAGATTTCTGAAAAGCCACAAGTGCTTGAGCCCCAACCATGCCTCGAAAATTCGGATTAATGGCCCACGCCACCCAATCCGAGGACGAAACCCCTGTGTGTCTATAGGCGATTCTAACTGTTTTAGCAGATTGGTCATAATCCCAGTGTAGAAAAGAGTTCAGATATGGGAGATCATTGCAGGAACTGAAAACTTGATTGCTAGCAAAGTTGTATGTTGCACATGATTGGGCATAGGATAACCCATGCAGCGAAAGCAGAACACTAGAGATCAATACAAGTTTCAACATTCTGAGTATATTATGAAACTGAAATCTTGGATTCATATATGAAAATCGAGAACTGAGGTTGTGAAAAATAGAAAACATTAAAAAATGAGGCAGTGTTTTTGGACGGAATGAATGGAGAGGAGGCTTATATTATAGAGTGAGAACTGTTGGTGGGACACTGAGTAGTTAAAGTTTGGTGAAGGAAAAAAAGATTTCAACTTTACCTGAGATTTAGTACGTGGTAAAATTCTGTCAACTCCTTGTTAAAGTATAAATCCCCAGTAGAACAATGTAAAATTTTTGTTGGTACACCAGTAATGAGTTCAAGCTTCCCAAAAAAATCGATATCTAACACGGTATCGAAACCATGAGGCCATGAATTCAGATATACTAGTACACAAATCTCTTTTATATTTTCATCAGTGTATGATATTTGATGCTTGTTTATGAGTATTTTTTTGCTCCGAAACCCTACCAGTATGTCGGTATATATATCGCTTATAATTCTCAGGTATATGCATTCTTTAGTATACACACATATTATACTAAAGCATAAAAGTGTGATTTGTTTAGCTCTCAATTCTCATTACAATGTGCATCTTCATGTGCAATTGATCATTATTACAGCTTAAAACGCCTATTCTTTGATTCACCAAAGATTTACCTTAAAACTTTAGCATCTGTAATAATCATTTGGCACCATGTGGAATGCATATTGCCAACATAACTTTGACTATACTTTTATCAGGCTGCTCAAAGGCCTTTCATAAAAATTCATCTGTCATTTAATAATATCTCATGTAAGATCATCGTTGTATATTTACAATAAGAAAGTTTCATAAATATACTGTTGTGTCCGAATGGCCAGCCACTGTTCAATATTAACCAAGAAACAAATGACATGGTAAGATTTTGGGAAAATTGTATCAAAAAATTATAACCTAAATGGAATTCAGTACAAAAAAAAGAATTTGAGATACGTATGAACAAAATGTAACTTTTTTAAAATTACATGTGAACTTCTTGTTTTTTTTTTTTAAAATAAGAAAAAAAAACAAATCAATCCATGGTCATCTATTCGTGGAAATTAACAAATCCTTTTTAAGATGGATTAGATAAGTTGGATATGGTTATGTCTGGCGAAATTCAACATTGGTCAAACCAACTACTACATCAAAAAAACTAATCTTTATTTTGGTTTTTGAAAAAGTTATCATAAAAAATTTTATTTTAAAATAATACAAAACCATGACATTTATTGAGTTAGTAAAATTATCAATTTTCAAGGCAAAAATTTGTGTGATACGATATCACAGATCGTATTTTATGAGACGGATATCTTATTTTGATCATTCACGAAAAAGTATTACTTTTCATGCTAAGAGTATTATTTTTTATTGTGAATATAGATAGGGTTGACCCGTCTTACATATAAATATTCGTGAGACCGTCTTGCAAGAGACCTACTCCACTTTCAATGCCAACTTCAACAAAAGTTGAAAAAATTGGGCTTGTTAGCATGAGATAAATGGATTTAGTAAATAAAACTCAATACCTAAACTTAGGAAAAGGATTTCACCAGTATGTTCCAATTATATGATAGGTCTACTAAGTATCAATCTATTTTACGACTAGAGTAACATTTTTCTTATAATTCAAAATAAAAATGCGTGAGATTTATTAAATGATCAATTGAATATGTTGTATTTGAAAAAAAAATAAACAATTAAACATATTGTATTAAAACAATGAAAAATATTATTCAAGGTTTAACATAGACTCGACTAACATATAAGTGGAGCGAAAAATTATATTATATTGAAATTCAAATCGAATATTATATAACTATTTCGTGTTATGTGTGTACATTTAGTTTAATATTATTTTTTAAAGTAGTCACTTTTACAATATTAAATATTATTTTATTTTAGAAAAAGAGCAAGTGACAATGACTTCGTAATGGAAGACATTTAAATAAAATTATATGTGTGTGTGTGTGTGAGTGTGTGTGTGTGTGTGAGTGTGTGTTCCCAATTTATTTTGGAAAAATCTTAACCAACGTGATTTTTTTTATCGATTTATAATTTTTTTCAATTTTATTTTTTGATCAGAATGCTATACGACGATAGAAAATAATAACATGCTACATAACAAATGATGATACGACGAAAAACATTGTTAATATATTTGATGTCATATCATCATTCCAGTAAAAAATATAAATTGAAAAAAAGTAAAAGTTAATGAATTAACATGATGAAAAGTGAAAATATATATATATATATATATATATATATGATTGTTTAGATTTTAAACTATGATAAAAATATTAAGTTGTTTTGATTTTAAACTTTTATAAATATAATTTTTTATTATTTATATACATACTTAAGCTTTTTAGAATTTAAAATACATTATTTATTATATTATAATATAATATTTTTCCGGTATGAACATCCAATTGAATGGTCTACCGATTCAACCGTTTTTATAAGATAAATTGGTTCCATCGTCGATCTAATTATGAAAATATTTTTTATTCACGACGAATTTTTTTTGATGATCCATAAATATCTATTGGAATTCGATTGGGCCTGTATAGAACAATTAAAAACTGTGGACTTGAATATGTAAAAAAATACAGAGGCCCATACATTAAAGCCCAATATTGTATCCAATTATTTATTTAATAAACCAACTCATTTTATAGTTGCACCTCATATTTTTTTTCTTATTTTAGGAAAAACATCATACAATTAGTTGGAATGCTATATATAATTATTGCTTGAAATATTTAATTTAATTTAATTTTTGAAAAATATATTGAATGTGAAATTTGGAGATTGAAAAATTGTAGTAAAATATAATTTATATTATTTATGTTTTAATTTAGATGTTTCTAAAATATAAATATTTGAACGATAATTTTTCTTATTTGGAGTTGCTTTATAACTTTAATTATACTCTTTATCTTTCTTTTTAAATTTTAAAAAGGCACAAAAACCAAGAATGTTAGTTACTGTAACATAAGGTAATTTTGATTTAATCTCATTTTAAAATCAAATCACTCGTATATGAAAATTAATGTCACTTATGAGATAATTTCGTGGATCTTTATTTGTGAAATGTGATAATTATGTCTATAATTACAATAAAAATAATATTTTTATCATAAAAAATAATATTTTTATAGTGACTCAAATAGAATATTTGTCTCACAAAATCGATCTGTAAGATTGTATCACATTGTTTTTTTTTTTTTTTTTGGCATGTTGTAAAGAGAAATCATGCAAAGGATTATTTTTAAAAAAAATAAAATAATAAATGGGTTAAATAATTAGCATGATTACATAATATGAAAGTTCATAAAATGAAACAAAACAAAATAGATAAGTCTCTTGTGAGACAGTCTCACGAATCTTTATTTGTGAGACGAGTTAATCCTACCGATACTACTCACAATAAAAAGTAATATTCTTAGCATAAAAAGTAATATTTTTCATGGATGACCCAAAAAAGATATATGTCTCACAAAATACGACCCGTGAGACCGTCTCACACAAATTAAATTTTTGTCAACGAAATAAAAGTGGTTAGTTGTAGCATTACGATGGATGGCTTTTGTTTTGATGGTTTTTCTCCATTTGACGAATATAAAAGATTGTCATCATATATAATTTTTAGAAAAGTAAATAGTTTTAAGATAAAAATTCGGAAAATTGTATATTTATTTATGTGAGTTTATCTTCCTTTTGATTTCGTTTTTTTTATATTAACAAATTTCACGTATCTTCTTATTTTGATAATTTTAATCTTTTTTTATCAAGAGTAGTGTTATAATATTATATACATTAATATCACATTGGTGTGTCACATCAGTACTACGTAAGAAGAATGACCATTTAAAAAAAAAACACACACACACATACAAAATAATGCAATTTTCCTTAAAAACATATGGCCTTGCCTTTTTTTTCCTCATCCTTTCATTATCAATGCATCAAAAAGGAAAATGAATCCAAAGAAAATTACAAAATTATGTTTGTGAGAAGTCTATTCTTTCTCTTCTTTTCTTTTCTCTTCTTTTCTTTTCTTTTCCCCCTTTTTTCCCTTGTTGGTGTGTCGTGTACCATTTAATATTTATAGCTCTATATTTTTCACCCAAAGCATTGTTGCCATCAAACTGTGGAAATGGAGACCAAGACTGGGTTGAGTACGATCTATTATTTGATGTAAATTTGCTTGTCTCATCAATAATTGGTGTTTTAATATTGTTTTGATTACATTAGTAACTATTATTAAAGTTTTTGATCTTTATTATTATTGATTAAATAAGCAACTTTATGATGAATGTATTTTGTTTTGTTGGTTTTTCTCCATTGGCATGTGTGATGGAACTTTTTACTGACTCGGAAATTCACTTTCGTTATTCTTCGATAGAGTAAATCTCTGAATTAACGTAATATAGATTGCAAATCACGTTAGTCAAGTAAGTCAGCACTGAGGAATCTCGGTACGACAGACTCATTCGAGAGTATGTTTACAGAGGAGTCAAACTCCTAATCACTGGACAAACGCTCGCATATTCCACCAATTCGTATATAAGCACAAGATCGGGCTTCTTTATTTTAAGATCGATGAACTCGAGCTCAGTTTTTTGAGCCAGCTCGAGCTCGAATCCGACTTATTTGCAACATTGATTGGTATGTGATACATGGCTTGGCCCCACTTGAGCTCTGTTAAGATGAGAAGTTGGATCTAACTCAATCTCAAAACCTAACTCAACAAAAAAGATCGTCTAAATCCATATATACAGCTCACAGATATTTTAATACGTGGCTTCATTATTTATTTTGATTCGATGTTGGCCCTCTTATTTAGCCTTTCCTTTTCGTAGGTAGCTTTTGTTGTTGGTGTGACCTCAGAAACAACATTAATGCTTCAATAATTCACAACGTAATGAAAATGTCGTCAGATTTTCATATTTGGCTCGTAATATGTAACTGCGGAATCCAATCAAATTTTATGTTTCAAAAGTTAAATCAACGTCGAAAATAAACTATGCTGGCATCCAAAGGAAGCAACCTCGTGGCAGCTTCCACGAAAGGTTTGATCTAGGAATTTATTAAGGTTGGATTTAGGAATTTTTGGGAGTGTAAGATGGACATATATAGATGGCTAATTTGAATTTTTTTAAAAAATATATTGATGTCCCCAAAATTGTTATGTTTGGATGAATTCAAGTTCATCCCAAAATTCATCATAGTCTAATAAGATCCAGACCTCATTGTGGGTCAAAGAACCGACTACCAGGTCCATAAGTCCGAACTCATATGTCTGGGCCCATGAATCTATAATAGGGTCGATCTCCTTAGACTGTTTACTAGAAATCCGAACCCACTAATATGGCCTAGAAGTCCAATCTCTAACGTAGTTAGGGAATATGGAGACTTCTTCGTCGATAAATGATAACATCAGATGAATACATGATTCGATCAAATCTCATTGAGAAAATACAAGAGTCTTAGCCCTCATCAAGAGTTCTAACTCTTGTGATCATTGAATCCTACGAAATGATGTTTTTTATATCAGTTAGAGTTCTATTTTGACGATAATTCTACTCCTATAAGGTAACTAACTCCTTCTGCTTCTAACTCACTTTCTCTTGTTTACTTAGCACTATTATATCTCACTTTTAAGTTTACTCTCCAGATCGATTTAAGTATCGGATGGATCACACAAGAAAACTCGCCGACACCCCCTAACCTTATTTTTGCGGGAATTAGCTATTGGCGTATGGGACGGGTCTACGTCCGATTATCTGTATTCATGGAATTTATATTTGTCCTCGATTGGGATCTTATTGAACAGCCAAAATCTCTGTCACTTCAAAAAAAAAAAAAAAATCTTTGTTCATGAACACGATGATATAATATCTATTGATGCGGGGAAAAAAAATCTAAGTTTCTGGAATTTTAGATTGTATCCATTCATCAATTAAACTTTAATGTTCAAAATACCTATTTAAGAAAAAAATTTATTACAAGATCATTAGACGTATATAATGATTTATTATTTATAATGTATGTACAAAATGTGTTGAGATGATAAAATCTGCATCTTTAATTTAAAATAGTCGGGTTGTCCGAGATTTTTTTTAAGTACACTTTCCCCCACAGACATTGGGATGATGTGTCAGTGGCGGAGCCATTCGCCCAATTTTTTTGTAAATTTTTTTATATATTATTTTTTAAATAATATGATATTAATCGATATCATGCAATTTAAATTTTTAAAAAATTTAAAAGTTTAATATGATATTATACAGAAAGATAATGTGTGCATTACGTAAATTTTCGGACAAATACAGTAACTTGCAAATCATAATAATGAGGTAAACCGCATACATGCACGATAAAATGTTGTTAGGGATGAATGTTAGTTCAAGTTATATGAAAATCTATTTTTTTGTTATATTATCATCTTAATCTCTTGCTATATCCTTACTTTCTGAGTGATACTAATCTTGACAGCGAGTTAATATATTACAGTCTAATGTTTTAAAACACAAAAATTCTAATACTTATATTTAATTTACTCATGTTAAAAATAAGAGATTGAGTGTTGAAAATAAGAATTGTAAATATTGAAAATGATTTATTTATTTTTGGATTATTTTTCAAAGACATTTTATAAATATGTCTTATTTTTTTAAAAAAAAACACAATTGAGTGGAGAAAATTTTATAAAAATGTGTAATTTAATATGTTTTGTGAGTTTGAGATTTTTACTTTTTATCGTAAATTTTTAGTTTTAGCAACTATCATATAAAATATGTACAATATTACTATTAAATTTTTTTTTTAATGTACAAGGGGCAACCCGATTTCTGAACCAGATAAAGTTAATTCTTTTTTAGTTTTATTTTAAATATCAATTTGATTCGAGTATCAATAGTTTTTTATCCATATATTGAAGTGGCTTGGTTCCGATCTCTTTCTTAATAATAAGATGTTTATGTCACCACATCACGTAAAATAACGACGATTTCAATGATTTAGACACGGATAAAAGATACATTTTTGTCCATTTTAACCGACGAATTGGTGTTGATGGACAATCAATAATTCCTCTCAGAAAAATGATTTCATATTTTCTTATATTTCTATACAAAAGGAAAACTAATCAATATGAATGCGATGTCAAAGATGAGAGAAATAATTCTCATACTTTGTGCAGTGATTAACTTATCATACTTAAACAGTTCCCCATTTGATATATTAATGGACGTTCGATCCTACAATTTACAAAGAGACGCGCGAATAAGATTAAAAATAAAAATAAAAATAAAAATTGCGCAACCACATATATTCGATTTTTCAATTTCTAGACCAACTTCATTAGCCCGATTCTCATGTCTGGAAACATAAGAAGTTGTAATGGACATGATTTTGACGTTGAAAGAGCATTCCATTTTTTATCATCCTTCATTTTCTTCCATAACCTAATTTTGTTTTTTGGGTTAATTATTTGTGTGGTTTTGAAAATTTCTGATCATACTCGCTTCTCTTTGTAAATTGTAGGATCGGACAGCTCCGGGAAAGGGTAGAAGAATGAGACATATTATGAGATATACGATGCATTATAGACGTATGATCATTACGCTTCAATGAGGTTATTTTATTCCACTTCGTAGAAAGACAACGAACTTAAATAAAAATACTTAATAGCAATAGCATGTCGATACATTATACAAAACTTCTACCTCGAGCACACACAATGGAACCGTAGACAGTCAAGTGAAATTCAATCCACGAAATAATTTGATCTATGGATAACATCATTGTGGTAAAGAGTATGTCAAATGTTATTGCATATGGATCCAATAAAATCACATTTTTTGAAGTAGAAAATAGCTTAAACACAACATTTGGATAGATGTATTCTATGAGATAATTACACTATTTTATGGTAAAAATTAAGATTTTTTTTATTGTTTCAGCCTCATATTCCAAGAGTGAAATATTTTTTTATCAAGGTAATGTTAGTTGTCTCACATCGGTTGAATAAAATTCCTGAGAGTTCTATACATGAGCTTGGACAATCATCTCACTTGAACTAGTTTTTGGAGTTGAATTAGGTCTAAATCTCAATCTTAACATGAAAAAGACGTTTAACGCTCCAAAATATATTCTTAATTTCCTCATTTTTTAAATTTGAAGATAAATATAATAATATATTGGTTATTTCAGATATTTATTGGAAATTTTGTAGTCGAGATGAAAATTTAACGCTTAGAAAGTTTTTGATTCTTCTAGACCATTTACATATCCATGAATATAACTTGATCATTTTAAATGGGAATAATTTGGTCTGCCTTCTTATTTCAGGTTGTCTCCAACTCAGACAATCCTTAATCGTTGCCACATAAAAAATTAAAAAAAAAAAACCTCATTCATCTACTCACCATCCAAAAAACCTAAAAAAAAAAAAACTTTTATTGACCCCACACACAATTCAAATATTTTAATAAAAATTCTCCTTATTTAAAATATTAATTACAATTTTTTTAAAAACCTATACCATAATTTTTTAAATAATATTAATTTCAACAAAAAAAGTTTAATTTGTGGAATATCAAATTGAAATAAGATTGGATTAAAATCGGAATCGGAGTCGGAATCTAATTTTTTTTTTTTCCGGAGTTAAATATGAGTGACAATTATCATACAATAAATAACTCGAGACTCATTAGAAAGATTTTTCTCATAAATTATACTCCGAATTAAAGTGGTTTTTTTTATTACAACACACGCAAAGAAGGAGATTCGATCTCGGGATGCCAGCTAATCTGACAGGGGGTGAGACCACGTGGCTACAAGCCCCGTCTCAAGTGGTTTGTTTTTTAATTGGATTCAACACGGGATTCCTACATTGTTCAATATAGGATTAAATTGGCAGTGGGACAACAAAGGATCAACAACCTACACGTACGAAAGAACCTTTCCTACCTCCTCGTGTAGTGTCTTTATAAACCTCGAAAGCCAAGCCTTTTGCATTCACCATCTTCTTCCCCGCATCCACGCTCGTAGGCTCGCTCCTTTTCTGTATACATATGGAGCTTTCGTCGTCGTTGCTTGGGACCTTGATCATACTTGCAATGTGCTCATCTTGTGCTGGTACTT
The DNA here is from genome assembly GCF_025594145.1 of Primulina tabacum. Taxonomy (NCBI): domain Eukaryota; kingdom Viridiplantae; phylum Streptophyta; class Magnoliopsida; order Lamiales; family Gesneriaceae; genus Primulina; species Primulina tabacum. The sequence continues at coordinate 13,910,725 of NC_134552.1, read as the reverse complement.
CAGTATCCTTGGAATTACCAGGCTCGTCTTCCTCTCAATTTCCTGATGGCTTCCTTTTCGGAACTGCATCATCTTCATATCAGGTGCGTTTAACTACGATATTATATTATCATCATGCCACTGATTTTGAGGGAGATTGTTGTTAATGTTTTTGTCACGTTCAGTTCGAAGGTGCTATATTGGAAGATGGGAAAGGTCTCAGTAACTGGGATACTTTCACTCACGGCACTGGTAAAAGTTACTGTTTTTTCCACTTTAATTATCATCCATTTGTGCAATTATATCCCCTTGTTTCTTACTCTTAGCATATTAAACTCGGGTTTGGAATCATTTTCAACTCTTGATTTCTTGTTGTTTGTTTGAATTCAGGAAACATCTTGGATGGAAGTAATGGGGACATTGCTGTGGATCATTACCATCTATATCAGGTAAAAGCATATGCGCGTACTCGATTAACTTGCAGGCCACCAGGGGACCAGAATTTCCCCATAAATGGTGTGCGTGTAATTGAAGATAAATTCGGAAAGTTGGACGAAAATGAATAAATTAAAAGTAGAGAACATGTTATATTATGTCCACCACCCTCATATTCTACGCCTATACAGTGAAAACATTTATTTAACAGGCTCTCGTAGTCAAGGTTTGGTGAGCACCAACTGGTGCTCGTGAAGCCACATATCTCTTCCCCAAGTTTGCATCTCAAAAGGAACAAGAATAATGCCCATTTTTTGGTATAACTTTTTAATGGGGTCCTAGGAAATCAGTAAAATAAGGAATATGTGGGAGAAAATTAGACCAATCCGTAGGGATTTCAACACCTTATTGCAAATAGACCTCCACTCGGATCTTTGGTTTTGATTGTTTTGGGCCACTTGCTTTATCTCTTTGTGGTTTTTGGAGCCATCTGGGACAACACCGTTGATGGCGCCGGGAGAGAATATCGCGGCCCCATATCCAATCCTTCACAAAAAAATTTCCAACTCCGGAAAATAAACAAATATTGGTATTTTCAGTTTTTTTCCAAGAGTATACGTGTATATTATCCCCATCTGGAGCACTATTCAATGTGGTTTTTTTCGAGGGGGGATTTCAAAAACTAGTTTAAAAATGCTAAAAGATTTTATTTTATTAATTTTTCAATGGATTTTAATTCCAGCCATTTTTCCATAATTCAAGTCCACGGATGTCGCTTCTCCCATGAATGTGTCTTGTGACGCACTCAAGGGATGGATCACGTCATTTCCCTTTTAAGTTCTTTTGCCTCAAATAAATGTAAACATCCCCTCAAAAACATTAATAATGAATGTAAAAAATAAAATTATAGAGATTAGATAACAAATATCTCCTCTCAATGCATGTTCTTCAACTAGAGCTCGAACCATAATGAACATGCAAATTTTATCAAACGGTATATGTTCAAAGAATCATAACAAGGATCGTTTAGTGAACTCGTTCCCCAAATTCGCATATTCCTAAATGTTGACGTCGCCAAATCAATTCTGAAACGAAGAGATGCACATGCGAGATCTTTTCAAAAGTAGAACAAGGGAACAAAGACAAAGTTGAAATGGTTGTGTTCATATTGAATACCAGGAAGACATTGATCTGATGGAGAATCTTGGTACAAACAGCTTTCGATTTTCCATATCATGGGCAAGAATTCTTCCCAGTAAGTGGGAATTTTTTGTTTTCTCCTTTGATTATTTTCCTATTCGATTTGAGGTTCTGTTATTTTTTGTGTTTATTCATTTCAGAAGGGAGATTTGGTAATTTGAACATGGCAGGGATAGATCACTACAGCAAGGTCATCGATGCTCTTCTTGCGAAAGGTTATTACTTCAGTGACTCTGTTGAGAATATAATGATTTCATAATAACCATCTAAATACCTGTGACTTGTGATCATCTTTTCATCAGTCATCAAATAGGAGAAGACTTTAATATTCGAATTAGTCACAGAGACTATGAATATCTTTTCTCACGTTCTACATAAGTTTTTTCCATCCTGAAATCATTTGAGTCGAGTTGTTGAGCCTGCTGTGTAACATGATCATGCAGATTTCTTCAAATATTTAGACTATAGCAAATAAAGCACGCACCTCGTTTACGTATTGCGTCTAGGCTGCAACTCCATAACAACTATACGCCAACACCCTTCAATTCTAATAACCATCTATGGCAAATATCAAAGTGCGATTATATCCTTGTTCAGTAACAAATTTAATTTAGAAAGAAAAGAAAGGAGTCCATGATGGATACTATTTCAATAACTGCAGGTATTCAACCATTTGCTGCATTAACACATTACGATGTCCCCCAAGAACTTGAAGAAAGATATGGAGCGTGGTTAAGCCCAAAAATACGGTATGCCACAGGCCATTAATTATCCCGTGTGTTGTGATTTTTATTATAGAATCTTAAAATCCAATACTTACTAGTTACTAGTCTAAGAATCCCACCTCTCACTAGGGTTCCCCATTTGCAGGAAAGATTTCGAATATTACGCAGATATATGCTTCAAATACTTTGGCAACAGAGTGAAGTATTGGGCCACCTTTAATGAGCCAAATGTCATGGCAATCCGAGGATATAGGTCCGGTATTTACCCTCCATCTCGCTGCTCTGGTTCGTTCGGCAACTGCACCAAAGGAAACTCCATTAAAGATCCACTTGTTGCTGCACATAACATGATTCTGTCCCATGCGGCAGCAGTCAACATATATCGTAATGTATACCAGGTATTATTCACAGACATTACTACCTTGTATTTTGTATAATAAATTATAAAATGTGACTCAAGTGTCTCGGTGGAAGCATTTGACATGATATGTTTTTGGGAAAACATTTGTGTTTAGAAAGAACAAGGAGGCAGCATTGGGATCATAATGAATTCCATTTGGTATGAGCCTTACAGCAATTCTGCAGAAGATAAGTTAGCAGCTGAGCGAGCTCAATCTTTCTTTCTGAATTGGTAAGCACTTCTTAAGAGTCAAAAGATCAACTGAGCTACAGCTCCGCTGAGTAATTAAGTAGAGTATCATCTATTCTTATTTCATTCTTCTCTTATACCATTCCCATGAATAGTGAATGAAAAAGGCTACAAGGAGAACAAATAAATTGTCATAAGTAAACAATTATTGGATGTAACATATCCATTTTGTATTGAAATGGTCGAAAATTCGGGTGAATTAAAAGTGGATTTGCCATAGATTGCCAAATAATGGATGGGATGCGTCTATTCAGTTTGGATATACCAGAGTTAGTCCTGCATTTCAAGTAATGCTGATAACAAAAGGTCTAATCCACGACAAATGATAAAGCCTACTCAATCCCCCAGAACATTTACTTTCTCTGTCAAACCCTCTGTCAATTCCTTTAAACAAACATTTTTGTCCCTACTCAGCTCTTACCACTCGATTTTAATTCAAACGCAGGTTCTTAGACCCTATATTACATGGATCATATCCGAAAGAGATGCGTCATGTTCTGGGATCTCTGCTTCCAGAATTTTCTAAGGAAGATCTTAAGAAAATGAGGCGAGGATTGGACTTTATTGGGATCAATCATTATACCAGTTTCTATAGTAAAGACTGCATTTACTCCAAATGCAAATCAGGAGCACCGGGAGTTTCCCGAGCAGAGGGTTTGGCTCTGCGTACCCCTATAAGAGATGGCATATATATTGGTGAACCAGTGAGTAAGATCATCTAAATTGATGTAATTTGACATCTCAATTTCAGCAAGTCTGACGAAAACTCCAAATTCGCGCGTAGACTGCAGTTGATTGGATTTATGTATATCCTCAAGGAATGGAGAACGTCGTGACATTCATAAAAGATAGATGTAACAACACACCTATGTTCATCTCTGAAAACGGTTCGTGTTGGTCTATATTTTTTTACATACCAGACAAAGTTTCAAATACTTGTTGCTGAAAATGGACAGGTACTTCCTAGGACTTGGCATTGTGGAGAAACCAAGTTCCTCAATTACCGACTTCCTCAATGATGTGAAGAGAGTGGAGTACATGAGCACCTATTTGGAATCCTTGGCAAATGCAACAAGGTACTATCAAATATATAATGAAGCAGTCGTATATATATTGGATTAGTTATTAATATTTCTCTCATAAATAACGCTATGAACAGGAAAGGAGCAGACGTGAGAGGCTACTTTGCCTGGTCATTGCTCGATAACTTTGAGTGGCTTGATGGATATACTGTAAGATTTGGACTACACCATGTTGATTTTGCGACTCTTAAAAGGACTCCAAGATTATCTGCAGATTGGTACAAAGAGTATATTTTCAATCATAAGAGACATGCAAGCAGTGCCTAGGGATAGGCATACAACTGAATAATGAAGTTTCCAGAACTAAAAACAGAGGTTCCGTGCTTTGTTGTGAAGGAAAATGGCAAATAACACTGAAGAATCTTCCAGGAACTGAAAGATTTTCCCATAATGAAAGACAGGAGATTTATTGCTTTTTGTTGTACCTTCCAGCATTGTCCGGCTTCGTTTATGCATTTTCTTGAAACTTCCACGAAAATTGAAAATTGCCATTTTCTACCGTCGGGTTTCAGATGCGGAGAAAACTTAGCAATAAAATATAGAACAAATTAAACCCATGAAAACTCAACCGTATCAGAGGAATGCAGAAAGTGAGAATTTGGGATATATTCAAGAACGGTAGCTACAAACGAACCAAATGTGAAATGGTTTAAAGATTTGATATTCGATTTAACTATATAATCATGTGAAATTCAATAAAATAGGTAGGCGGTTGCGTTGAGATAAGATCGTAGGAAATAGAAAGGAATGATTTTTTCAAGAAATTCTAAGTTTGAAAATTCTAAAAATTTTGGTTCAAAATCGATTCCAATCAAAGCTGGAGTCGGTGTTATCACGTCAAAACATACATTCTCATTTTGTAACAGCAAAAGAGTAGCTTTTTTTTTAAAAAAAAAAAAAAGTAAAGTACCAATGCGGGACAGGCAACGGTTGATTACCTATTGTCGGAGATTGAAACAGAATAAGTTGAATTTTCATCTGAAAACGTGGTGGATGCACAACTTAGGGTTCTTATTCCACCATTGAACTTCTGGTGATATCGAGCATTATTGAAACAGGAGCGGCAGGTTGTTAGCGTGAGAGCTCGGTCGACAGGAATGGTGAATCTCGCCACGCGATAGGACGCCGATGAAACTGAAGAGAAAAGATTACACATGAACATTGACGAGACAGCGGCGCTGACGCCGTCGACAATTACCAATGTCGGCGTGTCTGTGGCCACTGTAAGAGAACAGGTAGTCGCCTTCCTGTATACAGATTAAATTTAAATCGTGTAAGAAAAGGCTGTTTGGCTAAAGTCGCATTTAACTCAATATATATATATATATATATATTTATTTATTTATTTATTTATTTATTTAAAGCGTAGAATTTTGAAATTAAGGATGTTCATTCAGCTAAAATCGCTCTAACCAAATTGTTAGTCGAAGATCGAACCAAATTAAAATGTTCGGTCAAAAGAGAAATTACTTAGATAGTTCGGTTTCCCCGAATTTTTTTTTTCAATTTTTTATTCAGTATTAGCAAAAATAAATAACAAAAAAAATTTAAATAGTTTTTAAAACTAAAGAAATGATTTCTAAAAAAAAAAAATCGATTTTCGGTTCGGTTAACCGAGCTCAGCCGAAACCGAAAATCGAGCTGAACTAATGGTTCGGTTCTCTGTTGGAAAGATAGAGAGAGGCCTTTGGTAATCCTCCTTCCAGTGAAGAATTTGATACTGAATTTTCGGTTTTGATTCAGACGATTGACTAAATCGTGAACATTCCTACTCGAAACAAAAGAATCTCAATATGTGTCACATTTTAAATGTTATAATAACATATTCAAATTAACAAAATGATAATGAAAAGTATAATTATTTTGTACTATTTCCAATACTAAAATATATCATTTCAAAATTCTCTCTCAAATAATATAAAAATACATGGATAATCGCTTGTTATTATGGGACGATCTCATGAATCAATTTAATATATAATTCATAAAAAATTTATGCAAGCGTATAGAGATGTCAATGGGATGAGTTTAGCTAAACACAAGACCCTCCCCATGAAAAAACTTTGACTCATTACTCACCCCACCGCGGTTAAATATTATTCGGACTCACCCCACTTCGAATACAAAATGGGGTCGGGTAGACCCGTGAGACCCAAATTTTTTAAAATAAAAAAGTAATCTTTCTTCTCACATGACTGAATTATGAAACAGACAAGTCTCTAAATACAACATTGTGGAAAATTAATTCATGTCTTCGACCACACTTAATAATAACAAACAAAGTATTTTCACGACGTAAAGATTTACATAAAAAAAATTTACTAGCTCTCCAAAAAATCTTGACATCCCCAAAAATAAGTCATAACATAATTTAAACATATCAATATAAAATCAGCGAGTAGACAATATTTCAGACATATTCTTCGGGATCATTTTCCTCTTCATCAAGAATGGTGGGACAAGTTGGTAAACTACTTGAAGAATTAACTACAAAATTAAATAGAGACAGTACATTGAAAAAATAAAACTGTAATTTCAAATTGTAAAAAAATGTAATTTAAAGAGATAAAGTACAATAAAAAAATTAAAACTGAAAGTACAATAACAAAATAAAAATGTGATTTATTTACCTTTCACCTGACCTTACAACCATCATCGCAAGCACATCAATACCTCCAAAGTCGTTGGATTAAGTCTACTAAGATGAGGACCAACTATTCTTCTACTATTGCTAAAAGCAGATTCAAATGCAACCGTTGACATAGGAATAGCTAAGATCGTTATGGTTGAGGTGATCTACTAAAAAAATGAAAATTAATAAAACTAATACCCTAAAATATTTATATCCACATATATCGGACGAGTATGCGGCGGGTATTATAGGACCCATGACCCCTCCATATCCGGACGGGTCTGAAAAATTGGACTCGAAACCCATCCCATGACCCATTTAATATGCTCAAACCCACCCCATACACGTGGTCCGTTTACCGAGATCCATTGAAATCCATACAAGCGTATAGGGGTGGGTACGGTACGGTAGTATACCGTACCGAACTACGGTACCGTATACCTTACCGAAACTATCGGTATGGAATTTTTCCATACTGATACCGATACCGAAAATTCTGTATATCGAATTTTCGGTATGGAAAAATTTCATACCGGTACCGTACCGACACCGAAAATTTTGTCGGTATACCGAAAAAATGTCGGTATATCGAAAACCGATATTTTTTCGGTATACCGACATTTTTTCGGTATATCGAACTTAAATTTAAAAATAATAATAATAATAAATTATTTTCGGTATTTCGGTATATACCGAAATACCGAAAAAAAAATATTTCATACCGATACCGACCGTACCGAAATGTTCGGTATATCGATTTTTTCGGTAAATTCGATATTTTTTTCGGTATGATTTTTTGTATTTCGATATTTCGGTATTTTTTGCTTTGCTTGGGCTTACACCATGAGGCGCTAAATGTTTTTTTTTCCGTATGTTTGTGTATTCTCTTGTCATTAATCTATATCAATTGAGCCCAACCAGTAAAACCCTCGCCAAACCCCCAACAGATATCCATCATCCCCCATGCGTCACCTGCTCAGGCCCCTCCGCCGCTCCCGCTTGCTACGTCACTACCTCGTACAGCGCGCCAACTACAAGCCTCAGAAAGTCCAACCACCAACGTCCCCGCCGTCGCCACCTAAACCGCCGAAGAAGCCGGCAACATTCAGTCTACACGGGGAGTCATGGGAGGATCCATACAGCTGGATGTCGCAGCTGCACGACCGTGTGGCAATGCGGCACATGGACGTGTGCATGGAGCAGGAGGAAAAGTATACCGAGGCTGTCATGTCCGACACCGATCGCCTCCAGTCTAAGCTCCAATCGGAGATGTCCTATCGCCTTGCACCGTACCTATCTACCCCTCCCATCCGATGGGGTCCCTGGTAATTGAATATTTCTGTTTCAATTGTGGATTTTGTTGATATTTACTTGATTTAGATTAGATCTATTTAGTGGTCTTTGTAAATTACCCACCGGATGTAAGTAAAATTAAGGGTTTCAGACATGAGAAGTGGATAATGTTTTGAATCGGTGCAGGTTGTACTATAGGCGAGTAGAAGAAGGGAAGCAGTACATGGTATTGTGTCGCAGATTGGCCAGCTTAAATGAAGAGTTTATTTCTTATAAATCTCCATCCGCTGGATTTGATTTCACTTCCGGGAAAAAAATCGAGCAGAAGTTGCTTGATTACAACCAAGAAGCTGAAAGGTTTGGAGGTATGGAAATTTTTGTATCACGCCGTCTTGTTATGATGAAGTCACCTTCTCTAATTTTAATGATGCCATATTTTTGAGTAACTAAGCAGGATATGCTTATGAAGAACTTTCGGAATTGTCACCTGATCACCGGTATCTTGCATACACTATGTATGACAAGGACAATGATTATTTCAAATTATCTGTCAGGGATTTGAATTTGGGGTCGCTTTGTAGTAGGCCCCAAGCTGACCGTGTATGTAATGTGGCTTGGGCAAAGGATAGCCAAGCCTTACTTTATGTAGTGACAGATGACGATAAAAGACCCTTTAGGTTTGTTCTACTGAGTATACTTTTTCCCTTCTTTGCCTCTGATTGTGTTACAATACCGAAGTTAAATCGAGCTTGTTTTTTCCAGAATTTATTGTAGCATGGTTGGTTCAAATGATGAGGATATACTGCTATTGGAGGACTCTTCAAAAAATGTTTATTTGAATATCAGACATACCAAAGATTTCCAGTTTATAACCGTATACAGATTCTCAACCACTTCATCTAAGGTAGATTTCGAGAACATTTGACTGACTTTTCAAGTGTCTGGAGTTGAAATTGTTTTTTTTATTTGTGATCCATTATTAGGTCTTTCTAATAAATGCAGCAGAACCTTTATCTGGCATGACACTTGTGTGGGAGTGTAGTATGAATGCCCACTGCATCATCGAGCATCATCAAGGATATCTGTATCTCTTTACAAATGTTGGTAACCAGGGTCAGCAGATCGATCACCATTATCTTCGACAGAGTACAGTGGATTCCTCGCGCTACCCAAGGAAGTGGGAAGTGAGCATACCTCTTTATTTATGACCAAACCTTGAGGTTTTCACGTAAATTCACGATCATGAGCTTGTTCATCTTCCATGATCTCTTGCAGAATGTTTTTGCCAATGAACAAGAACTGATGATTGAAGATGTTGATTTCTGTCACTCACATTTGGTGCTTATTATAAGAGACAAAAGAAAATATGGGCTATGTTCAATTTCTTTACCTTTATCTAGTGCCAAGGTAATATATGTCTTCAATATGCAATATTTCTGGGTCCACGCTGATGTGGGCTATCTGCTTATATGTTCCTACTATGCATTTCACACTTATAAAAACTCGCTGATTCTCTTTAAAAAAAATTGTTTTTATGCTTTTTATTATGTGTTCGGTGATCACTCATGTTATTGGCATTGGTATGTGAAGCTTGTTGTGTTTATCACTATTAACTTGTCTTATGTTGTGTTTATTGACTTATCAGTTGGGATCTCGTCTCAAAGAATTCCATCCACAGTACCTGCCTCTTCCAGATCATGTATCCCAAATATTGCCTGGACCTAACTATGACTATTTTTCTTCAACGATGCGCTTTACAATTACATCGCCAGTGGTATGTAAAAATTTCACATAATGCTGGTCTTTTTTAATCTTATGCTATGTTCTTCATTCGAAGCAATCCTACAAAATTTTTTCCTTTATTTCTTCATAGCGGAAGTTAGCAACTGAGTTGACAAAGATTTTATCTTGATAAAGTATTTAATGAGTTCCGTCAAGCTAGTTTCAAAGTAATTTGTAAATATTACATATTTGTAGGTTTAGTATATTTGTTCAGTGATCTGGTGATAAAATTGGTATTGGATCCCAAAATAAAATGAATTCCATTACCTGTGGTCATCTCATCTTCTCCATTAAGCTGGTGACAGCTTTATGCAATATAATCTGGAGAAATTCAGCTGTAATGCATCACAATATAAGAACATGATGGTAGCTGAAGCTTTCAAATATTCTCGCTTGCGTTATTCTACGATTCTAAATTTTCCTCTCATCTGGTGTAAGGCTACTAGGATTGTTTCTCCGCTCCTCTTGTTCTCCAATAGTTAAACAATTTGGTTTTTTTATGCTATCAAAAAGATTTCAGTCAAAGCTTTCGACAATAAATTTGGTGCTTTTAAGGGAGAAGTGTTATGGACTTTATAGTTTCTAGTCCTATGAAACTTGTTCAATTGTGTTCCTCCTCTTTTTTATGATCAGACAGGAATTGTTTATTGTTACTTTTAATTTAGGATATTTATGAATTGATGTTTATGTAGGTGTCCAAAAACTAGATTGGTGATCCCCTTAATCTGATAGATATGTTTGTTGATGATGAAATGTCAGCAATGGATGGGATTTTGTGGACCTTAAGTTTGCAGTAATGATATTGATCCAACATTTAGGGTTGTTTGCTAATTATCGAGAATAATATTAAGAATTAAGAATGATAAGCCCAACTTGCTATGGATCCAATTACCATGTAAATATACTTTTGAGTCGGATGAATTATACACTTCATTTGGAAATTCGGTGGCAACAAATTGGTGTTCCTGATCACAGCTATTGTCTCTTCTTGGTCAATGGAGTCTTTAATCCTCTACTTCTGGTGCCAAGTTCTTCTTAAGTGTGTCATTATACCCTTGCATTAGGCCACATAATGTAACTTGTTTTTTTTCTGGATACTCCTCGAGTCCTCTATTTGCCTTATCCTTACCGATGATTTTCATCTATTTTTCGAGATGCCCGATGCTGTAGTTGATTATGATTTACTCAATGGAAAATGGACTATTGTCCAGCAACAAAACTTGCTTCACGAAAGAACAAGGATATTATATGGATCAACATCTATCATTAACAACAGTCAGAAGTCATCAATCTCCAAAAACTTCTCCAACGGTGGTGATAATGATGTCCATCCATGGAATGATCTGTCTGAGTATTATGCTTGTGAAGAATACGAAGTTTCTTCGCACGATGGTATTTCTGTTCCTTTGACCATACTATATTCACCCCATAAAAAGAAAAATGGCCAAAATCCTGGATTACTTAACGGGCATGGAGCTTATGGGGAGGCACTTGACAAACGTTGGCGAAATGAGTTAAAAAGCCTTCTTGACCGTGGTTGGGTTATTGCTTATGCAGATGTTAGGTTAGTGAGGCTTATCTGTGAATACTTTTTTAGCCTATTGAATTCAAAATTTTAGTAGTCTATGTTTCGTTGTTGCATAGATATTTCGTGAAATTTTGTGATCTTTTGTGTTCGTTATCAGTCTAGTTTTAGGACATTCTTAAAAATAGATTGCTTGCTCATATGACCGTTTAAAAAAATTGCAATCGTTCTTATGGAAACTATTTAAAACGCTTTCTAGTGACTCTGCTGTTGATTTTCATTTCCAGAGGTGGAGGTGGAGGTGGTAGAAAATGGCATGATGATGGTAGACGAACAAAGAAACTCAATTCGATTAAGGATTATTTATCTTGTGCCAAGTTTCTGATTGAAATGGACATTGTTGAAGAAACAAAACTTGCAGGCTGGGGATACAGTGCTGGAGGATTGTTGGTTGCTTCAGCTTTGAACTTTTGTCCGGATTTATTCCGAGCTGCTATTTTAAAGGTACACTCAGCTCTAAAACAACTTTATCATTTTACTTGATTTTAAAATACAGGTACTCGATACTTTCAATAACGTCACAGCAATGACAAGAGGCTGTATAATTCAAAACAATTTTAATCGAAGAATGCTCAGTGAAGGTCGACAGATCTACGCTTCACCTATGATCCCATTTTATCTGTGTCGTTTTTTACCATAATATTTTACTGAAATCTTGATGAGTTAACCATTTGTTTCTTGGTCAGGTTCCATTTTTGGATCCAACTAATACTCTTACTTATCCTGTGTTACCGTTGACACCTGTTGATTATGAAGAGTTTGGATACCCTGGAGATTTTGAAGATTTTCAGGCTATTCGTGAATATTCACCCTATGATAATATCCGAAAAGACACGGTATACCCAGCTGTCCTGGTGACATCATCTTTTAATACAAGGTAATTTCCATCTGTTTATTGTTTTTAGTTCCAGTTTTGATGTTCTCTTGTATTGTTGAAATGAAAAAACCTTTGGTGCAAGCTGATGGAGAACAGATGGAGGATAAGAATCTTGGAATTGCTAAAATTAGGAATTTTTATTACGAGTTGACCGTTATAAACTTTAGTTTGAAATATTTTACTGCTGTTAATCTATGTGCCAAATATATGTACTCTCCTCTCACCTGGCCGCCATTATAATCATCAGGTTTGGAGTATGGGAAGCGGCAAAATGGGTGGCACGGGTGCGGGAGTATTCTGTATATGATCCCAGACGCCCTATGCTCCTTAATTTGACAGCTGACATTGTCGAGGAGAACATATATTTGTATTCCAAGGAAGCAGCGATGGAGACCGCTTTTCTGATCAAGATGGTTGATTCTCAGTGATGATGCCGGGGAATCAAATATGTTCATCGGCAGCCACTGAACTGTTTCATCTCAACCCGAGTATGTACTCAGCATCTTTTTTTCAATTTTTTTCTCGAAGTTTGTCCCCGAAGGAGTATGATATGTGGTTTTCCTCGTTGAAGTTGATGGTGATCGTAGCTTTCTGGTGAATGGTTTAGTTTGATGGGTATCAGTTCTTTTCGTGTACACCAAAGGGTTGTTCCTTTTTCATATGAAACCACCGCACCTTCAACAAACAGAAGTACCATAATCCGTCAAGGCCAGTAAATCGTTTTAGTGATAACCAGATAAGATACTAACAAGGCCAAGAGCTATAAGAGACCAAGTCAAGGTACCCACAACTCATCCCTGATTTCAAGCTCAAACCTGTCGAGTCTATGAATTCGGTATTTAAAACATACCCAGTTGGCCAGTTACCAATTACCATCTCCTCTCCTGTCTGGATACTCTTCCATCGCACGCTCTCTCTCTCTCTCTCTCTGATGTGATCGGTCGTATCTGGACTTTGATACGAGTCTCGCCGTTGTAATTTGTTATGATTTTTCTGGTTCATATGGATAATGTTTGTACATCAATATCCTTATTTACCTGTGTTACTCAGATTTGTGAATTCATTCATCTCTCTGAAAACAAAGAAACAAAACAAGAATCTCTTGATTTAGGTGCGTGTCTAAATATTGGTTTCAGAGTGCCGTCTACAAATCATTAAGGTCTATATCCCATTGCAAAGTGACTAAGCTAGGCTGCAATTTTGTCACTACTTTGGCCTATTTTTCTATCCCTTTTTAAAATGTTCGCTGTACAAATAGTTTTTGTCGTGATCAAAATAAATGTTACCGTTTTGATGACTCATTATTAATATAATTAAATTATATAGCATTCATATAGATTAGTTAAAACTGAATTAAAAACTAATAATTATATTTGGTGATAAATGGATGAAAATGTATTTTAAAGATAAAGAGTAGGTTTCTTGTGAGACGGTCTCATGAATCTTTATCTGTAATTCTACCGATGTTCACAATAAAAAGTAATACTTTTAGCATAAAAAGAAATATTTTTTCATGGATGACTTAAATAAGAAATCTGTCTCACAAAATACGACTCGTGAGATCGTTTCACACATGTTTTTGTCTAAGTGAAGATAAAGATGTTACTTTTAAGAAAAATCATATCGAGCTGTCATGCAATGTGATTAATCTTTAATTTTGTTTTAACAAAGATATTATTTTATTGAAGTGGCATGTTAATATATGAATATTTGTCGGGTTATTAATGTTATATCAAAATATCTAATTCTTAAAATAAAACATATCTAATTTTAATGGTGGATAATATACTTTTAAAATTAAAAGTAAATTAAAATATATCACAAGATTAAATTTAATTTTTTTTCCCGACAAATAAGATTACAGTTATGTACCTGTACGAGGATTGAATTTATTTTGTGGAGACATGATTCCAAACATACCCCTCGGATTTTCAACCTAAGGTCGACAAAATCAACCCGATTGCCTGAGAGGCAGTTTTGTAATTTCACACAATTGATAATAAGTTTTAAAATATTATAAATATTAGTAGTATTAATAACTATTATATTTGTTATTCACGTTATCATATTTAATAACTAATATGTTAAAAATAATGTCATATCTTTTTTGGTCATTAACATTTTATCTTATAAAATCAAACACATAACATCTTTAAGATTTATTGTTTTATTTTATCCAAAAATTTTAACAACTTATTTTTAAAATAAGCTCCTACGTTGTTTTAAATAAGTTTAGTTTCAGTTGTATTTTTAAAATTTCTGAAGTGCTGATTCATTTTTTGCTGGAGGTCAGATTAGCTTTTGATAGTTGTGTCACCAAGAACATCAGTAAATCAGGAGACTATGGTGGCTTCCCTGCTGTAAGCATTTTCTTCGACCCTGTTTTTCATTTGTCAAGCAGTTAACGATTAGCTTCACCTATCCATTCTATATTCCCTTGATTATATTATTTCTTACGTTTCTTTTTATAGTTCTATGGTTTCCATTAGATTCCAATTCGAGAATGGCGAAAACAAGTTGTTACCATCGCTGAACGTCAAAGTTGAGGAATCTTGACATTGTAAGCTCAAGTTTTTCCTTTCAGACTCAGAATGACGAAAGGATCGTCTGAGTTTTTGACTTGAGAACCGAGCTTTCGCGTTAACATTAAGCAGCTCTGTTGATTTCCCATGAAGCTTGATTCTTAGATCACTGAAATGTGCTTCCTATTCTATCCTCAACAGCTTTGTCTTCCTTTCAAAACCAAACTGCAGTTTATTTGTTAGAGATGATTTTACTTGAAAACATGTAAAAGTTTTCAACCACATTGTGTGTGAGCCTTTTAAGATGTAAAACATTTGGTCTTGATCCAGTAAAGTAGCCAACTCTAGTTGTTTCTTGCAAGTTGGTATTGCAGTTATGAAATTTTTCCAACTTATCCTATTTTATATTTCAGGCTTGAAAACCTAATGAATGTATATATAATTTTTAAATTTAACCGGTGTGCAATTATCAAAATTAATTTTAATTATCTTAAACCTCATGGAGGTGGTGTGTATAATTAATCCTATATTTGATGAGGAGGAAATTTATTTAATATTTATAATAGTGGAATATTTCATGGATAAATGGGTTAAACCCGTCACTTTCTTTGGGATTAAACGGGTTGTAAATCCTCAAGGATCTAGTAAACCCAACCAATTGGCATAGTTATTTTTCTTTTTTCACTTTTTATTACAAGATATATTTTGAATACACGTGTCTTAGGTTTACGTCACTCCTCTAGAAAATTGTTGGCGGATCACATTTTTCTTTGAAGAATATAAATATAACACTTGATGCATTGTGCCCCGTGTAATTTAAACCATTTCCCAAGTTACCGGTTCGTGTACCAGAATTTCATCTTACGACACTTGCCGTCTGCCATAACCAGAACTTCAAGAAATCGACGAGAAACCGAATTCACGAGTCCACAAATTTCGAATTGTGACTCAACAGAGAGCATCCATGATGCAAGAGCGAATTCGAGATCGCTAGTCACCTAAAAAAATATATCAAGAAGAAGATACAAACATACACATATCCATTTCTTTCCCACTTTCTCTTATTAATATTCAACTATTATTATCAACAAACTCACACTAGCCACCAAACTTTAATTTCTTCGGGTTGCTCCGCAATCATATCATACATAAACACCAATTTTCTTTCATAAATACAGGCCATCTTTGGATGGGGTCATTTTGGCGTGTTGGTGACCTGTAAGCCACAATCCCATGATGCCTTTAGCAATGTTTACACATCCAAACTATGAAACTTAACTTCTAAGGAAAAGAGTATTCTATCCTAATCTAATGCATGCACAGCTCCAAACTAACCAAATATTCTATCCAAAGAGCAGCTTTTGTTTTTATGTCCAAAAAAGCGAAAAGCTGTTAAAAAAGTAATTACCCAAAAGTGGGAAACATCATGACAGAAAAGAGTGTTGCTGGTGAAGGAAGAATCTGTCCCGAGAATCTAAATCCAGATTTAGCAGTTGCCCACTGAATTTGTTGGTGGTTCAGTCCAAACTACCATAACTAAAAAGTCCCATGGGTCTACACAAGATTCCCATATTTATGCCACCCACTTACTTTTATATTCATACTTACAATTGTCTTCATCTCCTATCTCGTGGGATTCGGGCCATATATAATTAAAGCCAATGAAATAATACTCTCCTGAAGTACCTTAGCTTCTAAGTTAGACATTAGTCCGTTGGAAACTGAGGAATGAATTTCGATCCACTTCTTTACTAGATTAAAAAGATAATAATAATTATACTTAACTATATTAAAAGAGAGACACAAGTCCTTCTGTCTCCAATAAAAAATTCCATATGACGAGATTCATATTAGGCAATTTCAGGACACCCCAGTTCCAATAGGTTCATTGTGCGGAGATGATTGTCTCCTTCACAAATCGATGTAGAAATTAATGGTGAAGTGCCTAGTCCTTGATGCTAGTACGACCCTCACAAGACACACTTAACCAACGCACAACGCGATGATTTTCTTTTCATGATCCTTCGGTTGCGACCAAATATTTTTAAACTATTTCTTTCCTTTTGAGACCACTATGTTACGATTTATGAACAACACAATAACCACATAACTCACAAACCAAATTTTAATAGCTAGTCACGCAAACTTCTTACTATCAGAATGAGACAAGCTCCGATCTATGGATTGCAACTGGCTACGAAGATTCTGGTTTTCTTCAAGCAGCCGATCATATTCAAGAAGAAACCCTTCTGATTGTTTTTTCAAAGCTAATGCATTGGCTTCTGCGCTGCTCACCTCTTTAGCCTTTTCTTCGAGCTGTATCTCAAGTTGCTCGATCCTTTCTTTTAAAGTGGTCATCCCAACTTCCAGTGCTCTGATTTCCTCGGACACTACAGGCTTGCCATCCTCAAAACCTCGGCTTTGTTTCTTCGTGGCTTCCATGTTCTTTCTTCTTATGCGCAGTTCTCGGATATAATGATGCAATCTGTCAATCATCAGGCCAAGAAATAGTGAAAATCCTGCACAAAAACAATTACAATGAATGATAAATAAGTAAAAATGCAACGGGCACGGGAAAAACGAAATGTCTTGCATAGTTTAGGGACAGTGAATAAACCAAATATGACTCTGTTGATCCGAGTGAATTCATGAGCTACACAGTCTATAACAGATAACGTGATGTTTGAATTTATTATGCTCGTTTCTATCAGAGTAAAATTCTGACACTTTTCATATGGATATTATATGCTTTTTGTCCAAATCATAGTATCTCGGATTATACCACTTTGGAAAATGGTTCACATGAAAAAGATCTCACTTTTCTGTGAAACCTCTGTAAGAACTAACGATAAAATTTAATATTCTAACACAAACCTTACAAAAATAAATCTTCAACCACAAACCAGAGATAAAAGCTCCATTGGTATTCCCAAATTAATTACCATGAAAACTTGATTCAAATTAAGAAATAGAATATTAATCGATATACTTCAAATTGAGATTCAATTAACCAAACTTGAATGATTTACGCGAGAGTAATTAGGGAGTAAAACATTTATTATGGGTCCCTTCGTCTTCCAAGAATTTTATTTTGCCACTTCAAATGGTCCAAACCTCAAATCAAATCCATCGTTAATACATTTAAGGCAGTAACACAAATAAAAAAGTTCACTCCATGGATCACGGTTCGCGGAACAGTCACAATCACGTCACAGAATAATTTTATAATAAAAATAGAAATAATTATATAATTTTAAAAAATTTAATTGAAAAAAATTTGGAAAATTTTGAAAAAATTACAGAAAACCTTTCGCACCGATGGATGACAACCACCAAATCGCCGTCGTCACCGCGAAATCGCCGAAATTCGAAAAAAAAAAGAGCCATAGTTGCACAACCATTCTAACCTGAATCTTTATAGCGGCACAGCCGTTCCCGTTCCGACCGTTTCACGAGCACGATGGCGAACCGTGTCATGAATTAGCTCACGTAGCAAAGTTTTTTATTATAAAGTCCAAATAAATCAAATTACATTGTGTTTTATTTTTGTTTTTTTAATACATAAATAAATAAATCAGTTGGCTTAGTTTCTTGTTAAGAAAAACAGAAAGTTTACCCATAAGAGAAGCTTCGAGAAGGTTCTTAGCTAGGAGAACCTGATCCGTGGGATTGACCTCGCCTTCCTCGATCCAACGTCTCTGGACAGCCACCACACTGTACAAGGTGGACATCATCACGATGAAAACAGTCCCCGCCACCGTCTTCACTACGATTGGGCCGCCGCCGCGTTTGGCCCGATCCAGACTCAGTATCACCAGCTTCCTCAGCGGCGTCTTGAACACGAACACAACAATCAGCGCCATCTCCGCAAACACTAGAGAAAACAGCAGCTGCAACATCTTGATTGTAGAAGAAAATCAGATTCCAGAGTTTAGGGTTTCACTGTGAGAGGGAAAGTATCGGAGCGGGTGATCATGAGAATTGAGAAAATGCAGGCAGAGATGAAGACAACGAAAGTGAGCCAACGTCGGTTCAAATTTGGATCCGATAACCCAAAGCTTCGGGTCTTATATTTTGAATGGAGCATTTAATATCACGAGGACTTTTAGTTATCTATTTACATTCAGTCCCCATATTCCTTGAAATTTATACCGACATCCCATTTTATTAATACTTTAAATTATATTTAAATAAGTTTTCTGTTGTATACTAATGAGTTTTTTGAAAATATAATTTTTGTATTATCGATAATAATTAATATAATCATACTCACTTATTTGTTTTAGAGTAGATCTCTGGTAAGATAGTCTCACGAATCTTTATCTGTGAGGCGGATCAACTCTACCGATATTCACAATAAAAATTAATAATTTTAGCATAAAAAGTAATATTTTTTCTTGGATGATCCAAATAAGAGATCCGTTTCACAAAATACGACATGTGAGACCGTCTCACACAAAATAGAATTACAAGTTACAGATGGAGAAAAGCGTTTGTCCAAGAAACCCAACATGAACCAAAAAGCTTTTTTATCATAGGAAAGCTTAGATGTCCAGAAGAATGGAAGGGAGTAAAAATATATTTCACTGTGTTATCCACACCACCTACGTCTACTGATTATCATTAAATGGAACTTACTCAAAATTGTTGATCAAGTTAAATGAGATTAAATTCACTCAACGGGCTCACTCGGATGATTGCTCAAATTTTGGTCAAATAAAATCGAAAACCTATGTTTTCCTCTATTCAATCATAATCATTACTTTTCATTCAACAACCTATTAATTTTTAGGTTTTTTTGGTTTTTCATGTTCCTCTTGACTCTATTTTCAATTTGAGATATACACAAATACACATACATTGTAGGGTCAAACTCAAATAGAAAGATTATTTTCAAAAAACAATATTTGACTAGAATTATTTTGCGCACTCTATTTATTCATGCAGTAGCACTTATCCATCTCGAAATCCAAGTTCAAGAATCGACAATGAATGGAAAAACGCCTTAATTATGACCAAACAAAGTACTTACAACACAGTAATCGAAATTCAAATAAAGCATAAAATTGACGACCATCTATCCTTATCAAACGAGTTCTAAATAAATAACCACTTACTATCCTTATCAAACGAGTTCTAAATAAATAACCACTTACTCAGTGAATAGAGAGTTAGTTAAAGATTAACCCAACTTCAAAGTAGAAGACCAACGTTTCCCAAACTCGGGATCTTGCTGCATTCCTCGTAAACCTACGAGTGTTGGTTTGTAGGGGTACATCTTTCCGGCTGGTGGTAACTTGCTTGAGTTTACGGGACAGGAGCGGCCGGTTTCAATACTGTAAACGATCATCACGGCCTCTTTACAGATGAACCATATATCACCATCTTTTGCAAGCAATGGAACCAAACTCATGACCACATCATCGCCTCCTTCTTGCAGGAAGGACAGTGGGATGACTTTATCTTTTTGACACCATCTTTGTTTCTTGTAGTCCTCCAACTCCGTCACGTGGAGATCGTTTCCGATTAAGGTCGTTAACGCCAGTTTCCCATTCCAATCTATAGCCCAGAGGGTTCTCAAGTTGTTGAACTGAGTTTTCGTGAAACAGGTCACGGTGAAACATTCCGTCTCCAAATCCAGCGACACCACCTTTTTAGTGACCGTAGATCCAACTTTGATAATTAGGACAGTGTGGACAGCTTCTCCGGTTGAAACTACCTGAACACGCTGTTTTTTTCTGTGTCCCTCATCTTCCGCAACATCAGGAAACGCCAAGGGCCGCCAAGATTCTGACTGGCCAGGAGTAAAAACTTCACAGCTTTCTTTGCCCGATTCGTCGTTGTATATAGAAACCACTAGATAGTTTCCGGTGGATTTGACATAATTGAAGGTGACCCCATAGACATCCTTGTGATGATCAGGCAGATGGAGAACTCCGCGAGTGGCTGGGTTCCAGATGGTAAACTTTTCTGTGCCGAAACTCGTTATGAAAAGCAAGCCATCACAAACATCAAGTAATTGAAAATTTTCATCATCGGGGTTCCGCTTGGTCGGATCGTCTTGCCTCACGACATTGTGCCAATGGCAAATAACCTCTCTGCGATCCACGTTTCTTTCCATTAAGTAGCGGCCATTAATGAAACCTCGCCATTCCTTGCAGATGAGCTGGAGTTTCGCTAGGGACCTGAGAGGCAACCAGCACAAGATCTCGATGACAACTTCAGGAGGGAAGATTGGCTCCGCCGCATCCTCGTTGTCTTCGGTTTCAGCACTATCACATTCAATGATGACTTCAGACGGGACGATCGATGTTGAGGTATCATCCTTCTTGCTTCCAGCACTTTCACACTCGTTCAAATCTTCCAATGATTCTGCTCCGTTCGCCATTTTAGTATCGGCTTCACTTGAATCCTCCCCAGCAACTGCGCTTTCTCTGGTTGAATCATCGCAATCCATCCTGCTCGCAATACAGAGAGCTACATTAATTGGTTTTTTACATTTTACTCATTCATCTACGACTTATTAATCGAAATTGGTTTATACTGTTCACTTTCCTACTCATCAAATTTATGATAATTTCTTCAAATACCGAATTAATTACCCACATGATTCAATGACAACAAAACGAAAAAAAATCGTGACCTGGGGACGTCTAAGTTGGTGAAGTTTATCCGATACTATTTACTTTTTATGGGAGATGTGTGAGGAGTTCGATCCAAACTTAAAACAAAACCTTAAAAAACATCAAACATGTTGTATGAACGAAGAACATACGTCGTTAAATATAATATTTGACTTATCTCGGAAAAAAAACAAAAAAATCAAGATGTTCCGCATGAAAATATTCAGGACCTGAAAAGTATCAACATTCCTAGCTAAGTGACAATCTGATAATAGTGTGAGACTTTCTCCATTACCTGGACGACGCAGAAGAGAACTCTTTTTGATGGAGGTTCTGTTGCGATTCTACGTGATATGAACTTATCATAATCTAGTGTCCTACTACTCTAAAATACACGTTTCTCAAAATAAATTAAAGACATGTATTATATTTATCGAAATATTGAAATATTTTTTAAAAAAATATACGGGATTATATTTTTGAACTCTGAGATGTAAATCTCAAACACAATAAATATACGGTAGAGTAGGTCTTTTGTGAGACAGTCTCACGAATCTTTATCTGTGAAACGGGTCAACCCTACCGATATTCACAATAAAAAATAATATTCTTAGCATAAAAAGTAATACTCTTTCATGGATGACCCAAATAAGAGATATGTCTCACAAAATACGACCCGTGATATCGTCTCACACAAGTTTTTACCGTACGATAAGGAGGTGAATGCGGAAATTCATAATTCATAATTTGTATGTTCAAACTTTTAATAACATGGAACACAATTATCAATGTGTAGAAACAGAGTACATTGTCTAAAATATATGTTTGCACCAAAATATTAAATCGGTCCCATTTAGTTTGACCCAAAAACTTATTGAAAAATTTGAGCCCATCATTCATATAGTTGAATGAATCCAACATCATCCAAGCGGATGAGATCGATCGTGACCAATGATCGTAGGATAATGGAGCGCGGAGTGGGAGAAACTCTCAAAAGGAACAAAAAGAAACATAGGCGGATGAAATTAGGACACAACTCAACTCAACAACACAATTCTCCGCAAAATATCTAGTTTTCATCTTTAAACTATTGACATTTTTAGTCTAAAACTTTTTACGTGTTTTTCATTCCACTTTTCAACAAGTTTATTTCAATTTTATGATTGCAGATTTTTAGCCATTTATGAAAAATAAAATTATATTGAGAGTTTGTTTTCTTCAATTTCAAGCGTTATTTCAATCAATTTCAATTATTTTGATGCATGTTAGTTTATGAGATTGGATTTACGTCGTTTAAATAGTTAAAAGTTATACTTTTGTTATTTTTCATTCAAGTTAGCATAAGTAACACATGACACGCCAATAACTCAAAATATTGTGCAAAACACTATCATTACAAATATGATCAGAAACAAGAAATCACAACAAAGGCATTACATTTATTTATTTCGAATCCAACGGGAAGAAACAACGGGATAAATCAGTAGATAATAAACTTCAACACCAGGACAACACGATAAAATTATAATAAAAATATGGATGAAATCCCAAATCTTGTTTAAGCAGATCCTCCTTTAAACTTCTTGACAATACCAGCAATGTATTTTCCTTGGTGGAAAGCATGGCCCAATTCGAGATCTGAAGGCTGCCTCGACCCATCTCTTCCGGTGAAAGTTCCAGCACCATAGGCACTGCCACCTTTAATCTCATCCAACACGTACATGCCTTCCCCAAATGTGTATCCCGTGGGAACAATGATCATCCCGTGATGCGCGAATTGAGTGATCGCGGTTAACCTGCATCACACCAAATCTCTAAATAAGTCTTTTGTGGAGTGCAAAATTATCAATGGTTTGGGTTTTAAGTGGCCATGGTGGAGACAGAAATATCATGTGTGCGAATAAAAACTAAATAAAATCGAGCTCGATTTGGTTGGTTTGCACCACTAAGCGAAACCAATCAAAGTACTTTTGTTGATCGATCACTCGGACCTCACATTATTCTTGCAAGCAAAGGCCAAAGATGTAGTAAACATACGCTGTGGTCTCGTGTCCGCTTCCTTGAGATGAAGTGCTTGTGAACATGCCAACAGGCTTGCCTACTAGCGCTCCGGTCTGCCACAGCTTGCCTGTCCCATCTAGTAGTGCTTTCAATTGAGCTGGCATCATCCCGAATCTGGTGGGCATACCGAATATGAGTCCATCTGCCTCGACCAGTTCTTCGGGTGTAATCACTGGCACATCAGCACTCTTTGGGGGCGCATACATCTTCCCGAGAACCTCAGCAGGAAGCGTCTCAGCAACCTGCATATATTATTACATAATTATGCATTAGATATAAGATCAAACATGATTTCACCCCCTAAATTTCTCTAGGAGCGAAGCTCCGTCGAAGAATGACAGTTGACAGAGGAAGCTAAAGGGTTGACTTTAAAGTATTCACAACACATTAATGGAGAAACTAACCAGTTACAACAAGTGAAGGGGTGGTTGGCTATAAATTTATTCAATTCCAAGCACCAACACAAACACAAACCTGAAACAACTTGGCATCAACTCCTTTGACAGTGTCGGCCCCTTTCTTGATTTCACGGGCAAGTTTCTCGACATGTCCATACATGGAATAATAACTGCGAAATAATAAATCAGATGAAATTAGATAACAGAAATCAAGAATCTCCGGTAAACACACAAACCAAAAAATCCCATCAAAGTTTACATCTTTACAAACCAAAAACAGATCGATTTCTTATTAGAATCATCGAAACAAGTAAAAAAATCAAGAATCCACGGATTCCATGCTCACAAACACAAAACAAACCAGTTCACTAAAAAGAATTGAAAAAAGAGATCGAAATACTTACACAATGTGAAGTTTAGTTGCCATCTCTCTCTTTTTTCTTCTTGCTTACGAAATAATTGATCGTGGGTTTCGGTAGAATAGTTAGTAAACTCGAACTTGGAGTAATAAACGAGGTGAAAAAGCCTGTTTTTATAGGTGACTGGGTGACTAGATTTCACATTTTTTCACATTATATTAATTTACATTCTGGAATGCAAGGCAGCGTAGACTAATCGTTTCCCCAAAATCACGGGTTCTCTCGGCTGACTCCGTCAAGTTCTAGACGTGCCGTGGAACTTGACTAATCTCCTCGTTCATTGGCTCAAAATTCCTTATTTTTTGCAAATATAATAAAAAAAAAAAGAGATAAAAAAATTACAAGGAAAAGGTTTGTTAGTGAGGAGAAAAATAGCTTTTATATTTATTGACTGATGTTCAGATGGCGTAGGCAATGAATGAATTCGATCTACATATGGTTGATTTTGAATTATTTTTGTTAAGTAATTATAATAGTTCTTTTTAAAAAAGGATATTAATGATATTAGTTAAATCTAATACATCAAAAAAATTGAGAGTCATTAGAAAAAATCGTTTGATTTTACCAAAGTTCTAAAAAACGTGAAGTGTCCTGAAGCGCGGATGTCGAGCTCCAAGCTTTTCAAGCTCAAGCGAGATTAGCACAGTCTTAAGCCTGAAAAAACATTTTTTATTTTTAGTGTAATTGTAATTATCTCAAACCAATAAATGGATAAAATAATACATAAATATGATAAATTTAAATCTAATGCATTAATTCTCATATTTATAAAATCATAAAAATCTCAAAATTACAATCTTTATTTTTTTTTTGCAACTAGACCACATTAAAAAATGATAAATATTTGTCAAATCATTATCAGACATGCTTAATCATAATTAAAATTGAAAAATAAACATCTAAATTATAAACATAATTTAGTATTTTAAAATAAAAAGACATACCTTCAAAATAAAAAATTTAAAACTAAATATATGCGCTTAATTGTGCTTAAGTACACTTAATTAAACGTCCTAATTACGCTTAATTCGATCAAACTACAGTTTAACCGTTTTTTTCCGCTTTTCTCCGAAGCGGGGTGTTTTTGTCGAACTTCAAGCTTAAACAGGCTTTTTAGAACACTGGTCATTTTACTCAATACGAATGATTGAGAATAAAAAATATAATTCAAAATCTAAATTCATCTGCTTAAATAGGTAAAAAAAAGATTATTTTGGAATTGGATGAATTCATCTGCAAATACATTAGAGACACATGACACAAAATATATATTTTTTAAAATAAAATTTAATACGTTTTGTTTAATTTATGTGTATTATTACATAATATTAAACCTGACATGGATATGCAATTTATTATAGATTATTGCCCCATTTGACGTGTTACGTGATTGTACAGTACTTTTTTTTTAAAACAAAATTCTTTGGATTTTTTTTTGTTTGCAATTATTTTGATTTTTATTATAAAATTAAAATATATTATAGTTTTGAAATTTACTTTGGAAAATGATATAATACTACTTTTATTTTGGTATAATTTGGTCATACCAATAGGGAATTTGTGCTGGAATAGATGCAACAACAATCGTATGTGAATTTCACGTACTCATATAATTTAATTATTTGAAAATATAAATTTAAAAAAAAAACTACAAGAGAGAAAAAGAAAAAGAAAAAAAGAAATAATGCTAAACGTACAACGAAAATTTTGTACAACGATATTTACAATAATTATATCGTAAGATTTTGTTATTATATTCTGAGATTTTGCTATTATTTCATGATATTTTGTCTGTGATTTTGATAAATGACATTTTTGTAATGAATTTATTGTGTTGTAAGAATTGATGTACAAATTTGGTTGTACATGTAGCATTATTAAAAAAAAAAGTGAGCTTTAATATAGATAGAAGTTCGATGAAAACTGGGAAGAATATGGAAAAAATTGTAGAGATTAATAATAAGTTTATACCATCAAAGTCACATAATAAATAATATATTTGGTAACTTCAGAGTTTTGGTAATTTTTAATGACTTTTTCAAATGACAAACTTTTATGGATTTGATAGATATTTATTAACTTTTACAGAATTTCATAGATTTATAAACAGATTTATGTGGATTCATTTAGATTTTTGTACAATATTTTTATAGACTTTTGTGAATTTTTTTTTATGGAATTTTATAAATTTTGTACTTAATTATAACATATTATTTTTTTTAATTTCTTTAAACCAATAATTAATTGACATATATAACATATCCAGTTTGAAATAGTTTTTCAATATTTATATTAATAAATAAATTTACTTATTTAAAAATTAAATCATTTAATCCTTATATGTGTATATATGTGGGTTTGTATGCATGTTTGTAAATTTTTTAACATACATCAATTGATTAATCCGTAACATTATTTTGAATTGATAATATACATGTGGAAATAATATTATTTAAGCATTGTGTGGATATAATTTGTATAAAATATCATAGCTTACATATTAATTGAAAATGCTAAAAAGAATTTAAAAAATAATGATTGTTGCGAGGCTATTCAATTATTAAAAACTAAGCGATATTTTTTTGGATCATCTTTTATTATTATTGAATATTACATTAATTTGTATAAATCATAAATTAAAAATCACAAAATCAATTTTAGAATTCAAAATTTCCTATGATATTAAAATAAAAAATTATTAAATGAACAATCAGTCAAAAAATGAAAAATTTTGAAACTGAAAGATGAAAATATATATATAGAGATACACTTCGAAAATTTGAGAGAGTGATAGAGATAGATGAGAGGAGAGAAGATAAGAAGAGAGGTGATGTGAAGCGACAGACAGATAAATAAATAGCTTGTGTATGAGTTAGAAGTTTTAAAAATCAATCCAAATCTTTGGGTTGAATCAAATACAATTTTTAACAATTTATAGTTGTACATTAGGCTTTAATGTTTGTATGTTAATAAATTCAATGAAGTCATTAAAAGTCTATTGAAAATTTGAATACTTATAGGCTTTGATAGAGTTTTTAAAAGTCAATGTTGAATATCACTTGACTTTATAAAACTCTATGAAAGTCAATTTTGAATATCACTAGACTTCTATAGAGTATGTAAAAGTCTTAATTGAATACCACTAGACTTTTAAAATCTATAAAATTCATTAAAAATCAATAAATCTCATACATTGAATACACTACCCTAAGTTTCTTGACAAACTCCTTCGTTAAATTGTTTTTTTTTTTTTTTTTGTGCGTAATACATCCTCAAATCAAATTAAAACCATCATTTTATATTTTCGTTTTCAATTAAAAATTTTCCCAAATATTAAACTAAAGGGCAAATTTTGTCGAATAAAAAAACAGTTATTTAACCAATTTTAGATGTCTTACGTTGAATATATGTCACTTGTAACTTGTTTGTAATGTCTTTTATGAGAGAATTTAAAATCGAGAGGGAAATATTTTGTACCATTTGTATAATTTTAAAGAGTATGTCTTTTGTGATACAGTCTCACAGATTTTAACGAATAAAATCTGTGAGACTGTGTCAACCTTCTTCATATATACAATAATAAATAATATTTTTGACGTGAAAATAATATTTTTCAGTTGGTTACTCGAATAAAAGATCTATCTCACAAAATATACTAATGAGACCATTTACATACTCAATAATAATAAAATCAAATGCAACATTTTAATATGTGTCCAACAAAAATAAGTCGAGGCTTTTAAAAATTTTAAAAATAGCACACCACACCGAATAATAATGTGTCCTTATTCATTGGCTTTTATTTGACTTACAATATAAAATGCTGTTGAAAAATAATATTTAAAATATGTGTATTGAATATTTGAATGTTGAATATTTGAATGTTGAAAATAAGAGTTGTAAATATTGAAAATTAGTGTGTGATGATGTAGGTAATGATGAATTTATTTTTGGATTATTTGTAAAGATTTTCTATAAATATATCTCTCATTTGTGAAGAAAATCACAAGTTAGTAGAGAGAAAAATTTTATAAAGTGTGTAGTTTGGTAAATTTTGAGAGTTTGAGATTTTTACTTTTTACCATAAATTTTTACTTTTTCACAACACGTTATCAACACGAAGCTCTAAATGTCCTCCATATTTTTCCAAGCTCCAAAACAGAAGAAAAAGGTAACAAAAGTAATAATATTTATTTTACTGTTTATTTATTTATTGTGTATCTATTTAATATATATAATATAATGTTATTCATAAATAATAAAAATAAATTTTTCAAAAACTTGTTATAAATCCTGAGAGGATGTTAAGACGACATCCCACACTCCCGGTAAGGGATACGAAAAGTATAAAAGCCTATAAGGTTTTTAAACAAAATAACTTGTGACACCGCATTATAATAATGTGAAATGATATACATAATTATTTAAACATGACTAATATTATATACATCATATTATTACCATAAAATTATACAAATGCATACATTTATTTTTTGTACACCAACGGTAATAAACGGTAACAAAACGGCTAGTTTTTGCCCTATAAATATGATCTCACAAACACATTCAATCACTCCAACTTTCATTTCTTCTCTAAAAATTATTCTTCATCAAATTTTCGAAGAAAAAAGAAGATGGCTTTCTCAAGGATATTTTTAATTATTTTGGTTATCATACTCACGAGTCTTGTATTTATTGAAGAATATCCTTCTCGTGTGTTTTCTTTATTTTTACAAATGGATGTACTTGTTGTTTATCCATTACTTTGTATTGCAATATTCATTAACTAATAAAATGCATCGTAATTTTTTTTAGTACCACCATGTCAAACTTGACAAAGCTCGAATTCATTGCTCTTGATATTACGGGGAAAAATTATATGCCATTGACTCTTGATGTAGAAATGCATTTTGAGTCATTGGATCTAAGTGAGATCATAAAAGAAAATGGCATATCGACATCCCAAGAAAAGGCAAAAACCATGATATTTTTGCGTCGACATCTCGACGAGGGATTGAAATGTGAATATCTAATTGAAAAAGATCTCATGGCTTTGTGGAAGGGATTAAAAGAAAGATTCGAACATATAAGGGAAGTTATACTTCCGACCGCCCGGGATGAATGAAATACGTTGAGATTCCAATATTTTAAAAAAGTCAGTGATTATAACTCAGCGATGTATAGAATAATCTCGCAATTGAAATTCTGTGGGCATGAGATTACTGAAATGGAAATGCTTGAAAAAACATTTTCCACTTTTCACGCATCGAATATAACTCTACAACAACAATATAGAGTGCGTGGATTTTTGAGATATTCTGAACTTATCGCCTGTCTCCTAGTGGCGGAAAAAGAATAACGAGCTGCTAATGAGAAATCATTAGGCACGACCCACTGGTTCAACGGCATTTCCTGAAGTAAATGTCGTAAACAAAAATGAATTTAAATCTGGAAACCAAAATCAAAGTTATAGACAAAATTTTGGTCGAGGACGAAATCGAGGTCGTGGTCGTGGACGTGGACGTGGAAGTGGTCGTGGTCGTGGACGCGGCCGTGGTTTTGAAAATAATCGAGACAGTTACGTTTATAACTCATCTCAAAAGAACGTCCCAAACCATCCACAGAAAAGGCATCATGAAAATATGAGTGTTAATGAGAATCACTCAAAAAGATTTGAAAGTTCTTGTTTCAGATGTGGTACTCCAGGACATTGGACCCGTATTTGTCGAGCCACTGAGCACCTTTGTAAACTTTATAAAGAATCAATAAAGGGGAAAGAAAAGGAGACCAACTTCACTGAACAAAGTGAACCTTTGAGTGATTCAACTCATTTTGATGCTGGAGATTTTTTGATTGATTTCTCAGACAATGATCAATTTGCTGGTGAAATAAATATGTAAAATATTTTATGTACCCGTATGATAATGTTTTATCGTGTGCTATATTTTTTACATATGTATTGTATTGTATTTTATTGTTAGTCATTATATTTCATTGCATATTTTTTTTGAAGTTCAAATATGGAAAATGCTATGAACAAAGCTGAAGTTTGCATACCCGATAGTGGTACAACGCACACTATCCTCCGAGATAAAAGATATTTCTTGGAACTAAAACCAACAAAAATAATGGTGAATACAATATCAGGTCCTGTAGACTTGAT
This sequence comes from Primulina tabacum, assembly GCF_025594145.1. Lineage (NCBI taxonomy): Eukaryota > Viridiplantae > Streptophyta > Magnoliopsida > Lamiales > Gesneriaceae > Primulina > Primulina tabacum. The sequence continues at coordinate 13,880,300 of NC_134552.1, read as the reverse complement.
TAAAAGATGTGGTAAATCACAATTTTTGTTACCTAATGGTACAAAATTTTTGATCAATGACGCTTTATATTCACCACAATCGAAAAGAAATTTGTTGAGTTTTAATGATATATATTCCCATGGGTATGATACTCAAACAATGAATGAAGGAAATGAGAAATATATGTGTCTTACCACATATAAATAGGAAAGAAATATGTGATTGAAAAACTATCAATGCTCCCTACTGGATTGCATTATACACATATAAGTCCCATTGAATCAAACATGGTAGTTGATAATTCTTCAATATTAACAAATTGGCATGACCGATTGGGACATCCTGGTTCAACAATGATGCGAAGAATCATAGAAAATACACATGGTTATCCACTGAAAGACCAGAAGATCTTTCAAAATAATAAGTTTCAATGTAAATCATGTTCTCTTGGAAAACTTATTATAAGACCATCACCAGTCAAAATCCAAACTGAATCACCAATTTTTCTTGAACGTATTCAGGGTGATATTTGTGGACCAATTCATCCACAATGTGGACCATTTAGATACTTTATGGTATTGATTGATGCATCCAGCAGATGGTCACATGTATGTTTATTGTCAACTCAAAATGTTGCATTTGCAAGATTACTTGCTCAAATAATAAAATTGAGGAATCAATTTCCCGATTATACGATCAAGAAAATTAGACTTGATAATGCTGGTGAATTTACTTCCCAGACTTTCAATGATTATTGTATGTCTATGGGAATCATTGTTGAGCATCATGTTGCTCATGTACATACACAGAATGGATTGGCTGAATCATTGATTAAACGTCTGCAAATGATTGCTAGACCAATGATTATGAAAACAAAGCTCCCTATTTCTATATGGGGACATGCAATTTTACATCCTGCTGCATTAATTCGCATCAGACCAATTGCATATCATAAATGCTCCCCATTGCAGCTTGCATTTGGTAAAGAACCAGACATTTCTCATCTGAGAATTTTTGGATGTATGGTGTATGTGCCTATTGCACCACCGCAATGAAAGAAAATGGGACCTCAAAGAAAGATTGGAATTTATATCGGTTATGATAGTCCATCAATCATTCGATATCTTGAACCTCAGACAGGTGACGTGTTCACAGCACGTTTTGCTGATTGTCATTTTAATGAGAAAATCTTCCCAATGTTAGGGGGAGATAAGAAACATACCGAAAAGGAAATTACATGGTATGTATCATCATTGTTACATCTGGATCCAAGAACAAAACAATGTGAAAAAGATGTACAGCGAATTGTGCACTTGCAAAGAATAGCAAATCAAATACCAGATGCATTTGCAGACACAAAAGGGGTAACTAAATCATATATACATGCTGCAAATGCCCCTGCTCGAATTGAAATTCCGAAGAAACAAATTGAAGATACTCATGATGTCATTAAACGCCTGAAGCGTGGAAGACCAGTCGGTTCCAAGGATAAAAATTCTCGAAAAAGAAAATTCATAGAGAAACACGATGATCACAAAATAGATAATGATGTTCCTGAAGAAACACATGATGATCACAAAATAGAGAATGATGTTCCTGAAGAAACACATGATGATGAAAATGTTCTGTCAGAACCACAAACTGACGAGAATCGTGAAATCTCTATCAATTATATTAATACTGGAAAAATATGGAACCGAAAAGATATAAAAGAAATTGATGATATATTTTCTTATAATGTGGCAATTGACATCATAAATGATAATGAAGATCATGAACCAAAATCTTTTGGTGAATGTAAAAATCGGCAGGATTGGATAAAATGGAAAGATGCCATCCAGGTTGAATTGGATTCGCTAAATAAACATAATGTTTTTGGACCTATAGTCCTTACACCTGAAGGTGTAAAACCTGTTGAATACAAATGGGTTTTTATTCGAAAGCGAAATGAGAAAAATGAAATTGTAAGATATAAAGCTCGACTTGTTGCACAAGGTTTTTCTCAAAGGCCTGGAATTGATTATACAGAAACGTATTCTCCCGTGATGGATGCAATTACGTTTCGGTATTTGATTAGCTTGACGGTATCTGAAAATTTAGAAATGCGTCTTATGGATGTTGTTACAGCTTATTTATATGGATCACTTGATAGTAATATATATATATATGAAAATCCCTGAAGGATTTAAGATGTCTGAAGTACAAAGTTCAAAACCCAGAGAATGTTATTCTGTGAAATTACAAAGATCATTATATGGTTAAAGCAATCCGGCCGAATGTGGTATAATAGGTTAAGTGATCACTTGATGAAAAAGGGATATGTAAATAATTCAATATGCCATTGTGTTTTCATTAAGAAAACAACATCCGGATGCGTAATTATTGCTGTATATGTTGATGATTTAAACATCATTGGAACGAATAAGGAAATTCAAGAAGTTGTGTCATATTTGAAGGAAGAATTTGAAATGAAGGATCTTGGAAAAACCAAGTATTGTTTGAGTTTACAAATTGAACAAAAAGAATGTGAATGTTTGTTCACCAGACAAATTATACAGAAAAGATCCTTAAATGTTTTAATATGGATAAATCAAATCCTTTAAGTACTCCAATGGTTGTTAGATCATTAAACATAGAAAAGGATCCATTCCGTCCATGTGAAGATGATGAAGATATTCTTGGTTCAAAAGTACCATATCTAAGTGCTATCGGTGCCCTTATATATCTTACAAATTGTACAAGGCCTGATATATCTTTTGCCGTAAATTTATTGGCAAGATTTAGCACATATCCACCAAAGAGACACTGGAACGGAATTAAACATATATTCCGTTATCTACGAGGAACGATAGACTTGGGACTTCTGTATTCAAAAGATGCTAATCCAAGTATAATTGGTTATGCCGATGCTGAATACTTATCTGATCCGCACAAGGCACGTTCCCAAACTGGATATGTATTTACTCGTGGAGGCACTGCAATTTCTTGGCGTTCACAGAAACAAACGCTCGTAACAACTTCATCAAATCACGCCGAGATTATTGCACTACATGAAGCAAGTCGTGAATGTGTATGGTTAAAATCAATAACCCAACATATCCAAATCTCATGCGGATTATCATTTGACGAGAAGCCTTTGATACTATATGAAGATAATGATGCATGTGTTGCTCAAATGAAAGAATGATACATAAAAAGCGACAGAACTAAACATATTCCTCCTAAGTTCTTTGCATTCACCAAGGAGCTTGAGAAGAATAAATGTATTGATGTTCGTCACATTCAATCAAGTGAAAACTCATCAGATCTCTTCACAAAGGCACTTCCTACGACAATATTCAGAAAGCACATATATAATATTGGGATGCGCAATCTACGAAATTTGTGAAGAATTGTTCGTGTCAACATTAGGGGGAGTTTACGTGACTGCACTCTTTTTTCCTTACTATGGTTTTTATCCCAATGGATTTTTCCTAGTAAGGTTTTTAACGAGGCAGTATAAAAACACGTAATGAAGACAATCATTATGATCATCATCACAAGGGGGAGTGTTGAAAAATAATATTTAAAATGTGTATATTGAATATTTGAATGTTGAAAATAAGAGTTGTAAATATTGAAAATTAGTGTGTGATGATGTAGGTAATGATGAATTTATTTTTGGATTATTTGTAAAGATTTTCTATAAATATATCTCTCATTTGTGAAGAAAATCACAAGTGAGTAGAGAGAAAAATTTTATAAAGTATGTAGTTTGGTAAATTTTGAGAGTTTGAGATTTTTACTTTTTACAATAAATTTTTACTTTTATATATATATATATATATATATATATATATATATATTCAATTACGATTCACTCCATATATTACTTATATTATTTTATGCATTTTTAATTGCGCATGAGCCTCTTAAAATATAATCATATCATTTTAGTCCTTAAAAACTTTACTTGTACCAATTTTCAACATAAAAAAATTAACATAAGCAATCATACAATTTTTATAATATTATCGACAAAAATATTCTAAATCTATCATTAAATCATACATTTAATGATTTAAAATATTAAAAGAATATACGAGATTACAGATAATTTCAATTAATTTAATTGTGTCATTGTAATATTATTTATTCAAATTATCTTATTATGTAAAGTATGGTAATTTTTTTTACTAATGATTAATTTTATAAAACATTTAATATAAGGTATAAGTAATGCATGGAAAAAGCTATACAACAAGCGGCGACATGTATAATTGAGGCAGTCAATTATAGAATTAATTAATAAATCTAGGAGGTTTTAAGGTAGTATGGCTGTCGAAATGATGACACAATAAATGATATTTTGGAAATATATATATATTCTATTTTATTAAAGTTGAGTACATGATAGTAACCATTTAGGAGGGATACCAACTTTTTCTTCCAACTTTACCCTTATATAATACTAATATTATACTTTTTTATATATAAAAAAAATTCAACACATACTTTTATTTTTATTTTTATTTTATTTCAAGAACTCAAATATCAATTTAATCCATCCATAATTTGTCAAATTTCACTTTAGTTCATCGATAATGATAAAAAAGAATATACACACACGCATCGCGTGTGCAGAGTAACTAGTATATATAATGTGTTTGGGATGGAACGACCTTCTGCAGTATATTTTAAATACATTTGAGATGTTATTTTTTTTTAAATGGTTAATCAAATCCATTTTCCTAAATAGCCGCGGGATCTGTGTATTTCGGGTTAGGAGGAAATAGTGAGTAGATATTAATTGGGTTGTGAGAAAGAATTGTTAAATTTCTGGGAATGTGTTGCCGTAGATGCTTCTCGTGTGAATTCAGTGGTAAAAGGTTCCAATATCCAGAAAAATCAATTTTGTTCGGCTTCATGCTTACGCCTTTAATTTTTAGAATGGAAGAAGTTGACTTCATCCGGGTCGTTTGGAATAGGTCCGATCCACCGCTCCATCCGTCTGGATCGAATCGAATCGCATCACACCGTCAATTCGAAAACTGACTGTGAACGTAAATACAATTTTATCTTACATAAAAAGGATAACCAACACATTTTTCGCTAATCTCGAAAATGCGACAAAGAGACACCTTTTGATAACAAATATCTATAAAAACTCGAAACTCTTGGTAAAAAGTGCCGCCAGACGCCTAGACGTGAACGCCTTCCTGGGCACGAATGGGCACCTCATTTTCCTCTTTTGCGGCTTGGAAAACTTTCTCGTAGCTTTTAAGGCATGCATTTAAACGTTTTTGTTTAGTTGATTTTTCTTTGTCTTTTATTTTGGTTAATTTTATTCAGTAAGCTCAAAAATTCCAACATCATCAACTCTAAGGTTATGCTTGAATTAATGGATTTGAAACTATTTATCTACCAATTTTAAGATTGTGTTTGGATCGATGAATTATAAATCCATGAATTTCAAATATATTTATATCGTTTATAGAAGCAAGACAATAAACTTCAAACTCTACCATTTACATGTTTATATATATTTCATGTTAATTATGATATATTTCAAGTTCATACAGTTATAATGTTATTTGAAATTCATTTTATTTTGCAATGACAATTTGTAAACAAATGAAATATAAATTTAAGATTTGATCTATTGTTTCAAATAATAAAATTATAATCGAAATCCATTGATTTCAAATACATATATACAAAAATAATCTAATGATGCGCTTGTATTGATGTATCTTCATATCAAATTATATAATTTCAATAATATTTCTGGTGAATTTGAAATACACTTGAGACACGTGAGATTGTGCGTATATTGACGAATCTTCGTATCAAATTATACAATTTCAATAATATTTATGATGAATTTCGAAATACATTTGAAACATGTTTCATCAATATTATCGATCAAATTCTTCAGCAATTCAAATTTCTTCGTTCATTTTTTTTTTAAAATTTAGAAAAACTCTTGTTTCAAATAAAATCCATCCATTCAAATTTATGTAATATCTTCCTGAGAATCAAATATTTTCCATCTAAATACAACAAAACCAAAACGATCATACAATATACGGTAGTCCACTCATTTGTCTTCTACCAGAATGTGACATTGGATACGATGATACTTGGTCATAGATCTTTCGATAATTTAAGGTAATATATAAAAAAATTTAGACATATTACATCCGTCTTTATTTCTATTCGGTACAAAAACTACAATGAAAACATCTCATAAACTTGATTTATGAGACATATCTCTTATCCGAACTGATTCATAAAACAAATTATTTTTAAATATAAATATTAATAAATCGACACGTCTCACAAGATAACGCCTTTTTTTAAATGTCAGTCTTTGTTGTTTGTTTTCTCGTTTGATCATTAATATTTTTATAATTATGTCTTCATTTCGTCATAATGACGATGACTAGCAGTCATCAAATGTCAAGTCTTTACACTACTTGGGAAAACCCAAAGCCAAAAACAATAAAGTACAAACAGATCAAACAGCTGTCTTTTATTATTATTATAATTATAATAATTATTATTTTTCATTGACATTCAAACCTTGAAAATTGGAATTATACAAATTGACTAACTTATAGTAGTCTATTTTGAATTGGAAATTCTGTTACGATTGACTGGAAAATTGAAATGACAAGCTCACAATTTAAGACTCTTAAATAATATATGGAATAGACATTATAAGAAGTTGTGGAAATTTTAAATTAAGTAGAAAATTACAATATAACCAATTTTTTCCCCCTATTTTTCTTAATCTTCAGAACTAGTTTTGCAATACCATTAAAATATAGAGTATGTTTCTTGTGAGACGGTCTCACGAATCTTTATGTGTGAGACGGGTCAACCCTATCGATATTCACAATAAAAAGTAATATTCTTAGCATAAAAAGTAATATTTTTTCATGGATGATCAAATAAAATATTCGTCTCACAAAATACGACCCGTGAGACCGTCTTACACAAGTTGTTCGATTTTTATAAGTACTTCTCATATTGTTAAATTGTAAATGACCATAGTAAGAGATAATATATAATATAAATGAATAATGGAGCATCCAGCCGATCCGATTCAAACTGTCGATGGAATTTGAAATATTTTTTTTAATTTAAATTGGAATTGAATACAATTTTTCGTTCGTTAAGTGTGAAAATATTATTTGTCATGGCTTGATTTCTCCCTTCTTTCATAATTTTTGTCTTTAAAACACTCAAAAACAAAAAAACCTCATTCAATTCTTCACCAAAAAAAAAAAAAAACTCAAAACAAATTTTTTATTGGCAAAAACTTGTGTGAGACGGTCTTACGAGTCGTATTTTGTAAGACATATATCTTATTTGGGACATCCATGAAAAAATATTACTTTTTATGCTAAGAGTATTACTTTTTATTGTGGATATGTGTAGTGTTGACCCGTCTCACAAATAAAGATTTATGAGACCATCTCACAAAAGACCTACTCTTTTTTATTTATCTCACACTCAATTTAAATATCTCAACTACTATTTGGAGTCTCACAATCAACTCATATTATCATTTTATACATTTCATATATTTTTATATTTGTAATTTATATATATGATGTACTTTTTATATGCCTTACTTATTTTTCATAAAAAAAAATATTTATTAATTAAAAAGTCTAATTTTTTTTAAAATTATTATTTAAAATTTATACAATTAAAAAAAATAATACACAATGACAAGTTGCAATTGTTTCTGAAAGACCCGATAAATTTTTCGTGTGTATTAAGAAATTGTAGGATGAATGAAAAAAAACGAAAGATTTCATGTGTATTTATAGACAAAAACCACTAGTCAAATTTTTAAAATACATTACAACGATTAATTGAAAAAAATTAAAGCAAAAAATTTAAAAATAAAAAAAAAATCAAATGGATGAATTGATTTTTTAAAAATACCAAAAAAAAGAGTCATTTTTAAAAAAAATTTAAAAAGAAAAATGAGTGCTCCTTTCTGACCGAAGGAGGGAGCCGGGAGCGCCCCATCTTCCAAGGATCTCCCATTGGGAATGCCTTAAAATTGTAGCTAAAGTTTTTGAACAAAGTTGCAGTCCAAAAAACCTTTGAAAAACAAGTTTTTCTCGCCTATTATACTTGGCATCTATTCATCCAATTGCAATTTGTAAAATGGTATTTCCAAAGAATTCTGAACCATAAAATTTCTACTAAAATTAATTTGATGCAATTTTTTTTTTTAAAAAAAACTCAGAATCACACGGTATACATTAGGTATTTATGTACATTTACATCTCATATGCACAATAAAATTAACAAAAGGGGAGAGACCAAACCATCAAGAATTAGCATCTACCAACAAGTACACTAATACAGGAGTTTCAATTTTTACCGGCCTTCGATTACAGTCAAGGTGACATTGTTCGAAGAACATTTGAGTGAAGTCTTTTCAATTTCTGGAGACCTTTTACTCAAAGTAAATGCAGGTTGCCTTGGATGAGGAAGCTCTGCCATCTCATTACTCAGCAATGTATGTGTGACAGAAACAAGCAAATAACAAAGGATGTTGGAATGAAGCAGTAAATGATCACTGAGTTCCAACAACCTTTGTTGTGTTGGAATGGATCAGTTGGCACTTATGGTTGTTGGAGATTTAATAAAATAAATCTATAAATCATGTGATCAAATTCATATATCACAACACGCCAGGAATTCATGTCGAATTATCAGAAAATATAAATAACAGAAAATATGTATCAGAATCCCTCGATTGATCTAACGTCGGAATTATGGATCTTCCAAGATAACAGAGAATCGACCACCTTATTCTTGCATTTGATAGAAGAAGGAGGGATATATGGAATATGTGTGCCGTATATATTCTGTGTTATTCTCTGTGCTTTGGGGACTTAGCAGTCTTCAACCCATCATAGAAGACCTAATTGGGCTGAGTTTCTACACATAAGGTGGACTATACCTATTTATTTAATACTTTGGGAACCCATAATTAATTAGATCACTTTATTGGTCCTTCATTAGATAATTTGTCCATGTACAATTACTTAAATTATGTGAGCTCACAAAATAATTCCAACAATGGTATCAACGGCCGAACTAAATTTCAAGAAGAAACAAGAAAATATGGACAAGAAGAGTACTTGAAGCCTGAAATCCATGAAACTTCAACCTTTTTTCTGCTATTATCATTCAACTGAGCATACAGTTCTGAATCATCTCATGATAAGAATCCATAGGCGGAGAACTTGTCTTGTAGAAGATTTTTTTCCCATGCATGCAAATGTCTTTCTCATGTTGAATTTTTTAGAATGCTATTTAATAGAACAAAAAAAAAAAATTGAATTAATACATTAAGTTTTCAAAAATGACTTTAATACACTATATTTTTTTTTGTTTTGAGTCATATTTAATCGGAATGCTGACGCGATATCGTAAAATACCTATGTGAAACAGAAAATGTTGATGTGCCGTAAAAAATTATTGACTTGTCTGATGTCATGCCAGTAATTGAATCAAAATAGACAAAAATTAAAAGTTAATGTACCGAGTTAGAGTTTAAAAACCTAAAATTGGATAACTTAGTGGATGGTTTAAAAATTTTTTTTGGCATTTGAGGTAAAATGGTCTTTCATATAGTTGTTGGTTTATTATTATGTCGGAAGCAGTTACTGAATCAGTTAGGAGAAGAACCAATAGTGAGCGAACACGTGGTTGAATCTGTTACATACAGAGCTTCCCGCGCACTGGAAGCGGTTACTGGTTTAAAATTGCTCTTCAGTAGCTGAATGAGTAGTCGATTTCTTCTCTAATCAAATCTCACCTGATTCCGAGTTATACGATGAATTTCGCGGATAGGACTTTCGAGCTGAAAGAAATCGAAACGCTTCGAGGCCATACCGATAGGGTTTGGTGCATCGCCTGGAATCCAGCCTCAGGAGTCAACCGTGTCCCCGCCATGATCGCTTCATGTGGCGCCGACAAAAAAGTCATCATTTGGGAACAGGACCCCGCCACTGGCTCTTTCCAGTGCAAGGTTCGGCGTGACGTGTTTTAACGCAATGATTTTTTTTATTGATCTCTTCTATTCGTACTCTAGAGGTGTTTTCGGGTTGAGTTAATCAAAGAACTTTAATTTGGTGATAGAAGGGGTAAATTGCTGACTTTGGTTTATTGAATTTGCGAGGAGTTTGAAAGTTTTCTGTTTTCCTTGGATGACAAATGTGAGGTGAATGACACAGATTTTCTGGTGTTTATTCAGCATGTGTTGGACCAGCATGCTTCAACTGTGCGATGGTGTGCTTGGGAGAGATCTGGCAATTTATTGGCAACGTCAAGTCTTGATGGTGACATACGCATTTGGGAGAATGTCACGGGAAAATTCAAATTCACCCATGGTTTAAAGGTATTTGCATTTTATTGGATCAAGCAAAACATCATATTTGGAGTAGAGTATTAATAATGGTTTGATGGTCTATATGATTGTTTATTTATGCTTTCTGAGCCCTGTGATGAAAAATCTAAACATGTGTCTAGAATCACTACAATGCTCCTGTAAATATCTCTTGGAATGCATCTGGCACGATGCTAGCAACCTGTATCCCACGGCAACCAATATGGATATGGCAAGTTGCATTCACTCTCACTTTTATAGATTTATCGATGGTGGCAGCTAGTGCAGGACATGTTAAAATGATTCAGTGGCATCCATTGAAGGATATACTGTTTTCATGTGGCTTTGACAATACTATCAAGGTATGTATGTGTATTAAAAATAGAGTTCGGAGTGTGACAGAATCAAATGACTGAAAATCTTTGTAAAGGTGACTCTGCTTGAATAATAATTTTCTTTTTCTTTAATTCATATCACCAACATCTGCTGATGAGACATATATAACTGCTGTAGATTTGGGTTTCGGATTTGCGCATGATTAATTGGGAATGTGTGCAATCTTTAGGTGAAAGTCACAGGTAGTTTCAGAAACTGCTCACTATGTTTAATCGAATCCACACCAGAATCACGTTCACAGCAAATTAAATTTTGTTTTATTTTGCTTGCACAACACAGTCCAATATCTTGTCGTATGTTTTAATGGCCATAACGTGCAACGTATATTTCAAATTTGCTTGACGTCAAAAAATTTTGATATTTGCAATATTAATTATTTTCGAGGCAGATGTTGCAATATTATATGACTTGAGAAGTTGGGTGGTGCATAATTGCCTTAACGAAGAGTAGAGATTTTAAAAAATACCCACAAATATATAGCGGCCCTTGCCCTGGAGGACAAAAATTATGTGAAAAGTTATTGTACAGAGGGTAAAAGATGTCTGTGGACAAAATGGGTCGTACATTTTTTTGTCGCCCCTCAACGGCTCAACCCATCAGCAATATCAATATAACTTGAAACCAAATCTCTAACTTTGTTTCTACTCACCCCTTTGCACTATTGCTGCTATGATATCAAATGACTTGTTTTTCATGATGAAGAGTTTCCACTTCTTGCATTGGCCAGTTACATTGTGAGAGTGTACAACCACTGGCAAAACAACCAAAACCACATAAATTCTATCACAACAGTCCAAGCTGTTTGGTGTATTTTCCTCATGTTTCTAAATGTTCGAGGAATTTTAATTAATTGTATAAGGTATTGATTATTTAATTTGTACAGTGCTTGACTTCTAATAGCCAATTTTTTGGGGAAAACCAATTGCTATGTATACTCTGATTTTGATTTGTATTTTATCTTGGTTCTTCTCCAATGCTTGAATTTTGCTTTGCTTCATTAGGTCATAAAGCTTCTATATAGTCTTAATTGTGTACTTGTGCATTAAGAATTTTTGCTGATTGAAAGTGTGTAATACTTTTAAAATCTAGTACAACTGTTTTTATGTTTCAGTGGAGGCATACATACAATCCAGGCCTTAGCTTTTAATGCGAAGGCAGACAAAATCGTTGCCTGTAGGTACGCGTGAATCTTTTCTCGTTTCTAAGCTTACAAATGCAAGTGAAAACAGAAGTGCCAGCATGTTAATTTTTGTTTTTTAAGTACTTCCGGCAAGAACATATGTTTAGTAACTATAGAGTGCAGTTATGGTCTAGAAGTAATTTCGTAAAATTGATTTTGTAGTGATGATCTTTCCATTTCGATATGGAGTATTGACGTTGAGATGATACGATATGGAGAAAGAAATGCCGCTGGGTACGCAATGCTTCTCCATTTGTATTTGATCCTTCACCTGCACAACTGCTTAAGATAATAATGCAGTTTGCACTCAAGCTTAACTGCACCGCTGCTTAAGATGCCCATGCGGTTTGCTCTCAAGGCTTAATTTTTTCTTTTTCCCTTCTCGTGATGGATGTTAAAGAAGACTTTTTGACTTTGTATTAAAGTCTTTTTTGCTAAATATCCAAATATGTCTTGACTTAAACACTAACATTTATGGTAACAGGCTTCAATATTAAAATATTGCAGTCAACAGTCAGAAAGTTCAAAGTAAGAGATTAAAAAATGTTGAGAATCGTAGCTATTGGCACAATGTGATCAGTGATTGTGCTTATTAAAGCTTTTGAAATTTATTTTATGTCATCCATCTTACCCTTTCCATTCCTCAGAGTTACTCCATATCCCTGTGTTTGATGTACCTTGCTTGGGATTCTTTTTCTTTGTAAGGTCCAGTTGGTCGGTCTGTGGCAGCACAACTTATCTTTAAGTTTGTTTAGCTTCTAATTGATTCTACATTTAGATTATCTAATGGAAAGATGTAAAGAAAGAGTCCAAACATTTTCAAAAGCATTCGTCAAAATTGACCAGTGTGCTGTCGTGATTTTAAAATTATAAATTGTTTATATACAACTTGGTTACATATTCTTGTACATTTTTGCAGGACACTTCTATGTACTCTTACTGGTTATCACAACAAAACAATTTTTTCTGTTAATTGGTCAAGGTAGCAAGATTTTATTTATTGTTAATCTGATTCTTTTTAACCATTCTCTCTATTTTTGGTTAATTTTTTCATTTCAATTGGTCAAATATAATTAAAATTGCCTGATCTCATTTTGAGTGGTGGATGTTACAGGAAGGAAATAATTTGCAGTGGGGCAGATGATGGTGCTCTATGTTTCTTTGTTGAGAATGAAGATGGATTGGTATAAGTTCATAAATGCAATTCATCGTATGATTAATTCTCTGGATTTTCTTTTAAATAATCATCATTCATTTAAATCATATACAGTTTCAAATTTCCCAATTTCTTGGTTGCCATGTATAGGAAATGTGTGTTCTTTCTGATAAATGAGTTTCTAAGCAATAAGGTTTTGAAACACTTTGTCTCAATCTGCTAAGTGAAAATTAATATCGTAAAGAACCTCAAAATGGTAGGACGCCTGTTTAAAACCCTCTGGCTTCAGCAAAGTTGCAACTAGCAGGTCCATTTTCCAGATCCTCTGTAAATTACTATCTCTTTTATGCGGCTATCTCCACGTGATAAAACTTTTATGCTCATCAGCCTCGGTTGAAATGTCATTTTTTTCCATAAAATCATGGCATCAACTGCTCTCAGGTTAACTTGCACCTATCTAATTGAATGCTGTGCGTCCTAGATATAAATTGCAGCTGGCATTGACATCCAGCATTAGAGTTTGTCTATATTCATTTGGATCGGAGCTGAATAATCTCAAGAGTGATCCATTTATCTTGAATATTTTACATTCCTGACTTAGTAATGATTATAATTCCTTCATTTCTTCACAATAATAATATTTTTTTTGGATATTATTACAGTTTGATGGACCTACATATAAATTGCTACTGATGAAAGCCCATGCTCATGATAAGGAAGTAAATTCGGTTCAATGGTGTCCCAAGGTTAAGAATCCAACTTCATATATATATCATATCCCTTGAGATAAAAATTTTATATTCTGCATAGCTTTGTAAAATAAGTTGACCGAATGCTATGAGATATGCCCAAAAACCTCTGAATTTTTTTTTTGGGTAACATTTACATAAAGAAATATCTGCAGTTTGAAGAACCAACCTGAAAATCTATGTCTACCAATTGTATGTGTTGATGACCTCTCTGAATCATCGGGTACCAACATAAATCTGCCATGCTGAATATGATGTAATGGTTCTTAATTATCATATATTTTGATATTTCTCAATCTCAACAATCTTAAACCTCGCTTGGTTGCAACAATACAGGATAGCAAGCGGCTTGCCTCTGCAAGTGACGATGGAACAATTAAGATATGGGAATTAGCCTCTCTACCTCCTCTCTAAACTGCCATCACAGCTCTATGGTCAGGACCATCCTACTATGCTACTGTGGTTTCCGTTGCCCTTTTGTAGAAATATTACTGCAGATGATTTTCATTTTCCGGTAACTTCTAAAGAGTAGTGCACTTCCTTGTCAAGTTCTTCGAAGTTATACAGACATGCATTGCTACTTGAATTTGATGAGACAAAGCATTAAGATGGAGTTTTGAGTAAATAGATTGTCAGATGCCTTTGTTTCTCTTGTACATGCAATTAGTGGATGTTCCTTCTCCATGTTAAATATCATTAATCTTGATTAAAAACTAACACAAATTTTACATTATAAAAATTAACTATGAAGTCTATTTAAATTTTTGTAAAAGGAAAACTGCATAAAAGAAACACTGCTACAATGACGTCCAGTTAATATAGGACATAACATAAATATTTAAATTCTAAATAATACAATCTAGAAAACCAGCATAAATGATATAATGTAACCAAAGAAGTATGCTCTTCAAAACATAGGAATGATGGAAAGGTATTTGTTACTAACATGTATACACAAAGATTAAAGTAATAAATGACAATAATTCATCAAACTTTACAGTGTATAGTATTTGAGAAGTTCGAATTCCTATAGTCCACCGGCAACCAACCTTCAATGATAGTCAAGGTGATATCATTTTAAAGAACATATGATTGAAGTCTTACCAGTTTCAGGAGATCTTTGATCCATCAACATGTAAACACAAAGATTAAACTATAATATTATCAAACTTTACAATGTGTAGTACATGGCATGAGGAGTTCCAAGTTCCAATTCCTACACGCTACCGGCCTTCGATTATAGTCAAGGTGACATCATTTGAAGAACATTTGATTGAAGGCTTATAAGCTTCTGGATACCTTAGATTCAAAGTAAATGCAGGTTGCATTGGATGAGGAAGGTCTACTATCTCCTTACTAAGCATCGATAAAACAGTAGAAATATTTGGCCTATCTTTAGCAATCTCTTCAACACACAATAGTCCTACATTTGCATATCTCAATATCTCCTTTTCCATTCGTGAATCATGTATTAAAGGGTCCATCAAATTGACAATCTTTTCTTCATTCCACAGTTTCCACGCCTGCAAACATTCAGAGAGTAAAAACCATATATGCTTATCATATATATATATATATATATATTCGTGATATTATTACAGCAAGTTTAAAAAGAGGGATCTACTTTTATAAAAATTTAAGAAATCAAAATATATGTGCTGATTTAACTAATAATTTTATAATCATTTTACAAAATTCAAATATAAACTGATTTTTTAGTTAAAGTGATCAACATTTTAATTTTGTACTGCTTGAAAATTAATTTTATGAAGTAATATTACGTTTATAAATGGCATATAATATACTCTTTAAATAAGTTATTATATTAGTACATTTATGTACACACCCCCAAACCTCTCTACCCACTAATAAATGTAGCTGTTAAAATATAAAATTACTGTTAGTTAACCTCCATTAATTCTAATTTAAGGGCAAATAGTTTTAACACATTTTCCTCATTGTCCTGATTAACGTAGGATGACACCTATATTTCAGATAAAATAAGCACGGCATTTTATTTATTTATTTATTTGAATTTGGTGAGATCCTCTAATTCAAAGAAAAACTCACATATCCTATGAGACTCGGGGATTGCTCATCATTCTCGAAGCAAGCATTTCTGCTTCCACTTATAATCTCTAGCAACAGGACTCCAAAGCTAAAGACGTCGGATTTTTCTGAGAATCTTCCATGTACTGCATATTCTGGGGCCATATAGCCACTGCATCACATTAAGTCACCATAAGTGATAGAATGAAGCAAGAAAATAATAGAATAAAGCACCAAGTGCTCACTATGTTCCAACAACCCTTGCTGTATTGGCTTGATCTTCTTTTCCTCCGAAAATTCTTGCTATTCCGAAATCAGATATTTTCGGATTCAAATCTTCGTCCAGTAAGATGTTACTAGCTTTTAGATCTCTATGAATTATTCTTAACCTTGAGTCTCGATGAAGATAAAGAAGACCTCTACAAATTCCCTCGATAATGATCACTCGTTGTCGCCAATCAAGAAACCCTTTTTTATGTGATTCTGTAAATTTGAATCCAGTCCAACATTTCATGAAACACTGAACAAGAGAAGAAGAATCTTAACAAAATCCAATGCTTTGTTCAGTAGAATTGACCTTACTGTTATTAATCAAGATTTGGGATATAAAGCTGTAACATGGATCATACTTTCACCTATATTTTATGCTACATCCTAAATTACATCTACATTTATTTTATGTTGAATAGGCTAAAAACTCCATAAAACCACCTGTATTTGTAAATTGATCTCTGAAACTCCTTGGAGTCATTTTTTTCTGGTATATTGCTTCTTGTGCCTCAATATATAAAATTATTATCCAGAAATTAGAGTTCTTAACAACTGAATTTATCCTTCTGAATGTGATAGGAACATAAATATGTTCCTTTTATAAATTCTTTTTCACAAAAATCTCTCCAAACAAATATTTGAACTTTTGAGAGTGTTATAAGATGAATAAGAAACATTCATAATAATATTATTTACTTTCGAGTTTTAGCTAACTGATCTTTCACAATGGGGTTTAATATAATATCTTTTGGTATAACGGATGGGCTTCCTAAGCAGCTAACACTTGACATATTAATTGGATTTTCATTCCATTATAAGACACATGACAAACATTCAGACAGTGATATTGTCACCAAATCAGAAGAATGCATCAATTACTCACCAAAGAGATACGCATCCAAGCTCCCATTGGGCATGTATTCATAAACAAGCATATTTTCTTCACCCTCCACACAGCAACCAAGCAGTCTTACAAGATTCCGATGCTGAAGCTTAGAGATCACCTCAACCTCATTTATCAACTCCTCCACTCCTTGACTGGAGGATCTTGAAAGCCTTTTAACTGCTATTTCTAGTCCATTTGCTAAAATCCCCTGCACACCAACCCATCACCTAATTATTTGATCAATATATGATAAAAACCTTAAAGTTTATGTACCTTGTACACTGGACCAAAGCCTCCCTGTCCTAGTTTATTGCTTATATTAAAGCTGTATGTTGCATTTGAGAGCGTCTCAAAGTCAAGCAATTGAAACTCCTCCAGTTTAACTCCGCGCACATTATCTTTGATCCCGGTATCTTTTGAATACCAGGAGATGGCTGGATACCTTTCCGAACCTCGGATAGTGTTTTGCTTGCTTCCAGCTAATATATATTCGTCAGAAAATTCATAGACCAAGCGAAAATGTTAGTTATTGAAATGATATCTAACAAAGAATTCGTTGTAGTTATATTTTTATTAAGAAATGTGTTTTTTGAGTAAATACCTCTACACTTCCACAGAAAGTATGCACATAAGGGAACAATTATCAAAACCGGAATTATTGTAGCTGCAGCGATTGCTTTGTGGTCAAGAACTTTTTTGAGTTCATCTATTGCTGATCTAAAAGCTAGACAATGAAGAATGTAGAAAAATCTAAGTTTTGAGACTAATTCTGCGTTGAAATTAATATTCCTGAACTAAAATGAATTCAATTTTTTAGCAAAAGGAGGAGAATTCATACCTAATTCTGAATCTGCCAACCTAATATACAAGTCTGCGCCACCAGTAGGAAACTTCTGCACGTCGATTAAGCTTTCAGTCCACAGCATACACCCAATGCCTGCATGATATGCATAAGCTAAACAAGAACAATTATTCAAGCATCGCATCCTACAATCTGGATCTAAAGTAGGAATCCACCTCAAATGATCAGGAACTTTCACTGTTTCCAGTCTCAAAAACCCATCTTTTCCCCCCATTTCACCCACAGCAGAGTTCTTCCCACACTCGAGCAGAACCCTTCTCGAGCATCCACTTGTCCAATTTCCTGCACTCCATTCCTTGTTGTTTTTTGGTTCAAATCCAGGCATACATGAGCATATCGGTCTCTTCAGAGCATTACAGCTTCCAAATGGCCCACACTTACCATATACATTACACTCAGTCCGAATCGAGGACCATGATACTTTCCAATCTCCTGTTTGATCATCCCTCATCTTCTCCTCTAAATTCCCAGATGCATTCAATTCATAATACAGTAGAGATGAATTATAAGACGTGAAGGCCATATATGCAGTTCCAGGATTACCATTTACAACTTTGATTCCACGCCGATGAAAAGATTTCATCTCAGGTATCCCGATGAAAACTTGACCGTCCCAGGGACCGCTTCGCCAATAAGGAGAGCTGTCTAGCCACACGAAACATTGAGGAATCTCAAGAGGTTCAATTGTAAAGGTGAATCGGCCAGGCGCTGGATCAGAAGGGCTTCTCCATGAGGTCACTACGTTTTTCTTATTTGTAGTTAAATCAGTATAAATTTCCAGATTCTCAATAAATGAATCGGAAGCATCTAGGAAACTTTCCCAAACAATTTTACCATTTGAGTTATCTTGTAACACCAGGTTCCCTGTATCCAAAAGCTGAGCACTTGAATTCAGGATCGAATTCGAAACATTTGGTGACCATAGTATCTGCTTTTTCCCGTCCAAGATCACAAGATTTCCATCTCCTGAAATAAGCAACGTTCCGTTTGCATCATTCAGAGGATTCTCTCTATTAGCCACCCATATCACAGTCATCACTGGTATATTGTACATTATACCAACATATCGGTAAGTGCTATTAACTGGGGTGAAGAAACCCAATTTGAATTTCTGCCCATTTGAAACCAAAGTGTCAGGGTCTCGAATGGATTGGTTGGCGCTTATGGTATCAACGGCAGAACTAACTTTCAAAAAGAAACAAGAAGATATCAACAAGAAGAGTACTTGAAGTTTGAAGCCCATGAACTTTCAACTTTTTATGCCGAAGTTTTTGTATCCACAATTCAAGCTCGAAGCCAGCGCCGCAAAATGTGGAAAATTAATGGAGATCGATGGCATGAGTCAACCAAAGAAAGTCGGCCGTAGTTATATGCGGGCTCCATGCTGATTAATTATATCGCTGCGTATCTTGGTTGCGATGGCCGAGCGGCGACGAATTTGCTGCGGGGAGAAGCTCGAGGATTCGACGGATTCCTCTTCTTTGGCTTCAAGATCGAGATTGACGACAAAAGACAAGTGCATACAGTGGATACTTACGAATAATGATAGAAAGTAGAACAAATATCGTA
Source organism: Primulina tabacum (assembly GCF_025594145.1). NCBI lineage: Eukaryota > Viridiplantae > Streptophyta > Magnoliopsida > Lamiales > Gesneriaceae > Primulina > Primulina tabacum. The sequence continues at coordinate 13,860,798 of NC_134552.1, read as the reverse complement.
CGGACAATTACATAGTTAGATTTTGTTTTAATTATTTTATCATATTTAATATTTAATTTATCATAATATTTTAATAATATATTGAATTTTTTTTTATTTAAAACAAATTGATGCATAAATCTGATTATACACATAAAATTAATCATTTATTATTTACCTATGGTCGATGGCTACAGTAACAGGGTGTGTCCATACTTTCATATCATAGAATTTTATATCATTATCATTTTTTATAATAAATAAATCGTTTATTTAAAGAAACATTTGTATTTTTAATGATGTAAATTGATATATTTTTAGTTTTAAGCTAAGTTTGGTACGAGAGATCAGGTGAGTTTATAGTTTTTAACCCACCTAATCCAATGTTTGATATGATTTTTATTTAACCAAGTCAATATATCCTATAAATGATTATGTTATATTAATTGGGATAAAATAATCACTCATCACTCCCAGGATTATTTATCCAACTTTTAATCTATCCTATTTTTCCAATTTTACCCTTCTGCTATATTCAAACTTGCCACCACCGACCGCTGCCGCCGCCGTCGGTCGACAACCGTCAACGACTGCCGGCCGCCGTCGACTGACAGCCGAACGCCGGCAGACCGCCGCCGCCGCATGTCGACCGCCGGCCACTGGTCACCAGACCGCCGCCGCCGCCGAACTGTTCAATTCATCAAAAGATTCTTAATTATCACATTCTTAACAATCATGTCAAACATAATATTATTTTATCATTATATATTATATTTCTACTTCAGTCATTCTTTTTATCATTTCTTTTTTAATCATTTCATAATTTTATCATCCAACCAAACGTAGTTTTAATATATAAATTATCGAAATTTGATTTTTCATCAACTTATATATTTTTTTGCTTGAAATCATTAAATTAATCGAATACTACTTATTTGATATTGATATTTTCTCGTATGATACGATACATATTAAAATATAGATAAATAAAAATTAAGTGAAACGACATACTTTATTCCTTAAATTGTGAAATATTAACTCAAAATTAAAAGAAAAGACTTCCTAAATTCTATTGTGTTGACATGGAAGTCATGAAGAGCGAGATGATGTGCGAAATGGTTGGCTGATTTTTTGCGATGTCAGAAAACAGTGTAGGCCATATGTGATGTGGACAAATATTTTTAAAATATTTTAAAAATTATTTCAATAATAAAATAAGTTTGAAAATTATTATATAAAAATATTTTTACTTATAAAACACTCTTTCTATTAAAAATATCAAAAAATACATGTCGATTATTTTTTAAAAAAATATACTTAGAGAAAAACACATTAATTAAGATTATTTTTGAATTAAACTATTAGTTAATTTTTATGTTTTATGATTTTTTATATTAAAATTACAACTGAAAGTTTTAGGATTAAATTTTTACCATAGGCATTATCTCATTTTATTTTTGTAATTTATCGTCAATATTTTATGTTTACCCACACACACACACACACACACACACACACACACATATATATATATATATATATTACATATTTGACAAAAAATTGTGTGAGGCGGTCTCACGGGTTATGTTTTGTGAGACAGATATCTTATTTGATCATCCATAAAAAAATATTACTTTTTATACTAAGAGTATTATTTTTTATTATGAATATCGGTAGGGTTGACCCGTCTCACAGATAAATATTCGTGAGATCGTTTCACAAGAGACCTACTCTATATATTTATATTTGATATCTTAACAAAATAAAATTGTATATATTTTGATATATTACTTTTAAATAAAATCAAATAATTTATAGATTATTTGATACCGGATCCAGTTAGTTACATAATTTTTTTTATAGAAATTATTAGAAAATCCATTAAGAAATGTTCATATTAAAAAAATATATATTATTTTTGTAATGCCCGAGATTTTATACCGTGTTAAATTACGATTATTGATTTTTAATCGAGATAATTATGAAAGGGCTAACCGAGACACGAAATGAGATCGCGTATGAATTGATGTGCGAGGACAGTAGCATCGGCGCACATGCGTCAAACAGGCAGAAGACCTCGCGCATATGCGCGGAAGATGTCGGCGCATATGCGCGAAGCCTATGCGAGTAACTCCAGAGAGTCTCGCGCATATGCGCGAGGCGATGTACAGGATATGCGCGGAGACCGAGTGTCTCGCGCATATGCGCCGATTGGGGTCGCGCATATGCGCGAGACGTGTTTTATGAAGGAGTGAGCCACTTGCCTTGCATGCACGAGATATGTATGTATATATATAAACATACAAACGTTAATCCTCAGAAAAAAAAAAAGAAAGAAAGGAACGGAAGAAGCAACTTCTGATTTTGATCGAGATTTACGAAAAATCCGTCCGTCTGTTTTTGAATCCGACTTCGGTATTGAGTTCCTATCAACGCAGGCTACAACTGGACGTAAGTTTTGTTACGTTTAGACATGTTCTGAAATTATGATGTTGTCAGAATTAAATGAAATTCATATATGATGTTCTTGACATGTTAGACATCATAGAATCGAAGTCAGATTAAAGAATAGACTGTTTATGAACTTGTTATGAATTTCAGAGTTGATTTAGTTGAGATTCTATATTAGAGTTGTGTTATTATTCAGATTATGAGTTGTACTGATACTGGTTATGAGTTCTGGTATTATATCTGTGATGTTGAGATTGACGGGGTATCAAGACTGTATTGTTATGCTGTCGAAACATCAGTAGATTGATATTGATCAGATTCAGTATTGATTGAGATTGATCAGATTCAGTAATGATTTCGATTGTATCGTGATATCATTGATATGAATTAGATTGGACCTTGTGCATATATGGATCAGATTATGTACTGATTTGAGTATTGATCAGAACAGATTTTGAATTGAGTTATATACTGATATTGTAATTATGCAATTGTCATTATCAGATTGATATGGACAGACTTGACTTCGAGACTTCGTCTTCGTCAGAACGAGAAGATAAAGGTATAAATAAATGTTGATTCGGGATTGCACAACTCGAGTTAGGTTTGACTTGAGTTTCCCAAAATCACATACTTTACTTTATTGCATTGATATTTGCAGCTTATCAGATTGATATGTTTAGTCTATTGAATTATAGCAGAGCCAGAGTTTGAGTCTAGGGCAGATCAGCCTAGCTAGGGTAGAATCGCCGAGTCTTTGTCAGAACCGCGTAGACTCTAGACTTACGGTGTATCGATGAGCTTAGATGTAGATCGACGTCTATTGTAGACATTCGATACAGCATACCAAAGTCTAAATTAGATCGGGATCCCTAGATTAGAATGAGAGATGAGCCGAGTCTTAGATATCGAGACTAGAACTTGATTTACAGATCCGTATTGATTTATGTTTCGTAGATTACGATTCATGTTTTATTTACAGACTTGTATTGATACATGTTGTTTGATTATGCTACATGTGATAAGATATAATTCATGCTTTTATGTTAATTCAGTTAATTGCATGTATACATTATGTATACTGGGATTTATTCTCACCGGAGTTATCCGGCTGTTGTCTTGTTTGTATGTGTGCATGACAACAGGTGGGGAAATGATCATGGTCAAGAGGATGATGAGTGATCGAGATTAGAGTGGTGATTCCGGACTTGGATGTAGATTTGGTTTAACACTTGAAAATTAGTAGTTGAACCTTAGATTAGTTTGAACTAGAAGCATGTTGTACAAGATTTGTATTATTATACTGGTTTGTATAATAGATTGATTCCATTACCTTCCGCATTTTAAAAAAATTTTTAGACCCTGTTTATCTCAATTGATAATTAAATCCCAAAGATGATTAAGAAGATGATTAGCGTCCGGGTCCCCACAACAGGTGGTATCAGAGCGATAGATCCTTTAGACTGAGATAGAAGAGAATGAGCGAGGTAGATTGAGTTTTTCTTTCCTTGCATGTGATTGCTAGCATGAGAATTATTTTAATGTTGATTGACATTGTGTATGCTAGCATGAGATTATGTTTTACTGCTTTGAAATACATGGTTACCTGATTATCTGATTTGAGTTGGTATTATGTATTATTGAGTATGAATCAGATCTGATTCATGATCAGCAGTAAGATGATTAGAGAAAGATTGGAACAGATTTGTAGTATTTGGACACTAATGTTTTGATAAGTAGATATACCTCCACGGAGAATTCCAGAAAGGGGTAGTGCTTCGACTGAACAGATAGATGTATCAGAAACTCAGATAGAAATACAGTTGAAAGAATTTCAGTTATTTCAGCCGCCGATTCTGAGTGGTACCGAGACGTTTGAAGATTATGAGAACTGGTTTGATGACATAAAAATACTGTTTGATTTACTCGATTATTCAGATGAGCAGAGAATTAAACTGATATTCCACCAGTTACGAGAGACTGCCAGGAGTTGGTGGATTACAAGTAAAAGAATGCTAGAACAGAGAGGTACAGTGATTTCGTGGGAAATATTCAGAACTGAATTTTATCGAAGATTTTTCTTCGTTTCGTACCAGGAGGACAAGAAAGCAGAATTTGAGAATTTGAGACAAGGCCAACTGAATATTGAAGAATATGTTGCGAAATTCTCTACTCTACTGCGTTTTGCTCCTAATGTAATTGGGAATGATGAAGCTGTAGCGGATCAGTTCATCAGAGGATTGAACTCGGAGATAGTTGCATTGATGAATATGCAGCGACCTTATCATTTTGCTGATGCCTTGAGTAAAGCGAAGAGAGCGGAGGCGAGTCTGATTAGATAATTAAAAAGGGTGTGTGCGATGCAACCCCAGACACAACAATCCCCTCTCCGATTTGATCGCGGCAGCACGAGTGGAAAGCAAGATTTGCTGAAAGCTCGAAAGAAACCATTCAAGAAGTTAGGGAGCGGACTGAGCGGTTCAACTAGCTCCAGTGGTTCCAGCCCAAGTTATACTGGAGTGTATTGCAGGATTTGCGGAGGGAGACATTCCACAGAGCAATGCCAGGGAGTGACTGGTAGTTGCCATATTTGTAGACAGCCGGGACACTTTGCTAGAGTTTGTCCTCAGAGAAGTTCCCGAAGATTTTAGGGAGCAGAATATCGAGGAACAGACCCAGAGCACACTTGATGATATAGTGGCAGGTACTGTTACTTTATGATTATATTGCATATGTATTGATATATACTGATGCATTTCCTATGATTATCTTTGACTGAGTTGCATTGATACATATGGTATCTGTAGGGTCTGTATTGCTGTAGTATTAATCTTTGTACCTTCTGGGAAAGAAAAATTGATATCAGAGATTTCTGTGATATATTGTATACTACAGTAAGATGAGAATGAGATCGAGTTAAATTATGATGTACTTGTGTTTTCTGATTTGATTGCATTATTGACATTAATATGCTGAACAAGTACAGAACTATTATAGATTCCTTTCAGAAGAGTATAAGATTCAGACCAGATATGGCTGATGAGTAGAGATTTCACGATAAGGATTCTAGATTTAGAATTCCTTTGATATCTGTGTGTGTCTATGACTCGATCGATACAGAAAGGAACATATGGTATCCTTATGTGTTCAGTAGATGTACTGAAATCGAGTCTAGCATTGGCAGATTTGCCAATGATGTACGAGTTGGCTGATGTTTGCCCAGATAAGATTTCAGATTTGCTTTATATCAGAAAGATAGATTTCAGAATTGAATTGAGACCAGGTACTATTTGTTTTATCAGAATTCAGTACAGAATGATATTGAATGTCCAGAATGACACTGAATGAATTGAAAGAATTAAAAGATCAGTAGAAGAGTACCGACCAGGAGTTACCTCTGATTTAGTGTTTCTCTTTGGCATATTTCAGTATGTTCAGAGATATTCTAATGATTTCATGCTCGTTGTATCTATGATATTTTGATATATTCGCAACATCTGATTGATTGAATCGAATAACTGAAGATTGAATGGGATATTCTAAGAAATGTGATTATTATACAGAAATTTTTCAGATATGAATTCTGCTTGAAACAGATTGTATTCAGAGTATGCGATATCTGAAGTTAGTATACCGATTGTTCTTGACACAGTTAAAATTGTGATCAGTGACTGAGAACGATACCGATATCAGAAATATCAGAGAATTTATTTGGTCAGAGTGGGCAGATTATATTATCCGAGTATGTTTTGAACTGCTTGAGAATTGTTAGCTTCTAGATCAGTATAGATTATTGATATTCCGAATCTGATTTGATAGTACGGTTATTCTGAGTCAGTATGTGATACAGATTATTCAAACCGAATTAGAGCTGAATTCGAGAATTACGGCAGTTCAGAGATTTAATCAGAATGTTCAGAACTTAATTTCGATAATCAGAGCAGAGCATCGATCAGAGTGACAGATATGTCATTTGGTCACGTACAAACATGACCAAATGACACAGATCGATGTCAGAAAAGTGGTCAGAATAACTAGAATGCCGAAGTAGAGTATATCAGATTGTGATTTTGCTTGATTTTGTGCTTTTGGCAGAATGTATAGCATGATTTTATCTATGGTTTATAGATTGACGGATAGTTGGAGTGAACTATCTAGATACTGGAGGATATCCAGGAACTGTAGTGCTGGATTTTCGCACTAGTAACCTGATGTCTTATCACTTTATGAATTATTGTATAATGATAGCTATCAAACGAGTATTGAGATAGCTACAGACGAGACATTGTACAGTGAGTACGGCAGATTTCCGCTGAATGGGAATGATATTACGGTGATATCTGAGATTGAATTTGATAAAAGCAGAAATCTTATAAAGAAAATGAAGCTAATTCAGAAAAGGATGAACACCAGCTTCGAATGAACCAATTTAATATGCCGACGTCGGATGGTGACGATGGTATTTAAAGCCGAAGATTGAGTAAATCCTTGACTGGGATTGTAAGGACCGTGTATCGTAATATCGTAAATCCTGTGTGATTAGCGATAATTCATGAATTTGATATGTGATTATACATTTGATGTATATTATGACAATGAAATTGAGAAATGAATATTGAATATGACTTGACGTTGTAAGAGCTCGAGTAGAGAAGCCGGACGCCAATAACTACAAAAATCAAATAATTGTACAGAACGTGTGGCGCCCGGGCGGTAGAAAATGACCGCCCGAGCGCCAGGGTTGAAATTTGCGTATAGTTGGGCAGAACACTCCGCGCTCGAGCGGTAATGTTTGACCGCCCGAGCGCGGCATAAAGATTTCTCGGGGACAGAATGTCTCGCGCTCGAGCGCGAGAATTCTACCGCCCGAGCGCGAGAGCGGTGGTGATAAGAATGAGATTTCTTCTCTTTCTTTCTTCATTTCTTATACGATAGTTCGAGAAGAAAGTTCGAGAATTCGATTTCTTCCGTCCAAATCGACTTCGAAACGCTGTCGAAACGCGAAACAAATTATATATTTGTGATCTTCGCGTCGAGAGCTTCTGACTGAGGTAATTTTCTTCTAGTTCCAACAGCTCGAAATATCAAAGTGCTGGAACAGCATGTATTTGAAGTTGAATTTCTGATATGTAGTAGAATAACCGACAAGAAACTTGTATTCGAAGTCGGAATTGAATTATGATATGAATTTGATTTGATATGAATTTTTTAAGTTTCAAATGATATTTGAAACTCATATTAATGATTTTGGAGTATGTTATCGATTGGAATGAGTATGTTATTGATGTAGATAACGTGTAATATCAATATCTTCAGACTACATCAACTGGAAACGAAGAATTGAGGTATGTTGCGACCAGGTAACACACGACATGTATCTGTATTATATGATATATGTCGGATTGATTGGATTGATTGGAATGAGATTATGTGTCTATATGTCTTATTTGTTGATTGATGTGGCATACATGACATTGAGATTGAGATATCGATGTATAAAATAAATGTTTTGTTAACACACATCATTTTATGCATACATCGATACATGACATGCACGTTGAGCTATGATCCTTGGATACCCTGATATGATTTGATTGGATTCCGGGGTTTGTGAACACAATCGCTATGCCGGTATTATATGACCCGTAAAGCATAGACAATTGTGGCCCCATATGATTGGATATGAGATGTGGGATTTGATGGCGCTTTGCCGACGCTATCATACGTGTATCCCATATTGGCCGGTGTGCCAGCTCGAGCATTGATTTGATAGCGATTCGATTGATTCTGACATGTGCTCAGTGGATGGGCATTTGACCCGATACCTCCACGACATACATGCATTGCATACCATATATCATTGTTTAGATATCTGTGGTATATATGATTGGTTGTTCCATACGGAGCTTTGCTCACCCCCAAGGGGGGCTGTTGTTGTCTTTGTGTGTGGACAATGGCAGGTACTCCAGGATATCAGGAGACCGGAGAGAGTACTTCTGGAGGGAGCCATAGCTTGGGCTGAGGTTTTCTGTTTATGTCTTGTACCCAGTATATATGTATATGTATCTATATACCGGGGCATGTCCGAGGATATGAGTTGTTTATATGTGATTGGTTTTTGATTTCGTGTGGGCATGTTTATGACGTGAGATGAAATACTATTTTTAGTATTCAAATGAAATGATTTGGGCTCATTGTAAAGAAATTTGAAACTCGTTTTCCGCTGTAATTAGTTAACCCTAATCAGATTGCTTTGTAATAACGATTAGGAGCTAAGGGCCCCACACTAGATGGTATCAGAGCATAGCTGGGAATGCTCGATTGAGTCTTGTGTACACTTGAATAGGCACAAATGAATTGTGCGTATGTGTTTGAATTATTTGTATTACCTGCTCTTATTTGATTTGAATTGAGTAAGTATTTGCTGAGATTGACGATATGAGATGATGAGATTATGAAATTGTGATATTCATCTTTTGATTTGTAGATGGATCCCACAAATGAAACTGCGAGTAGCAGTACTGAGAGGATTGTTGGACAATTTGAAGGATTGTCCATGGATGTGGTGATGGCTCGATTCCAGGATTTGAAACCACCGAGGTTCTTTGGCACTGAGAGTGCTGAAAGAGTTGAGGCCTGGCTGAAAGATATCGAGCACTTGTTCCATATTGTTGAGTATTCCAAGGCTCGGAGACTGAAACTTGCTCTTTATCAGTTGAAGGACCGAGCTAAATCTTGGTGGGAAGCCGCTGAGATTGGATTGAAGGAAGCCGTGATTGAAGTCACATGGGATGTCTTCAAGGCCCAGTTTTTGGAGCAGTATTCCCCTCCATCCTATTATACTGCTCAAGAGAATGAATTTAATAGTCTGCAGCAGGGAACGATGACTGTTGCAGAGTATGCTTCGAAATTTTCTACTTTGTTGAAGTATGCACCTCACGTAGCTGGGAATGCGAAGGCAAAATATAACAGGTTTGTGAATTGATTGCATCCTGCTATATATACTTATGTTGTTTCTGAGTTGCCTACCAGCTACGCAGAGGCAGTTGAACGAGCAAAGGCAGCCGAAGCTGGACTAAGGCGAGGAGGTCTACAGTATATTCCTCCACCTTAAGTGTCAGCTCAGCAGCCTGTCCTGCGACTCAGAATCAGGAAAGATTATTTTGTCTGAAAAAGTTGTGCATAATTGTGTATTGATATATGAGGATAATGTGATATTTCTGAATTTGATTGTCCTCCCAATGCACGACTTTGATTGTATTGTTGGCATGGATATCTTGACAACAAATCGAGCTACTGTTGATTGTTGTCATGGAGTGGTTCGATTTCGACCGATTGATGGACCCAAGTGGAATTTTTATGGCAAGGGTTCCCAAGCCAAAATTCCATTGGTATCTTCCTTGGAAATGTCCCGATTGTTGACTAGCAGAGATGAGGGTTATCTTATCTACGCTATTGATATTTCGAAGAAGGAGTCTCCTTTATCTGAGATTCCTGTTGCGAAAGAATTCCCGGATGTATTTCCCGATGAGATTCCTGATTTTCCTCCTCATCGAGAAGTTGAGTTTAGTATTGATCTTGTGCCGGGGACTGCGCCTATTTCGAAAGCTCCCTATCGCATGTCATCTCTGGAATTGAAAGAACTGAAAGAACAATTACAGGATCTTCTCGATAAGGGATATATTCGACCGAGTGTATCACCTTGGGGAGCTCCAGTTTTATTTGTTCGAAAGAAAGATGGTACTATGCGAATGTGTATCGACTATAGGCAATTGAATCGGGTTACTGTGAAGAACAAGTACCCACTTCCTCGTATTGATGACTTATTTGATCAGCTTCAAGGTGCTTCTGTATACTCGAAGATTGATCTTCGTTCTGGGTATCATCAAGTACGAGTTCGAGACGAAGATGTGCCCAAAACTGCTTTTCGTACGAGGTATGGCCATTATGAATTTCTGGTTATGCCTTTTGGTCTCACGAATGCTCCTGCTATCTTTATGGATTTAATGAATCGTATCTTTCGAGAATATCTTGACCGATTCGTTATCGTCTTTATTGATGATATTCTTGTATATTCGAAATCGAAAAAGGAGCATGCGGAACATCTGAGACTGGTACTTCAAACTCTTCGTACTAGTCATTTATATGCCAAATTGTCCAAATGTGAATTTTGGATGGACAAAGTGGTGTTTTTAGGCCACGTCATTTCGAAACATGGGATATCTGTTGATCCTTCGAAGGTCGAAGCTGTGCTGAATTGGCCGAGACCTACGAATGTTCCTGAGATCCGTAGCTTCATGGGTTTAGCGGGATATTATCGACGTTTTATCGAGGGATTTTCGAAATAGCTAAACCTATTACTCAACTGACACAGAAGAATCAGCGATTCATTTGGTCAGCTGAATGTGAAGCTAGTTTTCTTGAATTGAAGACGAGATTGACCACAGCACCTGTGCTTACTATTCCTTCAGGTACCGGAGGATTTGTGGTTTGTACAGATGCGTCTGGTAAAGGTTTGGGCTGTGTTCGGATGCAACATGGCAAAGTGGTTGCTTACGCGTCTCGTCAATTGAAATCTCATGAAACACGTTATCCTGTTCATGATCTTGAATTGGCCGCCATTGTGTTTGCATTGAAGATTTGGCGCCATTACTTGTACGGAGAAAAGCTTGTTATTTATTCGGACCATAAAAGTTTGAAATATCTCTTTTCTCAATCTGATTTGAATATGAGGCAACGCAGGTGGATGGATCTCCTGAAGGATTTTGATTGTGAGATTCAATATCACCCTGGATCGGTGAATGTTACTGCGGATGCCCTTAGTCGGAAAGTTTATGATTCTGTTTTAGCCTCTGTTTGTGTCGCCAAAGTACACGAGGATATATGTACTTCTGGCTGGAAATTTCACTCGAATTGTAATTCTGTCACTGTCTCAGCATTGCAAATTGAGCCGAACTTGATATCGAAAATACGAAAGGCCCAACGAAGCGATGCTCAGATCCAAAAGTCGAAAGAACTTGTATCTGCAGGACATCAGTCTGGATTTCAAATTTCGTCTGATGGTTCTTTACGACTTAATGGTCGGCTGGTAGTTCCTGATGATTCTGATTTGAAATATGCCCTTCTTCGAGAAGCACATTGTAGCAGATACAGTATTCACCCTGGAGGTCGAAAGATGTATTTGACATTGAGACCTCAATTCTGGTGGAAACGTATGAAGAAGGACATTGCTGAGTTTATTTCGAAATGTCTTGTCTGCCAGCAAGTAAAAGCCTAGAGAATGAAACCGGGAGGATTACTCCATAGTCTTGAAATCCCGAAATGGAATTGGGAACATATTGCTATGGACTTCGTGACTAATTTACCTCGTTCGCCCAAGAGCTGTGATGCTATTTGGGTTATTATTGATCGGCTTTCGAAATCTGCGCATTTCATTCCGTATGAGCGGACTTATCCTTATAAGAGAATGGCCCGTTTATACATCGAGAATGTTGTGAGACTGCATGGTGTGCCAGTCTCGATTGTATCTGATCGTGATCCCAGATTTGCTTCTAAATTTTGGGGTAGTTTTTAGGAGGCGATGGGTACACGTTTGGCTATGAGTACTGCTTATCATCCTCAAACTGATGGCCAGACCGAGCGTACGATTCAAACGTTAGAGGATATGTTGCGTGCAGTTGTGATGGACTTCAGAATGGGATGGCAAGATGCCTTACCATTGGTTGAATTTTCTTAATAATAGCTTTCAGACGAGTATCGGTATGGCACCGTTTGAAGCTCTATATGGGAGACGATGTAGATCACCGTTATTCTAGGATGAGATTGGTGAGAGACAATTGACTGGACCTGAAATGATACAGGAAATGAATGATAAGGTTCAGTTAATTCGGCAGCGGATGAAAGCTGCTCAGGATCGTCAAACGAGTTATGCGAATAAACGAAGGCGACCCTTGGAATTCCAGAAAGGTGACAAAAGTGTTTTTGAAAATATCTCCCTTTAGAGGCACGGTTCGATTTGGCATGCGAGGGAAGTTATCTCCTCGTTATGTTGGGCCATATGAGATTCTGGATCGAGTTGGTGATCTTGCGTATCGATTGGCATTGCCACCAACTCTATCTGCTATTCACGATGTGTTTCATGTTTCTATGCTGAGGAAATATGAACCGGATCCCTCACATGTACTTGCACCTGACGAGGTTGAACTTGATCCTTCTATTTCCTATGTCGAACAACCTGTTCGTATTATGGATCGAAAGGAAAAGAGATTGAGAAATAAATCGATTCCTCTAGTACGAGTGCAATGGACACGACATGGTGTTGACGAATCAACGTGGGAATTGGAGAGCAAGATGCGAGATTTGTATCCGTATTTGTTTGATTCTATGACATCCGTTCCATTGTATTCGATGTATTCTGATCCGTTTACTGATTTTAGTTTTGATATGTACTATAACTGGTGACATATTATATGTTTGCCAATGTTATGTATATAAAGATGTTTGAGATTTCGAGGACGAAATCTTTTAAGAGGGGGAGAAATGTAAGGACCGTGTATCGTAATATCGTAAATCCTGTGTGATTAGCGATAATTCATGAATTTGATATAAGATTATACATTTGATGTATATTATGACAATGAAATTGAGAAATGAATATTGAATATGACTTGACGTTGTAAGAGCTCGAGTAGAGAAGCCGGACGCCAATAACTACAAAAATCAAATAATTGTACAGAACGTGTGGCGCCCGGGCGGTAGAAAATGACCGCCCGAGCGCCAGGGTTGAAATTTGCGTATAGTTGGGCAGAACACTCTGCGCCAGAGCGGTAATGTTTGACCGCCCGAGCGCGGCATAAAGATTTCTCGGGGACAGAATGTCTCGCGCTCGAGCGCGAGAATTCTACCGCCCGAGCGCGAGAGCGGTGGTGGTAAGAATGAGATTTCTTCTCTTTCTTTCTTCATTTCTTATACGATAGTTCGAGAAGAAAGTTCGAGAATTCGATTTCTTCCGTCCAAATCGACTTCGAAACGCTGTCTAAACGCGAAACAAATTATATATTTGTGATCTTCGCGTCGAGAGCTTCTGACTGAGGTAATTTTCTTCTAGTTCCAACAGCTCGAAATATCAAAGTGCTGGAACAGCATGTATTTGAAGTTGAATTTCTGATATGTAGTAGAATAACCGACAAGAAACTTGTATTCGAAGTCGGAATTGAATTATGATATGAATTTGATTTGATATGAATTTTTTAAGTTTCAAATGATATTTGAAACTCATATTAATGATTTTGGAGTATGTTATCGATTGGAATGAGTATGTTATTGATGTAGATAAAGTGTAATATCAATATCTTCAGACTACATCAACTGGAAACGAAGAATTGAGGTATGTTGCGACCGGGTAACACACGACATGTATCTGTATTATATGATATATGTCGGATTGATTGGAATGAGATTATGTGTCTATATGCCTTATTTGTTGATTGATGTGGCATACATGACATTGAGATTGAGATATCGATGTATAAAATAAATGTTTTGTTAACACACATCATTTTATGCATACATCGATACATGACATGCACGTTGAGCTATGATCCTTGGATACCCTGATATGATTTGATTGGATTCCGGGGTTTGTGAACACAATCGCTATGCCGGTATTATATGACCCGTAAAGCATAGACAATTGTGGCCCCATATGATTGGATATGAGATGTGGGATTTGATGGCGCTTTGCCGACGCTATCATACGTGTATCCCATATTGGCCGGTGTGTCAGCTCGAGCATTGATTTGATAGCGATTCGATTGATTCTGACATGTGCTCAGTGGATGGGCATTTGACCCGATACCTCCACGACATACATGCATTGCATACCATATATCATTGTTTAGATATATGTGGTATATATGATTGGTTTTTCCATACGGAGCTTTGCTCACCCCCAAGGGGGGCTGTTGTTGTCTTTGTGTGTGGACAATGGCAGATACTCCAGGATATCAGGAGACCGGAGAGAGTACTTCTGGAGGGAGCCATAGCTTGGGCTGAGGTTTTCTATTTATGTCTTGTACCCATTATATATGTATATGTATCTATATACCGGGGCATGTTCCGAGGATATGAGTTGTTTATATGTGATTGGTTTTTGATTTCGTGTGGGCATGTTTATGACGTGAGATGAAATACTATTTTTAGTATTCAAATGAAATGATTTGGGCTCATTGTAAAGAAATTTGAAACTCGTTTTCCGCTGTAATTAGTTAACCCTAATCAGATTGCATTGTAATAACGATTAGGAGCTAAGGGCCCCACAGGGATAAACAGATTTGATAACAGCTGATGATATTGATTTGGTATGAGCTGTTGATTGGGATATACGGATGTTGTATAGCCAGTATTTGCAAGTAATTTTATCAGAATGGTTTGATAGAATGAATTTTCTGAGTAACCTCTATTATACATTCCTTCCTTATCTGATTTGATTGTCTGTGATTTCGAGGACGAAATCATATCTTAGCGGGGGAGAAATGTAATGCCCGAGATTTTATACCGTGTTAAATTACGATTATTGATTTTTAATCGAGATAATTATGAAAGGGCTAATCGAGACACGAAATGAGATCGCGTATGAATTGATGTGCGAGGACAGTAGCATCGGCGCACATGCGCGACCGGATGCGCGCACATGCGCCAAACAGGCAGAAGACCTCGCGCATATGCGCGGAAGATGTCGCGCATATACGCGAAGCCTATGCGAGTAACTCCAGAGAGTCTCGCGCATATGCGCGGAGATGAGTCGCGCATATGCGCGAGGCGATGTACAGGATATGCGCGGAGACCGAGTGTCTCGCGCATATGCGCCGATTGGGGTCGCGCATATGCGCGAGACGTGTTTTATGAAGGAGTGAGCCACTTGCCTTGCAGGCACGAGATATGTATGTATATATATAAACATACAAACGTTAATCCTCAGAAAAAAAAAGAAAGAAAGGAACGGAAGAAGCAACTCCTGATTTTGATCGAGATTTACGAAAAATCCGTCCGTCTGTTTTTGAATCCGACTTCGGTATTGAGTTCCTATCAACGCAGGCTACAACTGGACGTAAGTTTTGTTACGTTTAGACATGTTCTGAAATTATGATGTTGTCAGAATTAAATGGAATTCATATATGATGTTCTTGACATGTTAGACATCATAGAATCGAAGTCAGATAAAAGAATAGACTGTTTATGAACTTGTTATGAATTTCAGAGTTGATTTAGTTGAGATTCTATATTAGAGTTGTGTTATTATTCAGATTATGAGTTGTACTGATACTGGTTATGAGTTCTGGTATTATATCTGTGATGTTGAGATTGACGGGGTATCAAGACTGTATTGTTATGCTGTCGAAACATCAGTAGATTGATATTGATCAGATTCAGTATTGATTGAGATTGATCAGATTCAGTAATGATTTCGATTGTATCGTGATATCATTGATATGAATTAGATTGGACCTTGTGCAGATATGGATCAGATTATGTACTGATTTGAGTATTGATCAGAACATATTTTGAATTGAGTTATATATTGATATTGTAATTATGCAATTTTCATTATCAGATTGATATGGACAGACTTGACTTCGAGACTTCGTCTTCGTCAGAACGAGAAGATAAAGATATAAATAAATGTTGATTCGGGATTGCACAACTCGAGTTAGGTTTGACTTGAGTTTCCCAAAATCACATACTTTACTTTATTGCATTGATATTTGCAGCTTCTCAGATTGATATGTTTAGTCTATTGAATTATAGCAGAGCCAGAGTTTGAGTCTAGGGCAGATCAGCCTAGCTAGGGCAGAATCGCCGAGTCTTTGTCAGAACCGCGTAGACTCTAGACTTACGGTGTATCGATGAGCTTAGATGTAGATCGACGTCTATTGTAGACATTCGATACAGCATACCAAAGTCTAAATTAGATCGGGATCCCTAGATTAGAATGAGAGATGAGCCGAGTCTTAGATATCGAGACTAGAACTTGATTTACAGATCCGTATTGATTTATGTTTCGTAGATTACGATTCATGTTTTATTTACAGACTTGTATTGATACATGTTGTTTGATTATGCTACATGTGATAAGATATAATTCATGCTTTTATGTTAATTCAGTTAATTGCATGTATACATTATGTATACTGGGATTTATTCTCACCGGAGTTATCCGGCTGTTGTCTTGTTTGTATGTGTGCATGACAACAGGTGGGGCAGGATCAGGGTCAAGATGATGATGAGAAATCGAGATTAGAGTGGTGATTCCGGACTTGGATGTAGATTTGGTTTAATACTTGAAAATTAGTAGTTGAACCTTAGATTAGTTTGAACTAGAAGCATGTTGTACAAGATTTGTATTATTATACTGGTTTGTATAATAGATTGATTCCATTACCTTCCGCATTTTTAAAAAATTTTTAGACCCCGTTTATCTAAATTGATAATTAAATCCCAAAGATGATTAAGAAGATGATTAGCGTCCGGATCCCCACAATTTTGATCACGAAAATCTATTAAGTATTTTTTCATTTAAAATCCTAAAATACAAAAATATTTAGAATATATGTAATAACAGTATAACAAAATAAGGATATCTAATTGGACATCTTTATAAATTATTCTTCCATATCATTTTAGGTTACTAATTTTTATATTCTTCTTTTGTCCCCGGACTTTAAAAAATATCACAAATCAGTCCCTACAGTTATATTTAACCTTAAAAATTACCGATGATGACTAATTGTGTAGCATTTTTTAAAAGTTTTAAGGAATGAAAGTGTTACATTGAAATGTTTGAGGACTTTCAGTACAGGGACAATGATTTATCGAATTTTACGAGTTCCGATTCCTACCGGCCTTGGATCATGGTCAAGGTGATATCATTTGAAGAACATTTGGTTGAATTTTGATCAGTTTCTTGACTCAAAGTAAATGCAGGTTGCCTTGGATGAGGAAGCTCTGCAATCTCATTACTCAGCATTGATAGGATTGTAGAAATATTTGGCCGATCTTTAGCAGTCTCTTCGACACACAATAGACCTACATTTGCATATCTTGCTATCTCTTTTTCCATTGGCGAATCATGCACCAAAGGGTCCACCAAATTCACAATCTTTTCTTCATTCCATAATTTCCACGCCTGCAAATATTTATTCACACAGATGTTTTACCCTGACTTAACAAAAGATGGACTTTAGATTTAGTTTAAAAAAGGAACTTACATATCCTATGAGACTCGGGGATTGCTCATCATTTTCAAAGCTAGCATTTCTTCTCCCACTTATAATCTCTAGCAACAGGACTCCAAAGCTGAAGACATCTGATTTCTCTGATAATCGTCCGCGTACCGCGTACTCCGGGGCCATGTAGCCACTGCATGCATAACATTGATTTCATCATATATAAATGGTGGGATTAAGTAATAACAAAATAATATTACTTGATCAAAGCACAAAGTGCTCACTATGTTCCAACGACTCTCGTTGTACTGGCTTGATCTTCTTTTTCTCCGAATATTCTAGCCATTCCAAAATCAGATATTTTCGGGTTCAACTCTTCATCCAACAAGATGTTGCTCGCTTTTAGGTCTCGATGGATGATTTTTAACCGCGAGTCTCTGTGTAGATAAAGAAGGCCTCGGCAAATTCCCTCGATAATAATCACTCGTTTTCGCCAATCAAGAAACCTTTGTTTATGCGAGTCTGAATTTGGATTCAATCCAAGATTTCATCAATGAAACAGTGAGAAAAAAGTTTCTTAACAAAATCCAAAGCTTTGTTCAATATAGTTAACCTTCTTACTTCCTTGTTTAGACATTGTTGTATGCTCATTCGATGATACAACGTGTGATGATTGATTATGTGGCACCAAATATAAAACTATGCATCGACTACTCACCGAAGAGATATGCATCCAAGCTTCCATTGGGCATGTATTCATAAACAAGCATATTTTCTTCACACTCCACACAGCAACCAAGCAGTCTTACAAGATTCCGGTGCTGAAGCTTAGAGATCACCATTACCTCGTTCATCAACTCCTCCACCCCTTGACAGGAGGATCTCGCAAGCCTTTTAACTGCTATTTCTTGTCCATTTGCTAACATCCCCTGTACACCAACCCATTGTTTAAGTACTGGATCAACACATTATAAAAACTTCAAAGTTCACATACTTTGTAGACTGGACCAAAGCCTCCCTGTCCTAGCTTATTGTTTATATCAAAGCTATCTGTTGCATTCGCAAGCGTTGTGAATTTAAATAATGGCAACTCCTCCAGTTTAACTCCATGCACACTATCTTTGAGTCTGGTTTCTTTTGAAAACCAGGGGTCGGGTGGATCCCTTTCTGCACCGCGGTTTGCGTTTTGCTTGCTTCCTGCTACATATATGCGTGCATCAAAAAAATCATATGCCCAGCAAAAATGTTGTTTGTTGAATTGATATCTAACAGTAGAGTAGATCGATGAAGTTGACAGTTTTCTATGTTATTCGAATAAATACCTCTACATTTCCACAGAAAGTATGCACAAAAAGGAACAATTACGGAAACTATGACCACTACAGCTGCAATAATTGATTTCTGGTCTTTCTTCTTATTGTTACCTGCAAAGGTTTAAGAAACACAAAAGAGAACGAACTTTATAAGTTCATCTATTGCCTGTGTAAAAGATAGCCAATGGAAAATATAGAGAAAATCGAGCTTCGAAACTAAATATGCGTAGATTTCCGGAGCTGTAATTAACGGAATTAGAATAAACCGAATCGAAAATAACGTCGTCTTCTTGCAATAGGAGAATTCATACCTAATTCTGAATCTGCTAGTCGAATGTACAGGTCTGTGCCACCACTAGGAAACTCCTGCACGTCGATTAAGCTTTCGGCCCACAGCATACACCCAATGCCGTCACGATATGCATAAGCTAAACAAGAACAATTATTCAAGCATCGGCTCCGACACTCTGATTCAAAACTAGGAACCCAATTCAAACGATCAGGCACTTTCATCGATTCGAGCCTCAAAAAACCATCTATTTTTCCCATTTCCCTCTCAGAAGAATTCTTCCCGCACTCGAGTGGAGCCCTTCTCAAGCAGCCACTTGTCCAATTTCCCGCACTCCATTCCCTGCCATTTTTCGGTTCGAACCCTGGTAAACAAGAGCACATCGGTGTCTCCCGAGCATTACAGCTTCCAAAAGGCCCACACTTTGCATAGACATCACACTCCGTCAGAATCGAGGACCAAGTTACCATCCAAGCCCTCGTTTTATTGTCCCAAATCTTCTCCGAAATATTCCCGGTTGCATCCAGTTCATAATACAATATAGATGAATCTAAAGACGCAAAGGTCTCATATGGAGCTCTAGGATTAGCATCTTCAACTTTGAGTCCCCGCTGATTAAAAGAAACGTTCCCGTATATTCCAATGAAAAGTTGACCGTCCCAGGGACCGCATCGCCAATAAGTAAAGCTATCTTGCCACACGAAACATTGAGGAATCTCCTCTACAGGTTCAACTGTAAAGGTGAATCGGCCAGGCGCTGGATCAGAAGGGCTTCTCCATGAAGTCAACATATTTTTCTTTTGCGTAGTTAAATCAGTAAAAATTTTCATATTCGCGATAAAAGAATTGGAAGCATGCAGGAAACTCTCCCAAACAATTTTACCATTCGAGTTATCTAGTAACACCAGATTCCCTGTATCCAAGAGCTGAGCACTTGAATTAAGGATCGAATTCGAAACATTTGATGACCATATTATCTGTTTTTTCCCGTCAGAGATCACAAGATTTCCATCTTCTGAAATAAGCAATGTTCCGTTTGCATCATACAGAGGATTCTCTCTATTAGCCACCCATATCACAGTCATCACTGGTATATTGTACAGTATACCAACATATCGATAACTACTGTTCATTGGGCTGAAAAAACCCAACTTGAATTTCTGCCCACTTGAAACCAAAGTTTCAGGGTCTCGAATGGATTGGTTGGCACTTATGGTATCAACTGCGGAACTAAATTTGAAAAAGAAACAAGAAGATATTAACAAGAAGAATACTGCTTCAATCTTGAAACCCATAAAATCTCAACTTTTTACATCTGATTTTTTGTATCTAATCCAGCGCAGCAAGATGAGAAAATTCATCAAAAAAGACAGCATGAGTCAGCCAAAGAAATGAAATCACGCGTGCTGTAGGCAACTGCGCGCGCGCGCGCATAGACATATACAAAAATAGATATAGTGGGAAATCAGCCATGATGAATCAAAAGTTAATGTGAAGAGTCAAGCACGACGGCTTTGACGGATTCTTATTCTTGGTATGCAAGACTGATAACAAAAGACATGACTGTTAAATATACAATCCATATTTAGCAATTTGACTAGGAAGTTCATACGATTTGATTTGGACGGTCGGCTTCATGGCGAGCTCAACCTGCCGTGTTTGTGTTAGATTAAAGGTGGGCTTTTAGGCTTATGGACTTTCCATGTGAGTGAATGGAAATTTGAAAAGGTGGGTTTGTCCCACATTGAAAAAATGAAGTGGTATAGATAAGTTATATTCTGTTACACTTTATGGAGGTGCAACTATGATTGGTCAAGAGGCTCTCTCAGGGGGGATGCAAATCATGGGCCCGATTTGCAGTGGAAAAAAGGCTTGACTCGTGTGCAAGCGTACGAGCGCGACCTGGGCGCGTCGAATGTCGGACCGATCAAGGCAAAATTTGCCTAGCAGTCTATGCCATCTTTTGTTATTTTTTTTGTTGAGACCTTTCACATGCCCTTGAGACCTTTCGCATGGCATAACTGTTGGTGCTTCATCTCCCCAACTGTTGGTGCTTCATCTACCATCTTTAATGCATATTTAAGGCAACCTGTGACCTTTCATATGGATGGTATTAACATGTATAAATAGGGGAGGGGATGTGCCTAGCCTAGAAAGAGAGACCGAAAAATCCACTTTCTCCTGCTGCTACAGTTCCTCTGCTTATTCTGCTATAGTAGAACATTTTGCTACAGTGCTTCTGTTCTGCTACAGTGCTCTGCTTTTACTACAGTACTTCTGCTCTGTTACAGTACTGCTGCTTCTGCTGCTCCAATACTGCTTCTGCGTGTTCTGCTTCTGCTCTGTTCACTGATAAAGTTCAGGTATTGATTTTGTTCGCTAGCATAGTACTTTGTGCTGCAACTCTGCTGGTTTGCCCGTTGTATCCTGGAAAACAGACGTCCGCTGAATCCTCGGAGCACATACCGGAGAGGGCGAATCTGTTTTAAGGAAACTGTACAAGCTACAGGCCTCGGTTTGATTTAATTAAGCATTATTCTATTGTTTTCCTCAAGATACTGATTTGCTGGTTTTATACATTAATCATACTCTACTGTGAACAACAAGCTTGTTTGGTTTACTGCATATCTGTCCTATTTTTCTATATATTTTTATCAACAAACTTAAAACAGATTTACTCATTACGTGGTTTCAGTTCAGATATGGCTACTGAATCCAGCGTGCAAAGGGAAACTAGTCATGTTGTCCCTACTGTGCCTACTCAAGTTGTCCCACGTGCTGCTGCGGTTACTGTCCCAGCCAGCCACGGTGAAAAGCCTGAGAAGTTCACTGGTGTGGATTTCAAGATGTGACAGTAGAAAATGTTGTTTTACTTGACAACACTGAACCTGGCTAGATTCCTATTCGAGGATGCTCCTAACCTGAAAGAGGGTGAGGGAGATGTTGAATCCGTCAGTGCACTGGAGGCTTGGAATCATTCTGATTTCCTATGCCGAAATTATGTGCTGAATGGATTGGCAGACTCGCTGTACAATGTGTACTGCGAAAAGAAGACATCCAAAGAACTATGGGAATCCATTGACAGAAAGTACAAAACCGAAGATGCCGGGGCCAAGAAGTTTCTTGTAGGCCGCTTTCTGGATTTTAAAATGGTGGATTCTAAGCCGGTTATCAGTCAAGTTCAAGAAATCCAAGTGATTCTTCACGAGATTCACGCCGAGGGGATGACGTTGAGCGAATCTTTCCAAGTGGCTGCTATAGTTGAGAAACTACCACCAGCTTGGAAGGATTTCAAAAACTACTTGAAACACAAGCGAAAGGAGATGAACGTTGAAGAGCTCATTGTTAGACTTCGCATCGAGGAAGACAACAAGAGTTCGGAAAGACGATTGTTTTCTCCTGTTGCCGCTAAGGCAAATGTTGTCGAGCATGGCCAAAGCTCGAAAAAGAGAAACTTCTCTCCCTCCAACAAGAAGTTGAACCTCAGACCCAAAGGAGGTGTTTCAAAGAAGAAGTTCTTTGGAAAATGCTATAACTGTGATAGCATGGGTCACAAGGCATCTGAATGTAAGAAGCCAAAGAGAAACCGAGAGGTGAATATGGTGGAGAACATATCTCAAGAGGTTTCGAACATGAATCTCCATGCTGTAATATCAGAAGTTAATCTGGTGGGTTCTAACCCAAGGGAGTGGTGGATCGACACTGGTGCCACTCGCCATGTTTGCTCCGACAAGGAGATGTTTGCTACTCTTGAGGAATCTATGAATGGTGAAAAGCTATTCATGGGAAATTCAGCCACTTCCGAGATCAAGGGTCAAGGGAAAGTTGTCCTAAAGATGACATCTGGAAAAGAACTAACTTTAAACAATGTGCTGTATGTGCCTGACATCCGCAAGAACTTGGTGTCAGGGTCGCTTTTGAACAAACATGGTTTCCGCATTGTATTCGAGTCAGATAAGATGGTTTTGTCGAAAAGTGGAATGTTTGTTGGCAAATGTTATGTTTGTAATGGGTTATTCAAACTCAATGTTATGGCTGTTAAGCCTGTGATGAATAAAGTTAATATTTTTTGCTTATTTGCTTGAGTCTTCTTGTTTATGGCATGGTAGACTTGGACACGTTAATTACGATACAATTCGTAGACTAATTAACATGAAAAACATTTCTGCATTCCAAATTGATAAACAACACAAATGTGAAACTTGTGTTGAGGCAAAACTAACAAGATCATCTTTTCGAACTATTGAAAGAAATAATGAACCACTTGATCTAATTCACAATTATATATGTGATCTAAAAGGTGTACAAACTCGTGGTGGAAATAAATACTTCATCACTTTTGTTGACGATAGCACAAAATTTTGTTATGTGTATCTCCTCAAAAGTAAGGATGAAGCTATTGACAAATTTGTCCAATATAAGAGTGAAGTTGAAAACCAACTTAGCAAGAAAATTAAGGTGCTAAGAAGTGATCGTGGAGGTGAATATGAATCACCATTTGCTGAGTTTTGTGCTCAACACGGTATCAAACACGAAAGAACTGCACCTTATTCTCCTCAGCAAAATGGCATTGCAGAGAGAAAGAATTGCACATTGAAAGAAATGATGAATGCGTTGTTATTAAGTTCTGGTTTACCACAGAACATGTGGGGGGAAGCTGTTCTAACATCAAATTACCTTTTAAATAAGGTGTCCCAAAAGAAGCAAGATAAAAGTACATATGAGTTATGGAAAGGTAAAAGTCCTTCTTACCAATACTTGCGAGTGTGGGGGTGTCTTGCCAAGGTAGCAGTACCCACTCCAAAGAAAGTAAAGATAGGACAAAAACTGTGGATTGCATTTTCATTGGATATGTTCAAAACAGTAGTGCATATCGTTTTCTTGTACATGAATCTCAAATACCTGATATTCACAAGAATACGATAATGAAATCAAGAAATGCTTCGTTCTTTGAACACATGTTTCCATGCAAATCTAAGGAAGAACCAAGTTCATCCAAAAGATTATATGAAACAAATGATGAAGAACAAGAGCTTGATCAAGACACAGAACCTAGACATAGCAAGAGAGCTAGGACTGAGAAATCCTTTGGTCCGGATTTCATCACTTTCATGATGTAAAGTGAACCTCAAAGCTTCAAGGAAGCAATGAGTTCATCTGAGGGACCTCTATGGAAAGAGGCTATCAATTCCGAAATGGAATCCATTTTACAAAACCATACGTGGGAATTAGTAAATCTTCCTCCGGGAAGCAAACCACTAGGCTGTAAATGGGTTTTCAAAAGGAAAATGAAATCAGATGGAACCATAGATAAGTATAAAGCCAGATTGGTAATTAAATGTTACCATCAACGTGAAGGGCTTGATTACTTTGACACATATTCTCCTGTATCGAGAATAACCTCTATTCGTGTGATACTTGTGATTGCCACCTTGCGGAATCTTGAAGTACACCAAATGGACGTAAAGACAGCTTTTCTAAATGGAGATTTAGAAGAGGAAATTTACATGGAACAACCTGAGGGATTTTCTGCGACTGGGCAAGAAAATAAGGTATGTAAACTGGTGAAGTCTATGTATGGCTTAAAACAAGCACCAAAGCAATGACACGAAAAATTTGATAAGGCCATGATGGAAAGTGGATTTAAATTCAGTGAATGTGACAAATGTGTATACATAAAGAACACTGAAATGGGATATGTCATTTTATGTCTTTACGTAGATGACATACTTATCATTGGTAGTATGATAAGATGATCAAATCCACCAAGAAGTTATTGAACTCAAGATTTGACATGAAAGATTTGGGCTTAGCCGATGTAATCTTTGGAATTAAAATCCATAGAACATCAGAAGGGCTAGTCATAAGTCAGTCACATTATGCTGAAAAAATACTTGAGAAATTCAATAATGATGACTCTGCATTGGCTAGAACCCCGATAGATACCAGTCAACATCTATCAAGGAATCGAGGTGAGAGTATGTCTCAATTAGAATACTCTCGAGTCATTGGAAGTCTGATGTACTTAATGAGTTGTACAAGACCAGACATAGCCTATGCAGTAAGCAAATTGAGTAGATTCACGAGTAATCCAGGAGTTGAACACTGGAAAGCAATTATCAGATTGCTAAGATACTTAAGGTACACTTGTGATCATGGGCTGCACTATACCAGATATCCTGTTGTTATTGAAGGATACAGTGATGCAAATTGGATATCTGATATGAAAGACTCAAAATCTACAAGTGGATTTGTATTCACTTTAGGAGGTGCAGCAATTGCGTGGAAATCTTCCAAACAAACTGTAATAGCCAGATCCACGATGGAATCTGAGTTTATAGCTCTTGACAAGTGTGGTGAAGAGGCTGAATGGCTGCGTCATTTTTAAGAAGATGTTCCAGGATGAGAAAAACCAGTGCCAGCTATATGCATACATTGTGATAGCCAATCTGCGATTGGAAGAGCACAAAATAAAATGTATAATGGTAAGTCTAGGCATATACGTCGTAGACACAATACCATCAGACAACTACTCTCAACTGGAGTTATCTCTGTTGACTATGTAAAGTCAAAGGATAATATAGCGGATCCGCTAACCAAAGGGTTAAACAGAGAGTTAGTTGCGAAAATTTCAAGGGGAATGGGGCTCAAGCCTATAGAATAAATTGGTGCGAAGGAAAACCCAACCTACGCTGACTGGAGATCCCACGAACTAGGTTCAATGGGACAACCTAATCGCACTAATTTGGAGAATCACTGTGGGGGTTATCCCTAATCCATTCCTATTATGAAACAGTGAATGTTGAGGATAAGCTTACGGCTTTTAATGATTCTGATAAGAAGCAATATAGAATCACCTATGTGAGAGAGAAGTAGGGCCGCTTCGAAGGAATTGCAGGGCTCAATTCTAGACCCTCTTGCAGAACCAGGCGTGTGTTCATGGCCAAAAAGAACACAATCATGAGAACTTAATAGTATCAGGGAGAGTCTTGTGTGAAGTATATCATCATTCACACAAACGGATGTACAGTTCAAAGATATCACGTGTACTGTCAACCAGTGAATTAATATGCTTTCACAAAGGAAGGTTCAAAGGGTAACACCTACCTATCCTATGCAAGACTCAACTGTTGAACTTTATCAGTGGAATCCTTTCGTATAACTTTAAATTCCCATTCATGTGGGGGATTGTTGGATTAAAGGTGGGCTTTTAGGCTTATGGACTTTCCATGTGAGTGAATGGAAATTTGAAAAGGTGGGTTTGTCCCACATTGAAAAAATGAAGTGGTATAGATAAGTTATATTGTGTTACACTTTATGGAGGTGCAACTATGATTGGTCAAGAGGCTCTCTCTCGCGCACACAGGCGCAGGGGGGATGCAAATCATGAGCCCGATTTGCAGTGGAAAAAATGCTTGACTCGTGTGCAAGCGTACGAGCGCGACCTGGGCGCGTCGAATGTCGGACCGATCAAGGCAAAATTTGCCTAGCAGTCTATGCCATCTTTTGTTATTTTTTTTGTTGAGACCTTTCACATGCCCTTGAGACCTTTCGCATGGCATAACTGTTGGTGCTTCATCTCCCCAACTGTTGGTGCTTCATCTACCATCTTTAATGCATATTTAAGGCAACCTGTGACCTTTCATATGGATGGTATTGACATGTATAAATAGGGGAGGGGATGTGCCTAGCCTAGAAAGAGAGACCGAAAAATCCACTTTCTCCTGCTGCTACAGTTCCTCTGCTTATTCTGCTACAGTAGAACATTCTGCTACAGTGCTTCTGCTCTGCTACAGTAGAACTTCTGCTACAGTGCTTCTGTTCTGCTACAGTACTGCTGCTTCTGCGTGTTCTGCTTCTGCTCTGTTCACTGATAAAGTTCAGGTACTGATTTTGTTCGCTAGCATAGTGCTTTGTGCTGCAACTCTGCTGGTTTGCCCGTTGTATCCTGGGAAACAGACGTCCGCTGAATCCTCGGAGCACATACCGGAGGGGGCGAATCTGTTTTAAGGAAACTGTACAAGCTACAGGCCTCGGTTTGATTTAATTAAGCATTATTCTATTGTTTTCCTCAAGATACTGATTTGCTGGTTTTATACATTAGTCATACTCTACTGTGAACAGCACGCTTGTTTGGTTTACTGCATATCTGTCCTGTTTTTCCGTATATTTTTATCAACAGTTTGAGTGAAACCAAATCGTACATAAACTCTTGAAGTCAATGGAAATTGAGCTCAAATAATCTCGACTTCATAATTTTAGATGTACGTATTTTTTATATTTATGATTTATGATCACGTGTAATTCAGGTTTTGTTAGGCTCGTCCTCAATCACATTTCTCATGGTAGTCCATAGTAGTCCATATATTTTTACTCACAGAACTATTCACCTGACTGTGGAGTACGTTTCTTCTTAAGTTTTATAAGTACTCAACTATTTTGGACATCAAATAGTATAGTTATAAAGTTTAATTGATTGTGCAATTTAAATAATACTCAAGTTTTGTCGTAAGTCTTCCGAACCCAATTAACATACATTTCAACTCGCAAGTGTGCGTGTTGAATCTGTCGATTATGTAATATACTTTGGATTTGGGTAGAAAATGTAGAGAGGAGTTACGTAGGCCAATAGCTTGGAGAATTGGACGCTCAAACTACACTACACTCTGTGGCGGCACACAGTGAAACATGGCCTTCTACAGGAATATGTAATATACCAAGTAGTGCTGCTACATTTGCTTGGATGTATATGCACACCCATTCTCCAAATTGGCAAGAGTGACATTATTACTTATTAGCAAACTTTCTCGGAGTTCAATTGGCATTTATAGGCGAAACAACAACTTAGTAAAGATCCATGCAGTCTTGTGTATATAGATATAGACAGACGGGTTAAACCGTAACCGAACCATGTTTTGTGAAGGGAAAGGATGCACAAGGTTGCTGCCAAAAACAAATAAAAAGCATCCTTTTACTCAAAATGTTCCAAATCTTCTGTCTCAAATGTTGATCTTAGTTTCGTGTCAAAAATACAGATTTTAATGCTTAGTAAATCCCGTTAAGCAAAAGATTTGACTAGCAGCACATGAAGAGAATAAATTCAAGTTAATTTTTGCTCCAAGAATATGGAGGATTGACCCTCAACAGTGTAATCCCCACAAAAACACTTGGATATTCCTATTATTCAATAGGAATACAGATATGGAATCTTATCAGAAAATTCAGATTCCTCAACTTTGATCAAGAAATCAATTCCAACCAATAGTAATATTCAAGAAACGTTTGGAAATTTAATTTTTTTTCCTAATCTTTAATACGAGTATCTTGAAAGTTTATCTGAACATTGATCAAGAACCTCTGATTTTGTGGGCACGACGAAGCTGTATCAGAATTCAGATATGTATACACGCAGTATATATAGGGTACGGAATTTCACAGTCAGCGCAGCAAAGTGGCAGTGTCAACATTATAATGATTCCACCTGTGATTACGCTGAAATGTCAAATACAGATTATTAATAAATTCTTCCTTTTTGGGCACAGAACCTTTCCTTTTCTTCTTACGGATACTCTTCGGAAACCCTAGAAATTTTCTGAATTGCTACTGATATTCTTTGCTCGAGAATTTCTGGAAAAGTGAGTTGTGAATAGCGATTCTCAATGCGGGGGAAAGATCCGCCCCGGGAGGAGCTCCGGTGCAAGCGGACCGATGGGCGCCAATGGCGGTGCAAACGGCAAGCGATGGCTGGGAAAACGCTGTGCGATATCCATTATCTACAAGGAAAGCACCGTCAGAACAGACAGAAAGTCCCAGACTCGCTTAAACTGGAGAGAAAAGTTACGAAGAAAAGGGCAAAAAATGGGGATACTGTTCGGGTTCCAAAATTGAAGCAAGTGTCGTTGGCGGTGGAGAGGAGGAAGCGGCAGGCTGTTTCGGAAGCTTTGGATGATGTATTGAAGAGGATGAAACTGAAAAGCGGGGATTTGCAATTGGAATTGATTAGAGAGTTCTTAAAGAGGCAGGTGACAAAGAAGAAGGAGAAGGAAAAAGGGTTGGAGGACAATGTGGTTGCTGATGAAACGAGAGAGTTACCTTATGGAGTTATGGCTATTTCGCAATCCCCTGCCAGTTTGCAGAAATTTGGGGAGTGCAATGGTGGTTTGGATGTGAAACTAGGGGTGAATTTGCATGAAAACTCGGTTTTACAGAGGCATTTTCGGTCAAAAAATATTGAACCACTCCCCATTGGTACAATGCAGGTGGTTATAATCTACCAATCTTTAGCATAACCTATGTTAGCTACGACAGGTGTGATGTATCTGATTTTAGCTTCAGAATAATCTTTGTCGAATTTTGATCATGTTGTTTTAAGCTGAATGAATCCAAAGAAGTGTTCCTGGTAATAAAATGAAAAATCATTATTGTTATTTGTTTGTGAATTGATATCCATTCATATATTTGTTATTTTGGACTAGATTGTGCCATTTGCGTGGAATATGAAGAGAAGGAAAATAAGAAAATGTCATTGGTGTAAACAAAGTAAAGGGCGGCTCTTGATCAAGTGCTTGGCTTGCAGGAAACGATTCTTTTGTGTGGTTTGCTTAAAACAGAGGTCTGTAGTTCTTATTTGACATCAAAGTATGCATATGGATATTTAGAATGCACATGTCCATGTTTCAGGTCGTGTCTGTGTTCTCTAATAAGTTGTACTGCAGTTTTGCTTTTAAAAATGGTTATAGATGCTTGTTTAAACTGAGTATTGGGGGTTTGCTTATCCGTGCATATGCCTGTTACAGAGTTTGAGCAACCAAATTTCCTTTTGTTGAGAGTCAAATTTTTGCATCAGTTTTCAGAAAATATGATTTAGCTGCTCCCGATCTTCGGAAATCTTGTTAGTCGCCAAGATGCAAACAATGTCAAATACTTATCATAATCAGTTATTCTCCCTTGCCTAGTGGAACAAACGTGATTGTCACGGGTAAACTATCACTAGTTACAATTGAATCTTATGTAGGTATATCGAGAAGCAAGCCGCGAAAATGAAATGTCCTGCATGTTGTGGAACTTGTAGTTGCAACATTTGTGAGAAACGACAAAATAAAGCTCTCGGTCATAAGGTTTGCTGGTGAAGATATGCACCTTGTATGTTGTTTTTTGGAAAGCGCTGTATTGATTCGACTGTTATCTACCCGCATTTCATCCAGGACTGCTATAGTGGGAAAAGGAAGGTCAATAAGATCGAATTGCTTCACTATCTAATCCACGTGCTTCTTCCTGTGCTGAAGCAAGTAAATCATGACCAAAATATTGAACTCGAATCTGAAGCTACGGTAACAGGTATAGGTAATTTCCGATAGCTTAATCAGTTGGTTGGTTTCTTTTATTGATGTTAAAGCATGCATCCCGACTTCTTTTTACAATAGGGAAATCCCTATCTGAAATTCAGATTCCACAGGCCAACTTAAGTTTCCATAAGCTACTTTGCTGGTAAGTTGCACTTTATTGCAATATAATTCAATGATAAACACCAATTGTTTTTCTTGTGTTGATTAAATGTGTGGTCATTCAAATTTTGAGCAGCAACAGATGTAAAAGTGCTATCACGGACTACCATAGGACGTGCATGAATTGTTTGTACAACCTTTGTCTGAGTTGTTGCCAGGAGATTTCTCAACGTAGTTCACATGGAAGTTGTAAACGCAAAAGTTTGAAGAAAAGGAAAAGATTTGCTTCTGGTGATGATCTAATCTCTGAGCGACATATTTCTAGGCAAAATTCTGGTGAAATTCCCTGTCACTTCCCGACGTCCTTGCAAATTTGGGAACCTAGTTCTGATGGAAGTATTCCTTGCCCACCTATAGATATAGGAGGCTGTGGTGGCAGCAACCTTGATTTAAAATGTGTATATCCCTGCTCCTGGAATAGAGATCTTGAAGTCAGAGCTGAAGAAATGTTGCGCCTTTATCAACTTCCAAAAACTGCAGATTTTTCTTTGTGTTGCTCGTTATGCGAGGACATTAGTCATAAAGATGGTGATGCTAAGGTTCAGAAAGGTACATATAGGAAATTAGGTTACAAGGACAACTATCTGTATTGTCCTGCTATTCACGATATTCATCATGAATCCCCCGAGCATTTTCAGAACCATTGGACTAAAGGTCAACCAGTTGTAGTTCGAAATGTGCTTCGGAGAACCTCGAGTTTGTGTTGGGATCCAGTTATCATGTTTGGCTCTTACATGGAGAACAAGATTTCTGAACATTGTATTGAAAACGACATGAAAGTGACAAACTGCATAGATTGGTGTGAGGTCAATTAATACTCATCTTTCTTGTTACTCTCTTATTTGACAATTTTCCTGCAGTCATTAATCATTTTTCTTGGAAACACTGTCAAACGAAGATGATTTTTGGATTGTTATGTTAGGCTTTCACCTTCATCTTTTACTGTACAACTTTCTGTTACCATGCTATATCAATGGAATTTCAGTGATCGTCCTTTTCATTTTACCCACTCCCATGTTTTGCCTGGTGAAATGTAGTTACTCTTGTCTATGTCTTTGTCTAAAGACAAGTATTGTTATTGCAGGTCGAAATCAACAGGAAGCGGATTTTCATGGGATCATTGGAGAAGGGAACACACGCTAGCATGCAGCTAAAAACTCTGAAGTTCAAAGCTTCGCTTTCCTCTCATTTATTTCAAAAGCACTTTCCGATCCACTATAAAGAGATCTTAAGTGCCTTACCTCTTCCAGAGTATATCAATCCAGTGTGTGGCCTTCTGAATTTGGGAGTGAAGTTGCCAGACCAATTTCGGAGGCCGGAATTAGGTCCATGTATCCATTTTTCATATGGAGTCCCAGAGGGACAAATGCAGGCTGATGTTTTGTCGAAGTTGTGTTATGAATCACATGATATGGTAGGACATATATGTTACCGAATATGATCTCTATGTCCAAATGTATTTAATTAACGATTAGTTTTTAATGCTGGCAATGAAATATAATGTCCATTGGCTTTTCATTCTCAGGTTAACATTCTCGCTTGTGCTACTGATACCCCAGTTTCACCAGAACAAATTAATAACATTGGAAATTCAATGAAAAAATGTAAGGCTCTAGATCACAATCGTGGGCAATCGGCAAGTAATTCTAGTGATCAGAAAGGTAAATCACCTCTGCAGAGTGAAGGCACAGGTGAATCGGGCTTGCAAGATATCAAGGAAAACATCCACCTGGAAAATGAAATTGCAAAAGTTCCTTTTAGCTCTAGTGAAATCCTTGAGGATCAAACACTTAATACTGAAAACGGGAATGTATCCAGCGATAGTGAATCTGATACTGAGGCCTCAATATTCTGCTGTGGAACTGTCGAGAAATCTGAAGATACTGATGAGTATTTTCTAGGAGCAGATGTAGAAAGCTCATGCTCCAGTGAAGATAAGCATGGGATAAATTCTTGTGGTGCCCAGTGGGACATTTTTCGTCGACAAGATGTGCCAAAACTTCTTGAGTACCTCAAGCGACATTCTAAAGAGCTAAACAACGGGTCATGCTATCTAAAAAATGTATGTTTTCACTGAAAAGGAAGTGTTCTACAAAACTGCAGTTTAGTAGTAAAAATTGATTTTCATATATGTGTAACAGGCTCATCCAATTTTAGATCAGACCATTTTTCTTGATGCATTTCACAAATTGAAGCTTAAAGAGGAGTTTGGTAAGTCTCATATGTTCCAATTTTCTAAGCAATCAATTACACGTGCTCAATAAGGACCTTGTTCTCAATGCTTGCAGATATCCAACCATGGAATTTTGATCAATATCCTGGAGAAGCTGTTTTCATTCCTGCAGGCTGTCCTTATCAAATCAGAAAACTTAAGGTGGTATTCTAAACCAAGCATTTTACACTACATTCATTGGCCTTTGTCTGCACTCTTGCGTGGGTGAATATGTGTAGTATCACAGCATGTCTCAAAAATACCCATCAAATAGAGTTTTTATTGAGAAGGATCTTATGAACGTCTTTAAGAATGATTGATAAAGTAATGTTCTTTGAAATTCTAAAATCTCCACTTAAAGTTATTCTGCATCTCTACATCAATGTGCACGGACTTAGGTCATGATGTCCAGTCATTGGGCCGAAGACCAGTTTTGTAGGACTATATGAAATTATAATTTCCAAATTTAATTATAGGGTGGTGGTGGAGTAATTCCATCCAGAAGCGTGTTTGATTTTAGTGTATCCTCACTGGATTTCTTTTTGAAATCCAAATGGTGTGTGTCAGTCATATGAATCCTAGCTGTTAAAAAAACCGAGCCATGCACCTAGCCTGGGGCACAAGCTAGGCCCTTTTGGTGAAGAATATAGGTTGTGTGTAGGTTCCATAGGACCTAACGTTTCAATATGAAATGAACCAGGCAGGCAGGTTGATAGTTTGTCTGCTAACGTGCTTATTTAGGTAGATTAATGACTCGCCCTATTTATTTTTTCCTTTCTATGTTTTTTTTGTCAACTCGTGGTTTTACTGAAATCACAACCGAACATTCAGTGACACTCAAACTGACATACATAACTGTAAACTATCTTTCTCTTCAAATTTACTTCAAAACTCTATTTCTGGGTTAAACATATGCAACTTAATTGTTGATAGCTCTTTCACTTTTCCAGTCATGTGTCAATGTTGTTTTGGATTTCGTCTCTCCTGAAAATGCTACTCAATGTATTAAACTGGCCGAAGAAATTCGCCTTCTTCCTGTGCAACACAAAGCCAAAACAAAATTGTTGGAGGTAGGTTATGTAAGGGCCTTCTGCGGTTTTCTTATATTGTTCATCTTCGTGAAACTTACCAAATGTACAAATGGCTTTTACAGGTGAGGAGGATGGTTCTCCATGGAATTAGTGAAGCAGTTGAAGAAATAGGCAACCTGAAGCAAGTACTCCTGTAGTACTTTATCTTATTTAACCCTCATTTGGATTAATAAAAAAGGTTCTTAAAGAGCTCCCCCCTACCTCCATGTAAGTTACTAATGTGCATACAGAAGAGTCGAGTCTTTCTCTATTGCCAGTTGAACTTTGTTTTGTCCTCTTCTTCTTTCTCTAATAGTTGCGGATGTCCCTTCTCTCTCTCATTATGGCAAATGCTATGCGTTGCAGTTATATGTACATAAATTCTCCCCTAGCATTTGTGCATAAAAAATATCTTACGAACCTACAAGCAGATGTCGCACGAAGAATTGCCATTGTTTCCTGTGAGGAAGAAGTGAAGTTTATATACTGATTATAGGTAACTGAACTGATTTTATTGAAGATGATAGGCTTTACAGGTAACGTGTTGTTTATATGAAATTCTTGCAGGCTAAACCATTTGCTGCTTCTGATGACTGATTGTAGTTAGGATATCGTTAGCTGGCAATAAAGCTTAGTACGATGACTTGTAAATTGAGATTTCAGTTAGAAGCCTTTTTGCACACATCTTAGGAATCATCTTTGACCCCGGTTAATCATAGATTGAGGTAGATATATTTTTTCATTTGTTTAAATGCGTTTTCATTCTACAATAATTATCCTTGTATCTGAATAAAAACGGTGATAGTTGTCATGGGATATACAGAGGAATATAGAGTGCCTACTTATTTGTGCGTGGATTTTTTCCCCCATGTAAATGCTAAGATGCTATTCTTTCTTCAAGGCATGTTGAGCAGAAAGATATTGCAAATGCTGGAATCCTTCTCATTCCGACACTTGCAATTCTTTTTAGTGCCAAGCATGTTTATGATTAGGGGGTGCAAAAGAGTCTAGTCGAGTATATATCGAGTTACTTGAGCTTGACAAGCTCGACTCGGTTTATTTGTTGTCTACTTGTGTATATATAGAGTATTTCATTTCGAGTTTGAGCTCGACTCATGTATATATTGAGTTACTCAGAGCTCGTCTCAGTCTGAATTCTAATATTTAAATTTTGAACTCGGGTTTGGACATATATTAACAAAAAAATTCTGCTTTTTCGTATTTCTGGATAAAATTATATATGTTGTACATAATTGAAACTCGAACTCGACTCGAAAAAATACACGAACTCGATCAAATTAAGCTCGAGTCGAGTTTTAATCGAGTTGTTCACGAGCTATTCATGAGTAGCTTGAGTCACTTGCAACCATATTTATGATACAAATGACGTGAAAATTTTGAACATGTTAGTGAAATGCAGTATATGCTCTTTTATAATGCGTGGACGATATTCTGCTTGATTATTTTTAATATGATATATTTGTTCTAGAATTTTGAAGCAACTTTTTCATTGATTTCAATAATATATTCTATTAATTCGTTAATAAATATTGTACTTCTTCCATCACAATCATGTAGTCATGTTTTTTATATTTAGTAACATTTTTTTATTAATATATCTTTATCAATCAAGTCTTGAATAACTTATCAACATTTTTTGAATGAGTTAAACATCAATATTTTTTGAATGAGTTAAATAAGAAGTTTGTTTGTAATTTTTTTTCAATGATTTTCTTATTATATGTGAATAAAACAAACAAATTCATGAAAGAAACATGTATTTTTAGGCAAAAACTTGTGTGAGATGTTATAACATATCGTATTTTGTAAGACGAATTTCTATTTTGGGTCATGTATGAAAAATATTAATTTTTATGCCAAGAATGTTACTTTTTATTGTGAATATTGGTAGGGTTGACCCGTTTCACAGATAAAGATTCGTGAGACCGTCTCACAAAAGACATACTCATCTTTTTAATGTCAATCTTGTTCTTAAAAATAATATTTACTCTTATCTTCTTATCTTGTAATAAGTTTTTTGGTATGAAAATAAAAATCTGTAACTATTATTAAGAATTTCTATAATAGAGTTAAGATAGTGTCTTGGTCTCTTTTTGGATCTTCCAAGTCTGTTTTTGGATCTTCTAATTTTGCCCTTATGTGATATCAATGTTACATTTTGGTTTTTATTTATTTTTAATTTCAACAAACATTTTTGTTTTTATTTTTTTAATTACAACAATTCAAATAACACTTTAGTTACTCGATAATTTGTCAAATTTCACTTAGACAGTGTATTTGAAATTTCCGAAACAATTGTAAAATATCGAAAGTGATAGGCATTAGGCTACATTAAATTCCGGCACCCACAGAAACAAAGGCAAGCCCACCATAAACCAGTAATCCGCGGTCTGCTTCTTTCCACTTCCATCGCCGCCTGTTTCAGTCCAAACCCGGTACGTTACATCGTCATATATATAAATGAGGTCCTCTGCCATTTAAATATTCACTACTGCTTTAATAAAAATAGATCATACTATGAGGCTGATGCAGGAACAGAGCAGCAACTGTAGCCCA
This sequence comes from Primulina tabacum, assembly GCF_025594145.1. Classification (NCBI taxonomy): domain Eukaryota; kingdom Viridiplantae; phylum Streptophyta; class Magnoliopsida; order Lamiales; family Gesneriaceae; genus Primulina; species Primulina tabacum. The sequence goes on along the minus strand of NC_134552.1, from coordinate 13,824,179 downwards.
ACCATTGATTCTTTCAAGAAATGTAACTATAAGTCATCTCCGGCGAAGCAGGCCCGGAAGTTCTCCGGCGGTGTCCAGTCCAAGGCATTATTAAAGTCTACAAAAGTTGAGAAATTAAAACAGGGCCGAAGACTCGCTTCGCACTGTTAAGTAACATATAAACCACACTCGTTCAAAGGGAGAGACATGAGTTCAAATCCATATTAAAATAGAAAAATCTCCACCCGGCGTCAATGTCGTGATAAAAAAAATGTCGTTAAATTTATTAAAATATATTGTTGTTACACACGAATATCATAATTAAATATTGAAGGCTTACAGATGATCACTCTGCTTTCTGCTATAGTAATGAGGATAATAAGGGAGAGAACCAAAGTGAAATTGAGAATGATAGAAATTAGGTTGCTTGCCTTGGCCATGATTTCTTGATTATTATTCTGGGTTACTTATTTAGAAACTGCTATTTATAGCAATATTTCCATGCAATTCTCAAATCATTGGCAAAAGTGCATTGTGATATTAGATTTTGACATAGCCGGCCTGAAACAATGAGACTTGGAATCTTGGATGGTGAAATGTTCTAGGAAAATGGGCTAAAATGAGGTATCAAATAAATTCAATTTATAGTAAATATTATATATTATTTTTACGATATATAAGTTGATATTCAGAAATGAATTGCAATGCTGGGTAGATCAATCATAACGTTACATTTGAACTGTTGTACATTATAAAATATAACGACTACACTTCTTTTTTCATATGTCTCAAATATATAATCAAGTATCTATATTTAATATTATTTTATCTATTCTTTTACCAATTTACTCATACTAATTAAATAAATAATTAGTTATTTCTAACGTGTTTTTATATCATATTAAAAACACTCATTAAATAAAGATAAAATGAGATTTTATACTTAAACTTGTTTTTCTAATTTTTTTTTTTATTTTCTTGATATGTGTCAGAACACAAATAAGCTTAAATATATGTGACGAATGGAGTATTTGATAACATTAGTTTATCATAATTCAAAGTTCTCTGTTTTCTTTTTTCTTTTTTAATTCTAGTGTTTCATGTTTTATATAAATATATATGCACATTATGTTGTAAGAACAACAGAATCATTTTCGTAGAGTCAACAACTTCTCAACAAAACGCAGTTTACTGAAACATGACATAAAAGAAACTCTTTGAATTGGAAACATACTAAAACAACAAGGCATAGCTAGCCCAATGGAAAGGAAGTTGTGATTTCCAAAAGAACAAAATGCCTAGAAAATAAACTTATCATTAGGCACCTTATTCATTACATAATTATTCATGAAATATGACCAATGAGATTATTGGCTTTTTCATAAGATGAGTTGGTAGCAGCCTTAAACCGTAAAGCCAAAGATGCAAAGCCACTGGCCAACAAAAAGTCCGTTGCAATTCAGATTGGGATTGATGCTATCAAACTGTGCAACGGTCAAGTTGTTGCTCTTCGCAATGTCGAAACAAGTGTCACCGCTGATCACCGCGGTCACGGTGTCACACACAACTGTGGCGCTTGCCTCACTCTTAGCTGCATGCAAATTTTCAAGAGAGTATTGGTTAAAACTATATGTGCTACATTGAATGAGATACACTATACATAACATAAATCGTTAAATTTTTTCGATGCATAACGAGCCCTTTGTATATTTAATCGATGCCATATATAAATGATTCAATAATTTTATACTTAATATCATCAAAGAAACTGAAGGTTTACCATTGATAATTGCTCTGCTTTCTGCTACAGCAATGATGAGAGCAAGTGAGAGGACCAAGGCCAAATTCAGGATGATGGAAGTATTGTTGCTTGCCTTGGCCATATTTATTTTCTTGTTATAAGTTCTTGGATATTTGCTCTTCTGGTGTACTTGGATTCCTTAATTAGAAGCTGCTATTTATAGCAATAATTTCTATACAAATCTCATTTCATTGCCAAATTTGCATTGTGAACTTAGATTTTGACAGGGCCGGCATGAAACAGTGAGACTTAGATGGTGAAATATACAATGAAAATTGGGATAAACTGAATTTATGTTGAGGTACTAAACAATTTAATAGTAAAAAAACATTAATATTCAAACTAACATTTTGATATTCGGGCATGAATTGTATTCACTAGTAATAAATTATTGAGTAAGTTTAAAGATAAAAATATTATCTATGTATATCAAATGAGATTTCTCGTATGAAAGATATTTAGTTAATGTGGCAGAGGATACACCTCCACGTATTGTAAAAAAGATCTGCATGACTATTTCCATTTTTTTTAGACTTACAGAGGTTTGTGGGTAACTACTAATGAAACAACACCTTATCATTGATTATTTAAATTAATTTTTTGGGCCTCGCCTCGGGTCTGAGGCTGCTATTCGGAGACGAAAATGCTTGAAAATTTTCGTTTTTTCGACTGAAATACTGTCTTGACCGAAAATAGTATCTAATCGTTGTGCATGGTATGTGTTTTTTTCTGTCAGCCTGGATGATGAATACTTCCATGCATGGGTTTCTATACAGGTTGAAAGTTCAAGCATTAACATCTAGCTTTAATCTTTTTTACTTCCCATTATTGCAACAATCTAATAGTTAATTGAGAAACTATATGTTATTCCTCTGGCAACTATTTTCTCTAATTCCCAGACTAATAACACTAAGGCTTTTCAACTCATACCGAACGATAGGGATGGTTCTCAACATATATCACATTCAAATCGTGTAACATCTTCATATTTCAAGTTCTTCTGAGTCACCTGTGGCCTTGGCGCCTTGCTTTGAGTGCTACTGGAATCCCCAATAGAATCACGGTATCAAGTCATTTTATGCTACTGGAATCCCCATGAACATGCCCCTGCTGCAGGCATGGATCTTATTTTTAAACTTTGATACAGTAATGAAAAATTATACAAGGATAATTCAGATCCTTTGGCGAAGACTTCTTTTGTCTACTTGTTCTTGGCTTGAGACTGAGGATTGGTACAGCTGGCCTATGTGATATGTCTTAATCAAGTTTTCGAAAATCTGATGGACAGGTTCTTGGCGAAAGAGTCTCTCAGAAAGTTCAAAAAGCCTGTAAATGGCTGTAATCGTGCCGCAACGTTTTTGTTTAATATAACATGTTAGAGTAGATGCCCTGCAGTTGGCTAGGGATTTTATTGACTCGGTTGTAATTAACAATCTTTATTTTAATATAATTCATCATTTCATGGTTTGTTATTTCTTTATCTGTATGCCCATGTTATCAAACATAGATAAAGACCTTGATTATACTTTAATACAAATGAATCGTAATTCGATGTTGAAACTCATTTGTAAACACGGTATGATCTAAATTCGTTCCTAGTCGATTCAGCCGCCTAAAACATGGATAAAGGTCGCTTGAGCTCGAGACTAGCATCTGTGATGTTGTGTACAGCGTTTCTTAGTAAGGGCATAGAGATGTCCAAACATGCAGATGGGTAGACATATGATGATTATACCGAACAACCCTCCCTCGGACTTTCCAAGTGGTTATCATTCATCGAGAGGATAAGTCTGTGGTTATGATTGTACACCATTAGTTCTTACGACCCGGGACAACACCGAGGTTATATATGCTAGGGCTGTGCTTTGACTCGTTTACCGGCTCCAGGAGAGTTATCAGATGGCGAGGTTGGGTACAGTTGCGACACATATAGGAGCCAGTGCATTGTAGTCGGGGATTCACCGCTCACCTACGGGTGTGGATATCCTATGTGATCTAATGAAATAATAGTGCATGGAATCTCTGGCCAGAGTACGAGATGTACATTGGAGAAGGAGTTCTCAAATAGTACACGCGATGCCACTATTATAGTTATCACATAGTTATCGAATTATTATGCAACTCTCGATGAACCAATGGTTGCAAATTCGATCGGGATATATGAGATGAAGGGACCGTACTGTACGTTAATCATAATCGACTGGTTCTTGCAGGTACTATCAGTGATACCTAGGGGATCATGGGGCAATGCTACTAGACGCTCTTACCATGATCCGATGGGTGCAATCAGAAATGAGTTCTGACATTCTTGATCAAGGTGTTGATGAAAAGAATGAGGCTAACTAGGGTAAGCCCGAATAAGAATAAATGCTATTCTGAATCACAAAGAGTTGTGAACCCACGGCTAGCTGTATCTCTGAACCATTGAGGGTCACACAAGTACTGGATCGTATGTTCCCGTTGAGAGAATAAATTCAAGAAGTTGAATTTATATTATATAGTAAATTCAAGGAGTTGAATTTATGATAATTAAATTTTGAGAGAATAAATTCAAATAGTTGAATTTATAAAATTTGAGAATTTAATTTATTAAACTCAAATGTTGGGTTTATTAAATATTAAATTTTGGATCTGATGTAAATTCAAGTAGTTGAATTTATAATTTAAATAATAAATTCAAATTTTGAATTTATAATGTATTTAATTTATTAAGCTCAAAAGTTGAGTTGATTAATTAATAAATTAAATATGGTGGATAATATGTTTAATGGGCTTGTGGGGGTACAAGTCCAACATATTAAATAATTAAAGTTTTAATGGACTTTGATTAAATTAATTAAACTAGTTGGACTAGCCCAATTAATTAAATCAAGCCCATTAATGTTAATTATGTAATTAGGTTATTATTTTATTATAAATAATATATGCAAAGCTCAAAACCTAGCCACCACAACACAATTTACGTGAGCATCCACCTCCAAAAGAAAGAGTTTTTCGGCCACTTGGTTATGAAAAAAAAAATATTGTGCCGTCTCTCAATTTTTCTTCTCCTACGCGAAATATCTTCTGTATTTTTCTAGTGCAAATTAGAAGAGGAACATACTATCTAGTCGTGGACTTGATAGGAGGATTTCTTTGAAGAAAGTTCGTAGGGAATCATCAAGAGCCAGATCTGTAATACCGGATCGGTTGGTGTCCAGTAAATTAAGTTCACAGAGGTATAATCTTTAACATCCTATGAATGTTTTGTTAAATCATACGCGCGTCCAAAGCATAATTATTTTGTTTTTCAAACTAAAATAAAATTTTAAATCTTCCGCTGCGTTTGGGCGCGTAGAAAACCAGATCCAACATAACATACATATATATATGGCACATTCATCGTATTTCGATCAGATTCATGCTAAATATCTAATAAGCCAACACAGGAGAAGTAAATACCTATACATTATTCTGATTCCATGATTAAGTATTAGCTAGAAATGGATACCGTTAACATCAGATTTCCTAGTCTATATATATATATATATATATATTACAATTTACACCAGGTGAGTCACATTGTTGCATGCCGGCCTGTCAAAATCTTAAGTTAACAAGGCACTTTTGGAATTGATGTGAGGTTTGTATAGAGATTATTGCTATAAATAGTAGCTTTTCATCAAGGAACCAAGTACCCAAGAAGAGCAAATATTCAAGAATCAACAAGAACTTAAATATGGCCAAGGCAAGCAACAATACTTCCATCATCCTCAGCTCTGCTTTGGTTCTCTCACTTATTCTCATGATCGTTACTGCGGCAGAAAGCAGAGTAACTATCAATGGTAAGCCTTCATTTTTTTAAAAAAGATATATTCTTTTGTAAGTTCTAACATAGTCTTGTTAATCTGTGCATAATTGTACATTCTTGAAAATATGTTGCAGCTAAGAGTAAGGCAAGCGTCACACTTGTGTGTGATACTGTGACTGCGGTGACTAAAGGAGACACTTGTTTTGACATTGCAAAGAGCAACAGTTTGACCACCGCGCAGTTCGACGCCTTCAACCCTAACGTGAACTGCGATGGACTCTTCATCGGCCAGTGGCTTTGCATCGATGGGTTTGCGATTTGATATCAATACCAAGTCATCTTATGAGGAAGCCGATAATATTCTCATTACATGAATAAGTTTTTTAGGTATATTTGCCTTTGGGGACTCAACAAAATTGCTAGTCCATTGGCCTATTGCGTATGTTTCAAGTTCAAAGCATTGTTCTTTTATGTTATGTTTCGATAAAGTTATGGTTATATTTCATCCATTAATAAAAAGTCTCATCAATACCAGACTACGTGTTTGCAAAAGAGAATAGACAAAAATTTCATTTACTCGTTATTAATTGTTTGAATTTATGATAATTAAATTTTATACAAATTAAAATTTCTATATAATTTCTAAAAACATACAATTATCTTTAATTTTTTTAAATAAAAATTCATATCTAATTTACTAAAAACTTTAACATAGAAAATGTTGCCCCGAGACCACTAAGATTTGGAGTACGTCTTTTATGATACAGTATCATAGATTTTTATTCGTTAGATAGATCAACTATATTTATATTTACAATAAAAAGTATTATTTTTGACCTAAAAAATAAAAAAATTTCATGGATGACCAAAAAAAATATTTGTTTTATAAAATTAGCTCGTAAGACTGTTTTACAAGATTTTTATAATAGGGTTTTGGATTTAAATCTGAGTAAGATGTTTAGTTAATTTAAGTTTAGATAAATCCCAATACAAAGATTTTGTCGGGTTAAAAACAAATGTATAATTTTGTTTCGAAAAGTCGCTTTTATTCTCTAGCGACTTTTGTTTTCATCTTCTGAAAAAATGAAACGCGACGACGCTTTTTGGGAGATCTGTTCATCAAACAGTAACGTTTTCAATCCCCAAAAACCCACTCTGCAAATTATTTTAGGCCGATACAAACCAAGCGCAGTAGCCACCGGCCGCCATTTTTGAGCTGCAGCTTAGCCCTAGTCCAGGTACAATTTCTTTTTAATTTTCTCATCTTGTTTTTTCTCGCGATTCATTATTTTATTTTATGGAAGATTTAGCTTGAACGGAAGAATTTAATTGGATTGTTCGTGTTTCACTTTAATCCAATATTGGTGGGTCGGACCTGAAACGTAGTTGAGTTCTGTCCGAAAAACTTGCAATTTTGATTATGAAAAATTGGGGGCAAACATGCTTTTGGTCCCTGGACTTCATTCCTAGAACAATTCACGGACTGACAGTTTTGGTCCTTCAACTTTCTACATATCAAATGAAATAGTCGTTTAGGTTAAACGGCGAATGGGAGAAGAAGGGTTTCATAATTTCTCTTCCCTTTCAATTTTTTTTCTCCTCTAGTACTCAACGTGTCGCCATCTTCTTAGGCCACCACTACCACGACATCTAGGTGCTACCCTGCCACCTTTGCTTCGCCTTCCATCATCATCCTCTCTTCCACCGTACAGGTTTGGGGATCTGAGTAAGATCAATTTTGTCGTGAGTTTCATGTTAACATAAACATGAGTTCATATATTGCTGTTAATTTCTGTATTGCAGTAGAATGTTGTTTCTGCATGTTTCTTTACGGTAAAAAATTATGTTTAGGCACCAATTTATGTAGATTCCATCTGTAGACCATCGTTGCATGATATTAGTACCTATATAAAGTTAAAAACAGTTTTATTAAAATGGAGCAAATAAGGTATCTCGGAGGGCCAAAATAGACGTGTTTCTACAATTTCAATCCTATAAACTCTTGGTACAGGGATCATTCTCTTCCTTTTGATCACGTCATATATTGTTTAAGTTCAAATAATTTGCTTGTATGCCATTTACTGTTGTTTGGTTCTGAAAATTTTACACATTGGGCAAACTTGATGTTAGGCAACTTCTAATGAGACATTAATTATTATATTCTTTTTTATATTTTGGGGATGTGAGATTTTTATGTCTTCATGTTTAGAAAGGCTGTTCTGGTTGTATTTTGGATTTTGGTGAATTTTGTGATATGGATTAAGAGAAATGGAAGATGAAACTTTTTTTGTTTTTGTTTCTAATGGATTTTTTATTTTATTATTTTAGTTATAACTTTATATTTTGTTGCCCGTTATATTGAAGCTAAGAAATTGACCTTGAAATTGACCTTGAAATTGAACTTTGCAATATTGAAATTCAATTTTGATGCTGAAAAAAATGAGGAGTTGGAAGGGTGGAGTCAAAGCACGGAGAGAAGTGGGTGAAGAATTTTTGCTGAAGTCTCTTTTATATGATGTTTTGAATAAAAATTAGTGTTTATAAATTTTGTTGTTTGCTGAGAAACTATTGAAGATTTTGAGTTTTGTTAATTGGTTGGATTTCATGTTGCAATGAAGAGTACAAATCATGTAATTTAATGCTGTTAAAAAAAATAGGGTCATGTGACAAGTACGTGACTTCTACCGTTAATTTTAACCATTAAGTTAACGGTAAGGACCATTCTTGTGCTCTTTATAAAAGTTTTGGGATTAAAATTATCATGGTAAAATGTTTTGAGGACTAAAATGTTTAAGTTGTAAAGTATAGGGGCCAAAAGAGTGTTTTTCCCAAAATTAGGATTGAGGTTTAAGAAGGAACTCTAAATTTTCCTGACAGACGGGTTGAATTCACATCATGTTGATGAAATCGGTGTGAATAAAAATTGCAAAAACAAGTTGCACCGGTGGATTTATATTATGAATTTGAGATTCTCTTGTTCACAAGTCCTTCAATCCAAACAAATCTTCATATTGAAGTGAAATTCATGATTTTTTCGAAGTAAATGTAAGTTTCTGGTGGCTCTGCAGGATTTTGGAAGTTGATGATATGGGGGGAAAGCGGAAGAAGGGTGGCGAGGATGGTAGTGAAAGTGGGGAAGAAGGAATAGAAGAAAGAAAAACCAAGAAGATGAAGCAGATAAAGGAGGCCTTGCGTCCATCGATGATTAAGAACAAGGAGAAGAGGTCAGCCATTCATGCGAAATTGAAGCTCCAGAAGAAGGTCGACAAGCGGAAGAAGGTCAAGGCTCGTGAAGCAGCTGAGAAGAGGGCTCTGGAGCTTGGTGAGGAACCTCGTCCTAAGAAAACCCCTCGCACAATAGAGAATACTCGTGAACTGGATGAGACAATATGCAAGCCGGATGATGATGAGCTCTTTGCTGGCAATGATGCCGATGAATTTAATAATATTTTGAAGCAAGAACGGATTCCGAAGGTCTTGATAACCACATGCCGCTTCAATTCGACTGTAAGTGTTTCGTGATTCGGGATAGAGCCATGATTTGAGTTGATTGGGGTGGCATGATGTTTTTGGATGCACAACCTACTTTTTGGAAAAATTGAAGTATCAAACATGTTTTGTTGGGAGAAAACTCAACGAATCTCCTAGTGTGGGGGAGGACCTAGGTATATAATTGCGGGGCAGGGGAGGCACTGGGGTGATTTTGTTTATTTGAGTTTGGTGGGTCTGGCCTACCAGATTTGTGTTCCGCAGTGAGTTTTACTTGGGTTCCATTCATGCTGCATCAATGAGTGTCTTATGCTCTGTTCAATTTTGTGGTTGATTGTTTATACTGCAGAGAGGACCTGGTCTTGCTTAGGATCTTCTTTCTATAATCCCCAATTCTCATTACTACAAGCGAGGAACATATGACTTAAAAAAGGTTCAGTCTTTGACCTCTCTCCCTCTCCCCCCTTCCCCACCATGTTTTGAAAAGATGAGCCTTCGTTAAGTGAGATTTAAGTTGTATGATTGCTGTCCATGGGATACGATTTTATTTTTTCTATAAATAGTCATCATTCCTGCAGATTGTTGAGTATGCGAGAAATAGGGATTTCACTTCAGTCATGGTCATCCACACAAATCGCCGAGAACCAGGTCATCCTTGCTCTAAGCCTAACCTGATAATTTTTGTTGCTTTCACGATTCTGTATCAATACATGCGTTTTTATGTTGTGTGTTTTAAGTTATATGTGGGACTTATGCATATCTGGTATTTTTTTCTGGAGTTTAAAAACTCCAGAACATGCTATTGGTTTTAATATATTTAGCTGATTTGTAATTATCTTATTCAGATACTTTTGTACCTAGTTTGTGAGCGTATTTCTTGGCTGTTTGGTTGTTGTAAAATTGAAAGGTGGATGGGGGGGACTTTAAAGCCTTTTAAGGTATAGGATAGGTTCCCTTTTGTGTTTCATCGTAGAAAATTTACTATATTAATTCTTGTGAGTTGCTGCAGATGCTGTTTTAATAATCGGGGTGCCTGATGGTCCTACCGCCCACTTTAAACTTTCAAATCTTGTTTTGCACAAAGACCTTAAGGTTCGATCATTTTCATTTGCTTATTCTCATAATGCATCTGTTTTTATATAAAACCTCAAGAAAGTGAACTAACATTAAGTGGAATATAATTCACCAAATCTTGACCTCTTCATTGTTATTTTTGGGTTATTTGACGCACTGAACTTGCTTATTGGTTGTCTGTTGTGATGTAAGTAAGGTTTTATCTTACTTTAGTGGTTCTTGGATTATCTGGTATGCTAAATATTTTGTGCTATTAACTGTCTGTCTTTCAATTACTGCAGAATCATGGCAACCCAACCAGCCATAAGCCTGAGTTAGTTTTGACTAACTTCACGACACGCTTGGGGCATCGTGTTGGCAGGTAGTTCTTTTTGCTGCTTCATATGATAATTGAAAAGTAACTGAGTCATGAAAGTTAAGTTGTAGTGGTAAAGCACAAGCTCTATTGATTTTTGGTATTGTTTTTTTCTTGTTACAGAGTTGCTGTTTAGGGCTAATTCTTGATTTGAAATATGTTATAGAGTAGTCATGATACGATGTTATGGGTTTCAAAAATCAAGGTTTATAAAAGTTCACTGAGCTAGCCTTGGTTTATGTTGAAGGTGTTTTGAAGTTGGCACAATCTTCCTATCTTTTTTTCTTTCTTTTTGTTTACGCTTTACCCTCTTCTGGACTGTTTGCCATTGACAGGTGGTTTTGGTACTGCATTAACATTTTTTTAATGATTTTCTGATTAGGTTAATACAATCTTTATTTCCACAAGACCCTAATTTCCGTGGTAGGAGAGTTGTTACCTTCCACAATCAACGCGATTTTATATTCTTCCGTCATCACCGGTACTTAGATTATCTGTGTATGATCCATTTTCATTTCATTGAATTGTGGCCTGCTTTTCTGAATTTATCCGTTCTTCTCTTTGAAAGATACATATTTGAAGGCAAAGATAGCAAACAGGTGGAATCAAAAAGTAAAGATAGCAAAAACAACGAGGACGCAAACACCCAGCAAAAAGTTATTGCCCGGCTTCAGGTTTATGCTTCTAATCTCTGGCTGGTGCCATAACATAAGTCCATTACATGTCTATTTTTTTTCCCAAATTAGTTCATGGTAGAAAAAATCAGATCAATGATTTGTATGAATATAGTTCAAGCTGCATAAGAAGTTGCATTATTTTTGCTATCTATCTGGCAGGTGAATGAACTGGTATGTTAGCCCCTATTTTAGGCTATTAATTTTATATGATACTGAGATTAACTGTCCTCAACTCACTTCACCTGTTAAATATCTATTATGCCACATTATTCCATGTACTAGCAATGACCATGTACTATCAATGACCCAATTCATCAAAGGACCATTTTGTTGGAACGTATAATACCTTTTATCATCATTAATTCACAATATTGGATATTCTGCTAATTATCAAATTTTTTTATGCTTCAGCAATTTAGCAGTTGCTTGCAAGATCTTTTATAGTATACTAATTAAAAAACACCATAAGTAATACTTTTTTCAGCATCTAACATCTTTGTGCAGTTTTAATTTAAAAATGCCATAAAATTTAAGAGAGAATAATATAACCCCTGTAACAAATCACTGCTTGTTTTCTATCAGTACTCTTTTACTCTTAAGTAGGGTTAGATTGAAAAATATTTATGACATGATACATGTTTCGAAGGAGGGAGTAAAATTTTAAAATGAAAAAGGAGTGTACAGTTTAAATTGTTTATGGTATAAAAACTTATTGGCCTTTTAAGAATGCATTGCAATTTACTAGTTGACTTGTGTGCTGTGCATAATTGGAAAAGTTAGTTTATCAGCATTCTTCAGCTGTTATTTCAAACGTGATTGAAAACTTGTTACAGAATTTTGAATTTATTCACTGATTATTTGTTACAGTCTTGTATTTGTTAGCAGTTTAAACGTTACTTGTATAATATATGCTTAATCCATGTGCTCTTGCCTTTTGTGTGGGTTTACGAACTGTATGATGATAAACAACTATTAATGCTCTAATTTCAAACTCTTAGGAATGTGGTCCTCGTTTCACGCTGAAACTAATCAGTCTTCAGCATGGAACCTTTGATACCAAAGAGGGTGAATATGAATGGGTTCACAAGGTACTTTCCAAATTGCTAAATTCTTAGCATCTTGGATTTGCACGATTCATGGTTGCTTATATTTGTTTTTCATGTGTTCTTGATGGCAGCCCGAGATGGACACAAGCCGCAGACGATTTTTCTTGTAACTTGCTTTATTTTCCAAAATGACTTCCAGTTGCAGGTGATTTTTCTATTTGACGTAATTTTAGATACAGTTTCTTGGCCATTGACTGAGAAGCTATTGGCAGTGTATAAGTGAGCAACAGTAGTAGAGCTCTGCGTTAGGCAGCTCGAATTTTGAGCCGTATTTAGTTTCTTTCTTTGCTAATATTCAAATCACTATTATATGCACAATTATGTCAAATGTTTCCAAAAAAAGAAAAAGAAAATTGTGTCTCAATTTACTTGTCTTAATAAATAGTTCTATGAAGACCATTCTTTAAATGCAAGCAGAATGCGAAAAGTCTGATGACAAAAAGTTCGCCATCTTTTCTAGAATATATTTAAAAAAAGACAAAAACTTGTGTGAGACGGTTTCACGGGTCGTATTTTGTGAGACATATCTCTTATTTGGTTCATCCATGAAAAAATATTATTTTTTATGCTAAGAGTATTACTTTTTATTGTGAATATCGGTAATGTTGACTCGTCTCACAGATAAAGATTCGTGAGATCGTACTGTAAAAAGCAATCAACAGTGGGCTTTATTATTAGCTGTGAATAAGTTGCAGTTTTTCATTCAATAAATTTAGTTTTTTTTTTTGTTATCCATGTTTATGTAATGGATTTCTTCAAAATTAACTATACGTATTAGGTCATACAAACCATATAAAGCCATAAATAAATTTATTAGATAAAGTATACATAAGTAATCCAATAAAAATACATAAAAAATAGATTAGTGAAAATGAAATTCTATTCACATCTCCATTTGTCAACATTTTATAATTATATTTAATAAATAAAAAATCTAAAATTTAATATTTAAGTTCATTTATTTATTATGATAATTTCATTGGTCATATTGCAAATTTTTATTATGCAAACTATAGAATCGGTGATACGAATTTATACATATCATAAACATTGTATTTCAATTAAATAACAGTGTATTTGGCTATCTAAATACGATTTTTTATGACAATAAACGGCCTTATAAATTAGTCGATAATTCTAATTCAGGCACACATTTTATGTTACCAATCATGCATAAATATCATATATGACCTTATTTTTATAACGAACTTCATTGATTTACCGTCTCATTCATCAATATAATTCATAAAATTAAGAGAGGGTTATTTTAAATAAAGAAAAAACTTGTGTGAGAGGGTCTTAAAGGTCGTATTTTGTGAGACGGATCTCTTATTTGGGTCATCCATGAAAAAGTATTACCTTTTTTATGCTAAGAATATTACTTTTTATTGTGAATATCGATAAGGGTTGATCCGTTTCACAGATAAATATTCGTAAGATCGTATCACAAAAGACATATTCTTTAAGTAAACTCAAATTTGGTATTCAAAAATAAAATCATTTATCGACAACAACAGAATCATTTTCTTTCACAAAATTTGACAAATTTTACTGTGGTCCAAGTCACACGATATTGATCCCTCAACGGATAGGCCCTTCCCAAATTTTCAAGTTGGTGTATGGTCAAATCATTGCAAAAGTTGTGTTACACCCGGTACAGGCATAGAAGAAAAACTAAAATTTTATATATTTTGTTGGATGGATATACTCATACCACATATATTTTATATGATAATTAAGAAATAATGCCACCTAACTTGTATTATGGTTGCATAAATATCGTTTATAAAAGTCTTCGTTCGATTTCGGATGATAAGGAAACAAATTTACTTTCATATTTAATAATAATAATAATAACACTAGGTATTACCTAGGGATGTCAATGGGTTCGGGTTTTACCCAGACCTACAATGGACCCACGTGTATGGGCTGGGTTTGGGCATACTAAATGGGTCATGTGGCGGATCTCGGGTCCAATTTTTCAGACTCGTTCGGATATAGGGCGGGTCATAGGGTCCTATAATACCCGTCTCATACTCATCCCATATATGTGGATATAAATACTCTAGGGTTTTAGTTTTATTAATTTTCATTTTTTTAGTAGCTCACCTAAACCATAACGATCTTAGCTATTCCTATGTCAACTGTTGCATTTGAATTTGCTTTTAGTAATAGTAGAAGAATAGTTGGTCCTCATCTAAGTATGCTTAATCCAACGACTTTGGAGGCATTGATGTGCTCGCGAAGATGGTTGTGGGATGAGGTGTAAGATAAATAAATCACAGTTTTATTTTGTTATTGTACTTTCATTTTAATTTTTTTACTGTACTTTCTCTCTTTAAATTACATTTTTTCACAGTTTGAAATTACAGTTTTATTTTTTCCATCTACTTTCTCTATTTAATTTTGTAGTTAATTCTTCAAGTAGTTTACCAACTTGTCCCACCATTCTTGATGAAGAGGAAGATGATCCCGAAGAATGTGTCTGAAATATTGCCTACTCGTTGATTTTATATTGATCTGTTTAAGTTATGTTATGACTTATTTTTGGGATGTCAAGACTTTTTTGGAGAGCCAGTAACTCTTTTTTTTATGTAATTCTTTATGTCATGAAAATACTTTGTTTGTTATTATTAAGTGTGGTCGAAGACATGAATTAATTTTCCACAATGTTGTATTTAGAGGCTTGTCTGTTTCATAATTCAGTCATGTGAGAAGAAATATTACTTTTTTATTTTAAAAAAATTCGGGTCTCACGGGTCTACCCGACCCCGTTTCATATTTGAAGTGGGGTGGGTCCGAAGAATATTTAACCGGAGTGGGGCGTGTAATGGGTCAAAGTTTTTTTCATGGGGAGGGTTTTGGGTTTAGCCATATCTGCCACATTGACATCTCTAGTATTATCTGAGACCGTCTCACGAATCTTTATATGTGAGACGGATCAACCCTACCGATATTCACAATAAAAAGTAATAATCTTAGCATAAAAAGTAATATTTTTTCATAGATGACCCAAATAAGATATCTGTCTCACAAAATACGATCCGTGAGACCGTCTCACACAAATTTTTGCTTAATAATAAAATAAGCTAGAGTGATTGTTTCGATATTAACATGGAGAGATCACCATTTAAAGAATTAACATGTTACCTCATATTATACCAAGGGTTGACCATACATCATATTGTGGAGTAAAAAAACGTAAGGGACATGCTGGATCCCATACTCCTTTGTCTTACCAGTAAGTTTATATGATCTCACGAATCTATATGTCTAAGATAAATCGACCTAATCAATATTTTTCATGAGAAATAATATTTTTGAGATAAAAAATCATATATTTTACTAAATCCCTCCCGATATAACCGTTAGAAAGGTTTTTTTTAGATAAAAACAACTATGCTCCGTCAGTCAAATTTCTTCCATTTGAATCGGATTCGTGTATTATCTGGTGTTTTTGGCTTTCATGCATCCTTTCTATATGTTGTGGCATATGGTTCCAAATGTGTTGAATACACTATGTACTTAGATGAGAAAAGGTAGGAGAATGGAACGACAAATGATAGAAAAGAATGGACAACCAAAAAGAGGGGGAGTTAGATCATCAATCGCACTCTTGTTTCCGAGTATTGGAAGTTATGCATTGCATTGATGGCTACCACTCTCACTCCGTTTCAGGATCTTCTCATGTGCACATAACTTAAAAGAATCATGCATTAAATTTAGTGCAATAGATAATAATTGACTAAATTACAGATTTATTAAATAATGTTGTTGGTTAAATAAAATAAAATGGGAGATTATGTTGTATTCAAGAATCCACCCAATATGCTGCTGAATTTAGTGGAACTCAACTTTCTGACGATCTTTTTGGCATCTGAGACCTCAGCTTCTGCAAGCTTTTCGATGTTCTTTAAGTAACCTGATTTTGAAATTTTTTTTCTTGTGATGCTGCTGCTTGTTAACGACATCAATATTGAAAGCAATAGCTGTTTCCTACCGGAATTAACGTCCCCTGGGCCGAGAAGCTGCATCAATATGCCTACATTTTGATCGTTCTGCACAAATTTTTTCCTGTTTTTGGGTACCATAACCATGTTAGATAGTGTTTTTGCTGCCATTTCGTGAATTTGGAGCGATTTTGATTCTAGGAAACTAACAAGGACTGGCATAAATCCTGCATCCCCCATCACTTTCTTAGCATCCTCAGACGTCCCACATAGCCAAAACGAGGCCTTTAGGGCCAATTCACGAACAGAGATCTCCCCAAATCGAAGAAAGTAAAGTAAATGATCTGTAAAACAAGAATTCATCAACACACACAAAGAAATATCCGATCCAAAGCATAAATTCACGATTCCTTTGAATGCCATCTCTCGTGTCTTGGTTGATAATGATGATTTGGGATCCAAAATACACGCACTAATATGCGAATTCCACCTTCTTCAACGATCATTTCTCGGATCGATGCATCCGAGTAAGCCATAGTCTGCAAGAAATCAAGTGAAGCTATCTGCATAATTTCATCTTTGGACCTTACAAGCTTAAGGAACAAAGAAATCGCCCCTTCCTCAACCATAAACCTCTTGATCTCTTCAATCCCAACAAGGTTTTTCAACACCCGACAAGCCAAATTTGCCAATTCTCCCCCATTTTCACCATTCTTGACACAGATTTTCAGCAGGGCTGACACCCCACCATGAGCAAAAACAGACCACGCATTATCAGAATTCTCCGTGACCTTTATCAAACACCTTGCTGCTGTTAGATTAAATTGCTAAAACAGTAGCGAAGAAACGAACTTGTAGAGATAAAACAATAATCGAAACAGGTGTGATGTTTACAGTATGACTATTGTGTAAAAGAAAACAAAACCAAACCGAGGCATGTAGCATGTACAGTTTCCTTAAAACAGATTCGTCCCCTCCTGTATGTGTTTCGAGGATCGTCTTGGACGTCTGTTTCGCAGGATACGACGGAACAACCAGCAGTGACTTAGCACGAGACACTACTACGGCGAACTGAAAACGTCGGAGGCCAAATGAAAAGCTAACAATATGAAATGTAAGAGAATACTTGAAAGAGAAAAGATTATCATGTGTGAAATGAGGAAATGAACCTACTATATATAAGCCCCAAAATGCACACCAAAGAGTCATGGAAGATTAATTAACTCAATCAATCTTCCCAGTAACTCAAGAATATGAAGAACCAAAGGTCTTCAAGTAACTCAAGAATGTGGAAAGTCAAAAGACACTCCACAATAATGAGCCACAACTAACTCAAGAATGTGGAAAGCCAAAATACACTCACACATTTATGAGTCATAACTTTCATTCAAACTCTAAATTTTATTAAAATTTCCAACAGCTGCAAATTCTTGACTCGATTCATTTCCCGACTCCAGAACTGGAATCAATGGAGCAATTACCCCTGCATCAATCAACACACTTTTGTATGACTGAAAAACCGCAATCAGGCACACCGCCTTTGCTGCTGCCTCTCGAATTTCACTCACTTGAGAATCAAGAAAACGAACCAAAAAATTGACAAAACTCTCGAGTTCCACAGCAATATTTACATATCTCTCATCTTCTTGAATGGCTTCGTTGAACTCAACAAGGGCTTGTTTCTTCATAATAGTGCTTCCGATCTTTATCCTGGATGATACATTGTGGACATAAAACCTTATGTCCTCTTTAGAAGCTGAAGGCACAGGCTTCAAAACTACAATAGCATAGAGCTGCGTCACCAATCCCAGAGCATATATATCAGAAAGAGTCTTCACTTGGCTATCCAATTTAGCAGATACAATATCAAGATCGCTTTGCATGTAAAGCTTCCCACAGTACGAAAGTTCCAGACAACGCTTTAAAAGACCACCACATTCACCAATGGTGGCTGAAATCGACTCTACCGTGATACAGAGTGAAAAGTTATCATTTGATTCACAATTTTCGACGTTCGAGAGTATGGATAAAAGCTCTTCCATCTTGTTTCTTATGGACATCCATTTTGAAGCAAACACTTTGGTTGAATGTGAGAGTGCAATCAAGGAAGAGATCGACTCAATTGCTTGCAGCAGTCTTCTCCTTTCAGTGGATGTTTCAGGGAGACTATTTCTTCACCCATCGGGAACCTAGTTGAATTCTTGTAGATAATACAAGATTTATATGTTTATGTTTAGTATGTAATCTGAATTGAATTACATTACGTTTCCGCTTTGTATTTTAAAAAAAAAATTAGACCCTGTTTATTATATAATTGTTTGAATTATTCCTAAAGACGATTAAGGAATGAATTAGCGTCCGGGTCCCCACAACAGGTGGTATCAGAACATTAGGTTCCAGAACAGCAGGTTCTAGAACTATAGGTTCTTGAGATTGAGATAGAAGAGAGTGAGCGGGGTAGATTGAGTTTTCCTTCCTGCATGTGATTGCTAGCATGTGATTTACTTATAATGTGGAATTACATTGTGTATGCTAAGTATGATTTACTGCTTTTAATTACATGATTACCTGAATATCTGAATTGATTTGGTAATATGTCTTATTTGAAAATGAATCAGAACCAATTCTTGATCAGAAGGTAAGCTGATCAGGAAGGGACTGAGATTGATTTATCTCATGTGGTACTAACCCTTGTGGTAATCAGATATACCTCCAAGAAGAATTCGAGAATTAGGTAGTACTTCGATTGATCAGATGGATGAGACAGAAACTGTGATGGAAACACAGATGAAGAGGTTTCAATCGTTTCAACCGCCGATTCTGAAGGGTAATGAGACACCAGTGGAGGGTGAGAATTGGTTAGATGGTATAGAAATACTGTTTGATTTACTGGATTATCCAGATGAACAGAGAATCAAACTGTTGCCCAACCAGTTACGAGAGGCCGCCAAGAGTTGGTAGATTACAATTAAAGGAGTATTAGAACGGCGTGGTACTGTGATTACGTGGGAAGTCTTTAAAGCTGAATTCTATCGAAGATTCTTCTCAGGATCGTACCGAGAGGACAAGAGAGCAGAGTTTGAGAATTTGAGACAGGGCCAACTGAATATTGAAGAATATGTTGCTAAATTCTCTACTTTAATGCGTTTTATTCCTCAGCTAGCTGGGAACGATGAAGCTGTAACTGATCAGTTCATCAAAGGATTGAATTCAGAGATAGTTGCATTGATAAATATGCAGCGACCTTACTATTTTGCTGATACTTTGAATAAAGCAAAAAGGGCTGAGGCGAGTCTGATTAGACAATAAGAAAGGTTGTGTGCAATGCAACCCCAGACACAACAATTTCCTCTCCGATTGGATAGTGGCAGTACGAGTGGAAAGCAAAATTTGTTGAAAGCTCGAAAGAAACAGTTCAAGAAGTTAGGAAGCGGTTCATCTAACTCCAGTGGTTCTAGCCCGAGTTATACTGGAGTTTATTGCAGAAGAGATCATGTTTTCCGGTGAGATGGTTCTGGTTTTCCAGCGCGGCTGGGTTGAAGATTCCTGCGAGAGCTGGAAGTTTTGGTTTCAGAGGTTGTTAGAAAGAGATTCATGGAATTCTGAAGATTAGGCCTCTGTTTGTAACAGGATGTCCATTCGACTAGATTTACGAATCTAGCCTCGGAACATGGTTCAGTTAAACGTCATTTGGGATAGAGGTCAGGGTCATTAAGTAATTGTCTCGCAAGAAATAGGAATGATCACAGTACGATTTTGCAGTTTTTTAAAAAAAATTCAAACTGAATTCTGATATGCCTTCGGTTAATATTTTAAAAAAATAATCGTGGTTTTACATGTAGAATTAATCTTATGATTTTTGAGCAGTTTCAGGCGATTGCGGTCTATTTACGATTTTTTTTAATGAAAAATATTAAAACATATATTTTAATTTATCTGAAAACAACAACAATACAGTGCTTTCAATATAGTTCAAATAATACAAATATAAAACTAGATAAAACACTAATCAAGATTCAAAACAAAGTTAATAATTTAAGAACACAACACACTCACAACAAAAACGACATTTACATATTTTAGCATTTTTTTACTTTTAAAATTCAACAAAATATTGTGTTAAAATAAATAAATAAATACTCTAATAAAAGACAAATACGAAGAATAATTAAGAAGAAAATAAGTTTTTTTTGTATGAATAATAATTTTGAAGAGAATTGAGGTATAATGAATGACGATTTCTATAGTTGAGTATATTTTTTACAAATTATTATAATCCTAAATCAAATATTAGTGCAAGCGATTTATCCAGTACGGTTTGGTGTGGTTCTTGACAAAAAAAATAATCGAACTGTGTATGGATGCGGTGCAATTCGATTCGAGCAGTTCGGACGATTAATAAAAAAAAAATTGATTATCCAGAAGGAGGGTTTTAGTACATTGGACGTTAGAAAATAGTGCTAATTCCATTTAAAGATCTCCTTTTATTTTTTTATATCATTTTGGTCCCTCAAGTTATGTAAAGTACACATTTAACCCTATAATCTTATTAATTACATCGATATTCCCGGTTCCTTCCTAACAATATGCAATGCCAATTTCACCTCCTCGTACTGTTAATTGCATCTCTAACCCACATTTTAATATTATACTTCAATCCAGCTTACTAGATTTTAAATTGTATTATGATGACGATAATATATGATATAATTGTACAATAATCTTTCTTGAATATATATACAATATATATATATATATATCCAATTAAGCTAATATTGAATGTGATGATACCTTGTAGCTCAAGTAAGCCTTTTGTAAGATATTCTCACGAATCTTTATATGTGAGACGGGTCAACCCTACTGATATTAACAATAAAAAGTAATACTCTTAGCATAAAAAGTATTATTTTTCATTGATAACACAAATAAGAGATCCGTCTTACAAAATACGACCCGTGAGACCGTCTCACACAAGTTTTTGTCCTCGTAGTTCATATGATATTATATCAAATTTAAAACGAGATACAAATTCCAACCCGGGTCTAAAAACTTTTGTCAATTCATGAGATATGGTCTGAATTGAACTCTATACTATCAACGACATTTATCATATATTATATTCAAACGGTCATTTAAATCTGTCATTTTATCAAAAATATCAACAAAGGTTGTGTCAAACAACATGCTATTTAATCGGACAAGAATCAATTGCAATCAACTCCTTGGTTTTCAAGTTTACCAATCTCTCTCAGATCTTAACAGATCAAAGATACTAAAATTACAACATGGAAAGAAATGTGAAATAGGGACTGATTCAGATGCATGCGAAACGCTTCATATCTTCTCTGAAATTCTGAGCTTACAAGTTTCATGTATCAGTTGGCATACTGGCCTCTTTTACTGACACATTGGTTTTGAAATTTCATTTCATTTCATTAAAAGAGAGAGAACAGTCACTGACCGAAGATTTTTTGGCCATGTGTGGTGGTATCAAAGAGTAAGAACAAAGGGCGGGGCGTCCCTTCTCGGACCTGCTACCGAACGATAGACGTAAACTTTGTTGGCTTGGAAGCCGTCACTTTCCTCGTCTTTTATCACTTCAACGTTTAACCTTGGCATCTCCCTTGCCAGTAGCTTGCACCCTTTCATAGTTACGTTACAAGCTGACATCCACAACGACCTCATCATCTCATATCTCTCGAGCCCAGAAAGCAGAGCAGCATTTCCAAATGGGCAATCCCTTATCTCGAGTTTTCTAAGCTTGGGGCAACCTTCAAGAACACACTGCATCCCACGATCACTGCTTCCCGCAAAAGCCACGGAAAGGGTCTCCAGATTCTTGGCATATTTACCGATATACTCAAAGGTCAGATCTGTTAAAAGCCCCGAAACTGAAAGCCGCTGGAGTTTAGTGCAAGTTTTAACCACAGAACCAAAGGCCTCGTCCATAGATTCGTTCGTCAGGTAATCTGGCTCGCCAGGATTCATTATGCAAAGACGGAAGTGGGTAAAATCAGGGCAGTTGTTTACTATGGTCTCAACAGCAGCATTAGTCATCCTCCGACAGAAGTAGAGGACATAATGGAGTTTGCGACATCCACGAGACACGGCTACAAAACCTAACTCTGTCACTCCGTGACGTTGATGTTGGTCGTAAGGATCTGAAGGGAAAACTCGGAGTTCTTCGAGCAAGGGACATCTTAAACCAACAGCCTCTAACCCCTTGTCCTCTACTGTATCGGCAACCTACAACCAAAGAATTCATTTAGGTAACAAGACATGTGGAATAAGCTAACGGTCTCCCTTAATAATCAATTCAAGTAATCGCGGATATCCATTTCTTACCCAAAGACGTCGTAAATTGGGACAGTGAGCGAGAAGCTTTTCAAATGCAGCACTCTGAAGGGCAGCATCACTCAAGTTCAAGAAACTCAGACTTGCACAAGCTCCATAAAGAACTGGGAGATAAGAGGCTGTGACATCCCATAAACCCGATAGAGTTTGAAGATTTCCAACATTTCTAAATGCACTTTCAACTTCTTGGTACTGTCGAGGGGTAAGTTCTGGGAAAAAGGAACCAGTGCCAAGCTCTTTTAACTGAGGAGCAAGCACAAGCAAACGTTGCAGTTGGTCCAAACTAATACTCTCATTGACCTTTAGAACCCTTAATGAACTGCACCTACTGACAAGTCTCTCGAGCTTATCAAATTCGATCTCACTGTTTAGACATGCAAAATTTAATATTTCCAGTGACGAGAAGTTTTCAGGGAAACAACTTAGCCAATATCCGCTGAAGTCATCAGTTGCTATGTCCTGTATGTCAAGTTCTGTCAAATTCCTGGACGCCAAATAGGAACGCGTTAAGTTTTTTGCATTGTTAAAAAATGCATCACAAGAAATACTAAAATCTAGGAAGCCATGGTGCTTAATGCCAAAGAAACTAATACGCAGCGACCGTCGTGATGATATTTCTGGAGGCGATAGAGGCCTTCCACCACCACCGCTACCGCCAGGTGATGTCGCTACCTGAGTCTTGGAGGGTATTGCTAGATTTATGGTACAGCAAGCTCCCAGACCCCAGACTGACATATATGAGCAATTCAAGAAGCTAGAATCCTTGACAGTGTCAAATATTTGGTTTTCTTCAAATTACCAGGAGCGCAGTAAGTAAAGCAACAATGATTTTTTACACCGCTTGATCTTCAAATCCTGGTTTTTTTTCAAGATATTGCAATTTATCCCCCTCGATTTCAATATATAATTGCAATATTATCCCAAAGCTTATTAATAGAACTAATTTACAGCAATTATTAGCTCGTCCAAATATCACGTGCTTTTTTAATAATGTTTATATGATGCCAATGGAGAAAGCAAGGGAAAAAAAATTGATTCGGGTCAGGCATTGAAAAACTTCCAAAAGCTTCAGGTTTCATAATCAGAGCTTTAGCAGATCTCCGAAACCAAAACTCGCTATTAAATGTGGCCCAAAAACTTCTGAAATTCAAAACATAAACTCAATTCTAGTCATCTTCGATCAAAGCATAAGTTCTAAGTTCAGACTAAACCAATCGAATCTCCAAAACCATGGCACAAATTTTGAAAAAAAATAGTCTTCAAATCACAAGGATTAATAAGCCGAACCAATTTCTACATCACAAATCAGCAAAGGAATAAAGAAAGTAAACATGGCCTCCATTGACCAATGAATATGGATGTATTATGAGGATAAAAGTGGGCATAATTTATATATATATATATATATAAATTCCATTAAATGCCATTGCCATGTAGCAGGTCAGTAGTCACATCAAGAAAGCAGCACCAATAAGCTTTGAGAGGACAAAAAAAAAGGACCAGCACTTAAATTTTCCACTAAAATCTCTGTTCGTTACAATAAAAACAAACCAAAAAAGGAGATGGGGAACACACAGAAACACCATTGCCCTACCCAAAGCTAACTCATTTATTTCTCAACCATATATATAACCCACAATTTTTTCAGGCCCTAAGCCCACTAGGTGACAGCATAACCACATTAATATAATCTCAGCTTGCTAAACCATATGTCTTTTACTTAGTATCACATTATCTACAAATATCATCAAGCACAATTAATTGGTGCAACATAAAAACTATATAACACAACTAAGAAACTAATTTCCAAACAAAAAGGCTGTTACTTTAGGAGCATTCTTGAAGAAAAAGGTACCATTTATATAGATTATATTGAAATCTTAACAAAATAATCAGAACTTTGGAGAGTTGAGACCTTAACAGAAAGGAGAAACTCAAACGAGATTAAGAGGAAACCAGAAAGGTAACTGAAAGTAACTCTAAAGATAGAGTCGTATCAGACAGAGCATCCTCAAAAGCCAAAAAAGGAAAGAAAAAGGGGAATATAATTTTCTTCCAAGAAAATCTTGTCTATAATATTCAAAAAGCTAAATCCACATACGCAAGGGGAAAATAACAAAATTCAATCACCAAGAAACCAGAAACCTTTTGCAACCCAGACAGCATGTATGAAATTAATATGACACATTAACGATATAAATGAAACCATCGAGAAAAACCACTAAAGATTTTTACCTACAATGGGTGGCTATAGCTTTGAGCCCCTTGTTAGTGAACCCATCGCAACTATACAGAGACAAAGCTTTGAAGCGTGGAAAAGATTTCGCCAAAATCTCCAAGCTCTCATCATTTATAGCCATCCTCTTGAGTCTCAATTCCTCCAAAAAGGGGTAAACTTTGGCAAACATTACCAACCAAGAATGCACATCAGCACCCCAATCTCTAGGCAAAAGGTTGAAATCCGAAAATCTTGGCTTCCCTTTGAGGGTAACACTCTTAATTTTTGGAAACCTTCTTGCCACAATTTCAGGAGACACTGAATAGCAGTTGCCTATGAAGAGCTTTGATCTTGTCCAACGTTCAGCATTATACCAGTCCTTGCACACCAGGGAGACCGAGCTCCTGTCCTTGTGTGAATCAATGAATGACACAACTTTTTCCAATAATTCATCTGGGAATAGTGATGAATTCAACGGAACTGGCGCTTTCGAGTTGCCTAAGTTTGGTGGTGGTGAGAATTTGGATTTTTTGGAGTCTGGATCCATTTGGACCTTGATTGATGACTCAGAAGAATCTCAACCCCCCCAAAACAACTGCGATTTTGACATAAAAATGTCCACAAAATAAAAAAAAAAACCCAATTCACTTCAAAGCAATGATTTCATAATACAATCAGAAATAAATCTTTACCCGAACGACAACAGCAGTTACCACAGTATTGCAATAAGAGAAGAATCTTTAATAAAAACAAGTCAAAGAAAAAGTATAATCTTGGACACAATAAGATTGCCAGAAAGCTTCATATCTGCAACTAAAAATATAGAGGAAGTCTCTATTGCAAGTAAAAAAAAGTTTTTGCTAATTAATAACTTCTAATTTTTACACGGCACACTTGCATATTGAGATGAGATCAGTGGCAGACTGAGGTCATTTAAAGAAATGGTTTTTGGGAAGGAACAAACAAACAAACAAAAGCGTCAAAGCTCAAAAGCATCTCAAATTCCAGAAACACAAACCAGAAATTAACCATGAAACATGATATCCCAGAAACATAAATCAATACCCATAGAAGAAATGGAAAAAAAACAAACATAAACTTACAGAACTTGGTATTCGTCGAATGACTGAATTTACAACAGATTACATGACGCGAAACATAAAAACTTTGCAAGAATGAATTTGGTGTGCGTTGTATTGCCTGAAGGAGCCGAAAAGTCGCGGGCACAAAACCCACTTAAATTACAAATACAATAATAATCAAATGGTTTCATTATTAATCAAATGGTTTCCCTTCAATTATTAGCTATGTATATATATATATATATTATCATTCGCCGAAGCTGACGGTAGCATGGAAAGGCACCTAACCTCCAACTCGGTCTGATTGAGCCTGCCCAATAGTTTTTCTACACGTACACCTTATCACATTGCTTGCTTCTTCGGCCCACGGCGGATGTTAGACTTTGGTGCTCCGCATCTGCAATTATCTGTATTATTTTATTAAAGTTGAGATATTTAAAATAACTAATTTTGATGTTATGGTCTGTTTTAATAATTATATATATTAATAAAATGTTAAATTTTTAATACAAGTTATATGTAGTTCAGTGAATATAGTCATTGTTTCTTGAGGTTTAGGTTATAGGTTTAGAGTTTAGGGTCTACGAAGGTCGTTTTTTTATTCTTTTATTTTTCAATTTATTTTTTATTATATATATCAAAATTACAACGTAGTCCTTCGCTATTTTTTATAATTACATTTTGATCCCTATTTAAATATAAATTAAATGAATTAAAAAAATATTATAAAAGCACGCAACGCGTGCGTCGGTGCACTAGTGTTTATTGTATATGTCTTTAGTTGTTGAGAAATTTGTTATAGTTACATCTCAAACTCGATATTTCGTTTTAAATTTGAGATCTTTCTTTCAAATGAATTTAATACTTGAGCTGGAGTTCGGTGAGAATTTTTTTTGTTTTACGTTGATGGATCTATGTAATTATTTATGTCATATCAGATAACGTGATTTATTTCAATTTATATTTATATTAATATCCGAATATTTGATCAAATGTTTGTAAAAGAAAATCATATTTGTTTTTTCACGTTACTATAAATTACATTAAAAAAAATTGATATCAAATGTTAGGGGATGACATTTCATTTTATACTTTTACTCACATATAGAACGTTAGTGTTATATTAACAAAGATTTGACCTTTGATCCACAAATGGGTCCTGGAGTAAGAGGCTTGATCACTATGATTAATATTCTCTTGGCATAATTAGGAAACCAATATAATATGTAATTTCATTAATCAAGTGGATTAGAGGTAATGGCGGGTCCCACGGCTGATTCAATTTGTAATTCCATCTCATATGATATGATACATCGTACAATCGTTTTAGAGTAGATCTCTTATGAGACGATCTCACGAATTTTTATCTGTGAGACGGGTCAACATACCGATATTCACGATAAAAAGTAATATTCTTAACATAAAAAATAATATTTTTTCATGGATGATCCAAATAAGAAATCTGTCTCACAAAATACGACCCGTGAGACCGTCTCACACAAATTTTTGCCATCTTTTTATGGTATCAGGATATATTTAAATATTTTTGTCTAACAGTCCATAAGACGAGTAGGTCTTTTGTAATACGGTCTCACAAATCTTTCTGTAAGATAGGTCAACTCTATCGATATTCACAATAAAAGTAATATTTTTAGCATGAAAAATATATTTTTTCATGGATAATCCAAATAAGAGATTCGTCTCACAAAATACGACCCATGAGACCGTCTCACATAAGTTGTTGTCTTTAAGAATAGCTACGACTCCATTCATTTTGTTTCCTATTTTATCAAGAAAAGAAACCAATTTTTGTTTTGTTTTGTGTTTGCCATGAAAGTGAAGCTGGACTAATTCAAATAATAGAGATCCAATAATACAGCAAGAAAAAAACAAAAGAAGCCATGTTCTGCCTCTATATCACATCATTATCCATTCAAACTTTTCCATGTATAAATAAATCCCACTTTAGTTTTTATATCCATATGGGTACTTGAATTGTATTGCATGTAGTCTTCTTTTCGTAACTATGTATTATTTTATTATCATATAACTCAAATTTGTATTATTCTGAATTTAAGTCATGTTTGGATTGATAAATTCAAATATATTGTTGTTGTTTTAAAGAAGAAAGATCATAAACTTCAAATTTATATCTTTTATGTTTACATGATGTTTCAGATTAATTATGATAGATATCGAGTTCACTAAAAAATGGAGACATTTGAAATCCATTATACTTTCTGTAACTAATATGTAAATAAATATATGATTTAAGATCTGATCGATTGTTTAATCGTTAGATTAAGTTTCTTGTGAGACGGTCTCACGAATCTTTATCTGTGAGACGGGTCAATCCTACCGATATTCATAATAAAAAGTAATAATCTAATCATAAAAAGTAATATTTTTTCATGGATGACCCAAATAAGATATTTGTATCACAAATTACGACCCGTGAGACCGTCTAATACAAATTTTTGCCTAATTATTAACAATAAAATTATAATCGAAATCTACGGATTTCAAATTTATCTCAAAAAATGCGACCTTGGTTCATCGGTTCATATATATAAGATTTATTTAAAATAAATATAAGATTTGTAATTTGTAAAATTGGACCCAAATTGGCAGAAAGTAATGAACACCAATACTTTTTGACCCTGCATACGACGACGTGTAGAGAGATTGGAGATGGATAGCTTTTGCTTTCGAAAGTTGGCTAAGCTCTCGTGACCTCTCAATCTTTGTTATCGAATCATAACAGTCTAATAATTTTTTAAAAAATAACAATTCAAAATTAATGACTTTTCCCGACTGAAATCAAAAAATAAACACAACTATTATCAAATAAAATCTGTCCGTCCAACAAATAACGATCTTAATCTCGAAAAATCAGAATGACTCTGATTCGAGTTTCTACCACCTCATTTTAGTATTTTACTCAACGACTTGGTCATATCAAATCGTTTCCGCACAATTTCTATCAACCAGATTCAAGAGCACGCTCGTTGGATTGCAAAATTCGAAACTTTTATTTAATAATATCAAGAAACGATAAAAGATCATAGAAATAAGATAAGATCAAATATTTTGTTGTCCCGTAACGAGGACTTTGACATAAATTATAATATATATTTTATTTATATAAAAAAATGGAGTTCTGAAATGTTTGTCTTGGCAGTTGAATAAAGGCCATGTTACCACAATCATACCTTATTTTGTTGGAACTCCATTATCATCTCCATCATTTTTGACCACTTTTATTTAATTTCTTATTATTTATTTAGTTGGGGGATTACCACCTGTCAGCAATTATTGACTTTGTTGGCCCACTAGCTTCATTGGGCCTTTTTTAGCCAATTTGTTTCTTTCTGGTCTTTTATATATGGGCCTTGAGGAGAGGTGATTTGGCCCAAATGTGATTCTTCGTAATCCCGCACGCACGTGTGAAAAGTTTCCCTTCATATTTTCAAACGCTTTCAAAATCTTTTTTATTGACTAGTGAACTTTGAAAAAGCCATGGGATAATACTTTTAGATATTCGGAATGAGAACAAATTACGTGGACGCAATCAATCTTATTATATATGATCCAGAAATTCGCTGTTACCCTATTTTTGTCATCAAGAATCCAAAAATTAATTAAAATATTATTTGCATGAACCATTAAGATTACACCCCAAAGGTGTTGCATATAATTCATTTTGGCTAAACTACAAAAATGTTGAAAACTTACTTCTAATTATCAAAATGCCGATTTTTTTCGATGCGATATTCATGCCAACTATCTTGCTTATCTTGTTGGACAACTCATAAAAGAGTACCGTAAAATGATAGAATTTTTTGCTTGTAAGCATTGTATATATATGTGTATATATATGTAAGCCGTGACGAAGAGTAATCATTAATTTATTGTTTGAAATTCAAGATTGGACGAAAATTGAAGTTTCCATAATGGGAGAATTAGTGAGAATTTCAAGACAAATGTTTGTGTTCTTTTTCATATACTGTCTCTGTGTTTGTTTTGTTCATGAACCATTTGTTGAAGGGTGGAGCAAAGAAGGGCATGCCATGACATGCAAGATTGCACAGGTACATTATTTTTTTAGTCAAAAACTTGTGTGAGACGGATCTCTTATTTGGGTCATCCATGAAAAAATATTACTTTTTATGCTAAGATCGATATTACTTTTTATTGTGAATATCGGTAGGATTGACCCATCTCACAGATCGTAGTTTGTGAGACGGATATCTTATTTGGGTCATCCATGAAAAAATATTACTTTTTATGCTAAGAATATTACTTTTTATTGTGAATATCGGTAGGATTGACTCATCTCACAGTTAAAGATTCGTGAGACCGTCTCACGCAAGAGACCTACTTTTTTTTTATTATGTTTACAAAGTGGTACCTTAGCTTGTTTAAATTTAAATTAAAGTAAACTAATAATATCGAATTTAATGATATCTTTCAGGTTGGAATTATCCTGTGTTTCGAAATAAAACCTTTAACACAATTTTCTTGAAAATGAATTGATTTTTTTAAATGAACAGGAATTGCTAGATCCAGAAGTAGATGCTGCAGTGAAGATGTTGTTACCAGACTATGCCGACGGGGATTTATCGGCGCTGTGCGTGTGGCCGGACCAAGTCAGGCACTGGTACAAGTACCGCTGGACCAGCCCACTTCACTTCATCGACACCCCCGATCAAGCTTGCAATTTTAATTATCAAAGTATATATATTTTATCTATAATTTCATTACTTTCTGTGCAATATATATACGTATAAGATATATATATTGATCATATATCATCCAAAATAAAAGGGGACTGCCACGATTCACATGGACTTAAGGATATGTGTGTTGCGGGAGCCATACGAAATTTCACCAACCAGCTCTCACATTACAGGCATGGAACATCTGATCGCCGCCGTAAGATCAATTTTTCTTCTAATTATGTCTATAAACGTGACAACAAAAGAAAAATATAGATGGAAAAATAACCTTGGTTGCCGGATAATCGATTGATATTTAACAAATATAGCGATTTTTTGTATTGAACTGTGAGGAGATTGTTACGATTAGACCTCCAACTCGAAATTTCTTCCAAAACTTAATACATTTGGGCTAGTTGGATAGGCTACAAGTATGTCTCACGATTCTTTTTCTTTTTTGGTACGACACAGATAATATGACAGAAGCCTTATTGTTCTTAGCACATTTCATGGGAGATATCCATCAGGTAAATATACAATGATTAAACCATGAAAATTTTGGTAATTAGCCCAAAGTCGTGTAGCGTTTTCGATCGTTTTTTTTAACGATTAATAAATGTTCATATGATATAGCCAATGCATGTTGGGTTCACAAG
The DNA here is from genome assembly GCF_025594145.1 of Primulina tabacum. NCBI lineage: Eukaryota > Viridiplantae > Streptophyta > Magnoliopsida > Lamiales > Gesneriaceae > Primulina > Primulina tabacum. The sequence goes on along the minus strand of NC_134552.1, from coordinate 13,792,930 downwards.
TGATGGAGGAGGGAACACCATTAACTTGCGTTGGTTCAGACACAAGTCTAATCTGCACCATGTAAGAACATAAATATATCGTCCAAAAATTCTGTCTTCCATGCCTCTAAATCGATTATTTGTTGCACATACGGTACCATTTTACTAAAAATTAGAGCTAGTGATACTGTTCATGATTTAAATCTTATATACGAGAGGAAATTAAAGCCCGGTTAATTATGATGGGTCGATTTTTATTTAGGTTTGGGACAGAGAAATAATTCTTACAGCTGCAGCAGATTACTATGGAAAGGACATTAACCTTCTCCAACAAGACATCAAAAGAAACTTTACTCATGTAAGTTCACTTGACGGTTTTTCCTAAACCGTTGTTAACACCTGATTTTTTTGTAGTGTATTACTCATGAAATTTAAATGAAAAAATATATTTATATTTTATATAATTTCACAAAAATTTAATTAAATCAGGTTTTTTGGGGTTAATTTCTTAATATTGGCTAATTCAACATTTTGAATCTAATTGAGACAAACAGGGAATCTGGTCAGATGATATTAGCTCGTGGATGGATTGCACTGATCTTTTCCCTTGTGTCAACAAGTGGGTTCTCGTTAATCATTCAGACAAACATATAAATTATTTTTTAAAAAAACTGAAATAAATCAATTTTATGGTTATTTTTTCATGTTAAAATGTTTGAATTAATGCATGCTTAGGTATGCCTCCGAGAGTATTAATATAGCTTGCCAATGCGGATACAAAGGTGTTGAATCAGGAGACACTCTTTCCGGTAAGAAGGTTATTTAATTTCCAATAGATAAAATATCAACTGAGATACATTATCGATAATTATGGTTTAATTTACGTTCTTAACTAATAAGATTGAGACTTGGACCTAACTCAACATCAAAAAACTTGCTCATGGGGAGGATTGTCTAAGTCCATATATACAACCAGCTCCCAGAGATTTTATCCAACCGCTGTGGGACAACTAACACTAACCTATATTCAGCACTAGTTTATACATTTCTGAATGTAATTCTTGGGAAAAAAATAAATTCATCCACGGTGTTCCGAGCATCGATTATAATTGTTTTTTATTTCGAAATGCAGATAAATATTTTAATTCAAGAATGTCAATTGTAATGAAACGGATAGCTCAAGGTGGAGTCCGACTAGCCATGATTTTGAACCATATTTTTGGTGATACTCTACAAGATCCCATGCCTGAAATTTAGTCCTAGCTCTATCATTGTCAAGGCATTCATTCATTAGGTATTTCTTGATGTAATTATTATTTAATTAATGTTCAAGGTTCTTAAAATTATTATTTTTCAAGTTTCATTTGATCTAATATAATATATACTGTTTGACGATACCGAGGGCTTGACCCAATGATCTCACCGGAATTCCCCATATATTGACTCAAGTTTAAGTCTTCCCCACCTTTAAATTAGGATATCAATATATATATATATATATATATATATATATATATATATATATATATTTTTTTTTTTTTTTTTATTTTTTTTTTTCATTCAAGATTTGATTTCACAAAGTTCGAATGTCTGTTTTCATTTACGGGTCGATGCCGAATAGGATGTTATTCGAGCTCGATTATACCATTAGTCACACGCATTTCTCAAAAGGATTTATTCATAGAACTAAATTATGTGTAAAAAAATACATTGAATATTTTGTAGGCATGATGATAAACGGAGAAAAAAATGATTCATTACATGTAAATTGCACGAGTTTCAAGCCATTTTTCCTTAAATAGTGACTTTCAACCAAGCAAAAAATAAAAATAAAAACAACTTTGGAAACGTATACTCATGGTTCGCATGTTCCTGACATTGAAGTTATGTATTTTCAAGTGTCGGCCAAGAAAAAGGCGTATCTCCATCAAATCGAGAATGTTATTAAAAAATAGTTTGGAATTCAAAATATTTAGGCAAAAACTTGTCCTGAGATATTTTTACGGGTCGTATTTTGTGAGACAGATATCTTATTTGGGTCATCCAATAAAAATTATTAATTTTTATGCTAAGAGTATTAATTTTTATTATGAATAGCGGTAGGGTTGACCCATATCACAAATAAAGATTCATGAGACAGTATCACAAAAAACTCTTTCAAACATTTAAGGTGTTGCATTTGGATGAATGAATTTAAATTTAGAGATTTCAAATTCATAAGAACAAATTTATTGCTTTGTTTAGCGAAATCAACTTGACAATATAATGGATTCAAATACAATTAGATATTTTTGAGTTATTAACCGAGGCATTTCCAATCTTTCATTCAAATATTTTTAAGATCTTTCGATCCAAACACAACTTAAGGACACATGTTAAAATATTTATATATTATTTCAAATAAATAAAAATAAAAGCATTCTTATTTAATCGAAATACTATTACGTAACTTTGTGCCAAAGAATTAAGATTGGACGAACAAACATTATTTTGCGCCACAAAATAATGAAAACGATTTCATAAAAGACGGATTGCTTGGGAATGAGAATGGGGTATATATACCACCCCACAACCAAACAATTCACACAAAACTTGCCGACTTTTCCATTTTAAGTTTTTGTTTCAAAAATAAAATGTTTTCAGTTGTATAAAAAAAATCCAATTAAATATTTTTTATGAATGCAATATATTTTATTATCTATACTATATTATAAAAATCTCCCAAATAGAGAGAAAAAAAAATACCAATATTTTGCTCCCAAATTTCCCTAGTTCCAACAATTTTTCACAAAATTGTAAGGCAAAAACTTGTGTGAGACGATCTCACGGATCATATTTTGTGAGACAGGTCTCTTATTTAGGTCATCCATGAAAAAATATCACTTTTTATGCTAAGAGTATTACTTTTTATTTTGTGAATATCGGTAGAATTGACTCATCTATCAGATAAAGATTCGTGAGACCGTCTCATAAGAGACCTACTCAAATTGTAATTGCGACTTATTTTCAGTATTACACCTTTCAAATTATATTACGACTTCTCACTAGTTTATACAATTATGATACGACACTTATTTTATTATAAATCAAATTAATTAGAAAAAAAAAATGGTATACATACGAAATGCGTGAACAAATATATCAGTATTAATAAAACTTTAGACACGGGGTTTCCTTAAAACAGGCAACTTTGGTTTTAAGACAAATCACAAATGTTCTTCTGGCAAAAGTTACGAGAAGCCCGTGAAAAACGAACACGAAAGCAAAGTCAAAGACTCTCCAATAATCAAGCATCAATCATGAAAACGTTTAAAATTAGGAAAAATTGCAACAAGTGTTCTATATATTGATATATTTGTTCTAAAAAAAATATTTCAATTAGAAGAATTTGAGATTTTGAAATAATTTTATATTAGAAATTTGTAAATTGCCGAACCGTTTGTTTTAGTAAACCTAATATAATACTAAGTTTTTAAAAGAGTTGATATTTACGCTTCATTTATTGTTATTTTCCACTCCATATGTAAATAAATTTGACACGTGTTTTACACATGAGGTAGAGTGTAAATAACACAAAATGAAATTTTTAAAACATATAAATAATATAGATGACGGATTAACATGCTTCATAACCACGGCACGAGGAGGCGCATGAAAATTTATTGAAATCAAATATTTGTCATTTTAGATAATAGTATTAAAAACCTAATATTAATAAGCTTTTGAGGTAGACTCGATGATTTATTTATGTAAAATGATGTCATAGATTTATATATGTGAGAAGGTCGACTTGTCTATAAGAGTTAAAGTAATACTTTTAATAAATCAGGTTAGATATGAGACTCGTCTCAAAAAACTAATTCGTGATATCATTATAAGAGTTTTTGTGCGGTTTTTGGACAACTAGCATGATGCACGTGTATAATAACCTAAAAATCAACCAAATTATGGATGTTAAGAATGTATAAATCATAATCTACAAAAACGAAGCATACTAAAGACAAATAATTATCAATATAAAATCACTGTGACTAACTTATAAAAATAATATTAAAACAAATGAAATAGTAATATTGATGATAAAATATAACTCATAATATTTAATTCAACCTCCTAAAGAATTTTTTTACTTTTTATTTTTACAATTCTATATCATGGATAATAAAATCTATATATCGATCTTTCGTAGACTAACATTGATAATTATTAATTTCTTGTTAAATAAGTTTTAAAATAATAAATAAATCAACATACGTAAAGAAATGCACATTTAAATAAGATTATATGATAAATATCAATAAACTCATATATAATTATTAAATATATATTTTAAACTATTAATATGATTTTCACCATTAAAATTTGAAATATAACAAAAGAAATAAATTTTCATATATATTTTTATGATACTATAATTTATTACTTAATTAGAAATTGCACTAAAAATATAATTACAAAATTACAATAAAATCATTGAAAAAAAATGTAGAGAGAAAATTAAAAGGATAAAACATTTAAATGTAGTATAAAGATGAGTTATTTGATAAAATTAATATAGTAGTTACATTCTATTCTTGAAGTGTGTATAGAAGATTAATTTTGGCATTGCACATTTGAAAAACAATGCCCTTTATCCACACTTTATATAATTACAAAATTACAATAAAATCATTGGGAAAAAAATGTAGAGAAAAATTAAAAGGATCAAACATTTAAATGTAGTGTAAAGATGAGTTATTTGATAAAATTAATATAAGAGTTATCTTCTATTCTTGAGGTGTGTATATAAGGTTAATTTTGTCATTGCACAATTGGAAAACAATATCATTTATCCACATTTTTATAGGTACTAGCATAAAAGCACGTGCGCATCCGCACGTGAACCCATATTCTAAATAACTAAAAAATAAATTAATAACAAAAATACTTTTAATCTTTGCATAATGTGATCCAATCCATCAAACAACATTTCATTCGAAAAAAAGATAGATCAAAACAAATTATAAGAATTTGAAGTAATGATTTATCAGATTAAGTACTAAATTGAACTAACATAAAAATACAAATATAATAATATGAAAGGATTTGAATTGATTAAGCAATATAACAATGTAAATAGAATTAAATGAATATATTTTAATTAATTAAGCAATATAAGAGTGGAAGAAAACATTTTAGTATATGATGTTGATATTTATCTACTCATTAAATCAATTAATTGATAAATATGTTCCTAAAATGTAAAAATTACATCTTGAAAATCTAAAATAGTACTTACTTATAATTTTGGAATAATTAAGAACATGTGACAACAATTTTTCATTTTAAGTTATATTCTAAACTATAACCAATATCGTAAATTCGAAATCTTTCGCAAACCTACATTTTGTTAATCAATAAATTATATAAAAAAATAATAAAACATTACATTAGCTACAGAAAATCCATGGACACAATTGTATTTTGAGAAAAAAAATTAATATATTTAAACACAAGAATTAAAAATAAAATAAATAAATACTTCATTCACCCATTCTAAAAATGACAATAGGGCAGGGTAGTGCGAGTTCAGAGATGGGATAGTAAGCTCATATCTGTCCCGAACTACTTCGGAGATTTTAAAAAATACCTGATCCCGAACCTCAACCCAAAAAATCGGGGATCTCATCCCCGTTTTGGGTTTTTTTCGCAGGGTCCCAAACCCGTAGGAAAAGTTGTCATCCCTAACCCCTTCTATACCCTATATATATTTGCTTAAAGCAGTGAACTAAGAAAACTTCATTTCCAACAATTTTATTAAATGGAGATTCATTTACTTAAATTAATAATTGAAATATCAATATTCTATCTCAGAAAAGAGAAAAAAATATCACCAGTCTAAATTAATCTTCAGTGTCATGTATCATCATATTCATTATCCTCTCATTTTTTTAGAATTACATTTGCTAAGGTTCGAAGCTGTTAACAGAAAATTTGAATTCGTTTTCACTATATATTTATATTTTAATATGTTTCTTATTATCGTTTGAAAAATAAAATCATGTACACTACTAATGAATTCTATATATATTGGACATTAAAAAGTTAATAAATTTGAATTAGAATAAATTATAATTACCTAAGTATACTAATATTTTCCAATTCAATTGATTATTATTAGAAGATTATCAATAAATTAGATTTATATCGTGGCTAACTTCTTCAACTTTTTCCTCTTTTTTTGTTAAATTAAAACAGTAAAAATTAACATCACAAAATGGTGAGGCATGAGATAATAAATAATAATGAGATAGTAATAACAATGGATAATCAATTCTTATTAATTACTAATTGGGATGGTCAAATTGCGACTCATGATAATAAGAAATATTTTAGAGATGTCGGATGAATGATTATAATGTCATATTTATAATGGTCTAACATTTTTTTCATATTTTAAAATTTATTATATCATATTAATTTAAGTGATATAATTGTCATAACTTAATTGTTTCACAATTGTAAATAGATAAAATTATCTATTCCTCTATACAAATTTAAAGGCATCACAAAGAAAGAAATTTAGAATTTTAACATAAAATATAGAAAATTAATGATAGATTATTTTCTTCCTCTCATTTAAATTCTAATTTGTATATATTATTTGCACAATTGGTGATTCTCATTACATCAACCACAAAAACTCTTGTGAGACGGTGTCATAGATCAATTTCGTGGGTCAAATTTCTTATTTGAGTCATCCATGAAAAATTATTAATTTTTATGCTAAGAGTATTACTTTTTTATTGTGAATATCGGTAGGGTTGACTCGTCTCACAAATAAAAATTCGTGAGACCGTCTCACAATAGACTTACTCTACGCCAACATAACTTCCAAATTAGTTATGGTAACATTATACTAAGAATTATTTGTAGGAATATCTTACTCTTACTCCTTTTTGACTCATTTGTGTCATTTTTTAAAACAATTTCATAATAATTTTATCTATGTATCATTTGACTCTACTTTTTTATTCTTCATATAATAGATGCCGTCATTGAATTTTTTTAGAAAAATAAGTTGAAAAAGTATCAATTGTGATATAAACATATGTGAATAAGCTCAAAATATTTTTTTTGTTCAAATTAAGTGTTTATTTCTTTTTTATTTAATGTTTGATTACCTTTTTGTCAATATAATTGTCATTATATACTTGTATGTAAATAACTCAACAAATACAAATAAAATGTCATGGCATTATTGTTATGAATGAGTACTATTTGATAATATATAAATATGGGGAGACTTAAATAAAATAGAATCTATGAGAGTAATTAAAACAATTAATCATTCAATTTATTTTATTTATTATCAAAATTAGTGAGAAAAAACTAATGAAAAAATTGATTGATTTTCTACATATTTCTTTCTCATTGTAGCAACTGTACAACAATATTTTTCTAGCATCATATCATCTGATGTATGTGGATGAACAATTCATTTGTCTACACTTTTATAGGTACTTCTGATTCAAATTTATTAATTCTTTTATTAATATTATTTAAATTCACAATTAAATTTAAGTTTATAATATATTATTTTTGTTCATTCATTTAGAAATTAATAGTTTGACAAAATAAATTTAAAATTTGATTAAATATAATTTTATTTTCAATTTAAATCGTATTATTTAATTTAAAATTAATAAAAATTATTTTAATTTTTTTATTTTTTCGTTTGTCAATATTTAATTTAGAATTTATTTGAACGACTCTTCATTCAAAGCCCTCAGATACTTTATCATGGGTCCTTTATATATATAAATTTTTGAAGTTTTTTTTTAAATCTAATTATATTAAAATTTGTTTTTAATAATTCATTGAATGTACTCAAATGATAGTGAAATAAAACAATAAATAATGTAATTAATTTAATTTAGAATTTAAATGAAAGTCCAAGAAAATTATTAAAATAGAAAAAATAATTGATATTAATATTAAGTAAATTTAATAATATGTTTTTTACAAATTCGCTCAAACATTTAAGAACATGGAGATGATTTATTTGCTACATTTAAATTAAAATATAAATATAACTCAACTTTATTTCTCACGCTTATTTACAACAATTAGAAAACTTTTCTATCATCCACACATTTATATGTATATATATAATGAAATAATTTTTTTTTAAATGAAATATCACCTAATTAAATATTATTAGAATGAAAGAAAGACAAGGGAAGAAAATCAAAATCACAAAATCATAACCATAAAATGTGGTTAATTACTATATAAATATAACTCAACTTTATTTCTCATGCTTATTTATAACAATTAGAAAACTTTTCTATCATCCACACATTTATATGTATATATATAATGAAATAATTTTTTAAAAATGAAATATGACTTAATTAAATATTATTAGAATGAAAAAAAAGACAAGGGAAAGAAAATCAAAATCACAAAATAATAACCATAAAATGTGATTAATTACTATTAATTATTAATTAATAAACTAAATGTGAAATTACCACACATATTATTTAATAATGAAAATAAGTAATCATGTAAATGATAATTATGTCCGTTCACAATTGAAAATGAATCTATTAACAGAAAATTTGAATTCGTTTTCACTATATATTTACATTTTAAGGTTTTCCTTATTATCGTTTGAAAAATAAAATCATGTACATGAATTATATATATATTGGACATTAAAAAGTTACTAAATTTGAATTAAAATAAAATATAATTACTTAATTATAATAATGTTTTTCAATTCAATTGATTATTATTAAAAGGTTATTAATACATTATATTCATATTGTGCCTAACTTTTTCAACGTTTTTTTTTTGTTAATTAAAAATATGAAAAGAAAAAACTAATGAAAAAATTGATTAATATTAATATTAAGTAAATTTAATAGTATGTTTTTTTAAAATTAGCTCAAATATTTAAAAACATGGAGAGGAGTCAAAAAAACAAAATCATAACCATAAAATGTGGTTAATTAGCTAGTATTAATTATTAATTAATAGACTAAATGTGAAATTAGCTCATATGTTACCTAATAATGAAAATAAATAAACATGTGAATGGTAATAATGTCCGTTCACAATGGGAAACTTTTCTATTATCCACACTTGTATAGTTATATAGATATAATTTTTTGAAACTATAATTTATTATTTAATTAGAAATTACACTAAAAATATAATTACAAAATTAAAATAAAATCATTGAAAAAAAATATAGAGAGAAAATTATTGAAAAATAACTTTATTTATTTACAGTTTTACAGGTATATAGATTTGCACAGAAGGAATATGCTTTTTTTCATTTTTTCTAAAGAGAGAGGGAAACTAAGTATAACAGAGTATTATTTTCACGATTGGAAACTGATTTATTGCAAAAGTAGAGATTCAGCAGATCTAGGAAACGTGCTTTTGTTTCTCCCTACCAAAACCCTTCACTTAAACCCTTGTCATTGCTCACAACAAGCAACTTCACACACACTAATCCACCATTGACGAGAGCCGAAGGTAAAGAAAGATCTCTACCTCCTCACTGTCAATATCCAAAGGAAAAAAGAATCCGTTTTATGTTTTATTTTTTGTTTTGCATTTATTATGTTTATTGTTATTGCTTAGTCATTAGCCTTAATCTTCTCTGCAGAAGTTTGATGCTGATGTTTATTTTCTAGTTTTCGTATGCATGACTTGAGGGGATAATTTCTCGAGTCATGCTCTGTTTTCTTGATCTTTTTCTTCCTTCAAATTAGGTTAAACATGTATGCCAAAAGTAGGACAAAACAGGAGCTAGATTCAAGAATTTTATCACATGCATTCAAAGATTTGTTCATTTGATGTTAGCAACCGTCCTATCCGTCTACTTCTCGTGACAAAACTATTGTCATTAATTGAAATGGAAGGGTGACAGCTAAATTACGCATGTTTCATGAGGCAAGAATTTACCTGACACCGTTTCTTGGTAATAGATCCTTTTATTAGAGATTTACAAGGAGTATTTTCTTGAATCTGCCTATAGTTTACGGCCAATTTTAGGCCTGTCTTGTCTTCTGTCCGCATAAAGTCAGAAACTTTAGTTGTCTTGTTTCGAAACAATAGATACCTAATTTAAACCGAAATTGTTTAAGGTTTTTGGCCTTGTCTCTGCTTCTCCCAATTGATTGGAGAAGTTGATTTTGTCTTCCTACTTAAGGTTTTCAGTTTCCTTAATCATCGCACAAATATGTTGCAGTTTGGCCTGCTTTCAAGAAAATAAAGCAATTCAACCTGTTCTAATCACAAGTTACTTCAAGAGTGGTGGTCCTTGTGTCTGATACTCCAAATGGCATTTTCAAGAATATCGAGAAATGGCTTCGGACGATCCGGTGGACTCATCGGAAATTATTCTGGTAAGAGGGATATACTCAGTCAGGGTGTCTCGGCTCCCAAGCCTTCACTCACCTGTCACCGAAAACTTTACAGTAGGTGGCTACTTTTTTTATCTGTCGAATCTTAAACAATCATCCGGTATAAATTATGGAAGAAGGGGAATTAGAACGACTCCTCAATATCAATTTGCTCATGCACAAAGTGTGGTAGAAGAGTCTGATTCAGAATATGAAAGCATCAAATATCCTACACTTGAAGCCACAAAGCCAGGCGAAAAGCCTCGGGTAGTTGTTATGGGTAGTGGATGGGCAGCATGTAGATTCCTCAAAGGCCTCGACACTAAGTTATATGATGTTGTTTGCATCTCACCGAGAAATCATATGGTCTTTACTCCTTTGCTTGCCTCAACTTGTGTTGGAACGCTGGAATTCCGTTCTGTAGCGGAGCCAGTTAGCCGGATACAAACTGCATTGTCAAAGGATCCTAATTCGTATTTCTTCCTTGCTTCATGCGACAGCATCGACACGGAAAAGCGTGAAGTAAGTAGTAGTCTATAATTCATTTGGTGATTCAGCCGACTCTTGTTTGATTTCCTCATTACGTTTGAGCATCTTTTGAATCTATTGCATGATTTTGGGCCTACCAAAACAGGTGTATTGCAAGACCGTCGATGCTGGTGGACTTGATAATGAACCTTACCATTTTAGTGTTTCATATGACAAGCTCGTGATTGCTTCCGGAGCTGACCCATTGACATTTGGCATAAAGGGTGTTAAAGAACATGCCTTTTTCCTGCGGGAGGTGAGTCAAGCCCAGGAGATTAGGAAGAAGCTTCTCCTCAATCTGATGCTCTCCGAAAATCCAGGTTTACCTGAATCACCAACTTTTTTACCCCAACAAATGAACCCCTTTTCTCGAGTCTTTTCAAATATTAAATCTTGAAGAACGTTTCCCATGGATCACACCAAGAACCATTGTTTTCAATGGACGATGCAAGAGTTTCTTTATTTAATTGAATCGTCTCATAGACATTATATTTTTTGGATTCACTGTATACATACATATGTATGTGTTTGTGTACGTGTGAGAGAGAGAGAGATCAAATAGATTTGCATTTTTACAGGCATGTCAGAAGAAGAGAAGGAACGGCTCTTGCATTTTGTTGTGATCGGAGGTGGACCTACCGGAGTTGAGTTCAGTGGAGAATTGAGTGATTTTATAATTAGAGATGTTAGGCAGAGATATTCTCATGTCAAGAATTACATTCGTGTCACATTGATTGAGGTACCTACTGATCACTATATATCATGTCATACTAAATCTGGGAAATTGCACTTTGAAGCAAAAAATAACATTGTGCTTTTACATTTTATACCACAATTCCAATTTACCCTGTTTCACAATCATTAGATGTTTATACATTTTGTGCCAACTTCTGTTTCTTAACAGGCAAACGAGATTTTATCGTCTTTTGATGTTGGATTACGGCAATATGCAACAAAGCACCTGACAAAGGTAACTTAAAATCAGGTTTCTTTCAAATAAATCGTTGAGATAGTTTCAATTTGATTGGAAGTAGTAAGTGTATTTTAGTGCGGAGTACGGCTTGTACGCGGTGTTGTGAAAGAGGTTCGTCCGAATAAGATACTTCTTAGCGATGGAAGTGATGTTCCTTACGGCCTCCTTGTTTGGTCCACTGGGGTTGGTCCCTCTCAGTTTGTCAAGTCATTGGATCTGCCCAAGTCTCCAGGAGGAAGGTATAGTCTGTTTATTTCTTGTTTTTGGTCTAGTGTTATGTGCATATACATACGTACGTATATTTTCTGGGTCTTACAGGATTGGTGTGGATGAATGGCTGAGAGTTCCGTCGGTGGAAGATGTTTTTGCCATGGGGGATTGTGCTGGTTTTCTTGAACATACTGGGAGACCAGTGCTTCCAGCTCTAGCTCAGGTTCCAATTTTCCGTTCATGTAATTTGAATTTTTCTAATGATTTGATCTATGGTTCATAAATGGGAAAAAATATGTGATTGAAAAATCCCATACAATTAATATAACTCGGTGTTATTTCTAATTTAGCGAGAAATTATCTTTTTAATTTGGGTAAGGAAGTTATAATTTCAATTAGAGAATTAACATAGAACCGCTAGATTTCATTCAAGAAAGCCGAGCAGGGATCTAATGTTTTAAAAATAGGTTGCAGAACGGGAAGGGAAATTCCTTGTTGAGTTATTTAACAGAATGGGAAGAACACAGGATTGGGGCAAGGCGTTCTCCATGAAAGATACGGCTCTAGGGGATCCATTTGTGTACCGACATCTTGGAAGCATGGCATCGGTGGGGCGATACAAGGCACTCGTTGATCTACGTCAATCTAAGGTAAGTCGAAGTCATCGTTTTGTCCTTCTCTACCAGATTTTCAATTGCTATAGCTATAGTTCTTACAAAATGCTAGCACAAATATATTTGACAGGATGTAAAAGGTCCATCGCTAGCCGGGTTTGTAAGCTGGTTGATTTGGCGCTCTGCTTACCTAACTCGAGTTCTTAGTTGGAGGAACAGATTTTACGTGGCTGTGAATTGGGCAACAACACTAGTCTTTGGCAGGGATAATGCAAGGATCGGGTAGCTACCACCAATCAGAGAAAGATCCAAACTTGCGTCCTAAATTTGACAGGACTTTGAATCATACATTTTGGATATGTGAACTACACCTATTGCCCCCAAGAAACAACGAACCTCTCAACCGAAAGAAGAAAAAGAAAACACAAACAGACATATAGATCTAGAGAATTATGGAACCCAGATTCCTTTCGTTTCATCATGGAGCATAATATTTTTCTATTTTACGCAGCAACTGAGCAAAATCTTAGAAATTGTGTTATTTATTCAATGAGCAAACATCAAACTGTACAAGAACTTTTGAATTTTAAGGCAACAAATATATTTACCTACGCCATTTCCATCTGATCTTAAACGTCTGCCATTGATCAAGGCTCGGTTTTTCTTATAACAGGTGGAATGAACCACAGAAGTATCTAAATTTTATTTACGTTGACTATTATTGACCACGGGATCGAGATAATAACTAATATTTGATGGCATATGGGCTTCAAAGAAGAGGTTGGTTAATTACCTCACATGCGTATCATAATCGTACAAAAGGGTATCAGGGATAACAAGAGGTAACTTTTCAATATACATGAACAGCCTCGTCAAATTCTCCTTTGTTATAGTCCTCATGTCAATCACATCCTTGCTCTCCAAATAGACCCATAGATCACCAGAGTTTACTCTCTTCAAGCTGCCACGGCAAAAGGGGCATGATTTTGATCTAGCCCGCCTGCACTAGTAAGACCTTTCTTGTTATTAACCACAATAAAATGAACATAGAAGGATTACAACACACGTGATTTGAACAAACATTAGTGTGATACTTAAGTCACCATGCAATGCGGCATTGCCACAAGATTCTGCAAAAACCCGACCAAAGAGCTAATTACAACGCATGATTTTTGCGAATGTATGAATGAAAGTATTCAATAATTAAAAAAATAGAAAGTACAGCACAACTCAATTTGTTCCATGAAACACAGAGAACTAATAAATATTGACATTAAAAAAATATACTAATAGTAAAATATGCATAGAACGTATTGGTTTTGGTAATCGTATGTTATGGCCAACATTTAGAATCACTCGATAGCACATCATTTTCCATGAGGAAGAATGTACATTTTGAAAACATCTGTACTACGATAAATGCTATAGTAAAAAATTGGCATGTTGAATAAACAACCAAATTATGTAGAGCCACAAAAAATAAATAGTCAATTAAGATTCAAGGACAGCAAGATGGAACAAGTAACATGATGAAAAATCATCCATCCCCTGGTGACATTGATAGCCTTTTCCCTCGAGGAGTAACTTTGAAAAGACTATGCCGGTCCGTGAGTCATTCCCACAAAGAAACCTTCTAGATATACTCTATCCTAGTCGTCTCCTAATTCTTGTATCTCCAACAGTTCATCAATGCCAGAACAATCCAAAAAAACTCACGTAACCAGATCCCAAGCACAAATCTAAAAGCATCCGGTCAGTTTGGTGCCACTAAGGTAAGATGCATGCAGATGAAATGTAATTAACCTCAGGTCTCAAATGTCTCTTACGACATTGTGTGCACATTTACTACGGAATACTGCGACAGAGAATGCTTTGTTTTCTTACATTTTCCTTATAACAGTTCTCCACTTTTGTTAAAAGCAAACACAAAATTTTCTCAGTCAGAAGATTAAGCACTGAATAGACATGTGAAGACATGCAGGCAAAGAAATTAGAAGTGATGCTGTGTTTTCATGACTGGAATCATGCAATTTCTTAGATATCACAGGTGTAAGTATATCGAGGCCATTAAATTTGATCATTCAATGAAAGATATTTCCAGCACAAAGAAATTGTAGAGACTCCAACAATAACTAGTCTGATTTTACATGCACGCAAGAAATAGGGATGGAAAAAAAGGCGGAAAGAGTACCAGTCTCTATAACATTTCAGGCATATGATGTGGTTGCATCCCGGTAAGACTACCTTATTGTTCATCTCCATGCAAATTCCACATTCTTCTTCCCTTTCAATATCTATTTCAGAGTAATAACTATGATCATCTTCATCCCTTCTCCGGTATCTCTCAAAACAAACAGCTTTTTGCTTTTTTTCTTCTGAATCAGTGACACCACTTTGAAGTTGCAATAAAGAGGGATAAATAACAGCTGACCACCAAACACACCAGAAATCAGATTCCAGCTGTCACTAAAGGCCTTTCCAGTAAAATAATCTTAATCTGCAAGGAAAAAAAAGCTTACCATAGAATTCTCTGACGCTCGCTTTTCTCTCATGAGTGGACATAGTGGTGGTGCCATCAACGTACACCTGTGACATGATGCAGTCAATCTAATTGCCAGCAAAACGAAGTGGAAATGCGTCAAGGAAAATACGTATGTTTGTGCCATGACCAGTTTCAGCCACTAATTGGAGAAAACAAACATGAATGAATGCAGCAGGGCATTTTTAAAAAAATACTTGCCTTGTATATCAGGATTCTCAAAAGTCCAAGAGCACCAGCTAGTTGGCAATCAGTCCACTGTACTAGGAAAAGGAAAAGGTGAGCTGCCGGACTGTACGACATTCTCATTTGTAGGCAGGCACCATCGTACTCGCATGGGAAATCAGATGCACTGCAATGTCCCGAAATTTTTCAAAATTTCAGATTACATACTAGCATAAAATTATTAAGTTTAAAAGGATAAATCATGAGCCTTTCCATACAACCACCATTTGGCAAGCTCAGTTAACCTCGGAGGTTCCTATTACTAATCAACATAGTCAATAAGCAAATTCTCGCAAAATCAGAATATAACTTTATACACTCCAAGCAGATAAGTTAAATGCTCAGAATCAATAGTCGGTGCTCGTTTGATTAACCCTCAACACAATCAAGCAATATATCCTTCAGTTAAAAACTTTCCTAATTCAAACTGCAAAACCAGAGTCCTTAAAATCAAACGTATAAAAAGACATTCTGATCAATCACAGAAAGGAAAATCGCAAAAAATATCGAAGAAAACAAGAAACCCCGTCAAAATTAAAGGAAAAACAGGGAAAAAAAAAAGGACTGATCGTCAATTTATTTACTTCTGTAGGACCAACACTAACAAAAAAAAAAAATACAGAGAGAGGAAAATCACATACAGAGTATTAGCATGCTGAATATCAGCTTCAAGCAATTTGAGCGAATCCTTGAAAGACTTCCGCGTTGGACTTACGCCGCCTATGTACATCTCCTCCAACAAACACTCCACTCTTCCAAACAATTATACTCCTTCCTCTATCTCAAATAATCATCCCCCTGCGGATGAAATTTGAAGCCAAAAATAACAACTGCTGCAGAGAAAAAAGGAAAAGAAAAAGAAAAAGGAAAAGGTTGAGAGATATTTCTTAATGATTATTTATTAAAATTTTTGTTTTATTCACTTTACAAAATTTCCAAGGAAAATCCTGACTGATATTGACTTGTCTCAATTGGGAGTTGTCTCAGTCAGCATTATCCACCTTCGTTTTTATTAAACAAAATTTACTTGAGCAGGTGTCTCGTGAGACGATTTCACGAATCTTTATCTGTGAGATGAATCAACTCAATCGATATTCACAAATAAAAAGTAATACTCTTAGCATAAAAAGTAATATTTTTTTATTAATGACCCAAATAAGAAATATGTCTCACAAAATACGCCCGTCTCACACAAGTTTTTGCAAATTTATTTTGATTATTATTTTAATATATTATCAATTTTTTTTTTATAAAAAATTCGAAATGAAAATAATGTATTAACTATCTAAATTATGTCATTAGTAAGCTTTAAAAAATATACTTGCAACTCGAATATTTGGGTAGGTAGAATAAGTGAGTTTGAGTTCTTCTTACTAACATTTTATTCTTGAATGAATTTTTTGCACATAGTTTGATAAGTGTGATTTATAATTTGTATGTTGCGGGCACTGCCGGCAGGGGTCGATCCAACGGCTCGGATTTTTTCGAGCCAATTTTTTTTTTTTTTTACATGGAGGTGGGCCCGGATCACTCATGTGGAGTGATCCGGGCCGTTCATTGCCCGTGCAGGCATGAAACAAACCGATTTTACCTATCAGATATCGAATAACAGTGATTACAAATTTCAACGCTTTAAAAAACAAAATTTATAAAGAATCTTGAAAGTGGACCCAAAAATCCCTTGAAAATTGAACACAACAACTCCTCGATTCAAAATTGAGATTACTTCAGGAATTTTTAAGGAGACTTGCAAATGTTTATTTACAAATTTACAATTGATAGTACAGCTGTTGGTTTGTCTGTTATTATTATTATTAGTATTATTTAAAAATATCAAAACAGACATTATTAGGAGTCAATTTTCTGGTGACATAATTATCGATCCCACTCTCTTTTAATTTTTTAAATGGGGGTGGAATTGTGGGGTTTTTGAGAGTGGAGATGCCACTCGACCAAAGGGTGGGTCGGTGGCTCCTCTCTGTAGCTATTAATCATTAATATATATTATATAAACTTATCGATTAATTTATAACCCCCTTGTTTATAAATTACTAAGTAAACGTTTATTGTTATTTTAATTAATTATGATTTTTTTATTTTTTTTTTAAAACTAAAATATGAAATAGTTAATTTTAATATAATATCTAAAGTCGTATATTATGTTTAAAAAAAATAGTATACACAAAAAATCATTTTATTCTACACAATGTGTTCAAAGAATTACTGATTAAAAGTGGGCAAAAACTCGTGTGAGACGGTCTCACGGGTTGTAATTTGTGAGACGGATCTCATATTTGAGTCATCCATGAAAAAATATTACTTTTCATGCCAAAAGTATTACTTTTTATTGTGAATATCGGTAGGGTTGACATGTCTCACAGGTAAAGATTCGTGAGACCGTCTCACAAGAGACATATCCCTAAAAGTGATTTTTAGAATCTGAAACTTACCGAATTTGTTATATAAGTATAATTTATATATAAAAAATTAATATATGTATTAATAATAATAATAATAATAATATACCAATAAATAGTATTTTTACTTACTGCTTTATGCTTTTGTGCCTTGGGCTGCTTTCGGTCCCCTTTGGCGTCTTATTGATTGTCAAACTTTTGATTAAATGATATTTAATGATCTCTTGAAGCTATTTTTAAATAGTCGACTACGGTTTATATAATTTAATATTGAAAATTTAAAAAAACTATTCAAAACAATAAATTTTTAAGAACGAAATGTTGAAATATGTAAACATGATTACATTTGGATCACTGGAGTGCATCATTTATACATCAACACGACAAATACTTACATATGGGCAATTTATTTACTAAATACCAAGCTTAATTGCAACACATTAATCTCAGATGTAGACAAACCCCACCAGCAACTAATGCGACGATCATGGCTGTAGCCTATACTCATGCTATCACTATTGGTCACTGGCCATAGTTTCAATTGATATCAACATTCTAAAAATCTAGATACTTAAACTTGGAGGTCCTGAGTTCGAATATTGAGAGAAAAACGAAAGAAATATTGTATAAATGACTGTGCATGAACATAAACTACGTCTCATGTTGAATATAAACTGAAGCTCATGTTAGATCAGCATCCCGTCTATAATCAATAATGATGTACGTGTATGAATTGTGAATCATGTTATGTCCACCTACAACCCATAGTCATTTACATCTAGGGCTGCACACATACTGCAGAATCAGTTTTTGTTTGTGACCCAATTTAATTGGATTTATAATTGAAAGTGGATTCTCTTTTTAAATATAACCATATTAGCCTTATAGAGTCAAATGTCACAAATATATATATACATATATATATTAACATTATTCAATAATAATATTATAGATTGTTTTTTGCCCCGTACCTCTACAGTATAAGAGAGAGAAAATAAATAAATAAACACAACAGTAGCGTAGGCCAAAATGCTCGGCCAGCTAAATCAAACTAAGCTGAAATAATTATATTTTCAGACCAAAAAATTCATCTTTCGACAACAAAAACAAGAGTGGGTTTGTAAAACTTCGTGCTTTCACAAAAGAATCCTACAACCAAGTATGGAGATCTACATATTCCACCACCAATAAACAGTTGATCACTCTGAATCAACATATATCTGCACATTGCATTAAGAATAATAGTCCGTCAGTACATCATAAAAACAAGATAAAAAGAAAATTTATCATATAAAACGATGGTTTCCACACGGATCATGGAGCTGGCGGAGAAAATAAACACCGATAAGACTAACTAAACCCAAATCACAATATTTTTGCTTCTGGGGAGCCTTGTTGAGTGAGTTTGAAGATAATAAAAATTCAGTGAATGGTTGTCTGGACTCTTGATACTGGGACTCAACTGACTTTGCTTTTCTTAATTTTGACACTTCAAAACGGTCATTCAAACCTCATGATCTCACAATCATTTTCTTTCTTTCTTTTCTACCAATAATAGTGATATTCCATCTTCCACATACAATCATTACACCACCACATTTCTTCTGGCATATCACACAATTAACTCAAAATTCATAACCAGATATTTTCTCGAAATTGTTTCAAAATACTTTCATCTATCTTCTCAAAAAATCTAACCAGACTTGATTTCAACGTCTGACCAAATGATATTATAGAGTTCAAAATAAAGATGAACTAGTGTAACCACAGGACTGCCTCAAATCCAAAATCAGTCAGACTGATCACACACATATGGCCATGATAATACATAGTAGTGTGGAACTCCAACAAAACAGCTAACCTCCTGTTCTAGTAGAGAATCATAAGTTTTCTTCTCTATCGTATCAAGCACCGTAATGCCACTGATTTTCTGAATCCCATTCTTTACTGCGATTAAGTTCTACATGCAAACAATGAACAAAGATCATTAAGATATTATTGACCAGCGATCCAACTCTAGTGGTTTTAAAAAAAAAATTCTTTTCTATTCTCTATTGAATATATGAATCGTCGATATGTTTATTAAGACAATGTCCATCATTAGCTTATTAATACAAGTTTAAAGCAAAAATCAAGTTATTGTACAGGGCAATGCCCATCATCAGCTTATTAATACAAGTTTAAAGCAAAAATCAAGTTAATTGTAGAAATTAAAAAGTGAACACACTAACCAACTGGAACTCCAAAGAGCTTGATGCTTGCACCTCTCCAAGAGTCTGAGAAATAGTATTAAAAATTTAAAATACATATAATATTCAATCTCATATCTTGAAAAAGTCCTGATGGATATTTTAGGCATCTTTAAAGAAGTACAAGTATCAACAACGAAGCCGTACTAGGAGTTGATGAAAGTACAAAAACAATTTCATGTTCAGGAAGTGTTTGGAACAGAGGTTTGTAAATAAAATCAAGCCGTTTTAAATCACTCACCATCGTCTGAAGACCATTGACCATTACCGTTTTCTCATCAAGTGAATTACTTTCTGATAACCACACTTCAAAGGGCCCAAGTACTCTGTCAGTCTGGTTTACGAGATTCAAGCGTGCCTAAATAAGGATACCGAGAATGTGAACGATTAAAGCTTAGGAATGGAGAATACATGCATTAAAAAAAATAACTTATACTGTGTGTTTTGTGCATGGCTAAAGTATATAAACTGCCAGCGATTTCACTCGGCACTGGTCAGCACTCTTGAGTCCACCATTTACATAATTTAACAGGCAGACTCTAATAATCAGAAGGACAATCTTAAGGGCCACTTTTCTGTGGGAATGCCCATTCTGTGACTACCAACCAAAACAAAGGAAAAATCCAAGCTTTACCCTAAAACAGGATCAAAAGGTAATGGATGTTGTTTCTTCTAGCCATAATAATATCTCCGATCATAAGTCATTATTTAAAAAATAGCAAAGACACGAGGACATCAGGATACAAAAATATCCCTTCACAAAGGGACCAAATATGGATTAAGTAAGAAGTTCAATAAATGCTACAACCGTATCTAGAGAAGTAGAGGTTACCACAAAAGGTTTCTCCAAGATAATGACGGAAGGCACCTCAACAGCCTGCAATTCAATCTCCTTGCGTGTGATGGACTGCAAGGGAGTAAATAATAATAGCTATAAGAATAGAGAAATGTGAAATTAAAGAAATCTACTTTACTGAATCAGCCCTTCGCACCAAAACCAAAGTATTGAGACCCTAAATAACGCAAATTACAATAGACTATTCCATTCGTGTTGACTTCTAATTATTGAATCAGAGATCAGTGACAAGATCTCATTTTAAATAATGTTTTCCGTTTCAGATACATCTATTCAGCTGTCAGCAGGGATATAGAATTCAATACATGTCAACATTTTATAGTACATTCAATTAAAAAAAATCAACTCACATTTCCTAGAATATTTTGAGTCTGCAGGCGACCAGGTTCACCCAAATTTGTGTGCCATGTTATCTGAAGCTTACCAAGAACATTACTTCCCTCAAGTTTCACTCGTGCACTGTCCTGTGATGACAACCTTAACTGATAGAGATAGTTGTAAATTCCTCCTCCAGCTCTAATGAGAATGGGTTCCTTGAACACTTCTCTGCCAAAACAATCTAGCGTTCACTATAACAATTATAAAGAAGGTGATGCCAACATCAAGTTGGATAAGTTTAAACGTTTAAAAACGATAAAACAAAAAACCAAGTTTGCGAATTAATTAGAATTATTTTCCAAATCACCTTGTCAATAGATTGTGTTCCGGAAGGTGACTATCAGCTTTGAGCACTGTTGCAGTCCAATTCTGTGCCGGCTCAAACTCAACTTGGTCCATGTACAGATTAGATTTTGTATTATTTTCTATGCAAGCCTCCAAAAAAGTGACTTCCTGAGAGGAAGGACAATTTGACGATCATGAAAGTGAAGCAGCTCGGCGGATACCTCTAATTTACAAGTATTTGCATCTCATCCTGAAAAATTAAATACACATTTGAATGATCTACTGCTACAATGAACTCTTAAAATAGGTAAGAGAAAAACTGAGTATAAATTTCAAGTAGCCTCAGCCACCATTGTGGGGCTACCAGAACTGACTCAAACTATATCACATTATATATGGATCATATTTGAGGACAATATGAGTATCATACTTCTAAAACTTTTCAAAGATCCATCATATCATACATAGGAAATGTAACAGAATAAAGCAGGTACAATTTCATCAAACCATCCTAAAGTGTGTCATACAAATGCAGATGCCATTCTGCCTAAGAACTATATGACACAAGTGGTTTCCTAGAATAACATATTATGAATTGCTAGGAAAGATCACGAACTTACACTTAATAAGCCATAATCACACATCAACCTACCTTCACAACCCGGACCTGCATGACAAGTAGAGTAACTATTACTTAATTTGAAAATTTAATAATTAAGTCGATTTTCAAGATGAAAATATACAAATAGAAATGACATTCTGCCCCTTGCACATATTTTAAAGAAAACACATATTTTAAAGAAAATTGTCAGATATTTCAGTGGGGATGCACATTGCAAGACTTAGAACAATTTGTACCTTTGTTCTAACTGAGAGGGGATTAGAAACCATGAACTTGAAAAACTGTGGGAGATACTTCCTCTCACCGTCACCGTCACTATAAAGTGCAGTGCACACCAAGCTACAGATAAGAGAAAAGCGACCATTGAAATTAGAATACATATTATAAATCACTAAAAATATCCAGAGAAATATTTAAGATATATCCCCCAAATTGACTAACGTGTGTGCACCAAGTTCTTTCACATCATGTTCGACAATGAAATCATATCTTCCAGTCGCACGTATTGATTCGACCGGTGATTTTGATGTATCCAACAACATTATTCTCTGTTTTTCTGTTTGAATTTCAGCCTGTCAACAAAAAATTGCACAATTTAAGTTATCTTCAGATTGTTGCAGTAAGTAAAAGGGGATTTGATAGAGTGTCTCCCAACAGATTGATACACTGTTCTAACTCATGCACACAAGAATCTAAAGTTTATCACAAGATTTCTCATGGATTTGAACTGTGACATGGATAATATTCTGGAACATTCTCTCCATCATTGTTTCCAATTTGAAAGTTCTCAAGAGAGGAAAGGAAAAAGTCAGTAAATCTAGATACTATGAGTGAATGCTCGTATCCCTCTAAATTTATATGAAAAGACACAAATTAAGATGACAGCATGATACAATAAAGATACTGATAGCATTATAGAGAGAATATATACATCACTGAAGCTTAATGACACGTCCGTAACAAACTGTAACAAGCATATAGTGCATGCATAGAAACGATACAGATTGACCTTAACCATCGAAAGAAAAATAAATACTTGACCTTATCACTTAGCTTACTTGCAACATCAATATTAATCACAGCCGAAAGGAAAACAACTTCAGTTACAATTATTTGGTTCACCATAAATTAACTTTTAGACCTTGATTATAACATCCCGAACTTCGATATTGGAGCTGTTGTTGATACTTATATAACTGCAGAATGTCTCCCCCAAATATATCGCCCTACAACCACGAGAACAATTAGTACAGTGATGCTCGCCACACATTCCTCTAGAATTAAACTGGTATAAGCTTAGACATGAAGAAGGTGAGCGCGTATGTCACTGTGGTAATAATATACCCGAATGATTGTGGGAGGACCAGGAGGCCAGGAAGGCCAATGGAATCGGAAGGGTCGTTGAGGAGGAACCTGCTCCGGTAACTGAGATCCGCTGCGTCCATGGCGGAGTTGTTCAACTGACCGCCGACATTAATACTAGTGAGAAGGCGAGGAAGGTGAGAGGCCGCGATTGGATCGTCAAAAAGGTCTTCGCCAAAGAAAAGATCGCAGGGATCGAATTTGAGAGTAGAAGTCTCTACGTGGAAGGTCGGGCGGCACATCCTCATAACCCTGAACGCCAGCGAGTGCGCCGCCTGAGCTCCACCGCCACCGGCACTCATCTCAGCTCCTAAGCAGAGTTGAAAGGGGCTCGGATGCCAAATTCTGATTTAGTATAAAATATTCGTCTGGAATTAATTAAAAATAAAATAAATCAACCAATGTATGAACCTTAACATGATATATGAATTTTTTCCCAATTGATTTAATCTTTGCTCACAAAAAGACTATTAATCTCAATTAATTTAATGTTTACTGACCAAAAAAAAAAAATTTAAACTCGAGGCTAGTTAATAATTGAATACAACATGATTTTTAGTAAAAATAAATAATTTTTGCTCTCTATAAATGAAAATAAAATGAAAAACTTTTTGAGTAATTCTCTTGTGAGACGATCTCACGAATCTTTACATGTGAAACGGGTTAACCCTACCGATATTCGCAATAAAAAATAATATTTTTAGCATAAAAAGTAATACTTTTTCATGGATGACCCAAATAAGATATATATCTCACAAAATATGACTCGTGAGACCGTCTCACACAAATTTTTGCCAAACTTTTTATTATATCATTCATTTCCTTCTTTTGTCATAGTTAAAATGCTTTAATAATCACCCTATAAATTATCTTCACTTATCTTATCACTTAAAGATGCTACCCAAAAGGTCTGTCAAATTGATATTTGGACCACAAAAATCAATGAAACTCATATATATTGATAAATATTCAGCTTTAAATCATCATTTAAGATAATGTAATAAAAATAACATCTCATACCTTTTACACATTTTAAATATTTAAATAAATTAAATTAGTAACATTGATAATTTGCTTGATGCCGATGTACTTATTATCCATTTAATTAGATCAAGAATATATGTGTTCTCATTCATATATAGAAACGAGTTCTCTTGGGACACGGATGCATACATATTAAAATATTAAATAAATTTATGTAAAAAAATATATAGATTATTTTAAATTAAAATTTTAAGAAATAGTTTTTTGTAATTTCTATGTTATCGGTATCTTTAAAACTTCTGTTTAATGATAGCAATGAGGATTAGTAACTCTCGCCCCAAAGGGACCTTCTTGCCCTCGAGAGGAATTAAGCCAAAAAGGAAAAACGGTGCTGTCTGCTTGCTAGTTACTACAAATATAACAACCAGAAGTTTTAAAAAAAACGATGGTCCCTCGTAATCTCAAGAAACAGAGATTTTCAGTCCTATTATTAACAGAAATTTGGGGAGGGAGAGTCGTCTGCTTCTCTGCAGTGTCGTGCGCCATTGCCTCTGTTAGTTCCAAAGCTTGGCCCCGGTACAAATAAGTCAGGAAGCACGAGTAATAAGACAAGTTGACATACTCCATAGTGGGGAGCGAGGTTAGGTAAGCTAGCAGATCAAAAAACACCTCTGACTACAAGTTCAACCCCCAAAATTTGCATAAAATGTGTCACTGCGAATAATGTCCCCAAGATGGAACTGAAGGTCTTGTATCTTTCTTCTTTACCAGAACCGTATTTACATTTCTAGGCCAAGATGGAGATGCATGGATCAAAGGGATCCAAAGATGTACCCAGACTTCTGAGTTTCAACCTAAGGGATAAGCAATTGCTCCAGCTTCCAACAGATTAGTGTTGGGTCAGTACTAAAAATCAAGGCCTGCATTCTTTGCATTTGTTCCAAGAAATCACAAGAGCAAGCCACAGTGAATAGCCGGAATTACAACTTCAGCAGCTCAGCTGCTTCAACTACATGTTTTTATAACAAATCTATGATTCTTGTACGATAAAACCAGGTAGGATAACGCATACAAAAGATTCATGGTATGGGAGATGCATTCTTAGGGTATCGGTTAGAGGATGGTATTCTTTGCACAACTCTAGAGAAATCTGATTTTAACCTTTTGTTTGACAAGCCCTGCAAAGATCTGAAGATCAAAGATTCAAGAACATGGTACTAATTGTAGCCTACATATAAGTTACAAGAAGCAAGCCATGAAGTATGTTAGACAAAAATGAAACATGTTTACAAAATCCAGCATCGAAAACCATTTAAGATTTGAATAATACATCTTTTGATATTAGATTTCTGGTTATTAACATCGCCGGAAGAGGACACTAAATGGGCCCATGTATGTTCAGCCAAAACTCATTATTGCAAGTCTTGCAAATGCCAGAGCAAGTTGCATGAACTGGCATCTAGATTTTCTTAGTCCTTCATTTGAGTGTAGTGGAACAGTCTTTTATTTACATATCCTCTGCTCTGCTCCTAAGTGCGACTTATATCACGAGTCAAGACCCAACAGACTCCATGACACCATAAAAACACCAAATCGACAATCCTCGCCATCCATGATGCTGTTTTTGTTGTCGATTTATTAATATGTTTTGCTATCTTTTCCTGTATATCATGTAGTGTAGCATCGTCTATATTTTGTGCAAATGTATTCCATGAACTTGGAACATATAATAAGAGTACAAGACATGAAAGACTGGCGTTCAACAGAACTTGCATTAAGAAACATTTATGTACAAATTTTCAAATTTTATCTTCTATTAATTCATCTCATTTCCCCATTATTTTGAATGTGTCCCATATATATGGAAGATACAAGTGCACCATGAGCTAACAAGATAGAATTTTGATGGGTGAGGGGATCTAATCACACTAATGGGATGAGGGTTATAGTTTGCAGAAATGGAGAAAAAAAAGCAAGAATAACAATTAAGCAGACAAACTGAAAAAAAGAAAAAAAAGTAAAATCACTCACGATGGAGAACCATGGCGTCTGTGAGGAAACTGACCAACCATGGAATGCAAGGCACCAAGTGCCTTTTCAGCAGCCTGTGGTAAATGATTTTCAAAATTCACAACTCATATCTTAAAGAAGATAAGTTCAAAGCCAAAATAGTTAGAAAGAAAAGAAACACAAAATTTTGAACTGATAAGCGGTACCTGTGATTTAGCCTCATCCCATGTTCGACCAATTCCCTTGCCCATCAATTGTCCATTAATTTCAACCTGAAGTACCATCGAGGGAAGTCAAGTAAATGCCGAAAAAAAAATTAATATTAATTTTTTGTTTTTGTTGAAGGAGTCCCACAACGCAAGGACCAGATTAACAAAGCTATCAATCAAAAGATCAATTAACCACAGCAAATAAGAAACAATAGTTTCCAAAATAAGAATGTTCTCAGATTGTGATGTCCACTTGTCCAGTCCACAACCAATCAAAAAACCCAAGGTTGAGAAACATCAGAATCGTGAAGCCTAGGGAATCTCTAATATAAATCTGACTTCTGAAGCTTTTAAAATCTCAGAGAGATGGAATTGAGACAGTGACAAAATTCTAAAAAACTGAATCACCAACAAACTGATTGGCTGAAGTCACGAGATAAAATTCAGAATAAAATCCTGCAAAACAAGCGGCTAAATCTTCATGTGCAAGAGTGGGTCTTTTTCACAGTCCACATCTATATTTTCAAGAACGCGGTTATAAACAATAAAGTGTAAATGTCTTACCTGAGCGTACACTTCGTTTTTTAGGCTAGGGTTAGCTGAAAATTGAGGTAGGTTTTGAAATGCTACACCAAGTCCCTCCTTCATGCTCTAAAAAATTTGAAACTATCAATGGAACGCTAGGGATCAAAAACCTCACTTCTACCATCAACATTTACCGCAGTAGCTAAGAACCAATTTAAGTTTATGATACTCACAAATTCGTTAAGTGCAGCTATTGATCCCATTGACTTCTTGGAGTTCTTGACTCTTGCATCAGGAATCCTTGGTGACACTGATGTTGAAAAAGGTACCAACTCCTCATGGTGTGACTGATATAAAAATGAATTAACATCACAAAAGAACCACTGTCATTAGGATTAGCAAACCTACCATCGTTCCCAGTTGTGTAGCTAAACTCAGGTTCAAGATTTGATAAATATTTATCTTCAGAAAAAAAAAGGTAAGCTGTTATTACAAGCATTGGCATCAAAACAGTGGCATGAAAGGAAAAACCATGCCAAAGTTTCTAAGCTAGGATTCACGAAATCCAACGGTTATATATGCACCAATGCATTAGGAATTGTGGCATGACAGAAAAATAATGCTAAAGATGATGTTAGAATTTATATACACCAATGAAGAATCGAAAACACATTTATCACTCTAGCCAAATTATGCAAAACCAAAGAAGTTTACAAAGCTAATATGAACTACGGTAAACAACAGAAAATCCTTACTAGGAACATTGCCAGGAAAATATATGACATGCAGAATAAATTAATAAAACACCTTTTATCAGTTGACTGGCAGCATTCCCATCTCATTATAAAAAACTAGATCACCAAAAAATTTCATGCTACAATAGCATCTTCATTTAAATATTATCTAAATCTCTCTGTCACAATACTCAAAGCATCGCATCTTCAATAGATAACAGAACTCATTATGTTCTACAAACTACGGTGACAAACATCTCCAGGCACCAAAGGTAATGCAGCAATCTTAAACTTAATTTTAACCCAAAATCTGAAATGGCAAGTATAATCATAAACAAATTCCTCTCTCTAGCATCAAGTTATGATTCCCCAATGAACATTAGCACCAACATATGCCACCAGTCAAACAAATTTTGTTATGCTGAGAACCAAAAAAGTTCAAAGTTTGCAATAAAGACTGCCTTATCCCCAGCACTAATTGGCAGGTTTCCACAAAACATTGTTTCTGTAATGAAGCTGCGCATATATAAAATAAATATCCTCTCTTTTGGGTTGTTCTCTTCCTTTCAAGGCATGAAAAAGCTTATCATCAAACATAATACAATACTATTAAGTTCAATTAAAATTTACTGATAAAAGGCAATAACAAAAAATTCAAAGCGAGACAATTAATAAGAAAAATATATGTAGTTAATTGAAGATTGCTGCTAAATGAAAAACTTAAAGATTTATAAAAAAGGATTTGAATATAGCATGAGTCCTTTAGTGGAGCAATACAAATGTTACATGTGCCTATGGAAATTACATTCCTTCCTTCCCATTAGATGTTCACCTGGCCTCTGAACGTGAAAAAAAAAATTCTAATTGACAGGTTCTAAATTAGCATGATTTCCATAGTATTTTCTTGTTCAAGAATGTTGAATGCAATAATTGTCCCTACTTGATAGAACGATCGAATCGTGGTGCTTGAGCTGCTGTGCGGTTTAAAAGATTTGAGTTGCACCATTACTACTAGCTGTAGCTTTTGGTAAAGCGGCAAACGCTCGGTACTACAAGTGGTATCAGAGCAGTTTGTTCTTGAAAGAACATTTAAACCGAATTTTATGCTTAAAATTCGAATTTCCAGATTTTTCTAACATATGTGTACAAGTTAAATTTCTGAGAGCTTGCAGCAACCTTGGGAAAAATGGCATAAGTCTTTGCTCAGGTGTCCAAATGACAAACCGCTTTTTGCGTTGGAAACTAGACTCATAGAGGTTCGCAACCGTATAAAATTTTCAGCCACGTCATGCTCGAGGAAAATCAGTTTATTCCTCAAAGGCAAACCATGTGTGCTACGGCAGAAAACATGGCATGGGCCAAAGTTGATGTTTTTTGTCAAAAAAAAAAGGGCTCAACGATGTTGCACTCATCAAGAAAAAGGCAATATCATTCAAATTTCAGTCACACTTCTTCAAGAAAACTCGGTACCCTCTCTCCAAGTTTTATTTATTCTTCGAGTAAAATGCCGATGAGATATTCTATATTATGCTAGCTTGGTTAGCAATTCCCTTACATATGTTGATTGTGCTTAATGACTAAATAAGGGATTCTTCAATTTTTATGTATATTGAATTGACAAACATGTCTTGATTTTGTAATTGTTTGAAATGAGTTTGAGTTGCTTGTTTTTGTTGAAGCTAGATGATTGATTCACGTATTTATATGTTGGATAATTTGTGCATTTCATATTTTTAAATATCATCATTTGAAAATATTTCCATTGGTTATTCATCCCTCTAATTTTTTTTCAATTTCAAACTTTCAAAAATATAGGGGGAGAATTAATTATAATTTTAAAGGAGAGTTTGAATTTCAAAGTTTGTGCTTAATTTATTTTTAAAATCAATCTTTTTGATTCACACAAAAAGGGGAAAATATGTTAGATAAAATTCGTTTTAACCAAGTTTTGTGATCATAAAAAAGGGGAAGATTGTTGGTTGCAGAATAACTAGCAATCTTGATTTTGATAATAACAAAACTTGTTATTATTTCTAACATATTTACTCAAGTGTGAAGTTGATACATCAAATTGGAAGCTGGAACTTCAATTTCGCAAACGGTTGAATTCTGGCGAAGTGCAGTATTTTGAGCATATCTTACAAAACAGAGATCGAAATGACCTCAGGCAAAAACGGTTGGAAAGCCAACTCAATTATCTACCAGTCATATTTCAGGCCAGTCGTACCAGTTCGAATGTTATCTAGGTCAAACCGCTAATTGAAGTGCAGACAAGACTTTTCGGATTCTGCAAACGATTCAAAACGAGCAGCGTTAGTATTTTGCCCATATCATCTGTATGATTCAAATGACAATCCACCAACTTTCCTGATCAGCAAATTCAATTTGGAACAAGTCGTATTTCACGTCAGTTGGGCAAAATCGAATGGTATCTAGACCAAACCGGTTGCTGAATGACCAAACCGATTGCACGAAAACAGCAATGAGCAATTGCGGTATTTTGGTCATATCTCTCAGCTCGCTTATTGGAATGAAGCGATTCAGTATGAGTTGGAAAGATAAGACGATCTACAAATCATCTTCAGAAGTCAAAGTGTGAATCGAAGTTTAAGATGCTGATAAATGGAGATGAAGCTACTGGTTCTGCACATCACACCAGTGGAGTTGCGGTTGAGACGCTGACCGGTTTGAACCGCTGACCAGTTTTCAACCGCTGATCAGCTGACCAGTTTGAACCGCTGACCAACCAGTTTAAGCTCGGGAAAAGGTCCAGAAAAGCTAATTTGACCGTTGCAATTTCAGAAACAGTACATAAACTTTTCAAACGGTCATATTATTTTGTCTAACGTATATATCATTGTTAGGGCCTATAAATATAACATCTTGAAGATCAAACAAGAGCTTTGCAAGGGGCCTGCATTAATATGTTACCAGCCAAGTTCATAAGAGATACTTCAGTAGCCTGACGCTGTGCTTCCCTTCTTGTTCTGCCAAACCCTTCACCAATTTTCTGCCCTGCAAATATAACCTGCAGAAAACCACATAACATTCATCTCATGGACTTTTTCACCCAAAGATTTCCAAATTAAGTAATCGGCACCAGGTGTGGTGTCATGACATAATATAAGATCAATTTGCAAGAAAGAGTGGTAGAAACAAGAAAATAACTTAAATGTCAATCTTAATTGTTATTACTCAATTATTCTCTCTGTTTACACATGGTGAAAACTAACTGCAAATGCCAGAGTGAAACCACCTCCACAGAGAATTGCAGTTCCAAGATCGGTGATAGAGCTTGATTGAACTCGACCTACAGGAATGTGAGACACGCAAATCACAAAGTTAGACAACTAAACTACAGGAACCAACACAAAAAGAATCGACTAGATATCATACCTTTGTTCCACACTTCAATGCAATATCCTGTAAAGCTCCGGTAGACGTTTCAGGGTCGGGGTCAATTTGTCCTGCTTCAAGATCTAGATCCTTGTTAACTAAAGATGGTTGAGGCCTTCGAGGACCACCCTCATCTTGTAAAAAAAACATGCATCTCAGTGTAACTACTTCTAAACAGAGTTGGCATGGTACTAAGTTTTGAAGCATCCTATCAGATGCTAACAAAAATATAGTCAATTTAATCAACATAAATATTTGACTGACATAGAAGACATTATTTATATGCTTCAAGCAGATCTTATAAACTGGAAAAAGTTCGAGTCACATCAAAACCACCCAAATATTTTCTCTCAGCGCTTTCTCCTCATCTAGGTGTATGAGTAGGGGGATCTTTAATGACACGTCACACGAGAAGCTAGTGATTACACATAGCACAATGTGATTTTATTAGCTCACATTGAAAAAAATATAGCATTAATAATTTCAGCAAGTTTCTGTTGTAAACAGGAGAAATTTTAAAAAAAACCACCTTTACAATTTTATCAACAAGATTCTAGCAGGAAAATTGTAACAGTTTCATTGTTGATAGGTGCTTCCATATCTATAGTATATTTTTTTCAGCACATATCCTGCAACTTTAAGTCATGAAAGTACACATTTCCCATCTAACTTTTTTATGCATGGTATCGCAGAAGGTTCTAAGCTCAAAAAATTTCATACAGAATCCTTTTGACATTTCAACAGTTGGTTTAGGTACTTAATTTTTTAGCATCCATCGCGCGAATATGAAAATGAAGAAGATATTTGTTTCAGCCTACATGGGAAGGGGAGACATTATAAAAAAAATTATTTTTGGAAAGCCATTTGAAAGATATAAATATTCACCCACTTGAGAAAGCCTACTGAACAAAATATAATACAAGTAATC
Organism: Primulina tabacum; assembly: GCF_025594145.1. NCBI lineage: Eukaryota > Viridiplantae > Streptophyta > Magnoliopsida > Lamiales > Gesneriaceae > Primulina > Primulina tabacum. Next base: position 13,760,504 of record NC_134552.1, on the reverse strand, counting down.
TCTAGAGACTTACGATTGTGAATGAGAGATTTATTCATTAAGAATATTATAGCAACTTGCTTGTGTGGGGGTGGACACACACATAACTTTCCCAGTGCGATATTTCTCATGGCAAGAGATATGTCTTAGCATGCAAAAGGTTTCCACATGATAAAGCAGTAAAAGTGGATAAATTTCTAGCCAGATGCAGCTGATGATACTTTTTCCTTTTCAACCTTTCTTCCCATTATTGCTACTTTTAAGGAGAGCGGAGAAATGAGCATACAGAGCCAAAAGGGGTAAAATGCATGAATATTAAAATTCAACTCTAATACCAGCTATCCATGAAGGCAACTACATGAAACAGATGCATCATTGCACATGAAAATATATATTATGAAAAGATTGGGTTCATATTTCTATGTCATTTGAGCTTTTGCCCATGCGAAGCAAATTAGATAAATTTAAGAGGGAAATGTAAAAAGTCTGGAGATTCCAGCACATTAGCAACCAGATCGGTTATGGAAAATAGCAATTACCAGAAAAGGAATGAAAGCCAGGCAGCTGTTGGTTTAACCTTAACAGGTCATCCCTCAGAAGCACCTGTGTGTAAACCTTTGTTATATGAGGAAACTAACATTAAAGTGATATCAATTTCATCTTATTTTTCAATTCTACGAAGCAAGAGTACAGCGATGTCAATTAATTACCTCCTGGGACAACCTTTTGTTTTCAAGAACTCTACCAGGTGGAATAGAAGGCTCCACTTTGTGTAGAAAAGGAGGATGATGAACCCGATGGTGGTCAATAGGAAGAGACTCTGCATTCAAAGGAAACTCCTTATGTGGCGCAACTTGGTTAAGGTGTCCTGGGCTCATCTCCTCTTCACCTGGAAACCAACCACGAGGTTGAACTGCTGGAACAGAGACTTGCATGGGAGGTCGGGCAGGAAACTGAGATTCAGATGGAGCGTGGCCTCTCATGTCTTGACCATGTTGCAAGATGAGCAGTCTCCTCCTTGTATCAGGATCTAATTCAGACTCCGGTACCTCACCCTCTTCCGTTACAGGAGAAATGTGAAAAGTCGGTTCTGCTGGCCCAACTTGAGTTAATGGTGATTTAAGCAAAGACGTCACTTGAGGTGATTGCTGATTGGTTAAAGGCACTGGCAGCCCTTGAATTGTTGATGGAGGGACTGAAAAAGAAGTCGATGGTACTGTGTACTGGAGAGGAGGAGGAATTCTTGGGTCCAAATTTTTTGTCGGTGGAGGGCCAGTTGAAGAAGCAGAAATTGCCTCCTGATTATTTTAGTTTATCAGCATAAATTTAGAGAACAGCACAGATATTGTTAGAAGAATAAAAAAAATTAACAGAACAAAACATCACACCTTTAGCCTCCTTTCCACCTCAGTATCAGCCATTCCATTAAAAACATGCAAATCCTTATTTCCATTAGAGGTTGAAGGATCATCCTAAGCAATGAAAGAAATCCAACGGAATCACTTAATTTTGAAAATCTTGGACGAAAAGCATATGGTTTTCAATCAATAGAGTATTTGGCTAAACTTATTTAAACAGATCATAAGCTCTTATGTTTTGTAAGATTTTTATGAATAAGTTGTATGATCTTATTTTACAAATAAGTTGTTAAAGTGTTTGGATAAAATAAGGTAATGAATATTAAAGTTGTTATGTGTTTGGTATCAGAAGATTTTTTGTCATGATATTTACCAAAAGAGCATAAGTCATAACACAATGAAATAATAATTATTTGTATGATCTTATTTTACAAATAAGTTATTAAAGTGTTTGGATAAAATAAGGTAATGAATCTTAAAGTTGTTATGTGTTTGGTATTATAAGAATTTTTGTCATGATATTTACCAAAAGGGCATAAGTCATAACACAATGAAATAATAATTATATTAATTATTATTCATGTAGTAATAGCATGAATAATAAATATTAATTATTATTAATATTATAATTATAATTTTTATAATTAATAAAAATATAAGTGTCATCCATATAATTAATAACATTAATTATTATTATTATACTAATAATAATAGTATAATGATAATTAATTAATTAGTATTAATTATAATATAATTATTAATATTAACAATTGTAATACTGTTGATAATATTAATACACGTAATCAATTTATATATTATTTTGTACAAGGATATGTTTGAGATATTATAAAATATATAAAAATAATACTGTCTTTGAAAATATTCAAATAAGATCTTAAAAAATAAGTTGGCCCAACTTTTTTAAAAGTTACTTATTTTGACATATTATAATTTTTTTTTTAAAGTTACCAAACAAAATTTCAGAGCTTATAAGCTCCAAACATCCCCTAAGATTGCTGAGAACTAATAATCTCGATTACTCAAGGCAAAATTTTTGCATAACAGAATCACCGGTTAAAAGTAACGAGGCAAAGAACCCCATTTTCACTTGCCTCTGAAATCAGGTAGTTGCTCACATCGGGTGGGAAAGCCACATTTTTAATATCATCTTCGTATGCAACTTCAGCAATTTGTTGCAAGAGACCATCATCAAATTCTCTGCATCCAATATGTTTCATTAAACCTAATCCTTAAAAAGGTAGTCATAAACAAATCTTGACAGACTAAATAATGACCTATGAATTTATTCCTATATGAACTTACTTGAAGAATCCACCTCTAACGTTGCAAGCTACATTTCTTGCAACGCAAAGCACGGGTACGGTGTTGTTGGCCTGATCAACATAATTTTGAAATTTTTAGCAACAAACATTTTAAAGTTCAACGGGGAAGGGTGTTGGTGGAAGGCAAATTACTTCAGCTTGAGGCGCATAATACGGAGCAAATGCAGGAACTATATGCACTCGAGGCTGATCTTTCTCATCCCACACTTTTAAACGGTCATCAATCACCAATGCCATCTTAGGATGACAACTTCCATCGTGAAAGACATTAAATAGGGATTTCCTAGAACCTGTAGAAAATTTGACATATTCATGCAATCAAAGACAATCCCCAGTAGCAGCAGTTAAAAGCTAAAATATGAAGTTTCTCAAAAGTTACCAGACTTGACGCAAACAATTCGATCCAAGAGCTTATTAGAGTTTATCAAATTTGACTCTGGGTCAAGAAGCCTCCACATTTCTAATGCGTAATCTCTTTCAGCCATAGTACAGACAAAAACCTCAAACCGCTTTCGACCTCTAGCAGTCAAATAGGTTCTAAGATCCTCCCAAGCAGGTCTTAATCTCACTAGGACACTGGTGTCTCGAATCTGTTGGAGTAGAAAAAAATCCTCAATTTTAAAAGGATTAGAACTTAAAATAAAATCATCAATCACCAAAAAGGTGGTGCATTTGGCACAGGTGCCACAGGAAGAACTATAATATGCAAGATAGCTACCTAAACAGCCATGTAAACTTGTTTAGATATATTATTTGCTAGTGCCGCACAATATAACCACTATAAATAAGTAGTGGTGAGTATTACCTTATTAGTGAAGAGGGGTACTAATTAATCGACAAAATGACAATTTATTATTATGTAGAAAAATCACGATTTAACTAATATACTTCAATCGACCGTGAAAATGTATATGTAATAAACTTAATCAATTAAATGTGAATCCTCGTATTAACATATTAGAATAACATATTTCTTGACATGAAAAAGAATGAGATACAAATACAAAGAACAAAATATACAAGTCGATAATTCAATTTAAAATATTCACATACGTAGCTTTGGAGATCTCGAACTATCGACAACACTAACACTAACAAAACATTTTATTATAATTTGAGAAGTCAAATTTTTAACTTCATCAAAAAAAATTAGAGATAGATTAAATTATAAATTTCAAGAAAAAACAACTAATGACAATTCGCAATATAGGAAAATGTGAAAATAATTTTTTTGTAATATTTATAATTTACTAATTAATTATTTGAAAGGTATCATAAACTTATACAAGAGTTTTCACAAAAGTAATATCTAATTATTTTATCGAATTATTATTTTATCTTTTTAGCCCAAATTGTCATTGAGAGATTATCGTACATAGAAGTTATTATATTACTGAATATTGATCCATGAGAATTATAATGTAAGCAAACCACAATGAAAACAAAAAAAATTCTCAAGCCAGAAGTAATAAGATAAGAGGGCTCACAAACTCCAGGTTAAATGACAAATAAATGCTATATGAACAGATGGTATAAATACCAATGGATTAATGCGAGTCAGAACGATGCTCTTTTCTTGTAGTCGTATAATTGGACGGAGGATAGGCTCATGAGTGTCCGACAATGCTGGAACCATCTCAGACTGTGATTTGACAACCTTCCCATTATCAATCACCTGATCACTTTCTGCATATTGCTTCAAAATATTTTTATCATCCTGATAACGTTTGACCTCCGCAACCATGCTAGAAACACGGTGCGGATCAGACTCAGAGCTTATTTTTCTCTGCAGCGCCTCTATTCTGTCCTCAAATGAGCGCATTGTGTTTGCAACTATGAGAGTTTCATCAAGATCAAATACAATGCCAAGACATCTAAGATTCAGCATGACAAGACAAGAACTGTAAAGTCCCGGAGTAACATTGAATCCCCAAAAGCATGGGCCCTGCCCTTCACACTTCCTAGAATGCATGGCAACTAAATGAATTTCCCCTCCTCCAATTGACATTACAGCAGTCTGCGACACAAAATATCATGATTAGATAATAAATGCAGGATCGAATATTAGCAAGTGCCAGTTACTTCCAAGATGCAAACAAGAAGTAATCTTCTATTGAGAGTTTAGATGCATGAAAACATGAGAATTACTTAACGAGCCTTACTGCTCCTCTAAGAATCAAAAGTTCAGTGGGCCATTGAAACTTAAAACTTAAAACCATCGAAGAAGGTGAAAACAAATATTGGGAAAATAATTATCATCATGAATAGAGTGAATTATCAAGGATCGTAAATTCGATTTTCAAATTCTAGGAGTAAAAGCATTGTAACCGCCTAGATTTAAGCTGTTCAGAAATTTTCTGGTTGACTCCAAGTAGGGAAGCCGCAGTTCACGGTAATCGTTCAGATAAAAAAAGTCCATAAATCAATATTCATGTCAACAATTTTGGGGGTTTTTACTCGTTAGTGGAAATCGAAATGGTTTTGCGGTAAGGTAAGATCAGTTTACCCGAATTGTGTCTTGTTGATAATATGAAACTTATTTTCTACCAAACAGTATCTTCTTCCCTTAGTTCATAAATTAAATAAATCAGAGTTTACTCCAATCAACTGACTGGGTTAGGGTTTCTCTGTGGTATAACATAATTGAGACTTTTGGTAGACAGTTAAGGTTTACAGATTAAGAAAGTGATTCCGAAACTGTTGGTTGGCACCGCAATGTCAATACCTTGTTATCTCTGAGACATGTAGCATGTAATACAGAAAGCGGCGATTCCTGAGACTTTAAGGAAGATTCCAATTTGAAGCATGCTCCAGTTGCGGATACAGTGTGAAGCACGGCGAGTGGCGGGCACCTCTCACTGGGTTGTGAATAGTGCGATATCCGAATTTCCCTAAATTCCTCTCCAAATACAATTCCATTTTGAGGGTGCAACTCCACTTCTCCCAGCACCCTGTCTCCTAAATAGACCAGCACCGATTTACTATACATTTTCATTTCCAAGTTTATAAAACAACTGAAATTTCGTTCCCCTCTGGATTTGATGCGTCCAAATTCGATAAAAATCAGTATTTGGTAAAACAACCGTCCATAAAATAGACAGGATTACACTTTTCGTTGTGATGGAAGTTCTTCGGTTCAATTTTTTCAGATTCACAGACCGATTGTGGATGAAATCAAATCGGACATAAAAAGAAGTTTGTGCCACAGATTAGAGGTTTCTTAAATCAGGATTGAAGTGATGATTGATTATCTTGGTCGAATTCTTGAATTTTCTTGACGCCACCGAGCTGTATTTTAGATTTTGAGTGAGAATTAGGGTCAAAGTAAACCAAAAAAAAAGTGATGAATTGGTAGTGTGATGGGTACTGGCAGAGGCGTGTGTGTGACGATGGGGAAGAAACCCTAGATCCGGAAAATTCGAATCGCCTCTTTTTTTTTCTTTTTTTTTTCCTTTTTTTCTTTTTGCCTCTGGCGTTCCTTTACACGTAATTTTGTCAGTTCATGGAATATATGTAAAAAAAATTAAAGGAGCTTTTTTGTGATATGGTCTCACGAATTTTTATTTGTGAGAAGAGTCAACCCTATTATTATTCACAATAAAAAGTAAATTTTTTAACATAAAAAGTAATATTTTTTTCCTGGATGACCCAAATAAGATATACGTCTCACAAAATATGACTCGTGAGACCGTCTCACACAAGTTTTTACCAAAAAATTAAGGTACGGCGTACTACTTATTTATTTAATTTGGTGTTATGAACTAAATTTTTAAATATCGAAAATATATTTTAAAATTACAAAATATTCTATTTTGATTTAAAACATTAGTAATTAAATTATATTTTAGTCAAATTTTTTAGTGAACAACTACATTGTCTCATCCACTTTTGTAAAAATAATTATCAAACTATTTTTTTATAAATTTGAAATTAATTTGAAATTACTATATATTACAAAAAGACACGGTTACATTATCAATTTCACCTTTTGATATCATAATTTTTAGCTATTTTTTTGGTATTTTTATAGATGTGTTTCAATACTATTTAAATCTTTCCATGCTTACTCTTTGAGTTTGTGTAATCTAATATTTTTGTTGCATTTGCTGCTTATATTAGGTATCTCATATCGTTCCACATGATGGTCTTCGAGCAATTGACGATGTGATATATAATATCAATTCAATTCGAAGTATTTTTTACAGTGTTAGAAAAAATTTGCGATTTATACATAAAATATATATCTCACAAATATAAAAAAGAATGATGTTTTTAAGGAAAACAAAAATATTGATGAGAACATAGGTTTTGTGACCAGTACTTGTGGGGGAAAAAAACATCTGACTTCTAAGTTGTCGTATTTGTCTTTATGAGTTGTGTTCGGGAAACAAAGTGAGGTAGATTGAAAATTATTAAGGGTTTTGGTAGATCTGACCTAGCTAAAAAAATTTGTGTGAGATGGTCCCACGGGTCGTATTTTGTGAGACATGTATCTTATTTGGGTCATCAATGAAAAAATATTACTTTTTATGATAATAGTGTTACTTTTCATTGTGAATATCGGTAGTGTTGATCTGTCTCACATATAAAGATTCGTGAGAGCGTCTCACAGGAGACCTGTTCTATGATTAATAGTTTAAATGATTGATATTTTGTTTGAACACCATTATATACGAAGATGAATAGTTAAAAGGATTGATTCTAATTATCAAAGAAGATACTCGAGCTCAAAGACTAGCAAATGTGTTCTCAACATTAAGTAAAGACAAAGAAGCAGCTAAAACATAGTTTGGTATATGAGATAAGAGAGGAATTGATAAATAATCCTCTTTATCTCATGTTTGGTATCTTTTTAAAAAGCCCATGATATTGATAAATAATTTTTTAGAATGATAAAATGTCACTTCTATTAGGTGTGATAATTTTAATTTAATGATAAAATACACTATAAATGACTTAATTGCCCTCAATTTATGAATGATTTTTATAAATCTATGCTAGTAGGTAGAAAGTAAAATCAAATAAATGTTTTTATTTATTTTTATATATTATATAATATGATAATTATATAAATAATTTCGAGATAATTATATAAATATTTTTTATAAATATCAATAAAATTATTAGTATCATTCGATTAATCTTAAAAATTGATATTTGACTTGACTCACAAAATCAAGGGCTCAATTATCATATTATATAATATATAAAATTAGGTAAAAATAAATAAATCATACAAACAATATCAGCACATAAACAGATTAAAAATATGAACTCAAGCAACAACTTTGAAATTATAAAATTTATTATGATAAGGTTAATTTCGTCATTACAATATAATATATAAATTTAATCACTCTTATTAAAATCATATCAAACATTAAATATAATATCCTACATCTTATTTATCCTTATATTATATCAAACAATCATCAGGGTAACACCAATTTAGCATGTAAATAAGTCAATTTTTTTTAGTAATAACAATATAATTTTTTATATTGCGTTTGGATCGAGGTATTCAAAATCTTCGAATTAATTTTCATTGTTCAATAATCTCAACAAATTCATCTCTTGTTTATTTACGCTATATTTATATTAATCACAATATATTTCAATATCTTCAATATTCAAAAGATTTAGAAAATATTGTGATTTGTTCAATTGTAGTATAAACAAGTATGAGATGATTTGATATGGTAACAAATTGTGATATAAATTTGGATCAACATAGATAATTTAAAGTAATTCCAGTTATGTCAATATTTTTTATTAGTTTGATTCATTTTCAATTAGGAAAACCATGTATACTATTTCTTATAACATTCTAATATCCATTGATGTGACAAATTTATAATAACGATGATACAATCAGTGAAATGGTTAAAATTTGACGCACGTCAGGACAAATAATTATTAATATAAGAGAATATTGTAGATAACTCTGTCACATTATCCATTCATTAAACTGGTTAAGACAATAATTTAGGAAGTATTTGTGCTTGTGGATAGGGGTGTACATTTATTTTTGGGTATTTTTAATAAAAATCGGGTTTGTTTCGGGTAATTTGACCGATACCCGATCGGGTATTGGGTACCCGAATTTTTTTTTTTTTTTATGGGTTTGTTAAATGTGAAAAATACATGAGTTTTTAAATTTACTAGCCATAATATGATATAATGACAAACTATAACTCGATATAATGACATGATTTTTTGTGAAATGTGGAAAATACATATATTTTTTCAAAAAAAATTAAAAAAAATTTTAAAAAATGTTTTTTTTTTTCGGGTATCCGACTGCCGGGTACCCAAAATTTTCGGGTACCCGACATGATCGGATTGGTGTCGGATATCCAAAATTTCGGGTACCCAAACCCGAAAATCTGACCCGCGCCCACCCCTGCTTGTGGATAGATGGAAGCATATTTGTTGAGGCCAAAAGAAAATCGGACATTAAAATAAAAAAAAAGGGGAGAGCAAGGAAATAAATATAAATAAATAAAATAACAGTTTGTATTTGTCAGATGGGTGGATGAATCAACGGACAAGAACCAATCATATTCGAGTAAGATCACAGGCACGGCCAGGATCTCAACTGGGTTTTCCAGTGATCGTTAAATCTTTTAAAATAAAATTCAATGCTTTCCTTGTTCAAATCCTTCTCCTGATTCGAAATTATCAACCAACCCCAGTTGTAATTTTAAATATTGAGAGCAGAGTTTGATGCAAAACCAAGGCGAAGCCCACATCTGAACGAGGGAAGAAGCCCTAATTTTCTCTCAGGTTTTAATCAATAAAACCACATGTTCTTTTGTTGATTCTATCTGCAGTTGTTGAATTGTTACTATTTGTTTCAACGAGTATAGGTATGATCGTTAGAAAGTACGGTCGCCGGGGTAGAGACTTGACAAGAAGCTATTCAGGGGACAATAGCCTATCAGACGTCGTTGCAGATTCTCCTTCCCAAGAATTCTCCCAAGATGTTTACAATTTCACCTTGTCGTCCCAGGACTCCGCTCGCTGTAACTGGTCAGATCCCTACGGTTTCAATTCGTCCCAGGATACGAGGAAATTGACGATTTTGCCCTCAGTAAAGGACGTGGATAATGGGGATTTTGATGGGGGGTTGTGGAAACCGAATAAAGTGAAGTTGTTTGACGTTGATTGGGAGACATACGGTTCAAGTTCGTCTCAGGATTCGAGAGAATTTGCGATTCCAAGCTCTGGGTATGGGGGACAAGATGGGATTTTGGAGTTTCCCGATGGGGGTTTCCGGAAACCCAAGAAGGTCAAGAAAGTCGATTCGGGTCCATATGGTGTTGATTCATCGCTGGAGAAAACCCAGAGAAGGGGCGGGGAGAATAAGGTTTTTGAGTTTTCAGACGGTGAGTTTTGGGAATCAGAGAAGTTCAAGAACATTGATTGTGATTCATATGGGTTGAATTCCTCTCAGGAATTGAGTGAATTGGGTATTTCACTGCCAAGAAAGTGCAAAGGTGTTGGTGATCCCAGGAAATTTGACGAGGTTTCTGGGAAACCCAACAAGAAGAGGAAGAAGGAAAATGTGTGCTTACAGAAGAAAAAGAATAAGAACAAGATGAAAATCAAGGAGGTGGTATCAGGCGATGTATGTCTTACCAGTACATTGATGGAGACTCAGGAGTTTGGGGAGATGATGGAACACATGGATGAGGTGAATTTTGCATTGGATGGATTGAAAAAGGGACAGCAGGTGACAGTTAGGAGGGCAAGTCTTCTCTCATTGTTATCCGTTTCTGGAACAACACAACAACGGAGGCTTTTAAGGGTTCATGGGTATTTTCCTTCTTTTTAGAAAAGCTATCATTATAATGTCATGCATATTCAATTGCTATATATTTATACTTTTTTGCCTCATTTGTGTTGATATGGTATGTGTGTGTCAAAGGAAAAGATCGTGTAGAGAAGGAAAGTTTATGGATTGTTCGTATTTCAATTCCAGGTTTTCAGTTTTTCTAACTGCAGTATTCATGATATAAGTCTAAACTTGTGGGCCTTTATGATATCGGAAAAAGTTCAAGCAACTGAAAGAATGTAGAACCAAAACACGAATCTTGTCTTCATTGCAATAGGAAGCGATATCATATGCTATGTCAAATGATGCATTTGAATCTTTTTGCTACATTTATAGTGTGTGTGTGTAGTGAGAGTTCTGATAATTTGCTGAATTTGTGTACTCATGTCATCTTTCTTAGAATGGCCAAAACAATCATAGATGCTGTGTTGGGACTCAGCTTTGATGACCCTCCCAGCAACCTTGCTGCTGCTGCTTTATTTTACATTCTAACAAGTGATGTGAGTAATATCGATTTTTATATCACAGCCTGAATTTACTTTATTCGTCGTAATTAGCTACAATGTAAACATTACTTTCCATGTAACCTCTAATTTATAACTTGTTTTCAAATTTCAAATGCATGCTATGTCAGAGTCAAGATGATAATCTACTGGATTCACCAAATTGCATCCGCTTTCTATTAAAATTGTTGAAACCACTTTCATCTAATGCTGGCAAAGAAAATGCGCCGAGCATTGGCAGCAAGCTTCTAGGCATGTGCAAGAATACTGGTTTCTTACAAAATTCAGCCAAGGGAACGGATTCCAGTGTTGCTGCAATATCACTCAAAGTTCATGAGATGCTTATCAATTGCAAGGAAATAAAGTCAAGAGATGATTCTGATAATGTAAAAGAAAAGCCCGAGTTGAATCCCAAATGGATTAGTTTACTTACAATGGAGAAAGCCTGCTTATCTGCTATATCTATTGAAGGTTTAAATCACTTACTGCTGCAATTTTATGAAAGTGATGCCAGCTTTTTATTTATCTACTTTCAAGGTTTTATTTTGTTAGATAGGAGGACCAATGTCCGTCTGAATAGTTTCAACTTTCGGTTTTAATTAGATTAGCTTGATTATGTCACAAATAACCTCGTTAGAGTTTTAATTGCCTGTTTTAGTATATTCACATCCAAAGGAGTGTACATCTCTCATTTTGAACAATCACTCAGACACCCTGTAATCATGTATTTGGAAAATATTTTATTTGTTCCTTACATACATCTATATCCTAAGCCCACATGTACTTGCTTTATTTTTCTTGACTTCTGATAACATTTTTTCTGATGTTCTCGGCTAGTTTTTCATCCCAACCTCCCGTTCTCTGATTTACTTACCTTATGGCAAACAATGGCTTTTGATTTCACCGTGAAAAACCTTAATTAGCGAGAATAGTGCATATTGCATATTGCAACAGTCTCTCTTGGTTTTCTTGTATCTTTAGTAGCACATTATCTCGTATATTGCTTTTTAATTTTGGTTGCATAATATTTTCTCAAATCGCTCCTGTTTTCTTTGTAATTTTTCTTCTTAATTGCTTGTTATACAATTGATGCACTCTCTTGAACTCTCTTGATTATCGAGAAAATTTATAGATCTCATTGGTGTTATTTCTACCCTGAAATTTTGGTTCTTGTATGTTAGTCTCATACAATTTCTCTGCGCTTTTTCAAATTTGTTAGACAGCTCTGGTGCAGTACGAAAAACTGGTGGCAACTTCAAGGAAAAATTGAGAGAATATGGAGGACTTGATGCTGTGTTTGAAGAGGCAAGGAAATGTCATTTTGTTATGGAGGTATGAGCTTGTATGCTGTTTTTCTTGGTTTTGCTATATGGTGGACATCACATGTTGGCTGATAGATGCTACTCAGTCTCGACAGTTGAAAAGATGTCTCCTTGATAGCATGAAAATTATTTATCACCTATTGTCCCATGAAATGGCAATTGCTATTTCTGGCTAGTCTTTATATATATTTTGGATTCTTATTAGCCATTTGATATATTTGTAGTCAGATATTTTTGGGATATGTTACTTAATGCTCATTAAATGCAGGAATGGTTGGAGCAGATTTATGTACCAGATTCAAAAGATACTATGGGGACAGAAAGTCTAGTGTTGCTTTTGAAATGTCTAAAAATCATGGAAAATGCGACATTTCTTAGCAAAGATAATCAGGTTCTACATTTCGTGTCATACACTCTGCATGCCTTTATATTTTACTTGAGCTGTTTATTACCTTGTTAGGTTAAATTACTAATCAGCAATTTTCATCTTGGTATGTATCTGTACATCTAGTGCCACTTGCTTGGGATGAAAGGAAAATATGATGGTCAACAGGCTCCAAATTCTTTCACAAAGCTCATTATGAGTTTCATTAAGATTCTCTCAGGTATTTTTTTGTATATTGCTTACCTGTGATATCTATCTTATCTGCTGACCTGTGATATCTATCTTATATCCCTTGTAGTTTTCTGTGGTCACCTGCTTTAGTTTGTTGACTACCTTGGTCTGTTCTTGTTTTTGTCAAAGCTCAAGACTTGATTTTGTTTCTGATATCTAGCAATGGTGCATTGTTACCCAGGCATTTCCTTATCCAGAAGTTTCCCTGGCAGTTCTTATGATAAAAAGTTGTCTGATACTTCTAACGGAAGCAGTCAATCTGGTTGTAGCATGGAATGGACTGTTTCTCAGAAAAGTTTCAATGCATCACAACCTAATCAATTCCTGATTTCTGGTCAGCCAGAATCTTTTAAGTCTTACCTGGAACCTACTCAAGTTTCATCTGATCCTCTATTACTCAAGATGAGAGTAGAATCTTCAAACGCAGGGTCATGTAGTGGATCATTTGGGAATTCAAACACTGTTCCTAGCGTGAGATGTTTTGATTCAGAAATGGAATTTGGAGGTGGAAAGACCCAACTCATGGGTACCAACATTGGAGCTATGAATGACAGCCAAGATCCTTTTGCATTTGATGATGACGACTTTGAACCCTCAAAGTGGGATTTGCTATCCGGAAGGTTAATTAAACCTCACTCACAAGAAAGTAGGCCAACCATGAGACCATTTAAAGATGGGAGTCGCTCTCTACTAGTGTCGAGCCAGCAAGAGTCTAGCAACACAGAAAATCGTCATAATCAGAAGGCCTCTTGTTCTTCAGCGGTTTATGAAGAGCAGTCCATCCTTCTAGCAGATTGTCTTCTCACTGCTGTCAAGGTAATTTACCTGCAAAGTTTCAACATCTGACGTTTGTGAGATCTCTTGACCTCATCTCTTGTAAAGATCACTTTCATATATAGCTTACAATGACAAATTTTCATGAAACGACAGGAACATCTATAATTGGTTCTGTTGTTGTCGATGATCATTTTATGAGCCTTCTGCAATTTTTTTGTTCCATGTTTGCATCTTTGGGGAAACTATTGAGGTTAAATGATATTGTTGACTTTTCCAGGTTCTAATGAACTTGACCAATGATAACCCTGAGGGTTGTCGACAAATTGCAAACTCTGGGGGACTGGAAATATTATCTTCGCTGATTGCTGATCATTTCTCATCATTCACCTTATCGTCGTCACACAGTGATCTGAGAGAGAGTAGTTTGTCATCTAGATCAAGTCCAAAGATTGATCTCCAGAGTAACCCTAGTTTATCTGATCAAGAATTGGACTTTCTTGTGGCTATTTTAGGTTTGCTTGTGAATTTGGTAGAGAAGGATAGCTGCAATAGGTAAAATATTTCCTTTTTTGTTCCTAGAACAGATATTTTTAGATATGCGCACACAAACAGCACATAATTAAGCGATCCCTCAGTGTCTGCTGAAAAGTTTCTTGAAACGTTGGTGTTTTTGTTTTTTGCAAGTGTCCACGGTTGTATTTAGGAGGGCAAGAATGTGTCAGATATACATGGAAACTGGGCAAATTTTCTTCTGTTCAATTATTGTTCAAAAGGGTAGATTGGTAACCAATAGTGTCGAGATTCCTATCTTTAATTTTTATAGATGATGAGAGAGTGTAATTCAAAATTTATCCATTGAAGATTTTTTCGTCATATCTAGCAAACATATTTATGAAACAAAATCTGAAAGTAGTTTTGTCACCGGTCAGTTTTCATCGTGACCTTTATCAAGTGGCAGTACTATTTTGTCTCTTCCACGTGAATATTTGTTTGTGTATAGTTTTACACTTTGGAAATAATTAAACTACTCTATTTGATTCAGAGCTCGGCTTGCAGCGGCTAGTGTTTCATTACACCACCTGGAAGGCGATGGAGAGGATAGAAGGGATGTGATCTCGCTCTTATGCTCAATTTTTTTGGCTAACCAAGGGGATGGTGAGGCTGCTGGAGAGGGAAAATGTTTGTCCTTGGTGCGGAAACCTTTTTTTTCTGCTATCTTAATGTCTAATGGGATATCATGGATCATAAATTTGCATTGTGGAACTGTTTGCTATATTGTTGTTTACTCCGAGGAAATAGATTTCAAGGAAGCTGAAAGTTGAAATCTCACAACTTTATTAGTACTTACTGAACTTAACAGATAACTTATCTGCGAGCTTATGTGTGGTGTCTTTCTCAAGAGGAAATATGCTTGTACCAAGTTCATGAATCTGAGTACTTGTGGAGGTCGATTAAATATTTGGTTAAATTATGTCGGCAACTCTCTGACTTTTTGGCCTAATTACACAAACACCATATTACTTTGCATCATCCTTGCAACAACTTATTTAATCTTATAACTACTCTCATCAGTCTGACTTTTAGGGAGATGCCAACAGAGTTGGTTTAATATACACTAATGATTTTAGAAACTGAATAATAAATAAGTTTGTTTGATGCAGGAGGATGAAGATTCCATATTACAGGGAGAAAAGGAAGCTGAAAAGATGATTGTAGAAGCTTATGCTGCTCTTCTTCTTGCATTCCTTTCAAAAGAAAGGTTAGAATGAAGTCACATCCCTTATATCAGTGTGTGTGAATGTGTAATGGACACGTTTCTCATTCATTGATTTAATCTTGATTTCCAGTAAGGGCACACGGAACTCCATTTCTAAATGTCTCCCCAAGCAGAACCTGGCAATTCTTGTTCCAGTGTTGGAGAGATTTGTGGTAGGCATTTCTTATGTAGCTCGCCTTTGGTAAAGCATTATGCATGCACCAATATATATTTTCTCCACAAGTATACTCATTTATGGCCTGTGGTAAACGAGCATCCAAAAATTTTGATTGATGCTCTGTTGGATTATATATACCAAGAATGTGGACACTGAGGTGACGTGTTGGACACGAGGTGTGTCAAAAAATTAAGAAGAAAAAAAATTGGGCGCGGTGTGGACACAGCAAATACACGGATATGTGGAGAATCGGACTCGTGTTGGACACAATTGAATATTTTTTAAAATTTAGGACAAAAGTTAACAAATCAGTTTCCAGAAATTTCTCAATCTTTATCTTTTTTGAATGATAACTTCAATTTCAAAACTTGGAAAATATGTACTCGATAAATTACAAGTGCATCTATCATTTGTTGGATTATGTTCTCAATTTATGATATGATAAAATTGTGTAATGCAACATGTTTGACTGACTATCTCGAATCTTAATGTATTCACTCAATATTATTGATTTTCTTATTTTGAATTTCAACTTTACATGTTTGTATGTATTATCTTCATGTGTGTTGTGTATAGCCGCTGTTCTTTCCGTGTCGTGTCTTATATTGTTTGCAATATTTGTGTGTGTGGCTGGGCAACATAGGTTCTACCTGTTACAATTACCGAAGACACTGAAGTGAATTATGTTTGAATTCATGGATAACAATTTGAATATGAATCTTTTAACTTTGCCAGGAATTTCATCTAACGCTGAACATGATTTCACCTGAAACACACACTGCCGTGCTGGAAGTTATTGAATCGTGTAGGATTCATTGAGAGCTCTCCAATTTGCCAAGTTTATGAACGGTGTCACCTTAGTATTCCCTCCCTCAGTTCCGCTGTAACAGCAGGTCGCAAATCTTACCACAGGGAGTATCATAGTTCTTTGTTGGTTCTGTTCTGTATATTTTTTCGTCCCTCATGTGGTCATTTTATATATTTTCTTGATTCCGGCAGTTAGCTATTTCACATGACGATGGAGACATATGATTGTATACGAACAACTGGTAAAAAGTTAACCATTTCTGTCTGAAGCTGTTATTTCTGTCTGAAGCTGTTTGTAATAGTTCTGCATATCTCTGTGATAGTTAAGAATGCTGAATTATATATGCATTTTTAAACAAGTGTAATCGATTTTTTTTATATATGGATTTTGAAAAAAAAAAGAGTTAAAAATCTTGCACCAGATTCCTAGAGAACAAATGAAGTAAGAAAAAGTACTCACATGCATGCGTACTTATTCAACTATTGGAAGCCACAATTCAAGGTCTAGAAAATTGAGAAGGTACCACCGACCATTGGATCATTCTTTGAATTCTTCACGCAATCGATTCAATTCATCTTAATTATTTGCACGATTTTGTATGTTTTTTTTATGGTTCTTACTATGTCACATAAAAAAAAAAAAATTAATTCGTTCATCTATCCACAAATCAAAAAATCCTATGCAACTTTTTTCATAAATCTTACATCCAATTTAAATTTCTTAATGAAAAGTATCCTTATTTGAAATATTCATTACAAACAATTTTAATAATTTTTTTAAATATTATTAATTAGAAAAAATTTAAAATTATAATATAAAATTTTAAAATAAAAAAATACAAATAAGAAAATTAAAATTTTCATAATTAATAAATTACTCTTTCATTGATGGCATGGCGCACATAAGTTGGCTCGAAAATGATATATATAATATATTTCTTTTATACATTTTTGAGAAATAATTATATATAATAAATTTTTAATATTAAATTTTTTTTTTAAATCCCAACGTCTGAAACTTCCTTCGTTGACAACTCATCCCGATGAGAGCTCTTCAGGTGGGTCTGAGATCTCGGACCCAAAATCCGTCGATTAAAATTCGATTTGAAAGTGCTTAAAATTATATAATTTTTAAAATTTTAGTTATTATATAACAAAAAATATTTAAAATTAATAAATCATAAAAATTATTTTGTATTTTTTGTACTCAGGGACAAAAATATTATCTCAAATTAAAAACTATTAATTATATTCAACTCATATCAAAATAAAAATTTTAATTATATATTTTTATTTTAGATACATCATTATAAAATAAAATTATTTCAGTGATAACATATTATGAGCTAAAATTAAATACTAAAGTATACATTATTCAATAAAATTATAAATAAATTCTATTGGGATGTTCTAACAAACTGATTAAAATTAAATTACGGATCCATCTAATTATTATATAATTTTACCAAAAAATTATCCAATTTGCATAATAATTCTGCTAATCAAAAATTAATTTTCGATAAGAGATTCTAAATGGTTAAACTAAAAGGATTTTATTCTTTTTTCACATTTTGAAATGATATTTGCTCCATTAAATCGAAGTTATAAGTCGAATTTAAGATCAAGCTTGGCTTCAAATTACTTTCATTCTCTCCCCCACTGGCCAACAACACTTATACACAGTGTACACTCCCCATTTTGCAGCAACCAAAAAAAAAAGATGAGAACAAATTTCAACAGCTTCGTTTCTGAATAATTTATAATTCTATATTCAAGAAGAATTGTAGAACACCAAACTGGAGAAAAATAGTTTACTCTTCCACTTTTTGAGCCTTTTTTTGCCGCCTCCCCCACTTTAAAAGCAAGAAAAATTCGTGTTAATCTTTAACTTTGTCTTTCATTCCCTGTATCTGTCGTTCTTCACTGGATAAGGTAAACAAATCTTGGAGTTGACCGATGAAAAAACTAGCAACACTGCTTATTGCAGATGTATACATGGAAAAGATCAATGTTTTCTTGGCTTGGCTCCTTTTTCATTGGCAGAGAACTAAGATATCTTTCTATGCTTTGATATATCTGCTCTTGCTTAGTCTTTTAGCTTATAATAGTGGCGTTATATTCTTCACCCATGTCCCTTGCATGCTTAATCATCCATCGGAGCCGGGGAGTTTTTTGTGGGGAAATGCCACTGGAAGTTCTAGAAAATTTTTCTTATTGTCATCTTCAACAAAACTGTCATCTTCTGCACTGTACTCCTTGAAAGAAAATATTTCAGATGGAAGATTGAGAACCCATTCGCCATTTATGCGTAAAGATCCAAATCTTGTGATTCTTACGAGAAAAAAGGCCGCTTTGTATCATCAGAGAAGAAGAAAAAGACACAGGAGTGTGCTGAAAGTTTTAAGTTCCGAAATTAAAGGAATGCAGTTTGAAGATAGAGTGATGCAGTTCTTTAACACTAATTCCTACTGTGAGTTTCAGTTTTTCATGACTTGGATCTCTTCAATCAAGTCATTTGGAGATAGAGAATTGCTAGCTATTCAGAGTGTGTTCAAAGCACATCCAAGTGGTTGCTTAATCGTCGTGTCCAATTCCATGGATTCAAGAAATGGGATGCTCTTGTTGAAGCCCTTTTTAGACAGAGGGTTAAAAGTAGCAGCAATTTCTCCAGATTTCAACTTTTTGTTCAATAACACTGCTGCAGAGTCTTGGTTCAACAAGTTAATCCGGGGAAATGTTAGAACCGGAGGAGTTTCTCTAGGCCAAAACCTCTCAAATTTACTTAGACTCGGATTATTGTACAGATTTGGCGGGATTTATTTGGACACAGATATCATAGTTTTGAAGAATTTTAGGGAGTTAAAAAATGCAATTGGAGCACAGACTGTGGATCTTGAAACAGGCCAATGGAGCAGACTAAACAATGCCGTGATGATATTTGATAAAGGCCATCCAATTGTCAACGAATTCATCGAAGAATTCGCACTCACATTCAATGGGAACAAATGGGGTCACAATGGACCTTATTTAGTTTCGCGGGTCGTTTCAAGACTGAGTGGGAGGCTTGGATACAACGTCACAATTTTGCCGCCCATGGCGTTTTATCCGGTGGATTGGAGTAGGATTGGTAGCCTATTTTATGGGCCTAGAAATGCCAGTCACTCAAGATGGTTGCTTGGAAAACTGAGGCAAATTTATGGCCAAAGCTTTGCAGTTCATCTTTGGAATAAGAAGAGTAAAGGATTTAAGGTTGAAGAAGGAAGTATCATACAACTCATGATGTCGAGTTCTTGTGTGTTGTGCAACTCATCTTCGTTGGCTGTACTGTGAGGCAAAACATGGTGGACTCAACCGAGGGTCTGCAGTTGCTCCGTTACTTGAAAAACATACAAAATTTTCTAAACAATTCAAGTTTCTTGCATCATTTGACAGTAACAGGATTTTCAGGTGTAGTTTTGGACCAATTCAGTCTATGTTCATGGAAGTAGAGAATCCGAGGAAAAGGTTGCAATTTTGTTTCACATGTTCGTGCTTGTAGTTGTGATTCTTCTTTTTGGTTTATTTTATTGTCTGGATTTAGACAAGAAACCACTTTCAGTAGTTGCAAAGTCATTACGATGATGCTTTAATTTCTATGTTCTGAAATAAAATCATGTGTCATAGTTTTCTTCCCTTACCTTTGTTCACCTCATTTTCATGTACATTCATGTAAATAAGGTAAAATTTGTTCTCAAATTCAATCAAATTGGGTTTGTTTCAAGTAATAAAATTTTTCAATACTTGAGAAGTGAAACTTGATATTAAATTTGATGAGCATGTGTTGGACGTTTGGTCATGCAAATGAAAAATCTATATTTTTACCTTTAATTGGTTGATACACGAGAATTTCGCCTTCCTAAGCAGTGGTCCAATTACGATACCACGAGAAACAGTAAGTTTATGGATCATTAATTTGGAACATGTTCAAGTACACCTAAAGATTTGTGTCATATATATATATATATATATATATATACACACACACTAGTAACAAAGCACATGCGTTGTACGTGTGTAACGAACTTAAGTACACTATGAACATTGATCATAAATTTGCAAACGCATGTAGACACATATTTTTTTCACAAATTATTCAGTAACAAATATTATTAATTTGACAGTTTATCTATTATTTTAAACAACATGGTTTAATTTTTTCAATCATTTTCTTGTATGATTTTCGAATCTTTCAATATCATAGTTTTATTTAATTTTTCCGACTACTTTCTTCTATTAAATTCAACAATCATATTAGCATATCTAATTTCTATGTTTTTTCGTCGTCAGATTTGATTTTGGTCAATCTCTTTGATGCTTGCGTTTGTTTTTTTCCTATGATCTTCTTATTTTGTTTATTTGAGTTGATTTTGATTATTTGATGCTTGCGTGTGTTTTTTCCTACGTTCTTCTTATTTTGTTTATGTGAGTAGTTCATCATTTGGTTCAACTCCATTTTATTTTTCTTTTTTTTATAAGTCTCCCTCGATTTCTCCAAATATTATATTTATTATATCAATTTTGCATTAAAACATAATTAAGTATACGAATTATTTGTTAATAAGAAAGAATGTATGTCTGAATTTTGAAGTATAATGTATAAAAAAACTAAAAAAAAATGGAGTTAACGAGGGAAGTTTCAGATGTTCGGATGAGTTGTCAATGAGCGAAGTTTGAATTCTTGTTAGTCTAATTGTGCTTTCTAGCTCTTATATATTGATTTCAATTTAATGATAATAAATTGATTGTTATCATATTAATTTTACAACTTGGGAGAGATACTATAATTATGGATCATTAGAGGCACATCGTTAAATGTTTATACTGATCGGAAGTTGTATAACTTTAACGGGGCTTAAGTAAAATCATTGTTTGTTTATATCATTTGAACTTAGATTTTTATTTGGAATGTTTGAATCGAGGTTTGAATGATACACTTTATTCGTCATTTGAGAAAGAAGGAATGAAATAATTAAGTGTTTTTGGCTATTAAATGAATGAAATTCATGGATATAAATTCAACTGATAATAGTTATCGTGGAAATTAAGTGAAATAATTCCTTTAGAAATTTCTCTCATTGATATTTGCTAAATTCGGTGATTCGACTAAAATGTATTTTTAATTAATTCGTTTTAAGTGGACTAAACCTTTTATTGATTCTTCTGGATAAAGTCGTGACTATTTTAATTACAAATACTGACAATCTGTACTAATTTTTAGGCAACCTTTTTCCTAATGTTATCCTCTTTTCTAAATTAGTATGTGCGGCCTCTATATGGAGATGTTTTTGGTGTTTTGCAACAAGATATACCCAATTATGAGGTAAATAAAATCAGCGTATGAAAATATATTAACATTATTCCATGCCTAGTTTTAAGTCATTATCACCCCCTTCCCTTCCCTTTTCCTCCCTCCGCATGTCATCTGTCCCCTCTCATTCTATTCCACTGAATGTATTTCAGGAGGAACCTTCTTCACTGTTTACAAGCCTTTCTTATAATTTTCTGGAGGAATAATTTTCATTTCGCGCTTGGTGAAGGTACTTGAAGAAAAAGAAGAGAAAATAGCACCATTAACTTATAATTGGAACAAGCCATGCGTATGCAGTCTGCTTCTCTTTGCATCTTTAAGTTTTCTGGATAATATATTTTCACTTGGAATTTTAAATTACATTTTCTGTTAGGTACGTATGTGATTAACGCTGAAACACAGTGTTGGCTGGCTTGTCTGATAAATTAATCTAGTTAATTTTTGTTTAGATATTTAATCTGATTGCGCATCCTTTGCCTTGTGAGCATCCAAGTTATCAGAATATACACATTATATAAGTATGTTTAGTCTATCAGGGTGACTTTTGTTGCATTTACCCATCCTATGAAAACTTTGTTACTTCATAAAAATATATTTGCAATCCCGCAGCTGATCACCTAGGAAGATCACTCGTTTTCTGTAAGTTTGTGACTGCATATTATGATGCATGCATGCAGAACGTTAAACTTGTAGTTTTTTTCATTTTTGGATTTTGATACCCCGTAAGGATCCGTGTCGTCTTTAACCCGGTTTATTAATTGGGAAGCCCAGATCATAGCCAGCTTCCCGGGCATTCCATTTCTTCCCGGGCCATCATCATAGCCCGGGCTCTCATGCAAGCTCCCGGGAACTTTCTACTCGGGCTACCTCGAGAAGCGCATCATACTCGAGTGTATCGGTATGGGCAGTCTTATCTGTCAGAACTACAGGGGTTTGGCGTGTCAGAGAAGTTATCAGAGGTAGGGTGGCTTGACAGGAAGTCAACATCAAAGGCTATGAGTGATAGGTGTACACGCAAGTCGAAGTAATCATGATATTTCCTCCTATAAATAGCAGGTATGTTTCTCATTTAAAGAGAGGGGAAAAATCCTGAGCATTGGCACTCACATATATTCGCACATATATCGCCATTTTCTCTCATCTTCAACCTGCTGACTTAAGCATCGGAGTGGCCACGCCGGACACCCCTCCGGCGCCCATTCACGAGTTCCTTTCATTGTGTGCAGGTCACGATCGAAGTCATCTACTTTGCTCATTTTCCTAAACAACACTATAAATTATTGATTTGATCCGGTGGAGCATCCGACCCGGCTCACCCATTTAACCCGGATCGCATCATTAGCGCCGTCTGTGGGAACTTGAGCTCAAGACGTAGATATGGTTTCCATTCAAAAGTAAGTCCGACCTTGCTCGACACCTCAGTAAGCCCAACTCTGCTTGGCAAACATACAAGTCCGACCAGCTCGACACACAGATCTTATATGTGGATTTCATATGGGCTCAAAGCTCAGCAGCTATCCCTGATTGGCATGAAGATCATTTACTATGCACTCAGTAGCATACAGCTATATTAGTCACCTAATTTAGCTCAACCAGAGAAATTTCACTCTACCGAAAATAAATTCGGATTCAATATTTCCAGGTTAGCGATTTGATTTTTAATAAAACTAGTATAGCAGGAGGAGCAAAAAGGTTGAAAGTCCGGGAGGTATGAGGCCCTGACACATTATCTTAAGTCCGGGAGACACGAGGCCCCGGCACATTATCTAAGCCCAGGGCACTACACCCTGGCTCGGGGCTCCGCACCTCGACCACTCCCAAGTCCCGGGACATGCTCCCCGGCCCAAGGCTCCGCACCTTGGTTATTCATAAGCCCAGGGCACTACACCCTGGCTCGGGGCTCCGCACCTCGACCACTCCCAAGTCCCGGGACATACTCCCCGGCCCAAGGCTCCGCACCTTGGTTATTCATAAGCCCAGGGCACTACACCCTGGCTCGGGGCTCCGCACCTCGACCACTCCCAAGTCTCGGGACATGCTCCCCGGCCCAAGGCTCCGCACCTTGGTTATTCATAAGCCCAGGGCACTACACCCTGGCTCGGAGCTCCGCACCTCGACCACTCTCAAGTCCCGGGACATACTCCCCGGCCCAAGGCTCCGCACCTTGGTTATTCATAAGCCCAGGGCACTACACCCTGGCTCGGGGCTCCGCACCTCGACCACTCCCAAGAAATGCTCCCCGGCCCAAGGCTCCGCACCTTGGTTATTCTTAAAAGCCCAGGGCACTATACCCTGGCTCGGAGCACCATACCTCGACCAATCTAAATCCCGAGATTTGCTTTCTTGCCCGATTTTCCCATTTTGGTTATATGCACCAATATCCGAGTTTAAGTTTGCTTACATCTGGGTCACTTACTGATTATGAGGCATTTTATTCATTATAAGGATCAAGATCCCGGGTACTCATTTGAAGTTATCGGTTAAATCACAACACTTAGAAAATTTCTTAATTATTTTGTACATAAGAAATTATATTACTCGGGTCTTTGAAGATTTATCAGGATATGACTGCAAAAATGATAAAGGGAAAATGAAGATTTCATTAAAAAAAGAAGGCCCGAAGGCCGAGGAATTACAAGTAAGAGCAGGAAAAAGAAGAGAAACGCAAGTACAAATCCTATTCTATGTCTGGGTGCGCGGACCCTGGCTGATCTTCTTCGTCCTCGGAGTCTTCTTTCTCCTCCTCCCCGGCCTTTGGAAGTGATGCAATGGCTAGCCTAAAGTCTGGGAAGTTAGACTTATCCTTAGGCAAGAGCCCGGCCTCTTCAAATTGTTTGCGACATTTGTTGAAACCAGTCTTGAAAAGAGGATAAGCCCGATCCTCAACTGCTGCCTTGAATTCTGGGGAGGTGAGGAAGGAGGTCTGAACTTGCTCCCTCTTTCGCTCAGCCTCAGCCAGAGCCTCCTCCGCGGCATCCGCCCGGGACGTCTGCTCAATCATACCCTCTGCCAGGGATTTATTCTTGCCTTCAGGAAACGAGACGTGTTCTTGAAGGGATTTCTCTCGGACAAGACTTTCTTGTAAATCATCCCGGGCTACATCCAGGGAGGCGTGAAGGGCAACCTTTTCTTCTTCATGGAGCCCTTTCAGCCGGGCAATCTCTCCCTGGAGGCGATCGTGGATCTCTCTGGAAGCCCGGACTTGGGGAGCCTGCCGAGTAGCTATGGCAGCTACCTCCTCGAAGGCTGATATCAGCATTTGCATGCCCTGTTTTGTAAGAAAGAGGTTAGAAACAAACAAGAAAAAAAAAGAGGAAAGAAGGGTAAGGAAACTTACTGATAGAAGCCTGTTTGAGCCCTCGAGGAACCGAGGACCCGGGGTGGAGCTCTTCAGAAAAGCCTCCTCGGCAGGGATCAGCATCTGCCTAATAAGGTTCACCCCGAGTGCCGTAGCCCCTGCTGTGAAGATGCTGGCCCGAGTAGGCTGCTCGGATAGGGAGGGCTCTTGGAGTGGCTCCTGAAGGGCCTGTTGGAGGGAAGGGGTGTTGGATTGGCTTGCCCGGGAGGAACCTTGGTCTCCTGCCTGATCATCTTCAACCAGAATCAACTCTGGGCTTGTGGTAGCCTTTCGTTTCCTCTGCCGAAGGGGGATATGATCTTCTTCATCCTCCGGGGAGCAAGGCACCTCCTGTTCTGGCTCAGTATTTGCCCGGGCTAATTCCTTCTCCCGGGCCGCCGCCTCCTATGGTGCTTGTTTCCTCTTTTCAGCAGCAGCCTTCCGTGCTGCCAGTTTCTTCTCCTTGGCTAGCCGCTCAGCCTCCCACTTTTTTGCGAAAGCTTCTTGCATCTTGTCTGCATTTATGAAAAAACAAAGGGTATCACCTAAGAAACATAAATAAAGAATAGGAAAGACAAGACAAGGAAAAAAGAGTTACCGGGCTGAGAGCCCGAGCCAGCCGCCTCATCAATCGCCCGATCTATGGGGTCTTCAGCTCAGGCACTCAACCCATAGGCAACCAGATTCTCCTGGGAAATAAGGATAGAGGAGGAGTATCTTTTGCCCTCTACCAAGTCTTGGCTTCGGGTATAAAAATCCTCAAATTTGTAGGCCCGGGAAGGGTGGGTTGTTGAGGAAGGGAAGTAAGAAACTCTGTTAAACAGGAGAGAGGACCCGGGAGTCGAATATAAAAGAATCTTCCTTTCCACCCCTTCTGGGAAGAAGAGATGTCATCAAGGAACCGGGCATTTAGCCAGGCAGTGAGGGAGAAGGCATTATCTCCCAATCTACAAACGAAAAAATAGTGGAGAATAAGGGGAGTGATAAGGAGATTATTCATTTTGAAAGAATATAGGCCGAGGCCATAATGCGGAAGGAATTCGGATGGAATTGGTTAATGGGCACGCCAAAGAATTCAGCAACCTCGATATAAAACGGAGGGAGGGGAAAACGAAGACCACTTCTGACTTGGTCCCGAAAGAAAGTGGTGTACCCGGGAGGAGGGTTATTGGCTCTATCGGAAGGACCGTGAATCAGAATGGAAAAAGCAGAAAGGGATAGACCCCAGAACCCGGAGCTCCTCGTCCGCCCCTGAGCGCAAAGTGCCGCTCATTGAGGAGAACCAAGGAACTCCCGGGGCCTCAATAGAAGGATGGTCAGAAGCACGGGCTTTGCCCTTACCCTTGTCCTTCTTCAGGACCCGTGAAGTGCACGAGGAAGAAGGTTTAGTTTGGTGGGCTGCAGGCTTTTTAGAAGTTTGAGCAAAACGATGGCGAGGAGGAGAAGGGGGGGAATCGGAGCGCATCGCGGTGGACTCATACCCAGATGAGCCTCGCGCATTGGCTCCTGAGGTGGAAGAAGTAGAATTAGACATGGATTAGAGAAAAGTAACTTACGAGTTTTTGAAGGGACTAGTTGCAGTGGTACCAGGTCGCCGGAGATAGAGGAGTTTACACGCCGGAAAGCTGAGAGGAAAATTTGCAAGAGCTTCGCCGCAAATTTGAATTTGAAATTAATTTTTGAAAATGAGGAGGGCTAATATATATGGACGAGGGGAGATCTCTGTCGCTAATCTAGATACACGTGGACGATCAAGATGTCCCTCGTAAATTGTACCGGGCATATGAAAGGACGTGCACGAATGTCAATATGTAAGACTTATCGGATCCTCGGAATATGAAACGATTTTCGGCGGCATAAATACTAAAGCATGGGTAATAATGACACTCTTTGGACTACCCGATAATACTAAAGACACTATATTCAAAGCCCGGGAGATATGAGGCACCGGCACCATTTATTAAGCCCATGAAAAATAAGGTCCCGGCGCCTCATTCAAAACCCGGGTTGTATCAGACCCCGGTACCCCATTTCATCTATGGGACATTTGAAGCCTCCGATGCTCTTACACACTCTAAATTATGTTTCAACAAAAGTACAAAGTATGACTGATCGGGACAGCGAGTCAAGCTCTAGCCCGACTATTTCAGGGATGGGTGGTGATACCCCCATAAGGATCCGGGTCGTCTTTAACCCGGTTTATTAATTGGGAAGCTCAGATCATAGTCAGCTTCCTGGGCATTCCATTTCTTCCCGGGCCATCATCATAGCCCGGGCTCTCATGCAAGCTCCCGAGAACTTTCTACTCGGGCTACCTCGAGAAGCGCACCATATTCGAGTGTATCGGTATGGGCAGTCTTATCTGTCAGAACTACAGGGGTTTGGCGTGTCAGAGAAGCTATCAGAGGTAGGGTGGCTTGACAGGAAGTCAACATCAAAGGCTATGAGTGGTAGGTGTACACGCAAGTCGAAGTAATCATGATATTTTCTCCTATAAATAGCATGTATGTTTCTCATTTAAAGAGAGGGGAAAAATCCTGAGCATTGGCACTCACATATATTCGCACATATATCGCAATTTTCTCTCATCTTCAACCTGCTGACTTAAGCATCGGAGTGGCCACGCCGGACACCCCTCCGGCGCCCATTCACGAGTTCCTTTCATTGTGTGCAGGTCACGATCGAAGTCATCTACTTTGCTCATTTTCCTAAACAACACTATAAATTATTGATTTGATCCGGTGGAGCATCCGACCCGGCTCACCCATTTAACCTGGATCGCATCAGATTTAAAGTTTATCCGTGACAATATACGGACAAGTAAAGGATCTGATCTACAAACATAATATGGTGCACACTACAAGAAAATACATATTCAACAACACATCAAACACAACGGTTTTTATTAAAAATGTTGTGTTTTTAATTTTAACAACTGGTTTCAACAAAAACCGTTGTCATAGCCTAAAAAATCCACTCATAGACAACAGTCTCTTTAAAACCGTTGTCCTTGATATATCTATATATAGCGACGGCGTTACGCAAAACCGTCGCAAATTTTAAATATGAAACCGTCGCTAATAGCGACGGTGTTTGTTTAACTGTCACTAATAGCGACAGGTTTATGAAATTATCATCGCTATTACACCAAAAACCGTCGCAAACTGTCTATAAATATCCGCTGTTTTCGGTCCATTTTCCTCCACACCACTTCACAACACTTAAAATTTTTCTCTCATACGATTTTAGTTTCGATTTTGAGTAAATTTTTCGCTTTAATTTTCGGTAAATTTTTAAATGTTAGTTAAGATTAGGAATATTGTTAGCATATATAGTAAGATTGTAAGTTTTTTTTATATTTATTAAATTATTAAAAGTAATTTTTTTTATTTTGCTGCAAAAAATTAGCGACGGAAATCATTCCAAACCGTCACTAAAATTAGCGACTGAACTTTATAAAAAAACCGTCGCTAGCTAATTTTATCGACAATTTACTAAACCGTCGCTAATTAGTGACGGTTTTGCATGAATACCGCCGCTAATTTTAGCGACGGTTTGGCACGATTTCCGTCGCTAAGTGAAAAACCGTCGCAAATTGTAGCTACGACAACGGTTTCTTACCGTTGTCTTTGAGCACACCTTTTAACCACATGGTCTTTAACAACGGTTTTATTTGACCTACGACAACGGTGAAAAACCAACCGTTGTCTTTTGCTTTTTTTTTTTGTAGTGGTAACTAATTGTTAGTAAAAATTCCTATCGATGAAGTTTTAATTGTAAATCTCGAGTCCTTGACATCTATTCAACTGTTTACTCTGGTGAGGTAGATTTGCTTAGAGGGCAGAAAGCAGATAAAGTTGATGTCACATTGGCACCTGACGGGAAGAACCGTCAACGAAAGATGCAGGAGAAGGAGAACAAATCGAAGAAGAAAGACTTCAAGTTCTAAGTGTGGTTTGAAACTAACCTTTGTATGGCTCACAGTCTTGCACGGATCGATTTTTAAAATAACATTGGTCAAACTTTTATTTTGAAAATTAACCTTCTCACACTCGAATACATTTGGAGAATGATAGTTTTCAAAAATTTAGTTTGATCAGCAAGATTATTTTTTAAAAAATTCTCCAATAATAAATACAATAATATCGATCCACCTTATTTTGCACTATTTGTTGGGTCTTCTCTTTTCTATTGTATAGTTCTCGAGTTTAGACGAATGATGATTTTTCATCTGCGGAACAGCAGAAGTAAGCAGACCCAGAAAATCAGCTTCTGGAGTGAAATGTTTAAATCCAAACACATCTTCAGGAAATTTAACATGCATGCATGGCTTTGCTTCATATATATTATGATCAAAGCTAAGTCAATTCATAATTCAAAGATTTGAATTCCGGAGAAACTCCATCTTTTCTGCCTCGACTTTCAGTGCCCGGCCATTCTTTTGCATGACTAAGCACGTTAGAAGTAAACATAAATTAGCTCCAAGGGGTCACGAAGAACTTTGTCTTCTTGGATATCGAGGTGGACCTATGCGACTTGATGAGAACAATCGAGCTGAAGTTTTTGGGCATTAAATTCATGGCTGGTCTAGTTTCATGTTTTTTTCCCCTTAATTATCTAAGATGATTTGGTCTTGTTCTCCTGTGAAAGTCTCGATATAATAACGTCGTCCTAAATACTTTGATGTTTCCGCATGTGTATTTTCCTTTCACGAATGATCTTAATTATATCGGTGATCATGCTCGTCTACTACTCCCTACATGCAGTGGCGGAGATTTCGCCAATGCTAGAATTTTAAAGTCTAAAATCTTTTAATGTTTTAAATTGATTTAACCGAGCTAATATCATATTATTACAAAATTTACATATAATTTTTTTTAAAAAAAATTTGGGTCAAACTTGAGTATCATTGCATGTACCTCCGTCTCAGCCTACATGGCTAAAGGATAACACACATCATACACACCAGAGATCAACGAGAGAATATGTCCTCGGTAAGTAAAGCATACGCTTTACCCTACAAAATATTTGAAATAGTCATGAACATGTATCTCTATATTTATATATCACATAGTTAAGTTTGATTTGGTCGAGATAAGGATAACACACATCATACACACAAGAGATCAACAAGAAAACCAAATTTTATGAGATTCAAAATCTCTTTATTAGTTAATTATATATAGAATTCATTGGATTTTTATATGTTACATCTGCAGTATTTCATAGAATATGTAAAAAAAATATAATTACATAGTTACTAATTTTCCAAATACTTAAGTAATTGATAGGACAATAAATGTGTAGAGTGATTGAATTTGCAGGGAAGCCCACCTTAATACCAGTACATGTGATGTCATGGATGATACGCAAAATGAGTGTAACCACGTGGTGACAACTGTATGATGTAGATGTGCGAGTATTGGAGGAACCAAGATGTCACCACTGTGCGTAGTAGACACTAAGTTTGCACCACACTCACGGCAATTGTTACATGCCTGGTCACTCACGCACTCTTTCCAACCTAGATAATTTAAAAACCAATATATATAAATAAAATATTAAAAACTTCAAGGTTCGGATGAGTTGATCAAAGATATAATAGCTTATAATGGTTTATGGATAAGTGATGAAAAATATTTATTGTTTGGGAATAAAATCTTTTACAACACTTCTTATGACATTTGTCACGTGTGGATTTTTTTATTGTGTAAATTATGATGTAATTAGAAAACCAACTGAAATTTGATATACATGATTATCAATTATTGATGTAATTGAGAATGTTGCAGCAAAATATGTGAGAGATTTTCTCCCTCTTGTTGGAGATAAAGTTTGATGATAAGTTAAAGCAAAAGATGATTTGAGGGTATTTCTGTAAAAATTTATTAAGGTTTTATCGAGTTAATTAGTAAAAAATGTATATTATTAATTATGAATATGCGCGCGTATGTGTGTAAGTCTGCGTTTGGTTGGGTGATAAGGTGTGTTTATGAATTTTTAACTCACCTTATCCCATGTTTGGTACGATTTTTATTTAACCAAGTCAATCCATTTTATGAATGATTAGATTATATTAACTGAGATAAAATAATCACTCATCACCCCATAAGATTATTTATCATACTCGACGCCGCATCCCGCCGCCGTCTCTGCTGCCGACCACCCTCTCCGACCGCCGACCACCACCGCCGCAGAAGTGGAAGGACAATTTTGTCAATTAATCAAAATATTATTATTTATCTTATTCTTAACAATCATACTAAACATAATATTATTTTATCATTATCTACTTCAATCATTATTTTTATCATTTTTCTCTTAATCATTTCATAATTTTATCCTCCAACCAAATGTAGCCTAAATAAATTGTGTATGTATAGTAAGTTGGAATTTGAAAATGTAATAAAAATAATATAATTAATTTTTTTTTTTTTTAGAAAAAAAGCAAAATTAAAGAACCTAACATTGGAAACATGGGATATAATGGTTGCTTAATGTCTTAATTGAGACCCTTTGGGCCCAAAATTGAAGGAGATGCCTGATCATGGTCTCCAAAATAATTATTTCAAATATATATAAAAGAATTATTTCCTATTTAACAAATATAGGAAAAACAAGTAATATAAGGATCTCACAGAAGCACTTCCACTTTCCTTCACCCTCCAAGAGTTTCTTTCTTCTCAACACATTCAAGTCCTTTATAATCTCCTTCCAAACCACATTTTTTATAAAAGTTTCGAACTTGAATTTGCTGAT
Organism: Primulina tabacum; assembly: GCF_025594145.1. Lineage (NCBI taxonomy): Eukaryota > Viridiplantae > Streptophyta > Magnoliopsida > Lamiales > Gesneriaceae > Primulina > Primulina tabacum. The sequence goes on along the minus strand of NC_134552.1, from coordinate 13,728,585 downwards.
TCTGGTTTCTTTGAGCAGAATTTGCAAAAATACATGGGTTGGAGCAGTAAACAGGACGTTTCTGTTAATGGAGGAGTTGACTGGAGCCAGATTTTGCTGCAGCCAGGAGCGGCGGCGGAGCCTGAAAAACCACCATCGATGCGGCGGCAACAGCAGCTGGAGTTCTTGAAGTGTCCCAGGTGTGGTTCAACGAATACAAAGTTTTGTTACTATAACAACTACAACAAGACTCAGCCACGCTATTTTTGCAAAGCTTGTAAGAGGCATTGGACTAAAGGTGGTACTCTTCGAAATGTTCCGGTTGGCGGTGGCCGGAAAAGCAAACGGTCCAAGAAGTCAACCTCCGCCACCCCCGTCTCCTCCTCCACCACTTCTACCGCCGCCGCCGCCTTTCCGCAACACCAAGATTGCCCAAATTTTCCATTCGACAGTACTGCTAATCTTGATCAGAAAATCATGTGCTCCAGTACTCTTTATCACAACCATTCCCGTTCTTCCTCTCCCATGTTACGAGATATTCAGAAGACTTCCATGGTGGATGAAAATGGCACAAACGATACCATAAACATGTCAGCATCTCAAATCGAGAATAAAGATCAGTGTCCATTCTCGAGTTTAGGCATATTTGATCTGAATTCTAGTTTAAATGTGTGCCAAGACTACAAATGGAATCTTGATTCTGCAGCGGAACCAACCATTAACCCCGCCATGAGCAGTGTGCAGCAGTGGCAGACGGTCGAAAGCTGCAGTGATAACATGCACATGGCAAATGACTGGAATTGGAACGAAATTGACGAGTTAGTTTCACCTGATCAATTCAAATATATAATGGGATAATGATCGCGCAGAGATCGAATTCTAAACAAGATTCCTGATTGCCAAGTAGTCTGATATAAATATATGTATATGTAATAATGTACATATTATATTGTTGTATTCGTATGGTTGAAGCTGGTATCTATGATGGGTAGTGTGAGTTAGTTTAAAGTTTTAAGCTGTCATTTTTGTACCAGCTTCGGTTTAGTCATGTCTGTGTTGGTTACTTAGTCTGTGTCGTAAAAAGAGGGGCAAGTGTTTCATAGTATGGAGTCCAAGTTACTCGCTACTTGTGGATTTTAACAGTTCAAGATTTTTTTTTAGTTTTATTTGATGTATTCAAGTAAAGAATATCTATTAAATAATCATCTGATGTATCAAAAAAGACCCGAAATCTCGTTGTAAATTTGAGATTTGGACGTTCAGATAACTAATCAATCACGACTTTTGTAAGAACATGAAATATATATAATTAAAAAAAAACATTAAAATTTATGTGGAGATTTATGAAGTTGGCGATGAAAGAGGGAAATGGGACCAATGTAAGCTGGTTGGGGTGACTCGATATGTGATGGAAAATTCTTGGGGATATTATCTAAGTTTTGTATGGATATATGTGTAACAGTTCCTGTCCTGATTCGTTCGTGCGTCGTGCTGTCTGTCATAGACCAATTGCAAGTTTGTAAGAATATGAGATATTTAAGGCTGAGGATTTATTTATTAATTTAATTTTTTTTTTATGTACTAGGCAAAAACATGTGTTGTACGTTAGAATAGTGAGTAAACATGTATATTATCGATAATACAAACTACAAGCACAATAATGATGATAGAAATTTAATTACAAAGTAAATCAGTTACAGAGTATCGATATTATTGCCTTACATAGTTTTTCTTTTTGGTCTTGATATATTGCTCGTTGGTATCTCTGGATTTTTAGGTTGTTTTCGGCTCCTCAGAGTAAGTGTTGATAGTTTCTCTTAATCTCCTGTGTCAATTGATTGGATTTTCCGTTTTTTTGGGATCTTTTTGTCTTGTCTTTTTGTCTTTTTTTTGGTATGTGGTGAATTTTTTATTTCTTTTCTGGACCAAAAGCTGAATTACTCCTCTTTTTCTTAACATCTTCGGAAGTGGCTTCTAATCTTTTTATATCATCTATCCTTCAGCTATCATTGAAACCGTATCAATCCTTTTCGATTTTCACATCTTCGGAGGTGGCTTGTATGTTTAATAATATTTTGCTCATCATGTTCTTGGAGATACTGTTCAGGTCTTTCGTCTTGGCATTAAACAAATGCTATTGTTGAATGATGTGAAAATCGAAAGGCAACTGTTGTTCTATTATGAAATATGTTATCTTCAATGTAATTGTCTCCTTCATTTGCTTTTGTGATTGCTCTCAATCAGTTCTGGCATGCATATTATCATGATGTCGATTTATTTCAATCTTAGAAATAATTTTTTAAGAGAATATTATTGATTATGTAGACGTATTTAGTAACATGGATAAACAATAACTGATATTGGATTGACTACTACAATGTTTGTTTAGGGAAGGTTGCTAAAATTTTATGTTCTTATATCAAGAGTGTATACATTCAGAAGGAAGTTAATGTGTGCAAAATAAAGACGTTCTAAAGATGAAAATATTATTTCACGATAATATAAATGAAGTGTAGATTAGAATTTATTACAGACTATACCATGAGATCAAATCATTAGCTTCGATGCAAATTGGGTTCCAAAGCATTCATGTTGTCACGAATGATAACAATTGATTTACTCATGAATCATTTTGTCAAGGGAGAGAAACATGTGTTACTCGAATTTTATCTAATGACATGAGTAGTTAAGTTTTCTAACCTTGGTAGAATTGTGCTCTCATGTTACAAAACGCTATCACAAGATGTTTAGTTTCAACCAAGGTATATCTTTCCCGACTAGTGTTCAAGTCACCCGATCAGGGTTCATCTTCCTCGACCAGGGTTCAAGTCACCCTGACTAGGGTTCATCTCGCCCGATCAAGGTCATCTCGCACGACTAGGATTCATCTTCTCTTACCAAGGTTCAAGTCACCCGACCAAGGTTCATCTTCCCTGACCAGTGTTCAGGTCACCTGTCCATAGTTTATCTCGTCCGATCAGGGTTCATCTCACTTAATCACCAGCAAAGATCTTTTCATATCGGGCTCTTTCCCCCTTGGGCCAATCTCAAGGAGATGGGGTCCATCAATATTGGTCACCATGTCTCGAAATCATTAACATGAAAATCAGTGTCCATGACAAGACCAGAACATTATGGGTCGCCATGCCTACTAACAAAGGACATTGCATGAGAGTTGTCAGAGTACAAAGCATGGGCAGTCGTCAGAGGACAGGGCATGAGCAGATGTCTAATCGAGAAAAATGGCCAGACACTATAATCGATGTCATTTTCCACCCTATAAATACCTAGATTTGCTCGTTCATTTGAGACATGATATATTGCATTTTACTGCATTCAATAAATTCTCTGTCTACTCAGTTAACATTCTACTGACTTGAGCGTCAGAGTGGTGACGTCGAAAACCTTTTCGGATCCTATTGACATTTTCTTGTTGAGTGTGTGCAGATCATCTGACCGAGCTCATCTTACCCGGTCAAAGGTACTCACAGGCTACGTAAGGCCATCCAGGCTCATCACATCAGGTTAGGGCGTACCAGGCCACCCAAGCTCATTCCATTAGACCAGGCCACCCGAACTCGTCATATCAGGCTAGGTCAGACTCATCTCTTCAGGCTAGGCCACCCCTGCTCATCTCACAAGGCAAGGTGAGGCTCATCCCATCAGATCAGATCAGGCCACCCGGACATCATCATTACATCTCTCCGCCAGGTAGATTACCCACATAGCTCACCCAGTCTATTCGTGTTTATCATTACCTGAGAAATTATATGCATACCCGTGATTAACCATCTCTAACATATGTTCTAAATGTATCAACATGAGACGCCTGAACAGCAGCACATCTACATATGCCTCCACCAAGACTTGTTTTCGAAATTGTTGCAATTCCTCCAGTCAAGCTCCGAGTTTGGATTACTAATCCCAACTTACAACACAAATCAATCTCTAGTTCCAAGAAATCAACAGTTTTGTTCTCGAGGAGTCCTTAGCGCGACTCCGTGAGTATGTTGGACCTCATTTTTTCATAGTCGTTGACTATTTTTCATAGTGTTGAATAAAATATATTTGGTATTGCTCACTAGTATAGTTAATTAGACTTTAATCGGTAACGATGTAGAGTATATAATTGTCTAATATCTCAAGCATCATGTTATCGATCATTTCCGAAAATTATGATTCTCTGTGAATACTATATAAACTATAATAAAAGAAGAATGAATAAATCAAGATAAAGGGCATAACAATTTAATCTCAGTTATTTAAATTGATTTCAAAAGTTATTATTTTTGTGCTTGCGGCATAGTCAACAAGTGGGTTCAACTTCAAGCCGGTGTCGCCTAAGAAAGTCCCACAATCAAAATCCGAAACGTAACCCCGCTGCTCCCAACCAAACACAATCCCGAAATCCCAAGAAAACGTAACCCCAAAAGATGGAGCATTCGTATTACTGGGGAGACACCCCAGAAGAAGAATATTACACCCAACAGGGCATCATATCGACCAAATCCTACTACACCTCACCCAGAGGCCTCACCCTCTTCACCAAATCTTGGCAGCCCCCACCGTCCACCCCTCCACGTGGCATCATCTGCATGATTCACGGCTACGGAAACTCCATCAGCTGGACTTTTCAGGCCACCCCAATCTTCCTTGCCCAGAATGGATTCTCCTCATTCGCCCTCGATATCGAAGGCCATGGCCACTCGCAAGGCCTCAAGGCGTATGTCCCAAATGTTGACCTTGTTGTGGATGATTGCCTCTCATTCTTCGAATCGGTAATAACCCAGAACCCGAGTTTTCAGAACCTCCCGGTATTCTTGTATGGGGAATCGATGGGCGGGGCAATCTGTCTACTGATCCATTTCAAGAAACTCCGTTTCTTCAAAGGCGCGATCTTGCTCGCTCCAATGTGTAAAATCTCTGATAAAGTGAAGCCCAGATGGCCGATTCCGCAAATCTTGACCGCCGTTGCGAGATTTGCGCCCACTTTACCCATTGTCCCCACTGCTGATTTGTTGGACAAATCTGTCAAAGTCCCGGAAAAGAAAATCATTGGGATGAAGAATCCCACGAGGTATCAGGGGAGACCGAGATTGGGTACGGTAATCGAACTCATAAGGGTCACGGATTTAATCAATAGCAGATTGAGTTATGTGGAGATTCCGTTTATTGTGATTCATGGAAGTGCAGATGTGGTTACTGATCCAGAGGTGAGCAGAGAATTGTATGAATTGGCTAAAAGTCAGGATAAAACGATTAAGATTTACGAGGGGATGATGCATTCTTTGTTGTTCGGGGAAACCGATGAAAATGTTGCGATTGTTCGTGGGGATATCTTGAAGTGGCTGAACGATAGATGCTGAGTCGAGGTTTGGTGAATTCAGAAAAAACTTGTTTGTGGGTAATTTGATCAGTCTCCCGTTGGTACTGAATTTCTGACATCAAAAAATTAATCTCGGTGCTATATTTTTTTGATGTAAATATCCTTTGTGTTAATAATAATTCTTTCTTTCCTAAGTTTTTGTGTGTGTAATATCACACAAATATACACATACAACACATGTATGTATATGCCATGTGTAAGATTTATCATTGGTGATAGATAACTGAACCACGAATGGAACAAGATTTGCAGCTGTGAAGCAAGGGCCTGTGCTGTATACATAGGGATCGTAAATTATGAATCACAAGGATAATGTCAAATACAGTAATCTAAGGAAGTCCATTTCAAGTAGTTTCTTGGTTCAATGATTCAATCGTTTGTGTATTGATTTGAGAAAATTCTTGAAACTAAAAGAAATTGAAAATCGAAATGAGATCTGAAATCTTAAATTTGGATTATGAATTGAAAAAGATAATAAATCATATGTCTAAAATTTTCAGCCTCTAATGGATATGCGTTGAAACATAAATAGTCTCAATTCATTTTTTTTTTGGAAAGTTCAATGGCTCCTTAAATATTAGAATATTTTATCGTATTCGATTATGTTTGTGCAAGATATGATATGTATATTTTATGAAATGAAAAATGAATTTTTTATGGTTTATGATAGACAAAAGAATGATATTTCATATAAACATATAAAATAATTAAATATTATTTTAAATATTGAAGGAATGTACGTTGCATCATTTGATTATACATCAACGTATGGATCCAAATACATAAGATATAAACTCTTGAGTTTGGATTTTATAAGTTGTGTATTTAATATCCAAACTTTCGAATTATATTAGAGAGTTGTTTTGAATTTTTTAAGTTATTGTACTTAAATCCAAGTTTTCAAGAAATAAATTCTTAAAATTTGGTTTTATAAGTTTTTAACGCTTAAAATTCATATTAATAACATTCTAAACATTTTAAAGTTTGTGTGACTTCAAAAAGTTATAAAGTCCTATAAATAATTAGAACTGTAGGGGTGCCTTATTTAAGGTAGAAATACAATGTTTAAATACAACACAAAATTGATGAATTATAGTAGGTATGGACATGTACGTTGAAGACATAATACCACGGTAAACTTGATATCCAGTCGTGTTATCATTTTTGCTTGAGTAAAATCATATGATAACTTAATAAATCCATTGTAAAAAGCTTTGAATGGAGATCGAATATATATTTGTCAAGATGAATGAACTTAAAATCTACAAAATAAAGTTATTATATGACAACCCAATCTTCTTGATTGGAGATCTCAATATCTTAGTTAAATGAGACAATTAAATTATGAGAACGTGTGCTAGCATCTGATAATTATTTTTTTTATCATTACTAGGACGAAGAATGTTGTTTCCTACAAATGTAGTGAGATAAGATTGTACTTTTAATGGTTCATTTGTTTGTAAAATACGGAATATGGTAGGATACTCTAAAAAAGATATCACTTATGTAAGTGGGAGGATGAACCACCACAACGAAATACTTATAGAGCCAATATGTATTTTATGGTCAAAACGGACACAACCAGAAAATCAAAATTGAAATGATAGGGAAGTTGTCGTGTAGATACTATTGTCTGGTTTTACACAAACCACAAGAAGTTCAAGACGTGACACGTTCACATCATGACCTAGTAAATTCGATAATGTTCTACTAAGAAAAGTTCAAAGTCAAAAGCTACATCTCATGATGATGATTTTTCATGTAAATTCTCTTTCGATATCACATGTATTAATGCATTAATTTCATTCATGTGAGAGATTTTTGGATGTTTTTCGTGATACATTATATCCAAATTATGTCCCTTGATGGTTTTAATATGATTTTTGGATGAAAGAACACCTCATTGCTGAAACAACGTATTCCTGCAGATTAATTAAAAAGACTTTTGCAGATCATTCTGAACATCTTTTGCGCTCATATGTTTGCATATTTTTCCTTATGCATTAAAAGAGAGTTTGTTTAATTTCTGGTTATGGAACTTGTGATTTGTAGAGTTACTATCACAAGTTGGAAATCGTTGTATCTTTGGAGACGATTGTCATATCCCGTGAGCACCATGTGTGAGACAAATTCGTCTTAAGGACAAAAAGTTAAATCTTACCTCAATTTCAAATTCAATAACATAATTTTATGCGTCTTGCCATTGTTGCATATCAAATGAATGAGATTGGAGAAATCCAACCCCACATGCCTAACATATTTATTGATGTTAAATGTTTTTCTTTCCTAGGAAAAATATAAACATTTACCAAATGAGATTGGAGAAATCCAACCCCACATATCTAACATATTTATTGATGTTAAATGTTTTTCTTTCCTAGGAAAAATCTAAACATTTACCAAATTAGTAAAAGATGGTACAATTTTATTATTTCTTAGATAAATTATGTTTTCCATGATCTTCATCCAATGTACAATCTCTCATGCATTTAAAATGTACTCATTTCTCCGTCCCAAATATTTCAACTTGTTGTTTTTCACATGAATTAAAAAAATCATTGATAATATTTGATGTTGCTGAAATCCGGGATGGCAGTTGAGAGGTCGGACCTTCACTTGAAGAGCTCGGATCAGACCTTTGAAAAGTAGCTGGGAGGTCGGACCTTCGATTTGGGAGCTCGGATCAGACATTCGGAATCTGGAGGCACAAACAAGAACGTTAGAAGGGGGACCAGAAGGTTGTTCCAGCGTAGCCCCTCCGACGCTCAAGTCAGAGAATAGAAAACTGAGAGAGTAACGTGTGTGCTGAGAGAATGTGAATATATGAATGAATAAACAGTTAACGAAACCTGGTATTTATAGGGAAACAATAGAGTCCTAGTTTGGTAGATTTAGATCCTTATAATCTTTGGGAGATTTGGTTAGATCTTGCGTCGAATTTGGTTAGATCTTGTGCTAGATTTGGTTAGATCTTTAATGGACTTTACATTTCTGGACTTTGATTTCCTACCCGCTAACGCCTGAGTGAGAGCTCTCGTAGGTATGAACCCGCCTGAAGTCTGGACCCTGTGGGAGCTCGGCCGAGACGTTTCCAATCACCCCGATACCACCATCTTGGAGATCGGCTCGGCTTCATGTTAGGAGGTCGGCACGGGAGGTCGGCCGACCTTTCTAATCGACAAAACTGAGGATATGGAAGGTCGGCTTGGATGACCTCCCGGATGACCTCTCGGGCTTCTCTAAATGCTGGGTCTCCAACTAGATGGGCTACCGAGAGTGGGTCGAGCCCATCCTGGATCCGAGAATATCAATATTTTTTAAAGTTATTAATATATCAAGAAAATATTAACTCTGCTTTTGGGAAATAGGGAAAACATATGGGCATAAATATCAAAATAAAATTGAATTAAATAATTTGCTGCTATGAACCGCCAAAATATTTGGTTATGCTTCACGCTTTTCTATAAATTAACCACCCACATTATTATATTAAATTGAATTAAACCAACCAAATATCGCAGAAGGGAGAATCTTTGATTGTTGCAGAGTTGAAATCACGAAGAGAGCGAGATAATTCTTTACATAAAACTGGGAAGGCGCCTACTCGTTGGAATCCAATGGTAATCCACTCTCTGAATTCGAAAATGGTGGATATGAGGCGTTTTTTTAAGTGAAGTTGAAGATTAATATATAAAAATCAGTCATGATTTGTCGTTTCATAGCGTCATTGTTAATTCCTTTCAGGGTGATTTGATACGTGAATGAATAAAGATTGTATACTCTTGCTTTTCTTGCAGTTTCTTTTTCTGACGGATTTCTTGTTTTATTGTTCTCTTTTGGTGACTTGAATTTTTTACGGGGCCAAAGGGATTGTGTATATCTTGATTAATGTAAAAAATAGTGAATTTTATTTAGTGTTGGTTCACATGGGCTGATCAAATGATTTGATGATGTTGAAGTATTTACTTTGTGATTAATTCATGCTTACAGGCAGAATCAAAGAAAGTTATCGGTATGGATGAATGGAAGAGAAAACTCCAGGCAGTTAATGTTAGAAAGGAGGATATGAATAAATTGGTGATGAACTTTCTGGTGACCGAGGGTTTTGCAGACGCAGCTGAAAAATTCCGACTTGAATCTGGGACTAATCGTATCTTTTTTCATGTACTTTTTTTTTTCCTCGTCAATCTTCATGTTTTGATGGATATATTTGATTTTCCTTATCCAAATACAGCAGATATAGAACTCACAACTGTCACTGATCGCATGGTGGTTAAGAAGGCGGTGCAAAACGGGCACGTGGTGGATGCTATTAAAATAGTTCATAATTTGAACCCGGAGGTGTGACAATCTTTCTTTCATTCCCTTAGTTGTTGTAACAAGGAACAAAATGGATTTTGTTGATTTTCATGTGTTCTGTCATTAATTGGTGAGCAGGGTTCAGATTTCATAAAGCCCTCGTTTCCAAGATCATGTGCCCATGAAATGAATTCTTTAGTGACTGGTGTGCATATCTGCTGGTACACAATAGCGAAATGGCATAAACGAAATTTCCCTTATTTCCTGAGCAAAGTAAAACGTTGTTGATTTTTAGACTATTTCCTTGAAATTTTGACTGTTGTATCAAGTATTTGATGATTTAGGTATTTGACATGTTTGGTACCATCATATATTTCGAGCATAAAATAATTTACTATACTGGTAGCACTCCCCATATTTCATGTCTGGTGTTCTAATTTATTTGTGATTGTTATTGTTTCTTTAACCTACGACGCAGATTTTGAAAGAAAATCCCAAAGCTCTTTTCAGTCTCCTGCAACAATTGTTCATAGAACTGATTCGGGCTGGAAAAACAGAGGAGGCCCTGATGTTTGCTCAAGAGAAACTTGGTCCACTAGCAGAGGAAAATGTAATCTTCTTATAATAGTTTCAGTGTTTTCTACTAAATATGTTATGTTATTCATGCCTTCACAATCTTATTTGCCCAAATTTTATGCTGTATCGAAAGAATTCTCCTTTCTGGAATATATATTATTTCGTGATTTTGTCTTTCATAAGAATTATCTGTAATATTAACAGCGCTTTCTAGTGGAGTTCGAGAGGACTTTTTCGCTGCTTATTTTACACAATGTCGCCAACAGTTCTGTTAGTGACCTGCTAAAAATGTCGCAGCGCAATAAGACTGCAAATAATGTGAATGAAGCCATGCTTATCAGCCAAGCCAATGAAAAAGGTTAGTACCTGCTGTCTGACAATATTGTTGAAGTTTTGGGTGAATGTGATTTAATGAAGAGATCAACTTTCCGGTTACAAGTTCAAATGGTTCTTTTGAGATGGATGCTATCTCAGAATCAAAGCTTTTTCTAAATTGGTTATCACTTTACTGTATGTTCCCGTTTCTCATAAGATATGATGATTATCAAGAAAAGCCTACTCCGGGTGAAACATTGAGACGGAGCTAAAAGATCGAATACAACACCAAAATCATTTCTAAACAGATACGAGTCAGAATTTCATTTTACCTAATAAATGAAAAATATATACATATCGGCCAGGACTTTCAAGGAGCGAATGTTGGAATATCTCGCCTCGCCCACTAACCACACACTCATTAAACCGCCCGTGGGATGGATATCTGATGCAGAATGATTCATTCCATTTGGTTGTTTGTTTCATCACATCCATGGATCGAGTCTTGAATTGAAGGAAACAACTGCAGTGTTTTCTATGATGATTTTTAGTTGACATTTTCCCAGTTTTATATGATCATATTTGCATTGTTCATGGATGTATTCCTTAATTTATCAGTTTTTCCAGCATTGAAAGCACCATTTCTAGCTTCGGAAAGTTACTTTTGTAATAAAATTTTATTGCATTATTAAAGTATGCAACACATTAACTTTCCCTCACTCGTGACGTGAACAGAGACAAAACTATCAAGCTTATTGAAAATGCTGGCATGGGTGGACAAAGAACTTGAGAAGGAAGTTGCATATCCTAAAATGAAAGATTTTTCTACCTGTAAACTTGAAGATCCTGCTGCCATCTGAGTGCTACAAAGAAACGCCCGTCGCCATGATTTCGGGTTACTATATCTGAAGCTTCTCATTGAAAGAGCAAAACTTTTCACTTGGAAGAAGGTTGCATCTACTCTGTTAATGATTTGTTACTCTGCATAAAATAAATACTTTGCTTGTCTTGATTAAAAATTCGAAATACTATCAATCATAGTTGAAAATTTGTGATAGCAGAAGTGGAAAAGGTTTGCAATATGTTGATTCTTGAAGAACAGACGGGAAACCAAAACAAAGCAATTAGTTTTTTTTTTTTTGTATGAGATATTCTTCAAAACGAGGAGACTAATTTTTGATGAAATCAGAAAACAGTTGTTGGGATCAATTCTTCATAACCGGATCAAACCACTTTAACTTAAACAACACAAAAACTTGTGAGAGACGATCTCACGGGTCATATTTTATGAGACGGATATCTTATCTAGGTCATCCATGAAAATATTACTTTTTATGCTAAGAGTATTATTTTTTATTGTGAATATTGGTAAGGTTGACTGATCCATCTCACAGATAAAGATTCATGAGACCGTCTCACAATAGACTACTCAACCTTAAACAAACAGTCCGACTATATAAATATTAATATTAACATAATATGATGAATAATATCTTTTAAATTTTATAGCCTAAAAGTTATATAAATAGATTAAAAAAATATTTATCAAATTTTAAAAACTAAATAAATATATTCATATATTTAAAATATCAATTATAGTAAAACAAAAATAATATATTAAATAGACTCTAATATTTTTTATTTCAAACAATCTTGTATATATAACCAAATATTTAATTTAAGATGTTAAAAATAAAAAATTAATTTTTCAAAAAAAAGATCAAAAATCGATTGAATCAGTTTTCGGGTTCAATATCAATCCGACCACTAAAATAGCTCAGAATCAAACAGTTTTTAGGCGATATCTGGAACTTGAATCGTGATCGGTTCTCGGTCTAACACGTTGATCCATTGCGGTTTTGAAAATTGGTTGGGATACTAATGTTTGATTTAATTTTTTTAACTTCCTTAATTAAATTTATAAGATGACAAACAAGTATATTTTTTAAAAAATATAAATTCCCAATATAAAATGAATTCTAATTATATTTGTTTACAAATTATTAAATCATTATTTTTTAAAGAAAAAGTATTTCTTTTTATAAATAAACAAAAAGTTAAAATTTATTATCCCTTTCCACTATGTAGGAAGGAGTGTTAGAAAATATAAGCAAATTTACTCGTCTTTCCGAAAGAGTTTGTTACAGAGAGATTTCAGGTAATGACATCTGTAAAATCCACACACAAACATTCCATGTTTTTCTCCACCAATGATTCTCGATTCCACCAATTTTCTCTCATTTTCATCAATCCAGTGATTATTCACCACCCCAAATCACATCTTCCGTTTAAGAAAAACACCCGGAATTCACCAAAACCGCAGGTTTCTGCAATTTTACGTGCAAATCTCTAGGAGATATTCCTTTTTCTGCTTCAATGGCTTTTCTTCGACGGGAATGTTAAGTTTGTTGCGCGCCAGAGGGTGAAACTATAGTCGGTTCAAATATTTTTGAAAGTTGTGTTTGATCGTAGCCGTACACGTGGAAGGCGGGATAATGGGGGTCGAAGCAGTGGCCGTGGGGCACGTTAGAGGGTGGGGTACATGGGAAGAGCTTATCCTGGGAGGCGCTGTCCTCAGGCACGGAATCCAAGACTGGAACGTCGTCGCATCGGAGCTCCGGTCGCGCTCCATTTGCCCCTTCACCTTCACACCGGAGGTCCACGTTTTCACCCTTCGTTCTTAACTTCATTTATGCTTGCCTTCTTAAATATGCTATTTTTAATTAATTTTTTGTTGGCCTCTTATCTTTTTAAATGAATTGCTTTTGAAATTAAATAAATGGTATTCTATAAATGTTCGACCATCGAAATTCCCGAGTTTGTTTGTTCTCATAATTGATTTTGCGTTATGCATAGTTTGCAGAATACATTTAGACAATACATGAAGTACACAACGATAAAAATTAAAAATATTATATTTTAAATTTTTGGCCAAACAAAGATCATTTAATTATTAAGATTCCTCCTAAATCAAAATTGATTAGCAGCATATAAATTTTTTCTTGGTAATCAGTTGCTTTCATTAACATAATACACATTATATCAAAATTAACTCATAATCGCTATCATTAGTTTGGATACTTAATTTATGTCCCATGATACTTAAAATCAAGTTTTTGAATTTAAATAGTTTCTGGTACATCTCAGTCATTATTTGTGTAATCCTCGATTATTCAAATATAAGCTACATGGTAGAGTTTTTACCCATTCAGCACATGACGCGCGTGTTTAGTGGATAAATTATGGTCACTCCAACACATGTGTCATGTGCTGAATGGATGAAGCAAGCCATAATTTTAGGGTCAAAGAAATGGATACATTCTTTTAATTCTCCACTTACAAATATAATGAAATTACAAATTTATTTCTCCGGTTGCAAATAGATTTTTTTGAATTTTCTTTGTATCAGTATCTAAAACGGATAGTGGGAGTCTCAACTAGCATAAGGTTTTTTTTGAATTTTCTATTTAAACAAATGGCAAAAACTTCCTTTAATTACAGGCTTGTAAAAGCAAGTACGAGGACCTGCAACGGCGTTATTCTGGATCCAGGTGAGTTAAATATCATTTCCTATCTCACCTTTTATGGTCAATACTTCGTACATCAAATCTTTAGTGGTTTTTGATAAAATGTGTTATTTTATATTGCTGTCACATTTACCATGATGAATGCCTCAGTTCTTGGTTTGAAGAACTGAGAAAGCAACGAGTGGCGGAATTGAAGCTAGAACTTGCAAGATCTGAGGATTCAATCGGGTAAGTGCAGATAACAAAACATCTTTATAATTGTTCAAATATGTTGTGGCTTAATCACCTGCTTATTTACCACAAACAAAGTAACTCTTGTATCTGTTTTTAATGCAACTCTTTTTTGCTCGAAATTCGAGTTCCTGCTTAGCTATGTTATGTCGAAAAGAAAATCCTTCATCTTTATAAATGAAGGGACTCTGAGGTTCATACCTCTAGTAACTATGCCACGAATCAACACTTATGTACAATCTTAGAGTGCACATCTCTGAACAAATTTATCTTAAGTAACCTGAGGAAAATTTGGGGTCTCCAGGTCTCTCGAGTCGAAAATCAAAAGTTTAAAAGCAGCGAAACAACATTGCAATCAACCTGAGTGTAGTTCAAGCCAGACTGAATCAGCTCTTCGTTCTTTGAATTCAAATGGCACTGAATCTACGGGAAAGGAAGCATCAAAGGATGGATTCTCAGCTGGCAGTTTCACGAGAGATACCCGAACAAATCCGGACGCTTCAGTCTCTTCTAAGCAAGATAGAGATGTGCTCTTTAGTAAGATTACTAAAGCCAGTTATGGGCAAGGAGTAACTGTCAGAAAGAGACGAGGTCAGAGAAAGAGGAAGGATTGCAGCCAAGCTGGCAAAGAGACGAGCATTGGAGAAAGTGAAATTTTGGTTTCTTCTGATATTGCCTCTACTTCGCAAAAAGAAGTTCCCATCAATGACATTGGTGGGATAATTAAAGACTTGAATAAAACGGATACTCCCTGCAAAGATTCATATTCGGCTATGGAGGAGAACTTGATGGAGATATTCAAGTCCATTGCTCAAACCGACCCTGCATCGGTGTTTAGACATCGAATGGACAGCCAGGTAAAATAGAATCTCACAGAAATAGAATGTAACATAAGCAGAATCGATAGCGTATATTCTCAGTCTTTATTGAGAACAAATCTTTCTCCCCCAAAAGCCTTTTATGTAGACGTACTGAACTTCTTTATTTGCCATTAACATAACAGAAACGAGCTAGATACCGGAAAATAATCAGGCAGCATGTGGATATCAGCACGATAAGGTCAAGAATCCTTAAATCTTCAATCAGATCAGTTAAAGAACTATTCTCCGAGTTACTGTTGCTGGCGAACAATGCCCTCGTGTTTTACTCGAGAAGAACAAGGGAATACAAATCAGCATGCTCTTTGAGGGATTTAGTCAAGAGAGAGTATAGGAAGCATTGTATGGGATCTAGCCAAGAATCTGTATCCTGTTTTCTAGCGTGTCATCCTCCCGTGAAGCCACGTAGTGCTCGCCCTCGACCTCCAATGTGTAAAGATAGGGTGTTAGCTTTATCAGGGAAATTGTCCAAAGCCAAGAATGTTACTCTTTCGAGTCCCAAGATGCTCGAAAAACCAAATGACGCTGATACCAATATATTGCTTCAAACTTTCTTGAAGGATAGGAAGGTAGCCGAAGCGGCCAGGAAAAGATAAACCTGGATTTGTTGATCACACACTAGCTGAAACTTCTCTTGTAAAACAAAAAAGACGAAAGCGAAGGTGACAATGTTTTTGTAGCCGTTAATGTCAACTATCTATAAACACATTCTTTTTGGTATTGTGGGTATGGGTGAACCCGAAAATGGGTCGGGTTAGTATATTTTTGTGATAAACTAATATATTTTTCAGTAAAATTACAAATGAACACGTCTTTTAACTTGATTAAATTTTTGGAAAGGTAAAGGCCCTAAAGCTCCACTGATGTTACTTACAGAATCTCAAAGAGTCGTCCAGGAGCACTTCGTCTGAGTTCCTAGTTCTTCTTGTATCGCCGTATTCTTGAATTGTATGCACAAAACCAAATCCAAAACTCGTTATGTCATATTATCCATTATAATTTATTGTTTAAAAGAGTTTGTTTATAGTACTCGTAAAAGATAAATTAATCTGTTATCTCTAGTATTTGGAAAGATTGCTTCAATTAAAGGGAAATGGGTCAAACGGGCAATCAGTATATGGATCGGACGATCTTTGGTATTGGATTTCACTTGCTTTCATTGAAAAATATATAATAATAAGTCGTACTCTTCATTTCTAAAATAATTGTGTTAGAATTTGTATATCTAAAATAATATTTGAAATATTACACTCGACATTCTAAAAATCGTTCGTTCTTGTCGCTTTTGCACAGTCCATCCTAATAAAATACATTGTTTTTTTTTCAAAATTGTAATCTGAAATATATATATATATATATATGTATCACACACAGTATTGTGCGATTCGTAGTGGTTGGATGAGAGGTTAACTAATTATTTGTTATTAGTAATAGTTGAATGAAAGGCTTTTTATTATGTATTTTTTTGGGGGAAAAAATAAGATCCACTTAAAAATAATAATAATAATAAATAAATCCATCTTGCCTGATGAGCACGTGTCTAATAATTAAATTATGAACTGTATTCATACTTTAATCGTTGGTAAAAACTTATGTGAGACGATCTCACGGGTCGCATTTTGTGAGACAGATCTCTTATCTGGGTCATCCATGAAAAAATATTACTTTTTATGTTAATAATATTACTTTTTATTGTGAATATCGGTAGGGTTGACTCGTCTTACAGATAAAGATTCGTGAGACCGTCTCACAAGAGACATACTGTTAATTGTTTGTGCATACATGAACACTACTCTCATAAAATGGTTGACGTTGAAATTGTATAGATAAAATTAAATATGAGACATTTTGCATGGATACATTAATTATGTATCTGTTTATCTAAAAAAAACAAATGAAAATTAAACATAAAACGTATAATTTTCAAATATTTGATTGATTATAAGTTTGAATATATTTACAATAAGACACTATCTTAAAAACACCGTAAAGTGTTTCCAAATCCGAGGGTATAGGAGAATCAATCATCCGAACCTTTGACAAACCTTCAATTTAGGTCCTCGAATAATTTAGTCTTCCTAATTACGTTAATTATGAATCACACAAGCATTGTAAGTCTTCACCAAACTCACACGGATTTTTAAATAATTCTAAATTAGGTCGAGTTGGTTTACTTACTCTCTCCTAACCCAAATCATCACACTATATATACATACATACATATATATATATATATATAATTTTATTTTTTCAACTTTTTAATCTTTTACAGCACTTGGGTTTTTTTTTTTTATAAATCTGATATTTTTTTCATTAAAAATTATATATTCTTTTCCAGACACGTATTATATTAAAAAATAAATAAACAAACAACAAACAAATTTTTGTGATATATTGCAATGCCCGATGATTATTGAAATCACGAATGATGATTAGTTTATGAAGTAGGGTAGTTGACACTACTTGTAATAGCCTAAATAATACTCTAATGTTGTTTCTTGACATAATATGTCATCGTTTCGCGAGTGAATTTCGTGAGAAAAAAGTTCATTCTAACTTTGATCTATAAAAATAAATTGTTTTAATACAAAAAAATATTATTTTTCTAACGTATTTATAAATGATATTGTTTTTTCCACTTCTATATATATAACGATATCATGTCTCTATCCGAATACAGCCCAACACGACAGAATCTGAACTTTTGGGTCTCGAAAAAAAGATTCTCGATTTATATTTGGACAGGAGAGTTGTGGCTGGCTTGCGAGATGGTTACGACCCCATTCACCCTAGTTCTCTCCTCTTTATACGTGGCGATTCTTTTCCCAGCTCGCCTTTGTCAAGTCTTTTTTTCCCCACACATATAAACACGCAGTTACACTCACGAATTATCTGTATCTTCACTTCTCTTGAGATTAATATTAACTATTACATTTAGTGTTCGTTCAATTCAGAAACAATATGATGGATACTTGAATGGAGCTGTATTTTCATCTGGGATTCGACCACTTGCTGTTTTTTCATCAATTATAATAGTAATAGTCGAATCTGTGGGTTGAAGGTACGCGTTTTCTTTTCTTTCTCTAAAAGTCTTTTTCTTGTTCTGTATTTCTTGAAACTGTCTGTGTGATTGATGGTTTGGGGAGTTCATTTAAAGATAATAAGTTCAGGAAATGAAACGGTTCTTTAACGGCAAAAGTTGTGGTGATTTCATTTAATTTAAATTTAAAGAAAATTAAAATAAATATGAATTGTCACCCTTCAAGTTTCTTATTCAAAATGTTACCTAGTTCACGTTTTCTCGTTTATTGGTTGGAGATTGCAGACTATGTTCTTCTTCACATCTGAACTTATTAGTTTCTTCAAAAATTATTATTTTACTCGGGTTCTGGGTTTGGGGCGATGGTGAAAATATGATGCACAATTTACTCACTTTAAATCATTCATGAACATCATGTGCACTGTCTGCGATATCTAGTACTTATTTTGTGTGCCATTAGTCCGTTTGAAAACAATACGTGAAGAAAATGAAAAGGCTCTAGGAGCTCTTCATGAGACCTGCATGTCACAATTTCAAGTCCCATTTAATAATTTTTTTTGAATTGCGTTTTGAAAAAAACATATGGAGTTTGCATGGTAGGATTAAAAAGATGTTTTAAGTTGATTTCTTGTGATGCATATCCAAAGTTTTCCTGCGTATTTGAATTAAGGTGGATTGGAATAGAGATGTTGAAGCTTTTAATATGTCCCTAATGACTTTTTTCAAATATCCATATGAATTTGAGCCAAGATATGGTTAGAAATAAAAAGGCGAATTTGTTAGAACTCGGTGGCTTCTAGTTGTCCTTTTTCTGAGTTGTATGTAACTGGTTGGTTGTCTGATAAACTTTCACTAATTTCAGTTGTGATGAGACAAGATCCATAGTTCCTTATGAAGGCATCCGAGCTACGAAGATGGCTATTGAAGAAATTGCATTTCTTGTTTGACATGGTAGCAGGCTGAATTGTTTTTTTTTAAAAAAAATTTCAAAATTCTGATAAACTAAGTGCTAGAATTTATTCTTACGCTTTTTAAATTTTGAGCAACTTAATATCTGTACCTTTTTAAAATCAGTATCATCTATTGAAATAATAACCCATTACTTGTAAATGGGACTGCAGAGAGTGAGTGGTACGAAGATGAAACAGCTACCATTCCTTGGAGCTTTCTGTTTAGTAATGCTGTTCTTACTCTACAGGGCCACAAATTATCAGCATCAACACATGCAGGTGTGTAGCACAATTTTCTTGTTTTTAGTTGTCATGTATTAATGTGAATCACAATGAGTACTATAAATAGAAAACGCGATTTAATTGAAATTTTTATTGGAAGTCCTTGTCCAAATAGCTTCTTACTATTGTTTTTGTCAGATGGAGTCAAAATTACATCGTTTCTCTATGTTAAAGGTGATTATCCACATTTATATTCTATCATTCTTTGCTAAGGCATTTGATACTGTTGCCGTACTGAGGTGGTGTTAATACTTTGATGTAGGACATTGGTGTGGTTACCAAAAGTTTGAATAATTTGCCTCATGGTATCATTGAATCAAGGTCAGACCTAGAGTTAAAGCCTCTATGGAGAACAAGCAGTCACAAATCTAAGGTAAAATTTATTATGGATTTCTGTATCATCTCTAGGCCAATTTTTGTTCTTTGCTTGGGGATCTATTATTTGATGGCCATATTTTGATTCATCTGATATTTCATGGCATTGAAATGCACACTCATATGGGTTAGGTGGTTGGGGAAGTGGTGATTATAGACTCTAACGAACATGTCCCTCTTAATCTTCAGATCAATTTTACAAACTATCATAATTTGCTGGCAATGGCAGTGGGTGTCAGACAAAAACAAAACGTCAATACAATTGTTCAAAAGGTACTAGTAAATTAGTAAATGTATGTTTGTATATGATAAATTTGATCACTTACTATATGATTTTTACTTCTTTTGTTGCCTACTCTACTTTGAATTCAGTTTCTTTCGAAGAATTTTACAATTATTTTGTTCCATTACGATGGCAACTTGGACGGGTGGTGGGACTTGGAATGGAGTAGGGAAGCCATACATGTAGTCGCTCATAACCAAACAAAATGGTAATCCTTTGCTGTTCTGAATGGAAATTCTTCATAGCATTTAAGTACATGATTCAAGAAGGATCTATGGTCGTGGCTATGGGATTTGCCATCATATCAGGGATTGTTTATTAAAAGCCCCATTTAAGTTGACAATAACTGAATTGAATACAAGGATAGATTGAGTTGGATGTCTATAAAGATTTCACTACTAAGTTGTCTCCGGACTCACAAAGTCACGGTTTGTTTCACTGACGAAGATGGTTTATTTACTGCATCTTAATCGAATTTTGGTATGCTTTATTAATATTGGTAATTTTTCACGGACAGGTGGTTTGCAAAACGTTTTTTACACCCGGATGTGGTGTTTATATATGATTTCATATTTCTCTGGGATGAAGATTTGGGAGTAGAGAATTTTGACCCCGGAAGGTAGATGCATCACAAATTTAACTTTTCATTTTATTATTTTATCCAAAATTTTGAATTAAATAATTTTCATCGCAGTTAAAGCTCCCAACTTGTGAATAATCTATTTTTTTAGAGGAATTAAGGTTGTCAAATGGCATTTATACTACTTTTCCTCGCATTTAAATTTTCAATCATAATTCATTTTGTAACGATCAATGTTAAATTGAAAGTAAAGTGTCTCTATCAAAATGAGAACTGATCTAACTAAAGATATCATCTATTCTTCTTTAATAAAAGCAAGTCATGCACTTTTCCTTTTGAACCAGCATGATGTTTATCACATGCACCATCTTCCATCTTAATGGTCATATTATAGAGTCTTAGTTTCAACTTCCAGATACGGAGGCCTTTTGCATTTTTATTGATGCTTAAATCTTATATCAGTATTCTTTTTCCCCTTTATTTTTTAACTTATTAGGTACCTGGAAATTGTGAAATCCGTAGGACTGGAGATATCACAGCCAGCTTTGGACCCAAATTCTACAGGCATACATCATAGGATTACAATAAGGAAAAGGATGAAAAAATTTCACCGGTGAGTTTTGTTCAGTATTTATGTGATTTGGAATCTGGCTGTAGATTTTTAATACCTACCTATTTCAATATGGCAGGAGAATATATGTTGATCGGGGCAGTCACAAGTGTTCAGATGATAGTGAGGGACCGCCTTGTACTGGGTAGGCACCATCTTTTTGTACACAATCCTCAATGGAATTAATTTTTATTTATCCTTCGTGCTTACTCTCCCGTAGCACTGTGTATAAATGCTCGGTAATTTTTTTGTGGGACGCACGCTTAAAAATGTCCAATATAATGTCGTCAAACATGCAACTTGAACAAAAAAATTACCATGAGAAAAGGCAGAGCTGTTGCTGTTACAGATCTTTTGTATGCTGATAGTCTCAAATTTTCAGATTTGTCGAAGGAATGGCTCCTGTGTTTTCAAGAACAGCATGGCATTGCGCCTGGCATTTGATACAGGTTCTTTTTTATGCTTTTCTCTAAACAACTGTACAAAACTCTGTGACTTCTTGCAGTTCCTGCAATATCCATAGCTAAAGGCAAACAAGAAAAAGAACCAAACCAATGGGTGGTTTGATTGATTTTTTAAAGTTTGGTTGTTTTACGATCTTGTGGTCACCTGTTGCGTCTCTTGATTGCATACCCTCTTATGAACTTTTGCATTGCATTATTGAACGGAGATTGTAATTGCATATCTGTTTGAGTTTCCAACATACAAAGATATTTCTTTTGCGTTTCCATAATCTAAGACTAAGTTTTCACTTGGTACCAGAATGATCTTGTTCATGGATGGGGGATTGACATGAAACTTGGTTATTGTGCCCAGGTAAAACTTCTTTATGCTTCTTCCATAGAATCTCTTATGCATTTCCGTGTTCCTGTTGAAGAATACCCTTTAGCTCCCTCAAAATATTTCTATTGGGTAGCAACATGCTATATTTTAGAATATTTGAAAGCACAGATACTCTTAATTTTTTTTCCAGAAGTTTAGAACACGGATACGGATACGACACGCCAATATTTATATTTACGTAAATATAAATATGAATATACTACCAGTTTTAATACTAAATTTATATAAATATATATAATATTTATATATTTTTTAATTATTGTCGTATCTTATCTTTATCTGCCTTTATATTTTCAAAATTTGTCGTATCCGTATCGTATTCGATACAATACAATATCTATAATCGTATCTATGTAACATAGATTATTACCATTATATATATTTTTTGATACAACGATGGGTGCTCATTTGTATACTTGATATAAAATCCAATGCGATATGTTTGATTCCTGTACTTTTTGAGTTGGACCAACCTTTGGCGTCAATTTTCCCCACTATTCCTTGGCTGCCCCTTGTGATTTAGTTATCATAACGTAGACTTGAGTTAGTGCATAATTAAACAATTTAAATCGCAATGTTACCGCCATCGGTAATTGTTGTCGTGTTTGTGGCGGCACGCTCTATTACTATTAAGTAAACTTTCAAAAAGAACCCTGTAAATAAAAAATAGATCAATTTATTTTCATACAACTTTCCCACAATTTCACCCATCATGTTGGCATATTGTAATTAAAAATTTTGAAAAGTAACTTTCACCGTTTATAATCGTGTGATTTTGTCATACACGCACTCGATGCGTGTGTTCGTGTTTGAATAAAGAAAGCAAGAGAGAACGACATAAACCATTCTTGGGAATCAATTTCACGTGAATGGGCGAGTAATTTATCTTTGATACTGGATGATCAATTTGAAATCTGACTTTCTCAACTGTCTTTTATTGTATGAACTTGGATATACACAGGGAGATCGAACAACGAAGGTGGGAGTGGTTGATAGCGAATATGTAGTTCATCAGAGTATTCAAACATTAGGAGGAGCATCAGCGAGAAAGGTGATTTTTTTAAGCATAAACTTTTCGATTTTATCAGCCATTTCTCCGTGAAATGAGTTGCCTTCATCTCCATTTCCAGTCCCCCAAGTTCAAGTTTTATTTGCATCTGTGCAGGTTTTGAATCCGGAAAAGAACTCAAAGGTATAGCTTCCAGTGCCTCTAATCCCTGATTCTTTCTTTCATCCTCAGCACTAAGAGGGTCTTTGTTCTATTTGTTTTTGTCAACCACCTTGCCTTACATTCAGAGACACGCCGGGGACATTAGATCAGAGGTGAGAGATGCGCGATGCAACTCTATTTCTGCTTTGAATTTTACTGATTTCTTGGAAATTTGGCTAGTTTATATGTCACAATGATTCTTTAGATTTTAAATATAAAATTATAGCTTCAAAATGGGGTCGTCGTGCAGATTCGGAGGCAATCAACTATAGAACTTCAAAGATTTAAGGAGAGATGGGAAGAAGCTGTGAAGGAGGACAAGAAATGGGTGGATCCATTTACTTCCACCCGGAGACGCAGCCGAAAAAATAAACCTTTGAAATCATAAAATTCATTTTGAAAAAAATCAAAGGTTTAACATAGGATTCTTAATGTTGCCCAAGATCCAAGATTCTCATTTGTCATGGCGGGCTACAATTAAGCAGTTTAAACCTCAAAATTTTTATATTTTGTTAGGCAAACGTTGAATAAATCCCACGTAATTATTTTATTCTTTTAATGGTCATCTTCTTTTTCATTATATAATTACTTCATTCATGTTAGTGTACAATCCTGATTTTCAATTGTTAGGCTGAAATTAAATATAAAATGATGTTGATAGTTTTTTTTTCATATAATTGCTTTTGTTTTGGTGTAATATTTTCTTTAAGAGATGAGAACTAATAATCAAGTTTGTAATTTATTTTGATTTGATTGTTCAGCGTTCATATTCATCGTTATGTGTTGGACTGTTTATATTTGAGTCATTCGTTAATGTCTTTACGTTATAGTTGTTCATTCTTGGACGTGAGATGGTGTGTTAAGATATCTCACATCGGTTGGATAGAGTTTCAGAGAGTTGTATATATAGATTATGACAATTTTTCTTTTGAGTTAGTCTTTTGAATTAAGTTAGATTCAAGTCTCAATCTTATCACTATATAAAAAAACATAAGAAAACTTTTGATAAAAAAAGTTATACCCACAAAATAAATTTATATAAAAATAAAATTACCGTCTCTATTAAATTGATAACACGCACACATAGCATGCAAGAATCACTAGTTTTCAATATCAGTGTACAAACTATCCTTTCAAAATTAGGTTTTTCATCTTTGTTTTGAAAACAAACTTATCATATTCTAACATGTATATATTTTATATTTATATCTCTTTATATCATATCGTATCATCTTTAGTGATTAATGTATGTAACATATTATTAAAATTTTATATTGAATATATTATGTTTAAACATAATCGTACTATTTAATTAAATGTGGTAATAAATGTTTTTGAAAACTTAAGAACATGAGTTAAATGTAGAAAATATTGTGAGACTCACAAAATGAAGATATACTGTAATAAATAATATATATTAATTTTTAAAAAAACACAAAACTCATATGAGATCGTCTCACGCATAAGTTTTGTGAGACGAATTTCCAATCCGACCAATACAATATTTTTTTTATGTCAAAAATATTATTTTTTATTATAAATATAGATCGAATCAATTCATCTCTGTATCGTGTTTTGTTTTCCAAAGCAGGAGTCTCATTTTTTTCAAAAAATAAAAAATAAATATTTCGACTCTTTACTTAATTTTTTACTCGAAGTGTATTTTAACATTTGTTTTTAGAATACTATATTTTGACGTGCAAGGATGCAAGAAAACCGTCTCCGCGGAATGTAAGATCACACAATACAATGTTTAAATATGATTCTGTAAATATCAGGATTCAGAGAGAATATTTCTGCATCAGTCATTGGATTCCGTTTTGTCTTAAAAAATTTCAGTCTCATCACTTTGTTTCTTTAAGTTTTTTGGTCTTCTCATTTCTCATAGATCTGAAAACCCTCAAATCTCACAATTATTAGTGGAAAAAAAGAAGAGAAACCCTCAAATCTCTGTTTATAGTCTCCGCAATCAAATTTAAGTTCAACTGAGTCAATCAGATGGCCGGCGGTTACGATCCCAATCCTTTTGATGAGGAAGAAGTTAATCCATTCTCTGTAAGTTCTCTATATAAACACTCGCACTATATTGTTTGGTAGACTAAAAGGTTTTTCTCTTTAATTGCGGGACTGAGGAGTTTGAGTTTGACGAGGGTTTTTGATAAAGTTGAGTCTTTGGTTGTGATGAGTTGACTATAGTTTTGGTGGGTTTGGTTCTGACTATCGGAGGTACACGTTTGGTTGACTTTATGGCTGGAACTAATGTGTTGCCGTGTGAGATTGGAAGGATTAGAAGTTAAAGCCTGTTGTTGGTTCTCCAACAAGAGATTTATGCTTGAATAAAATTTGGAAGTGGCTGGTGCCATTAGGGTTTCAGTTACTTGATTTTGGTGGTGCCTCGATAGCTTTCACTAATGTGATGGACAGTGATGTGTTGATGGAGGTGGTAGCTTGAGTGGCCTGGGTGTATTCAGTTGCTGCATTTTCGAAAGGGGCCTCCTACTGAGAGCTTTGAAAGGTGGAAAAACTAGGAGAGGATTGGGTTTGGGAAATTGGAACCGTTACTTACTATATTGAAATTTAGATTATGAAATGGGCACTTCAACTGAAAAAATATTTAAGTTTAATTTTTTATACAAAAATAAAAAATGAAAGCTCTAAAGTATTAACTACCACTCTGTCCCAGATATCCCTACCTGCACGAGAGTAGTGTGTCGTCAATAAATTTGGGTTATTGTTTATCATGTGAAATTAGGATACAATTCAAGACATGGGGACAATGTTTTGTTTTTGAAAATTCATGGCCTATTGTAGCTATGCATGCCTTCTTCACGGATTGTGCCATTAATCAATCATTCGAAATTTCTCTTTTTTGCCTTGAAAAAATATGGGATTTTGGGGTCAATGAGTAGAGATAATTATATTTCTTGAGTGTACGTAGCAACCTAGCCTCTTTAAACTTTAGAGCTTTTACTGCTATGATAGCACACAATACCCCTCATTTGTATACATATAATGTCTATGGACGCACCTAAAATAACTAGTTTTGAAGTCATTTAATGATTTTACTCTGCTAAACATTTTGCGATTTGAATTTTTAGTTAATCTACTTTAACAAGTTACAATCAAAATTTTTTGCATCAAATTTGGTGAGAAGATTGAACTACCCTAAAGATATTGTTGTTAACGCGTGTGAGGGGCTCTGTGATTCTAATGTGACGTTATATAGCTCTTACTTTAATCTCTTTGATATATGTAGGTCAGTTTTATTAATGGAATAGAATTGAAAAGCCTTTATTATGTTGGTAGCGATTATGCATTTGATATTTTTGTTTTCTGAAACTAGGATGGAGGGGCTAGAGGAAAAGGAACCGGCAAATCGAATTTCAGCGGTGGTGCATTTTACACGTCGGTTAGTTCGTCTTTATTTTTCTTCCTTGTCGCTCAAGTTTGGTAACTATAGATCCTTAAATTTATGGCTTGAAATGAGAGTGTATTCGATCACTTGTCAATCTAGTGCTTGCTGTTCAACCCCCCCCCCCCCCCCCCCCCGCCCTTCTTGCAATCTTTTACTAATGCTTGTCTACTGAATTTTTGCATGTCATATACATTTAAAGATGTTTTCATTTTACATTAAAAGCGGTTTTTCTTTGTTTTCAGAGTTCCGGTAGTGTTCCACCGGTGACAAACTCAAGGCTTTCACCCCTCCCTCCAGAACCTGCTGATTTCTACAATCCTACTGCCCCCGTTGATATACCTCTTGATAGTGCTGCGGTGCAACTTTTACTTTTTGAATATGCTACCTCACTGTTCTTTTGTAGTCCTTGATACTTGAACTTTCATCTTCTAATCAAAGTAAATTT
Organism: Primulina tabacum; assembly: GCF_025594145.1. Taxonomy (NCBI): domain Eukaryota; kingdom Viridiplantae; phylum Streptophyta; class Magnoliopsida; order Lamiales; family Gesneriaceae; genus Primulina; species Primulina tabacum. Next base: position 13,701,361 of record NC_134552.1, on the reverse strand, counting down.
CACAGGATTTGAAGAAGAAAGAGAGAGAGTTGCAGGCGAAGGAAGCTGATTTGAAAAGGAGGGAACAGGTCTGTAAGACGCTGATCTCATTGCATTTCATCTTACTAACTAGTTCTCAACAAAGTTTTCAAAATGAGACAATTATAACATTATCTCAGAATTTTATGAAAAGAAAGTTTCCAAAGGGGGACAATTATGACGTTTCCATTTGAGAATTTTATGAGTTTACTGCTTTCTTGTAACCATTCGATTGCCAGTGCCATAATTATGGATACTACGGCAAACCGTAGTGATTTTTATAGTTTGCATACTTGATGAAAGATTTCAGATTTCCTACTGTTAGGAAGAAGAGTAACAAATTTGTTTTCGTTTTTCCGAGTAGGAAGTAAAACGGAAAGAAGAGGCTGCTGCGCGGGGTAATATCTATGCTCTAGTGTTTTTGTTATTATTTATTTCCTCTTCCAATGCACTTTATCAACCACTAAACATACTTTACCTTGTTTAGTAAGGAAGATAGACTTCATAGACCATATTTTTTAACTATCATAACAAAATTGTGTAGATACATATATTGCAGGATGCATGTTTGAATTTACACCACCAAATGGGATAACAGTGAACATGTTTTTTCTTTTGTAAGTTACAATAATTTTCTGCATGTCTCAAGTAATTTCTGGTTTCTTTTCAGCCGGTATCGTTATTGAGGAGAAAAACTGGCCTCCGTTTTTTCCTATTATTCACCATGATATCGCAAATGAAATACCAATTCATCTGCAGAAGCTGCAATATGTCGCTTTCACAACCTTTTTGGGTATGTCAATATGCGACTTTCATGTTTTCTTTTATGTAATGCAACTATGCTATTTCAGTCTCGTGATTGTTCTCTCTCGATAAAATCTATTAGTCGTAGAACTTTGTCGAGGATAGAAAGTTGGTTTGTTTTTACTGAACTGGAAGCTTCTTAAGGAAATGGTAAAGATACTTTTGCCAGCATTAATTGGGTGACCTTTTACTTTCTCAACTTGAAGTATGAGATTATTTTTCACATTAAAGTTTGTGAAATATTTAAGATTGCAATCAGTTGTGCTTGACAAGGGATAGAATTTCAACTTTGGTTTTTGTTCTTTAAGTTGCTGAGATAGTTTAAGCCGAAAATTGACCCATCCGGGAATTACTTTCAGAATTGATTAAATATCTCTGCTTAGTTTTGTTCTTAGGTTGCTTATCAAAGGCTGTCAAATACATTGATAGAGATAAAAAAGTAATGTATGTGTAACTTTTGGTACAACCTTAAGGGTGACAATTTTCATCCTCACTCCCTCTTTTTTTTATTTCTGCAATTTTCATTTAACTTTTGCCGTAAATACTTTTTGATAGAGGATTGTTGGAGAGATTTTGGTTAACTATGCACTGGTTAGATATATCAAATTATAATGTGCAATTTCCTTCCGTATCGAAAGGTTTTAAGTGTCTTGAGATATTAGAACTGCAAGATTCCTCCTTTCTCTTTCCGATATGACTTATATCATTGGTTGCTGGTAATGATGTTGTATTGGTGGTGATAGGACTCTCCTTTTGTCTTCTATGGAATTTGATAGCTGTGACTACCGCGTGGATTAAACAAGGAGGTTTGTATTCAAATATTATTATTATTAATTATTTTCGTAGCAGGTTTTTGGATTCAATGTTCCTAACTTCAGTTCCTGAATTCTAGATGCAAAGATATGGTTTCTTGCCATTATCTACTTCATATCTGGGGTTCCTGGAGCTTATGTGTTATGGTATCGTCCACTCTACCGTGCTTTTAGGTACGTTCATCCATTCTTTTGCAAAACCAGCATGTACGATTTTGAATTTGCATAATTTTCTTTTGTATTTAACGTGGGAAATACAGAAGATTGTAGCTGCAAAAATATTCGTCGTGGGACTTAAATGATTTATTTTAACATGTTCTTACTATTTGGGAAGAATTAACAGTGCAATGACTAGCATCTCATTCAATCATATACTCTTTGAAATGATCGTTCAATGAATCACAGATGGTATCGAGAATGGATGAAAAATCACTGATCTCCATAGTTTAACATTCCATCTGTGTGTATTGCAGAAATGAAAGCGCTGTGAAGTTTGGGTGGTTTTTCTTGTTTTACTTGGTAAGTTTTCTCACTTGTCAGGACTCGTTACTTTCTATTTTTTGCTATCAACTAAATGACAACCTTTTGCTTTATCCATTTGTAGCTTCACATTGGCTTCTGTGTCTTTGCCGCCGTTGCCCCTCCTGTAGTTTTTAGAGGAAAATCTCTGGCGTGAGTTCACTTTCTATTGTATGTTTTATTTAATTTTTAAGTCCACTTATCAGCCTTTTCAATTTTTTTAGCTTCAAGTTTTAATTGTGTCTGTTCAGAGGTATTCTTCCGGCTGTTGACCTGATAGGCAAGCATGTTTTGGTTGGGGTAAGTTCAATCTCCAGTAGATGTTGTTTATGGATGCGTCTCTGTTTGTAGCACCATCCTAGTGTAAAGACATTACAAAATATGCTTCCCTTGGTACTAACTTTTTAATTCTTTGGTTTAGATTTTCTACTTCATCGGGTTCGGATTATTTTGCCTCGAGTCAGTTCTAAGCATTTGGGTTATTCAGGTCTAAGTCTAACAATATATATATATATATATATATATATAATTTTTTTGTACCGTTGTATTGATTTTCTTGAAAATATTGAGAACGCCATAGCATGAGAATATATATAATTGACTGTTGTTGCCTTCTCGTTTTTCAGCAAGTATACATGTATTTCCGAGGCAGTGGTAAAGCCGCTGAGATGAAACGCGAAGCTGCAAGGGGCGCCCTTAGAGCAGCATTCTAAAATATCCATCATCCCAGAAAATCTTTTTCACTCTGTTGATTTGGAATACTGTTCTGTGCAAGTTCTCGAGGGAAGAAGTTCTGGAGAGGAAATTTGTCTGTGTAAAGCTTATTCAATGGTGCATTTATGAGTGTTTTGTACTTGTTGCAATTATGGTTTAAATTTAATTTAATTTAATTTTTTTGTTTTTTTTTGTGAGAAGACTAGGAATACTAAGTTTTTATATACCCTACTGGATTTTGGAGGCATGTAGTTGTATCTGTTAATTTTTTTGTACAATCATAGTTTGATATTTATTCACGTTTTGTTTCATTTTGTTCGGATCAATTCATCGATTGACTATGGTGCTGTTTGTATGCCCTGAAAACAAGGGGTTTGTCTGATTTATTTGTTGTAATATCTGAAAAATGGTTTTATAAATTAACTGATGCATAATACAAAATTGAAATAAGGAATGATGGTTGTATGGATGAACACTGATAAAGATTGCTCACATGAACAGAGAAGATTTCATCTTCTATAATTTTATGAATATTTCTTAGTATACATACATGCATTGGAATTGCCCTTTCGTCCAAAATTTTATGTGGCAACACGAGCTTCAAGGGGTTTTGGCCTCTCACTTACCCAAGTATCCAACCACAAGTCCACGCTTCAAAATCATGCCAATGCTCCTGGTAGTGTAGGAACGAACTTACAATTATACAGGATCCATACATTAAAGGCTAGAAGAATTCCAGCTGGCATCAACGGACCCAATTATCTTGTCGTGCAAGCGAGCTCCAGAACAAGCAACTATACCTCGATCAAGTCCTTCTAAGTACACACCTCTTGAAAAGCAGAGTGGGTGGCCTCCGGCATCAGTTACAACACCACCAGCTTCTTGAATAATGACAACACCAGCTGCATGATCCCATATCTTTTCCTTGTAACCTGATCGAGCAAACTTCATGAATATTTCGGCATCTCCTCTGGCTATGGCTGCATATTTCACCATTGAATACAAGCGTAATGGTTGGTTCCTGCAGTTGATAAGAACTTTGAGGTTTCCACACAAACTAAAGTCCGTTACAGATGATAGCAGCTAATGATATCGGTGCTTATATGTCTGAATACTGAAAAGTTTCCTAGATTCAAAGGGGGTGTCATTAGTGATCAAATAACATATTCTGAAATCAGATTTTGTAATGAATCTTTGATCAGATTTGATTCTGATCAATTCACGGAAAGATTTCCTACCATTTTTATCATACAAATTTTACCTACATAGGAAGTGAAGATTGCACTAAACTGAGAGCCCAGGTAATATTTCCACTCATTATCCTTTTTTGAGTTCAGAAAAGCATTCACCTTAGTCCAACACTATGAGCTAATCCAGCAGTAAAGGAATGACTTGAATTAGACTTCTCCACCGGTTCACAAAACGTAGCCAACGAGGGATCATCAATAGTGGAAACTCGAATTTGCCTAGCAGAGTTCGGCCAAATTAACGTCTTTTCCTCATGAAGCAAGGGCTGCATCCATGTTCTGCCACTGTCTTTCTTTGCATATATTACACAGCCTCTGTTCCAAGATCCTGAAGTCTTTGAGGTCATGCTAGATAAAGTACTAAGGTTGCCATTATGGTAATTTAGCCATTCCTTCTTCATCGGATAATTTGGGCATCCAAGAACTCCAAGAACTGGCTCTCCATCCTCTATCAATGCCAGGGCAACCGCATATTGATCCCCACGTACAAAACCCAATGTACCATCAACTGGATCCAGTACCCAAAACCTTCGGCTTGGTCCCCCAGTAGAGTTGCATCTACTTATGGCTTCTAAGACCTCTGAACTATTCAAAGCTAAAGCTGGTGCACTAAGTCCAAAACGTGGTGCTTCGGCCAGACATGTGTTAACTGTACGCACCACAGCTTCTAGTAAACCAGTTGCACTGGCCTTGGACAGTGCTTGAATGTCTTCTTCGGCAACAATCGATACATTTTCACGGCCGAAAGCCTTGGACAACACCCAGCTTACAGTTGCTTGAACACTCCAATCTGCTCACAAATAGTAATTGTCGTAATAGCCCATTTAAAATCATAGTTGATAAGAAAAACATTCTCGAGGCTTCTAATATCAGCGGGAAAAAAACGGAAGTTGATACTTGCAAGGCCGCAACTCGTACAGATTTGCAAATACACTCGAGTCAGCATCTTTTCTTTCATAAGCAGCATATAGGATCATGATTTGATGCATCTTACCCTCATTTAACAATTTAGTTTTGACAATAATGGAGGGAAAGAGTCAAGTAAGGTCATTTGTTTCTCTACATACCATTCGGTAGTTTCTTTCAACAATGGCTGCTTATTACGTTTTGACAATGTAAATGTGATTATAAGAAAAAGTAGCAATAGCCCTCTATGTGTAAAAGAAAACACATGTAGACAAAACCAATCAATTAACAAGTGTTTTTTTTTTCTTTTTTATCTTAATCTTCTGAGGATTGCCCAACATTTGGTTATTTAAACAATTACCTTCTCCCCCTAGAAGTAAAGAATAAATCAACCGTTCTCAAGGGACTGAGATGGTAGGGTCCTCTGCCTTCCCTAGTCAGCGTGGTTTAAAGGTAGAGGCCAGGGGTTACAGGGTTAAAAGAAAAAAAAGAAAAAAAAAAAGAATAAATCAACTCGACCATTTTCTATCAAGTTTCCATACATTTTCTGATCTTCAAAATTTGCCCCCACAGTAGTCCTTATCATTGACAATTGAATACGGGAATAACTAGCTTGTTTTCTGACAATGTCACGCGACCTCTGTAAATTAATCCATATTTACACGATCCTGTATTTCGACACAATATTTATCAATATATTACACTAAAGATTTGCTATTTAGCTTTACAGATGGTAGATTGTGTTTTAAGATTTCTTGCAACTTGTTCACAATTTCGAAATAAAGAAATAATATGACCACGGCATGTGTAAACTGTTTGAATTCCAATTCAACAAAATATTAAAAAATAAACCTGAACAGAGTTGACGAATGAAACTAAAAAGTAAATAAAATCATGTGCCGTAAGCACTGAGAAACTGGAGGTAAGAATTAAACACAAGTAAAACAACAGACAAGCAAACAACCGATGACAGCAACAAGCCCATTTCCAGAAAAATCGAAGCAACCCATTTTCGTGAAAATTTCACAAAATACGACCACGAGACATACTACTAGCAAAATACAAGCAACCTTTTTCAGGAACGTAAACAATTACCAGCTACTGTAACCGGAGAGTCATCATCTTTGGATTGAACAATATCACTGCTTTTAGAAAGCAAGCTTTCTTGAACTTTCTGACAGAGCAAGCACGCCATATGCACAGCCTTCACTGCTACCTCCAATTCGTCGGCGTATTCGTCCGCGTCCATCGAATTACTCAATGCCTCAGTGTAATGTTCTTCCGCTGTTGAAGCGAAAATGGCTTGTGGGTTATAGCTAACACGAGGAATGCTGGCCCATGGGTAGTTGGTTGAGGCCTGGCGAGGGTTTGCGTGAAAGAATGAGTGAAAAATTCCTATCTTTGTGGGAGTGGAACTGTTTTTTACTGCAATTGGGAGAGCGGCGTGTGGAATGAAATAGGTGGTCATAATGAAAGAATTTGCGCCTACGACGCAGACGCAGACGCAGAGGGAGGCTTTTCTTGACTCTCTATTCTGTGCGGATGCTTTGATTTTGATGGAGGAAAAAGAACAATTATTGGCGCTGAGGAACAGTGAACCTCGCAGCACATGTGGGAACCATGAATATGTAAACATATAAGCTGATCATATTCTATTTTTTAATGTGAAATTTATACACAAAATAGTAAATATTGTAACAAGTTAAAGAATAGACCCATTTTTTATTTTATTTGATTGAAAATAACAAATTGACTTGGATGGAACATCTGATGTTTGTTCGAACAAGTTATATTTTTGTCATTATATTTATCTTTGTGGTAAAAATTTGTCAGAGACGATCTCACGGATCGTATTTTATGAGACTCATCTTTTAATTGGGTCATCAATGAAAAATTATTATTTTTTAATCCTAAGAGTAGTACTTTTTATTGTGAATATCGATAGTGACGCGTCTTACTGATAAAGATTCGTATGACCGTCTCATAAGAAATATACTCTTATCTTTTTATGATTTATTTAGTGTGTCTATATTATCTATATTATTAAATTCGAAACATTTAGAGTAACTAACTTAGATGACGTCAAAATATTTAATTTCATAATTATCTTTCTTACACTACTCAAAACCTCATCGAGTCACTCCATATTTTACATTGAAAAAAATATAAACAAAACTTCTCTTTTAAGTTGAAAGAGTAGATCTCTTGTGAAACGCCTCACGAATCTTTATCTGTTAGACGAGTCAACCCTACCGATATTCGCAATAAAAAATAATATTCTTAATATAAAAAATAATATTTTTTTATGGATGACCCAAATAAGATATATGTCTCACAAAATATGACATATGAGACCGTCTCACACAAATTTTTATCAAATTGAAAATGTTTTTGTATTAATTATTTAATATTATTTGATCAAATTAAAAATAATAATAACACATAACAACTTTCACTCATATATATGGTTAACGGGTGCGATATATGTATGTATGTATGTATATTTATGATTTTCTCTTAAGGCTGCGTTTGGTTGCAGGATAAAATAAACTAATGATTAGTATGTAAATGATAAAGAAAATGATTGTCGTAGAAATGTAATATATGGTAGTATGTTTGTTAAGATTTTTAAGTATAAGATAATTTTGAAATTTTTGATTAAAAGACAAAATTGTCCTTCTTTTTTTTTTTTTTGTTCTTCCACTCCTACGGCGGCGGTCCGACGACGGCGTTGAGTCGGCGGTCCGGCGACGGCGATGGCGGTCCGACGAAGGTCCGGCGACGTCTGTGCGGTGAAGGTCCGACGGCGGTCCGGCGTAGGTCTGATGGTGCGGTGGTGGTCCGACGGCGGTCCGACGAGGGCGGGGGCGGCGGTCCCGCAGCCGAGGTGGTTCAATAGCGGTGAAGGAAGAAGAGTAAAATTGGAAAGAGAGTAGGGATAGATGAGGGATTAATAATCCTACGGAATAAGGAGGTATTATTTAATCACACGTAATACAACCTAATTATTTATAGGAGAGGTTGAGCTGGTTAAATAAAAATCATACCAAACTCATGATAAAAAGTGATAAAATAATCTATCTTACTTAATCTGATCAACCAAACTCAGCCTAATATTATTGTTTGTCGGAGGATGATGGCATATTTTAGTCCGGTCGATCTGGACTGCTGTTCTTGTCTCAATGACAAAATGAGAGGATAATATTGTTTTTAAAAATAAAAAAAGGCCGCTGGTCCAACCAAATGAAATTGGTAACTACGCCTCTCCTTCCATGAAAATCGCCCACAGCTTCATCTTCTTCAACACACTTTCTCCGCCGCGTGTCGTTGCCAATATCTCTGCCGTTTCCCAGTCTCCGCCACTCAAACTTGCGGAGTCCCTTCAAGCCGAGACCCTCAAAATCCTCGAATGGCCTTTCGTTTGCAAGCAGCTCTCCGCATTCACGTCCACTCCCATGGGCCTCGATGCGGCCAATGCCGCCAATATCCCGTTAGGACAAAACCCATTCGAGAGCAAGCATCTTCTGGCCCAGACCTCTGCGGCGGTGGCACTCTCCCGGTCCTTGGATTTTTCTGGAGTGGAAGATGTTTCGGCAGTCGTCGATGCATCAGTTGCAGGTGAACTGCTCTCTATCGGAGAGCTTTGTTCTGTAGCTAGGACATTAAGATCAGCAAGGTCGTTGCTCGAACAGTTGGAGGAGATTTCGTTCAGATATGATTCGCCTAACAGGTATGTAAATAGTTGTAATCGTTCATCTAGGCTTCTGCATTTAGAGTTTTTTTCTAATTTCCATGGATTTAAATATATTTTTGTCCCACAAAATCATAAAATTTAAATTCATCAATTTCATGATTAAGTCGGCAACATTTTTGAATTTATATCTATGTTAAGAAGAAGAAATTGCGCGGAAATTTCTTGTATTCAGACAAGGAAGAGCGTCTATAAATAGGTGGATCAATTCAACTCATTTCTCAACTCATTTGAGTTTTTCTCTCATCTCATATTATTTGAATCTTTAGTCCTATAATATTTACCAAAATTTTTTTTCTTAATACAAGAGATCGTGTTCTCTTTGAAAACACAGTGAGTAGTTGTATATCATAAAATATTATATTGAAATTCTTTTCATTTTGTCCGTGTTTTTTACACTAATAATTTTTAAAGTTTTCCCACTTAAATATCGGTCTCTAATTTTATACTTTAGTTATTAGATCCTTGGTTTAAAATTTATTAAAATTCCGAGTATGCTCTGTGGTTGCAGCCTAGACTGATATTCCATGTCACAAAAGATTTTTTTGAGAATTTTTATTAAGATGAGATTATTTTGTTCAGTTTACTAAATTGTTGTAAACATAATGGCGGACATATACGAGATAACAAAGTTCAAATGGAGCAATTTATGTTGTGGAAAATATATATACAAATAGTTTAAAAAAAAATTGATTTGCGGTTATTAGAGATAGACCGAAGAAATGATGGACAATAGAAAGTGGAATGAGATGAAATGATGAACGATAATGTTGTTATCAATTTACACTTGGTCATAGCAGAAGAAGTACTGTCAAGTATATATGAGATAAAAGCAACCAAAGTTATCTTGGATACTCTGACAAAAATGTACAAGGTCAAGCTACTACACAACAAGATTTTCCTAAAAAGAAGACTTTATATTCTTCGAATGGCGGAATCTTCATCAATGACCTACTATATCAACACTCTAAATATTTTATTTGCCCAACTCATCTCTATAGGGAATAAAATAAAGGAAACAGAACGTGAATACCTTCTACTTCAAAGTTTGTCAGATTCATATGATCAGCTTATCATCAATTTAACCAACAACATCCTTACGAGCTTTCTAAAATTCAATGATGTATTAACTGCGGTTTTTGGAAAAGAAAGCCGACGCAAGAATAAGGAATATAAGTTGATAACTTTGAAGCAGACATAGGCTTTACCGATGATAAAAGAAGATTTACAGACCGTGACTCCAGTGAGAACCAAAGGTAAGATAGATCAAAGTCAAGAAGTAATAAGAAAAATATTTACTGCTTTAAATATGGCGGTAAACTACATTTCGAGAAAGATTGTACGAGTATTGAGAAAGGTTCTCCATATGGCCAGTACTTCAAGTAGTGGTGAAATATTATTCAGCGAAGCGGCGATCATTGTAGAAGGCAGACACAAATTTTGTGACACGTGGATTATGGATTCAGGAGCGACGTGGCACGTGACGTCTCGGAGAGAATGGTTCGATTAGTATGAACCAGTCTGAAGATGATCTGTATTCATGGGAAATGATCATGCTTTGGAAATCGATGGGATCGGTATTATCAAAATAAAAATGTTTGATAGCATCATTCGCACCATACATGAGGTACGACATATGAAAGGGCAGACGAAGAATCTTTAGTCATTGGGGCAATTGTATGATATCGGGTGCAAAAACTGTATCAAGAACAAGATCATGGAAATTGTGAAAGACGCGCTTGTGGTTATGAAGACGGAAAAGATTGCTGCAAATTTGTTTATACTTTTGGGAGAAACACACAAAGAGACGGAACTAGCCGTTGCATCGATTGGTTTAGGAGAAGAATTAACAAGTGTTATGGCATAGAAAGCTCGGACATAGATTGGTGGTCAAAGGGTATGTTCGTGGAGATCTTAAAAAAGAAATCTATATGCTCTAGCCAGAAAGTTTTGTAGAAAAAGACAAAGAGAACTTGGTTTGCAAGTCGAACAAATTTATGTACAGTATCATACAGACACCCAGGTGTTGGTAAAAGAGATTTGATTCTTATATCATGAGTCTTGGATACAACAGACTTATTACAAAATCTTGTACATATTTCAAGAGGTCTGGTAATGATTATATCGTTTTGTTGTTGTATGTTGATGACATGGTAGTAGACCCGACAAATATCAAGTCTAAGAATTGAATGCACAATTGACTAGATAATTTGGTACGAAGGACTTGAGACCAACAAATAAGATTCTAGGGATGCAAGTTCACTGAGACAGAAGTAACAGAAAGATTTGGTTTTACCGCAACAATTATTTGAAGAAAGTTTTGCGACACTTCAACATACAACATAGTAAGCCGATTTCGACCCGTCTTCCTGTTAACTTCAAGTTATCATCCGAGATGTTTCCTAGCAGTGAAGCAGATAGGATAAAGATGTCTCGAGTTCAATATGCATCAGCAATGGGAAGTTTGATGTTCGTCATAATCTATACAAGACCGAACATTGCTCAAGCAGTGGGAGCAATTAGTCGGTATATGTCGAATCCTGGACGAGAGCATTGAAATACTGTTAAGAAGATCCTTAGATACATTAAGATACCTCAAATGTTCCATTATGTTATGGAAGATCGGATTTTACACTCAGGGTTATGTCGATTCAGATTATGCAGGTGATCCTGATAAGAGAAAATCTACTACTGGGTTTATGTTTACACTTGCAGAGGGAGCAGTAAGCTGGGTTTCAAAACTGCAAATAGTTAAGGCATTATCTGCAATGGAGGCATAATTTATGGTAGCTACTCAAGCTTGCAAGAAGACAATATAGATTAAAAGGTTAGTGGAGGAGATCAGGCACAAAACAAAATAAGGTTATTTTGTTTTGTGACAATCAGAGCATCCTGCACATCGCAAAGAATCCAGCCTTTCATTCTAGGACTAAACACATTGGAGTTCAATTTCACTTTGTTCGAAAAGTAGTAGAAGAAAGAAGTTTGAATATAAAGAAGATCTATACAAATGATAACATAACTGTTATTTCTGACCAAGCCAGTGAACACTGATAAGTTTGAGTGGTGTAAATCTTCAAGTGGCCTAGCGGAAATATAAACATCAGGGAATGATAAGATTGAAAAAATATAAGGAGATGTGTTTGACACTCAATAAAGTCTCCAAGAGAGAAATGTCGGCAAATCATGTGAGAGAATTGCACAAAGTTAAAATGTAGGGCTACACATTTATTATATTAGGCATCATATTTGAATTTATATCCATGTTAAGACGTTGGAATTGTGTGGAAGTTTCTTGCGTTCAGACGAGGAAGAGCGCCTATAAATAGGTGCAGCAATTCACTTCATTTCTTATTCATTCGAGTTTTTCTCTGATCTCATAGTGTTTGAATGCTTAGTTTATAATATTTGTGAGGTGTTTGTTATCTTGTATTAAGAGAATGCATGTTTTTTTTTTGGAAACACAGTGAGTGATTGTAAACCATAAAATATTATAGTGAAATTATTTTTATTTTGTCCGTTGTTTTTATCCTAATAATTTTTAGGGGTTTTCCGCGTAAATCTCGATGTCCAATTTTATATTTTAATTTCATAATAGTGGATTCTCTGGAAAATTGAATAAGTTTTGGGAAACAAATACTCTCGTTTTATTTGATTGATGCACATGATGTAGCATAAATGATCCTCTTTGCTAGCAGTAAGTTGTTTCACTGAGTATGTGTATCTTTTGTGTTGGAGCAGGTTATCTCCATTGTTTGAAATTCTTCAGAATTGTGATTTTCTTATAGAACTGGAGCAGAAGATAGGATTTTGTATAAATTGTGACTTTTCGGTAATCCTTGATCAAGCCAGTGAAGAATTAGAATTCATTAGGTCTGAAAGGAAAAGGAACATGGAGAATCTGGGATTGATGATGAGGCGTGTCGCGACTCAAATATTTCAGTCTGGTGGAAATGATAGACCGCTGGTGACTACTCGTAGGTCACGAATGTGTGTTGCTATCAAAACCCAACATAGACAGTTGCTGCCTAAAGGGGTTGTTTTAGACACTAGCAGTTCTGGAGCAACTTACTTTATGGAACCCAGGGAAGCGGTTGAATTGAATAATCTTGAGGTGAGGCTATCAAATTCTGAGAAGATGGAGGAGCAAGCCATATTGAGTTTGCTTAGCGCTGAAATTGCTCATTCAAGTACAGAGATAAATTTTTTATTAGATAGAGTATTGGAATTAGATCTTGTTTTTGCTAGAGCTTCTCATGCTCGATGGATGAATGGGGTCTGTCCAAATTTCAGCTCAAACAGTTGTGAAGATTCCAAGCATTACTCATTATCAGTAGATTTGGAAGGTATACAACATCCTTTGCTGCTTGAATCGTCATTGAGAAAATCTTTCCCCTCTTCAGGACAGGACACTTTCGCAGAAAACTCTGACATGGTTTCTGGTGCATCTAGTTTTCCAGTGCCTATTAATATACAAATAAAACCTGGAAAAAAGGTGGTAGTAATCTCGGGACCTAATACCGGAGGTAAAACAGCTTCTATGAAAACTCTGGGATTGGCTTCGATAATGTCGAAAGCTGGAATGTACCTTCCCGCTCAAAACAATCCTTTGCTACCTTGGTTTGATCTTGTTCTGGCAGATATTGGTGATCGTCAGGTATTGTTCTCACTTCTCACTCATCCCCACATTTTGCTTGTTAATTAAGATGCTCCATTGATGCCTTTTATCTAGTTGCACTTTTAAATGATTAGTAGATTGGTAAAAGAGAAAAGTAACCAACATAAAATTTACATGGTTCAGCCACAAAGCTCAATATACTCTCGTTAATGTTTCCCGATTCATAATCATCACAACTATGTAAAGGTGAAAAAAGATACGAATAAATTTAGAGGAAATATTTCCTAACAAGAAAATCACAATCATAAATGATGATGTATATAATAATATTAAATCTGATTTTAGAATATACTATTTCATTTCTAACATTTATAATGGTATAACATCTCTTACTGATTTAAAACTTTCATCTCGATTAAAGTCTCTAGAACAAAGCCTTTCGACCTTCAGTGGCCACATATCACGGATTTGTAAAATTTTGGAAGTGGCTTCTGAAAAAACTCTAGTCCTTCTCGATGAAATTGGAAGTGGAACTGATCCTTCTGAGGGTGTGGCTCTCTCAGCCAGCATACTGCAATATCTCAAGGATCGAGTTAATTTAGCTGTCGTGACAACCCACTATGCAGATTTAACTTGTTTAAAAGAGAAGGATGCTTGTTTTGAGAATGCAGCGATGGAATTTTCTTTGGAATCTCTGCAGCCTACCTATCGCATTTTGTGGGGAAGCATGGGTGAATCAAAAGCCTTGAGTATTGCAAAAACAATAGGCTTTGATGAGAAAATCATTTCGGGGGCACAATCGTGGATAAAGAAGTTAAGACCTGAAAAGATGCAGAAACGAAATAGTTTGCTTTTTCAGTCATTGAAAGAAGAAAGGAATACACTAGAAACACAGGCTAAAAATGCTCTGTCTCTTCATTCAGACACCATGAAACTTTACAATGAGGTATGGCTCTAATATTGGTCGGAGAGTAATATTTCTAGATGAATTCCACTTTTACATATGCTTCAGTTATGAGTTCAAATGTGCTTATGTTTATCATATTTCCATTATGTTACAACCACAATATGTTCACATCTCTTGATCCGTGTCTTTTCCTTTCTCCCCTATATGAAGATTCTTGAAGAGGCAGGTGATCTTGACCACCGTGAAGCAGCTCTCAAAGCCAAGGAAACTCAACAGATTCAAAAGGAACTGAAAATCGTGAAGACAGAGATTGATAGTGTGGTACAACAATTTGAAAACGAATTGACAACTACTACTCCTGATCAATTCAATTCACTTTTGAAGAAATCAGAATCTGCCATAGCATCCATTGTTCAAGATTATCAGATTTCTGAAAACTTTCCTGCTGATAGAACAAGTTTCCATTTCCCAGAAATTGGAGAGCAAGTCCGTGTAAAGGGTTTAGGAATCAAGTTGGCTACTGTTGTTGAAGCACCGGCTAATGATGACACAGTTCTTGTGCAATATGGAAAAATCAGAGCCCGTGTAAACTTGGGCAGTATAACTGCTCTAAAAGATGTTGACGGGGCACTGGCTTCAGCTCCACGCTCAAAAAGACAGGTTTGGATAAAAAGTGTAATATACCTTCTCTACATAATATCAATTTCTTGTGTGTATCATCATCCGACATGATGTATTGAGCCAAAAGATTATATAATAATCGAATATTTTAATAAAATGATTAAAAGCTGAAAATGATTACGTTCAAAAGTATGAAAATGAGATGAAATAAATTTTTTGAAAGATTGTGATGTAATTTAGTTTTTAGTTTGGGTGAATGAAAAAATTAAAAAACATAACCAAACATTGCATTTTAAAAAATTTAAGAGGGAGGAGGCCACGCATTAGCTAGCCCTACTCTAGCTCATTTTGTGCAGCGGATGGTTTTAACTTTAGTATCTTGTAATTTATATCACAGGGTCAGCAGAAAAGACGATTACGGAGTCTGAGTCTTCTTTCGGAAAACAGAAAAGATGGGGAAATTTCATATAGCCCTGTCGTGCAGATATCGAAGAATACCTTGGACTTACGTGGCATGCGAGCTGCGGAAGCTAAGCTCAATGTCAACATGGCCATCAACGCAAGCAGTGTTAATTCAGTTCTCTTCATCATACATGGAATGGGCACAGGAGTTCTGAAGGAGCTTGTGCTTGAATTACTACGAAACCACCCCCGGGTTGCCAAATTTGAACAGGAAAGTCCCATGAATTATGGGTGTACGGTTGCATACATCAAGTAAATATTCTTTCGTTGGGCCTCAATACTGCCTCATTTCTTGTCTTCAGGAAATTTACACGGTATGCCATATTTTTTTATTGTCATGATATGTGGGTGGACCTGTTTATTGTGAAACATGCAGGACCAACTGCGAAGCAGTTCGTATTCATTGGATATGTGTCAAGTCTAATTTGCATGTACTCATAGTTGAAATATAAAATCAACTAGCAAGTTGTAGAAGATTTTATTGAGAAAAAAGATCTCGATGTCTTATTGATAAACTTCAGAATTAAGCATTGTTAAGCTTTAAGATTACATTACACCATTCATCTTCAGGTTCGAAATTTACAGTGGGATCGGGCTAATCAATCCCAACTGAATTTAAGTTGCGTTTAGGCTGATTCAGGGGCCATTGCAGCGGCTTCATCATGCATGTTATTAATCTTGGAAGCACCAGTAGCTTGCATGGGATATGAAAATTGCATTGTCCATCCATGACAATCACCATGATTACCACAGTAGATTGGTTCGCAGTGGCAAGGTGTCGGCGGCCACGGATTGCCAGTTACTAAAGGTGGACTTTGGTAATCAGGAACAGGCCAATCATATCCGCCATGGCCACCCCCATTCAGGTGAACGGCATCCACACGGGTGTGGAGTTTGGGGTCGTTAATGGTGGTTCCGGTATGGGGAGGGGGAGAGATAGAGGATGAAGTTGCTACCATGAGCGAAGAGCAAATGGTCAAGCTTGCTAGTAGAATTAGAAGATCAACAACACAAGGCCATTTTAGTGACACCATTTTACTTGGAATTACAGAGATTGAATCAATTTGATGTGGGAATTGTGGCATGATGGAGAGGGACTTTATATTCCCACGGTAGCATGAATTACGTAGACGTTATTGTTTTTGAGAAAACCTCAGACATTTTGAGCTTGCATATTGTTCTTAAATCAAGGAAACATGAAGTTGGCGTGATCAGCAAAAGAAATTTAGAATCATTTACTTTCTAGTTTCTAGCATATTTGATTCAACTGATATACTTTATATCGGTCGAAACTCGGTCTCATAAAATGTATCTCAATATTTGAAACCATGGATTTCAGTTGCTTGACTAAATCTAATCAAATTCACCATATTTCATTTTGTTGGTAAAAGATTTCCAATATACACAGAACACTGATGTAATTTAAAATCAATTCTTCGAATTTTTTTCTCAAGTTAAATAATTTCTTTCAAATAAAATCTATGTCTAAATATATGTATAAAATTTTGATTTTTTTGTACAGAGCAATAACATATTCTTGTTGCACATTAGGTTCATATGTATGTATGTATGTATGTATGTATGCATGCATGCATGTATGTATGATGTGTGAATAATTAAACACAATGGAGCACAAAAAGACAAAGCTCGATCGAAGGCGAGGGGAGATCACACTTCTTCCGCATTTTGGAACTATGCCGGAAAACTGGCAATGGGCTGAACAGAAAGCCCATTATCTACGAAGGCCCAATTTTACTAGTTCAATTGGAGACTCTTTTTGGGCTATTTAGTTTATTTTAAGGGCCACGATGAATCTCAATGAGCCCAATTAGGATTCATTTTAACGCCTTGCAATCTGTAAAAGCGACTAGATCCAACGGCAACTGCACTGAATTGCCTCTTTCGAGTGCGCTTGGCGTTTGAGTGAAGCAGATAGGGTATATCTTCTCGAAAACAATGGCGGCCGGCAGCGGAGGAGCGGTGAAAGAGGTCAAATCGAAGGCTGAACTTGACAGCGCCATCGGCGGTGGAAGTCCGGTGATTCTACACTTTTGGGCTTCGTGGTGTGATGCCTCCAAGCACATGGATCAAGTCTTCTCTCATCTCTCGACGGATTTCCCTCTCGCTCACTTTCTCAGGGTATGCGATACATTGATGTTTTATATCGATATAGTTTTTTTTCCTGATCATTAACCGTGAATATATTTGAAATCAAGTCCCACCCTATGTTTTTTTTCTGTATATTTATGTTTAAAATAAAGTATTTTCAGGAAGTTGTTAGCTAATGACGTTCTTTGGTTGTGTTGTTGAGACGTGTGAAATCGATTTTATTTGATTTACAATAGTTCAAGTTCAAGTTGAAGAATTAAAAAAAAAAAAAAAGAATTATGCAGTCATGGTAAACGCACTTTTTGACGTGTTATCGAGACAAGTTTTCGTCCAAATTCCAAAGAAAATAGATTCGATTGGACTAAATTAGGTGAAAATTCTGGAGTTGCTGGGGGTTGAAAGAAAAGACAAAAAATTATGGGTACCTATGTCTTTTGTTTCTACAGAACTACATTTTTTCTTACTTTAAGCTATATCTGAAGGATGAGAGTTAATTAACGGAGTCCTGTAGTTTTGAAAAGTAACCAAGAAAGTCGATATAAGTTGTTTATAATATCTTTTGCCTTACCTGCTGATGCAAAAGCCTCCATGTTGTCCATCATAGCATTGCTCAGACTTTCCCATTACCTATATTGTTTACTTGTTCGTAGTTTTTTGCGTCTAATGTGTAGTGAACTCTTAAACTTTTGTATATTGTAAATTTGTTTTGGGAAAACATGCATGAAATCATTCATTGGATTACTCATACAGTCATACATTGCCTTTGTAGATTGCGATGGCAAGTTGTTGGCAGATATTCTGGTGTTGGAGGAGGAGATATTGCAAATTGTAGATGGGGTACTGAATGTTAGGCCAAGAGGGGAAGGGGTGGGGAGGGGGGGAGAGGTATATTCATTGTTGTCTTCTTTCCTTATATACTACACAAGTTTATTGTTTAATGGTGGGCCGCCATCCAAACCAAGAAAAGTGGTGGTGATTCAGTGTCAATACTGTGTGAAAATACACATGCTCTCGAATAAAAAGGATCACTCCAGTGAAATCTTCATAAAATACTTAATCAGTACATTATAATTTTTGATACACTTGTTTCGCTACTATTGGTTTGTATATATCTTACATATGTTGGATTTGTTAGATATCTTCAACTTTTTATATGTAATTTGAGTTGGTTTAACTTAAAGTAACATTTCCTCGCTGCTTTTGAGTGTTAAATTCGAAAATGAAGCTACAATTTTGATTTCTTTCTTTTCGTTTGTCATGTTTTCCGTCAATTATTTTGTCTTTTTAAGCATGTTTCTATCTTTGTCAAGTTTATATTTTTTCTTGAACTGGCTAGTGTGCCCATTGCTGGCATAATTTTTTTGTGGTGGTACAGGTTGAGGCTGAAGAACAACCTGAAATTTCTGCGGTGTATTCTGTTTCTGCTGTCCCGTATTTTGTGTTCTTTAAGGTAAAAGAATAGGGATGTCTTTATTTATCCTTTCCGTGTACTAGCCAGTTGCCATAGACATGTTTAGATGTTATCACTTATTACTGAATCAGAGCAACTATTTTGAGAAGTTCTTGTGAACTCCATGTAATATTCTGGAAAATGTGCTCATTCCTTCAGTTATTACCTTCTCCATTAGTTTACTGCTGCAAACTTTTCAATTCTGGACGGCCATTGCATTTTCTATAATCCATGAGCCTTTATCCATTATATTCAACCATTCAACCACTCCTGCTAATGTGCATTATCTAGTTTAAATTTAATGCCTTTTTAAACGATCAATATACTTTTTTTTGTCATATTAGGGTGGCAAAGCAGTTGATACATTAGAAGGTGCCAACCCGTCGAGTTTGGCCAACAAGGTTGCAAAAGTTGCAGGCTCAATCATTCCCGGAGAACCTGCAGCTCCTGCTAGCCTTGGCATGGCTGCTGGGCCTGCTATTCTTGAATCAGTCAAGGCTTTGGCTAAAGAAACCCATGCTTCTGAAAACGGTAGCCAATCGCATTCTGGTACAAGTGATGGGCTCAAGAAGAGGCTTCAGGAGCTTGTTAATTCTCACCAAGTCATGCTTTTCATGAAAGGAAACCCTGAGGCCCCTCAGTGTGGTTTTAGTCAAAAAGTGGTTGATATTTTGAAAAAGGAGAAGGTCAAATTTGGAAGCTTTGATATTTTAACCGATATTGAAGTTCGCGAGGGACTGAAGAAATTTGCAAACTGGCCAACATTTCCTCAGCTTTATTGCAAGGGGGAACTACTTGGGGGATGTGATATTGCCATCGCCATGCACGAAAGCGGTGAACTCAGAGATGTTTTTAGAGATCACGGAATTCAGATATTGGACAACAAGGTACTCACTGGACCTGATGTAGGAAAAGGCGGCACCATGGACTCTTCAGGTTTGAATGCAGCTACAACTTCCCGTTTGCAGACACTTGTTAATGCGGGTCCAGTCATGTTGTTTATGAAGGGAAAACCCGATGAACCACAATGTGGTTTTAGCCGTAAAGTAGTAGATATCCTCAGGCAGGAGAAAGTGGAGTTTGAGAGTTTCGACATTCTTTCGGATGATGTAGTTCGTCAAGGGCTCAAAATATACTCCAATTGGTCCAGTTATCCTCAACTTTACATAAAGGGTGAACTTATAGGTGGATCAGACATATTGTTGGAGATGCAACAGAGCGGAGAGCTTAAGAAGCTTCTAGCCGAAAAAGGGGTACCATTTGGAGAGAAGCTCGAAGATCGTCTGAAACAGCTTATAAATTCTTCACCTGTCATGCTCTTTATGAAAGGCACCCCAGATGTTCCAAGATGCGGCTTCAGCTCCAAGGTCGTGAATACACTCAAGGAAGAGGGAGTGGATTTTGGATCGTTTGATATTCTTAGTGATGATGAAGTGAGGCGAGGATTGAAGTCATTTTCAAACTGGCCAACATTTCCACAGTTGTACTATAAAGGAGAGTTGATAGGAGGGTGTGATATTGTGATGGAGATGCGTAAAAAAGGTGAACTGAAGGATACCTTGTCCGACTAAACGGTACGAGTCATAGACGTTCGTATTCATGAAAGTTACATATTGTTCCTACCTTTGTGTCTTTTGTGATTTTTCTATGAGGTTGAAGCTGTGTAGTAGACATGTTTATCAGATGTAGTTTGACAATTTCTACCATTTCCTTTTTATAATAATAATAATAATAATAATGGTGTAATTAAGAGTATTCTGCTGTTGGTGTTATAAACATGATCAAAGGATCAGTTATATACTTTGATTTTAAAAAAATTAATTGAGTAATAATTTTATTACCAACTGTATTTCTGGTCGTTAGTCTTGTTATGTTCGAAATCAGATTTTTGTTGGACCCTTAAAATTGTAATTTAAGATGGAGTAGGTCTCTTGTGAGATGGTTTTACGAATTTTTATCTGTGAGACAGGTCAATCTTACTGATATTCATCATAAAAGTAATACTCTTAGCATAAAAAGTAATTTTTTTAATGAATGATCTAAATAAAAGATTTATCTCACAAAATACAATTCGTGAGACTGTCTCACACAAGTTTTTGCTTTTAAGATGACCCTTGAATCCCACGCAACTTATATAATTTTATTTAATAAAACACAAATCTTATTTTAGTAAGTTGAATTAAATACCTTTAATTTTTATTTTATTTTTTTATTTTTTTGAGTTGAATACCTTCACTTAATATTACAGCATATTTTGAACTTAACTTCAACCAACAGTACCCATTTTTCCCTAATGTCTCCCTTTTCTTTTCTGTAGTTTTTCATTTTTTTCTAAATATCTTTTTGTTTCCGAAATTTTATATGAATATTTATTGACTTGATGGTTAGTTTTATAAAAAGCATATAATTATTGAATAAAGTAGGCCCAAATTCATGGACCAGAGCAAGCCCAAAATGTAAAGAATTCAAAAACCCGATCCAAATAGTAGTGCACATTTGGATTCTTTGCAGTTTCACTTCCTAAACCCCTCGTCTCCATCGATGCGGTTCTTTACTATTTCTACTTCCCCGAATTCGAGCGCGGCTTCTTTGATCCATAGAATCCAAAGGCAGCTCTTTAGTTCAAAAATTGGATCGAACTCGAAATCTCTTTACCGGAAAATATCACAGCTCGGCGACCCGAATGTGTCGGTGACACCGGTGCTCGACGGTTGGGTGAATGGAGGGAACTATGTGGACAAACAGGAGCTTCAAAGAATCGTTGAGGAGTTGCGGTTTTACAAGAGATTCAAACACGCTCTTGAGGTTTGTCTATTTCTCAACTTTTCTCGCTCTTATTAAGAAATTGAACGAGTTATCATGTCTTTAAAATGCATGTTTTTTACCCGAAATATATGCACATTCGGGGCTTCAAAGGTTTTCTGCACTAAGGCAATCACAGTAACACAAATGCAAACCATAAATAGGAAGAGGAAGAATTAAAACAAATTCGTCATAAAGTTTCCTGAAGAATTACGCGAGGCGACAATTAAGACGCCTAATCTGAATCAACAAAACAAGAAAGGTGTTCATTTTTTGCTTTTGCCATGTTGGTTGAGTTCGTTTTCTGATTTTCAGGTGTCTCTCTGGATGACTAATGAAAGACGCTTTCCCATGTCTTTTTATGATGCTGCTGTACGACTGAAACTGATATTCAAAGTTTTTGGCCTAGAAAGAGCTGAAGATTACTTCAATAAGATCCCAGAAAATAAGAAAAGTTTTTCTGTATATCTTGCCCTCCTGAACTGCTATATGTTGGTTAAATCCGTGGATAAAGCAGAGTCAATTATGCAGAAAGCTAGAGATTTAGGTTATGCTAGTAAACCGATATGGTACAACCTTATGATGAACTTACATTATCGAGTAGGAGACATGAAAAAAATCCATGATCTGCTCACTGAAATGGAAGTAAAAGGCATTCCCCATGATCAGTTCACTCAATCTATCTGCTTAAGTGTCTGTGCTTGGGCTTCTGACTCTATTGGAATGGATAAAATTGTAGCCACTATGGAATCTGATAAACTGGCCATCCCCCATTGGAAGACATATGTTACTGCAATACAGGGTTACTTGAGAATGGGCTTAAATGACAGAGCTTTGCCAATGCTGACTAAATTGGAGGGACAATTAAAATCCCCTAGAGATAAGACATTTGTTTTTACCATCCTCCTCGACCTATATGCTGATATTGGAAACAAGGATGAGCTTCACCGACTTTGGAATGAATTCAAGCTGACCAACAAGATTGGCAATAAGGTTTACCTCAGCATGATCCGTGCATTGGTGAAGTTTAATGATGTCGAAGGTGCTGAGAGGATTTTTAAGGAGTGGGAATTAAGTGGATTGGAAATTGATTTCCGAGTCCCCAACATCTTGATTGATTCTTATTGTACAGATGGTCTTTTGAAGAAGGCTGAAGACCTTATTGCCAAAGGAATATCAGAAGGGGGTAGTCCTTTGATGACGACATGGATCCTTTTGGCAGGTGGATATCTTAGAAAGAATCAAGTGCCTAAATCCGTGGAAGCATTGAAAAAAGCAGTCTCAGTATGCACTCCAAAATTTAAAAATCAGTTGACAACTTGCTTGGATTTTTTGGAGACCCGGGCGTACGTGGAAAAGGAAGAAGAATTCACGAAGTTGATAAAAATGGAGGGGATTTCTTTGACGGCCATTTTCGATAAGTTGTCTAATTTTATCAATAATGGCCAATTACGGTCTGTTCCGCCATGTTAGATGCTTGCATTCATTGGAAGGGAGATTTTCATGTATTTGTTTTCAGTCGAATCAAGCAATACTCGGGTTTCGATTAAGAAAGTGGTATTTTCTTCAGAGAGAGATGTCAGAGAAAATGGGAAACTACCAAATAAATCGCATAGTTTGAAGAGTAAATGATGATCCCCCATTAAATTGACAGAAAGTACCCCAATTTTTCAAGTATAACACAAAAAATAATCATGGAAAAATCCTATCTTGGTATTATCATGTACGTTCTTAAGAGTAACAATTTAATTTAAATTTGATAAATAACAAATCTCAGTTCTCGATGCCTACTACGTAACACTATGATTTACACAAAATTTGCATTTGAAATATATAGCGTTTGATAATAATATAAACAAGGTGCCACTAAGCTCAGAGCAAGCTGGGTCAATGTATCCAGTTACAAGCATGCAAAAAATAACACGTTCCCATAACTGTACAAGTTTCAAAGATACGCTAAAAAAACTAAAAATTTCATGGTATATCATAGCACTTGCAACAAATCAAATTGTTGCCAAAAATTTATTACGTCCGCCAACATCTCTTGGGAAGAAAACATTTGCCACCATATCTCTGCTGCAAGTAAATGAGAAAGGCAAACAACAGACCTCCAACAGATATGATAATATCCCAAGTTGTGGAATAATAGTTCAATCTTGGGTTTGCATAGATATAATTCAAAGAAAAAGTAGAACTATGAGACCTGTAAAGATCATATGCATGTGGTATTAACCGAACAATTGTGATTCCCGCGTAAAAGGAAGGGGTGAGTGCCTTCTCTTTTGCATCGCTGAAAAGATTGAAGAGAATTTGTGGGAGCAAAAACCCGTCCAAGATCAGACCACCATATGATTTAATGTCACCCCATAAAGGTTCTTGTTTATATCCAAGTTGATGGGTCCTGAGTGATGGTCTCAGATTAGACTGTTTCAACGTGTGGACAAACCCAGCAATCGACCCAGCACACATATATATAGGTAAAGATGCATATAAAACTTTCTGGTCAGACATCAAGAGGTTTATCTGGCTTTCATTTCCAAATCTTGCAGACCAGGTCAACTGGAGTAGACGAAATTCCAATAAAAAAGCTATCATGGTTATTATCCGCACTAATACCTCACTCATTTCGAGCCATCCATCACTATGAAAGTAAGAATCCATACCATTGCGCCTAACCAAGAAAGCTTCAAAATTCAATAGTAGTGGAACCATATGTGCTAGAGTGAGCATAGCGAGCATTATGGTAGAAATAAAGGGTAGCACATCTGGGTGCCTATTAACATGCAATAGTTGCAGACAGACAAAGAAACATGATAGCGTGTTCGAAACCAGAAGCATGGTGATTTCCAGATCCATTCTCCACAGTGATTCTACAGCTTGACCAGAGTAAATGGAGCGAGAAAAAAACTCAAAAGGTTCAAAATAAAGATAATCAGACCTTTCCCGAATGCTTTAATAGTTCCCTTTGCCAATAGCTCCATTTTTTGAATGGAGAGGCGGATATTGAATATTGAGCAGAATTTCACAGTCCAATGATGAGTAATGAGGCGGTTTCACATTAGATGACTCAATAACATGCATACAACCAACCATGCAAACATGCCCACTTTTACTGTCATATAACCCCTCAGCAGAAATTTCAAATGACTTAATCAGAAAATATTCACTGCTGAGCTTAAAATTGTAAGGAGATGAAAGGGTCAGCACATAGCTGACATTGAGCGCACCAGTATAATTTTGTTTCATCTGCCTTGGAGACTTCACTTCCAAATCAAATACAGATGCTTGATAACGCCTATCTTCCACGTAAAGAGGGGATGAGTAACCCCATAAATCTTTCACATTCCTATTGCCACCAACCATATCAAACCTCAGGTCAGATGATAATCCAGCAGGGAACTCAGCTCCTATACCATTATGCATTGTCTTATTAGCACAAGATCTCTTCGCATTCTCAATTTCTGTATATTCATATCTCAAATGCACAGCCATAGGATTTGTATTCCTTTTGCTAGCTAGTGCCACTCTGCCAAAGTACCCTGACTCGTTCAAACTTCTACTACTCCACAGTATCCCCACTGCAGAGCTTCTCTCTTTCAATGTCCACCTAGCTGGAAATCTAAAACTCAGCCTTATCAAACACTCACCAACAAAATCCTCGTACCAATCACGAAAAATGCGACATCCAACCATGTTGAGTCTTTTTTTCTTAGCATCCCATTTTCCTTCACTGATCAAACTCATATTCGGTTCAAACGGCAATTGATGGCCATTATGCCCGAAATCCCCAAAATCCAGCAAGAATCTTACTCTCCCATCGTCTGAACACTCAATTTCGTTGAAGCTCAACGTACTTGGTGTATAATTATTATTTCCTCCCCCGAGAAACTTACAATTCACGCTTTCACAATCATTCTCATATTTCAGTTCAACTGAACCAGATCTTCTAATAAATAAGCATAACCGTTGGCCCAAATCCTCAACTCCTAAAGAAACATCAGTAGTATCATCTAATGAATCAAATCCCTTGTTTGCAATTTCTTTATCAATCAACTCATACCTATATTTCCTCAAATTCACACCCAAAATAGTTAACAACCGATGATTAATGCCATCAGCATTTACATTGAATATTTCGAACGTGCCATTAACAAAGCTATTGAAAATACTCGAAGAATTCAAGTAATCAAGCTTTAAAACAACATGATCTGTCCTCGACTGTTCAGAACCTGAGCCAATCATACAGAGTTTCCCAGTGCTCCAATCCCAAAACCCATTTAAGGTGAAAGTGGCAGAATTCCAGGTATCTCCTAATGACACCGGAATCCGAGGCGGTCGATAATGAATCAGCCGCAACCCACGACGAGTGCGATTACCACGAAGATGGTCCTGACCTCGAACACCGCTCAGACTCAAGACCGCTTCGATTTTGAAAACGGCATTGTTTTGGGTCCTGTAGGCCCGGCGGGCCGAAAAGAAGAGAGACGTGGGAATTTCAAGATCGCCCTTCGTGTCGTTCCCCCTGTAATCAACGTAAGCGTGGCGCAGAGCAAGAGTTCTCGGGTAGAGTGAAGGATTCGGGTCGGGCAGTAAAGTTGACTCCGTAACAGTGCCTTTGCAATATTGGGAGTACGAAATTCCAACAGGCGGCGGCACAGCGGCGGTGATGGAGAATGAAACGAGTAAAAGGATGGGAAAAATGAACGGAAACTTGCACCTCGTAGACATCGTGAGGTTTTGTCAGAGGAATGAATCTCTGTCGTCTCACCGCTTATTGGCTACTCACAACAACGATTCTACGTCATTTGAAGTCGCATTACCAACGCAACGTTTTTTTAAATCCATTTTAAATTTAAATTATATATAAAATAAGTTTCAGTCACATTACCACCTGCGGGGATAGCTCAGTTGGGAGAGCGTCAGACTGAAGATCTGAAGGTCGCGTGTTCGATCCACGCTCACCGCATTTTCTCATTATTTTTCGTCTATTGGACTTTTATTTTAGCAGAATACCCATTAGTAATTTTTTCCGCCTTGGGCTATGGCTCGTAATTTGACTTGTTTAGGTAATATACATTGTTCTAATTTGTTTTTACCCAAATTATCTTTGTCTCGTTCAATAAATAAAGTAGTAAAACCAATTGTTGGGTTAAATTTAGTCACATATTCCTCGAATATTATCATCTACAACTTTTAAAAAATATATTTTACAAATAGTTTTTTTCGCCTCTTTTAGTCCAAACTAAGGACGATGATTTTCTTTGCTGGGAACATCTGAGATAGGGTGGGGTTTGAGGATATTTCAAATTTCCGAAGCAAATAAGGGACGTGTATGAGAATGTTATCCTCATCCTCATTTCCAAATTCGTCATGAATTCCCCGATAATATTATTGTTTCTAGTAATAATAATAATAATGAGTTTTTTTAATAATTAACAAAAAAAAAACTCAAATTCATAACATTCAAAGTTCGTTCATGATCTAATTCGTTACATCATGATAATTATGTGTTTTCATCTTTTTGTTTAGTAAATCATGAATTGCAAAAATTTGTATTGTTTAAGTGATATTAGTATTTGTAAATGTAATTGGATTGTTGTATCAATATTCATTAAGTGAGTTTGAAAACTTTTTTTGGTTATTGCAACCGATATTTAAAGCGATGATATAGATAATAATTTAATTCGCGTCAAGTTGAGGATGATGATAAGAAATCCAGCACACCTCGTCACCATTTCTAGATTATTTGAAGTCATGACGAGGACTAGGAAGAAG
Source organism: Primulina tabacum (assembly GCF_025594145.1). Lineage (NCBI taxonomy): Eukaryota > Viridiplantae > Streptophyta > Magnoliopsida > Lamiales > Gesneriaceae > Primulina > Primulina tabacum. The sequence goes on along the minus strand of NC_134552.1, from coordinate 13,673,846 downwards.
ATTTAATGTCAGGAAAATCGAAATGAGAATTTTAATATCAATTATATAGAACTAAATATGTGAGTCCGATGAGACTTAATCCGGGTGGGGATTGAACGAGGAATCCTGATTAGAAAAACTTTCCCATCCCCACACTCTGCCCTGCCCATCCCAATTATATCCCTAGTCCAAACATTGTTGTTTTTTTTAAAAAAAAATTAAAAATATGTAAGAGTTATTTTGTCCGACAGATACCACAAATAATAAGAATATCAGTATACGATGTAAAATAGTAAATTTGTGTTTTGTCAGAATTAGGTGTTGTTCCAGATGTTACAACATCTGGGACAACATGCAGCGGAATATTATATTTTGTAACACAAATTCACTTTAAATAAATAGATGGACTAGATTAAATTTGCACAAGTATAAATACTTGTGCGGTGCCTTATGACAAAAATTAATCACTAGAAAAATCAATCGTTTACAAAAACCTAACACTAGTGATTTTGACAAAAATCAATTTCCTCAACAAGTTGAGAAAACAAATGCTTTCTAAAACCAAATAACCAAAATAAAACTAAAACAAGAAAGCAAAAACGTGTTGCTAAAAAGTAGATCCACGAGAAGCAATCTTCGGCCAACTTCTTCTCAGATGTTGTCCGCAGATGTTCTCAACATTCACAACAACACTCTATCACACTCTTCACAGCACGTCTCTTGAATAAGAGGTTTTTCTGAATTCCTGAATGTGCACACGTGAGTGAATATTGACCGAGAGAAAAGACCACCACGAAAATCTCCCACGAAGAACTCCCACGAAAATCACCTCCACGAAAAACTATCTCCACGAAAATCTCTTCCACGAAAAATCTCTTCAACTAAAACTCTCTGAATTTTTCTTCGTCTCTCTCTCTCTCTCTCTCAATTCTTTTTAATCTACATCTCTCTTATTTATAATTCACTTCATCTCACAAGGAAATCTACAAAATAAAGAAATCAAGAGTTAAATCAATAATATCATATCTTCAAGATCTTTATCATAAATATAATATCTAGAAAATGCAAACCCAATATTCCACATAATTTTATCAAGGATGAAATTAGATTTAAGGAAGATATTATATCACAATAAAATCTTAACATAATTATCTAGAAAGGCAAAACCATAATTAAATATTATATTCAATCAAATCAACTAGGAATAGATAATATTAGGAAAATAAATTTAATATGGAAATTATATTTTCCTTCAATCTCCCCATTTTTGTCATTCTGGACAAAATCAAATCAAACTCAATTTCTCATTTGAACTCCAGTTAACTCCCCCTTAATATGAGAATTTTTCTCTCCCTTAATATGAGAATTTTTCTCCCCCTGAATAAAATCAAGTTAGTACGGGTGTTGTTCGTTGTGTTGGCAACACCTGAGACAACACCTGCAAAAATCATTAACAGTTCATTAAAAAAGAAACACATCAGGGAAGCATAACATTGAACAGAGAAGAACATTAAAAGAAATCAAGCAAAGGTATCAAATAGATGGTATCGTTTGATCCTTTCAATTCACACTCCCTTGAGTTTGAGTCACGTCTTCTCCCCTTTTTTTGTCCAGAATGGACATCTACCTCCATAGCCAGACGATAGTCAGAAACTAAGTTCTCGTAGGAGACCAGATCAGCTTTGGCCAGTACTCACTTACCAAAATTACTGAGATAATTGCGTCCAATATCATTTCAAAATAATTTTCAGAATTGGAACCCACATCGATTTTAACACCACTGAACCATCAAAAATCACAAATATTGGATTTCTAGCAAAATTTGGATTTTCATCGAATTTTCTCTGTTGAAATTACGCATACCCTTTTGACCCAACAATATTCACAATGTTATGTTTATGCATGACCTATTTATGCCTAATAACAGAACGTAACATAAATGGAAACACGAAAACAAATATGAGATATGTTAACAAATGAAGTGTTTTTCGCAAATGTTGGCAACGTCTTCTGACAACACGTCCAATTTCAAAATTTATTTCGATTTTTCTGCACACTTAGAGACTTATCAATTTTCTGATCATAGAAGTGGTAGCTCACACACTAGAATAACGGTTTTCTTTAGGACTCCTCTAGGTAGCTTTTTCCAACTTCATACGTTTTTCTTTCTGTATTAAACTCAGAAGAGGTAGCTCCCACACTAAAAGCACATTCATCATTGGACTCTTTTAGGTAGCTTTTTCCCATCTTGTCTTCTTATACAGAGTATATTTTTTTTGTTAATCTTTTCATGTCACTTTTCGTATGGGACAATGTCATGGATTACATGATCATCCTTCAATTATTTTGTGATTTAATTAGATTGTTAAACATATCCAAGTGTGTTAAGTTTAGATAGAACAAGAAATTGTAAGTGCACCAGAAGATTATGCAACATTGTGATAACACATCGTATAACAGTATGCATGCAGATGCAGTATGTCTAAGTCCTAGAAATGCACATGCACGTTAGGTGTTGTCCGAGATGTTGTAACATCTGAGACAACATCTATGTATGATTAGGCAGAACACATGCTGAGAGATTTCCGAATGTTCGGAAAACCTCTCAAAATCTAATGTTTTTGTGAATATGTCAGCCAGTTGGTTATTTGTACCAACAAATTCAATTCGAATCAATCCCTTTTCTACTAAATATCGAATAAAGTGATGTCTAATGTCAATGTGTTTTGTTCGAGAGTGTTGTACTGGAATTTTTGAAATATTGATTGCACTATAATTATCATAGTACACAACTAAAGTTTCAATTTTAAGTCCATAGTATTCAATCATTTGATTAATCCACAATAGTTTAGTGCAACAACTTCCTGCTGCCACATATTCGGATTCAGCAGTTGAAAGTGACACAAAAAAATGTCATCATGCATTTGTTTTATTTGTAAACCAAGAAAGAAACTTAATTCACCAACCATGCTCATTTCAAATGTAGATGACATGCACTCAACAAAATTATCAGCATGCTTTTGAAATGAGGAACCGAAGATTATATAATCAACATAGACTTGATAAATAAGAATCTCGCCTTTAGATTTCTGAATAAAAAGAGTTTTGTCTACCTCACCTCGTTTGAAGTCAATTTCCAATAGATATTCACTCAATCTGTGAGTATAAGGAGCTCATGCAAATAAGTCCAGTCATCTTTCGGTAATCCATTTTTCTTTCTTTCTAGTTTGGACTCCTTCATGCATATTTCCAATTATTTGAGATAATGGATGGTTTTTTTGAATTTTACTTGGAATATTCTGTCCATCATCTATTGCGTCATCATCGATATTTGTTTCGTCCTCAGCTTTAGTGACTTCAGTGTCAAGTGTTGTGCCAGGTGTTGCAACATCTGGAGCAACATCTGCATTTTCCAGTATGATTGGAATTTCCAGTAGATCTTCCACATCATCTTCAGATGTTTTCTTTTTCAAATCTGCACAGTCATCAAAAGAAACATTAATAGATTCTATAATAGTCCTAGTTCGTAAATTAAACATGCGGTAAGCTCGACTATTAGTTGCATATCCCAAAAACAAACACTTATCACTCTTTGAATCAAATTTTGAAAGTTGATCCATGTCATTCAAAACATAGCACACACAACCAAAAACATAAAAATATTTAAGGTTGGGCTTCTTTCCCATGATAATTTCATAAGAAGTCATGGTTGATCCACTTCTTAAATACACCCTATTTGAAATGTGACACACCGTGTTAAGTGCCTCTGGCCCAAAAACACTTTGCTATGTTTTTTGAAGCTAGCATTACTCTTGCCATTTCTTGCAAAGTCTTGTTCTTGCGTTCGGCAATGCCATTTGTTGTGGAGTTTTTGGTGCTGAAAATTCGTGTGAGATACATTTCCTGTTACAGAAGGATGAGAAAGAAATATTTTCAAATTCTTTACTGTGATCAGTTTTGATCCTTCTTACCTTCAGGTCATGGAAGTTGGTGATTCTTGCAATCAAATTTTTGAATACATCGAAAGTATCTGATTTCTCTCTAATAAAGCTGACCCATGAAAAACGTGAGAAATCATCAACACACACAAAAGAACATTTCTTACCTCCGAGGCTTTCCACTTCCATAGGACCCATAAGGTCCATGTGAAGTAACTCCAGACAGCGTGTTGTCCCAGATGTTGGCAACATTGGATGCGACACGCGAGTCTGTTTACCTTTTTGACAGTCTCCGCACACATATGGTACACCAAAAGAGAGATTAGGCATACATCTAATTGCATCGTACTTACTCAGGTTCTTTAAGGTCTTGAAGTTTGCATGACCGAGTTTTTGATGCCAAAGGTCAGGTTCGGTGATTTGCACATGTTTGCATGAAAGTTTTTCACCTATTTGGTAGCAATTGTCTGAGGACCTTGTACCTGTCATAATGCACATGTTAGCTTCATCAAAAACTTCACAAGTATGTTTATCAAACTTGACAAGCAAATTATCATCACACAATTGGCTTATGCTTATCAAATTTGAATTTAATCCTTCAACATGAAGCACATTGTGAAGTTTTGGTAGTCCTTCAACATTCATTGTACCATTTCCAACAATCCTTCCTTTAGCTCCCCCTCCATAGGTTACTCTGCCACATTTTTGTTCAACATAATCGATGAGATGTTCTCTTGAACCTGTCATGTGGCGTGAGCTTCCACTATCAAAGTATCAATGACTTGCAGTGTTAGTTTTCAACGAAGTATAGACAACATTACAGTGAGTTTTTACCTTTGGTACCCAAATTTGTCTTACTGTAGGTCGATGGTGGGAGGTGTTGCGGGAAGTGTTGGACAACATTCGGGGCAACATCTGACTCGTCTTTTGATTCATGCAGTCATCCCTGAGTTTAAAACAGTAGGGCCTGATATGTCCAGGCTTAAAACAGTAATGATATACATACCTGCGTCTTCTTTTCTTATGAACGGGTCAAATATTTTGTCTTTTTGGTGGAGAACTTTTGATTGAGGGTATGGATTGTGGCTTTATGGATTCATCAGCTTTCCCTTTCACAAAGACTGTTGATTTGGAACATTCACCAATTTCAAACACACTGTCTTTGAAGCCTAAGCCTTTCTTGTCATCTCTTTCCATCAAAAGTATGAAATCAAGCTTGGATGTGCTCGAATTGAATTTTGACAAAGTTTCAGTTGCCTTTTGAAGCTCTTCTTTGGTCTTACCCAGTTCTAAGTCTTTTTTGCTCAAAATTCCTTTAAGTTTGGCAAACACGGCTTTTAGATTGGTGTTCTCCTTCATAAGAGTTGAGTTAAGCTTGTTTCTTTTGGTCCAATCCTCAAACTGCTCTTCATAAAGTTTATGTACGCTTTCAAGAGTAATTTCTTCATCATCAGCTTCCAGTTCATCATCTACACTCGAATTTCCAGAAGCTGTAGATTTTAAACAAAGTGATTTTTCGCAAATGTTGCGGCCAGGAGTGGCAACACCTAGGGCAACACCTAAAGGATTTACTTGCAACCAACGTTTTTCTTCATTCCTTGGTCGAAACTGTTGTTGGACATGAGGTTTAGGAGCTGGTGGTCGAAGTGCTCCGTTTGCAAGTGATTTGTCCATTAAATATTTCTGTCAAATAAAACAAAAACCAGAATCAGCACTTAGTATATCAAGCGAAGGCTCTGATACCACTTGTAAGAGTTATTTTGTCCGACAGATACCACAAATAATAAGAATATCAGTATACGATGTAAAATAGTAAATTTGTATTTTGTCAGAATTAGGTGTTGTTTCAGATGTTACAACATCTGGGACAACATGCAGCGGAATATTATATTTTGTAACACAAATTCACTTTAAATAAATAGATGGACTAGATTAAATTTGCACAAGTATAAATATTTGTGCGGTGCCTTATGACAAAAATTAATCACTAGAAAAATCAATCGTTTACAAAAACCTAACACTAGTGATTATGACAAAAATCAATTTCCTCAACAAGTTGAGAAAACAAATGCTTTCTAAAACCAAATAACCAAAATAAAACTAAAACAAAAAAGCAAAAACGTGTTGCTAAAAAGTAGATCCACGAGAAGCAATCTTCGGCCAACTTCTTCCCAGATGTTGTCTGCAGATGTTCTCAACATTCACAGTAACACTCTATCACACTCTTCACAGCACGTCTCTTGAATAAGGGGTTTCTCTGAATTCCTGAACGTGCACACGTGAGTGAATATTGACCGAGAGAAAAGACCACCACGAAAATCTCCCACGAAGAACTCCCACGAAAATCACCTCCACGAAAAACTATCTCCACGAAAATCTCTTCCACGAAAAATCTCTTCCACTAAAACTCTCTGAATTTTTCTTCGTGTCTCTCTCTCTCTCTCAATTCTTTTTAATCTTCATCTCTCTTATTTATAATTCACTTCATCTCACAAGGAAATCTATAAAATAAAGAAATCAAGAGTTAAATCAATAATATCATATCTTCAAGATCTTTATCATAAATATAATATCTAGAAAAGACAAACCCAATATTTCACATAATCTTATCAAGAATGAAATTAGATTTAAGTAAGATATTATATCACAATAAAATCTTAACATAATTATCTAGAAAGGCAAACTCATAATTAAATATTATACTCAATCAAATCAACAAGAAAAAAATAATATTAGGAAAATCAATTTAATATGAAAATTATATTTCTCCTCAAAATATATCGAACAAAGCTATTTTAATTAGGTATGTACTTATTAATTTTAATATATATAAATTTTTCATAGATATATGAGAAGGTCTTCCAAAAATATTTTACATAGAAAAACAATCTCATAGCAAATTTTGCGATAATAAATAAAATGTGTTATTTTTTATGTCAATAACATTATTTTTCACCATAAGTGTAGATCGAGTCGATCTATCTTAGGAACATAGATCCGCCTACTCATTTATTATTAACTTGGATGGTTAAATTTTCTCAAAATCTAACCATTATTTTATTTTATTTTTTTAAAAAAAAGTTTTAAAAAATACTTCTCCATCCAAACTCCAAACACATTATTTATCATTTGAAATTGCTTCATATGTAAAGAAATCAATGCTTAAAAAGATGGGTTTGAAAAGAGATAATCAACAATAGAAAACAAGACTCGACCTACCAGATGATTTCCAAAACCATCAACATCGACCGGAGCCAACAACTTTTTGTACCCAATGTTTTCCCCAAAGTTGATTATTAAAATTACATTATCCGAACTAAGAGTTTCTCAAAACAAAGGAAGCCCACAAGAATTTACATGCTTATAAATTTACTACGTTTTTATTCCAAATCCCAACCGGCTAAGATCGTTCTCTTTCGAAAATGGCTTCCATTGTCCTTCTCTTATCTGAGCTCCTTCCGCCACGAAAACCTAGGGACCCTTATGTCGTCATCATTCGATCACTCCACCGCCACGAAAAGTTCGGCTGACAAATCGTCTGACGTTGGATGTTTGCCTCAGTGTTGCAAGAACAATGCCCTGCAGGATAATCAATTTCAAGAAGAGCTGTCCAGGGTCTCCATAGGATACTTGGTTTGGCCTTGAGTTGTCTTGATCAAGATCATATGGTGAATAATCTCATTATAATCATATGTATATAACTTTACAATATAATACATTGTTTTTATATGTGCAATATTTGTGTATATTCTCTTGATACATCCAACTATAATATATTTATATGTATTTTATTTTTTAAAAAAATATATAAACATATATATATATATTATATGTTTTTTGATTATTTTTTTTCAACTATATAAAATACTCTGTACTGATAGTAATGATATATGTAGTAATTAAAAACTTTTGATGATTGGAAATGCTAGATATTATGATATGATAATATTTATACTCATACCAAACACCGTATATTTTAGAGTACGTATCTTGTGAGACCACATATCTTTATTCGTGAGACGGGTCAATCATGCACATATTTACAATAAAAAGTAAGTTTTTTCAAGGGTGGCCTAAATAAAATATTCATCTTACAAAATTGACCCGTGAAACCGCTTCACATGAGTTTTTGTATATATGTTATCACACAATATTAATTATCTATAGATTTCAACTATTTATCAATCTTGTAATTATCATATCTCACACATCAAACGGTATTATATATTATAGTACACTAGGATTTATTTGATTTCCAAACAATATGAGAGAAAAATAATTTTAACTGGTATTATTTAATGAGTAGGTCTCTTGTGAGATGGTCTCACGAATCATTATCTGTGAGACGGATCACCCCTATCGATATTCACAATAAAAAGCAGTATTATTAGCATAAAAAGTAATACTTTTTCATGGATAACCCAAATAAGATATATGTCTTACAAAATACGACCCGTGATACCGTCTCACATAAGTTTTTGTCTTATTTAATATCTAAGTGAAAAATGATGCCGAAGTTGTGTGTAATAACTTGCCATAAAATCAGCGTAGAAAATATGTATAATCTTTTCCAACCTCTAATGTAAAAAATCGATGTCTGCTACATTTCTGCTTGTAATATAATTTGTAAATATGGCAGGGAAAAGCCATGCCTTTGGGCTGTGTTTTCTATCCTTTTGAATTAGCGGGCTTTGGTATTCGGCCCCAATTATATGGTATTCACGGCCCAATATAAAAGGGAGAGTCTCAATTCTATGCTATTTGAGGGAGGCCCATATATCCCACAGAGGCACTGATGGTCATTTGTTAAATATATGACCAAAAATAAGCTTTTATTATCAAATGCCCTACTAGTTATTTTCTTGACATATTTATGTATTCTAAAACTTTTAACAAGCAAACTAACTTAATGTAATTTTATTTTATTTTCTTGAATCGATTGTAAATGTATGTTTTTTTTTATGACGTGAGAACCTACGTTCACTATTTTTTGTGTTCATTGGATATACTCCGGACTAATGTAGTAGTAGCTTATAAACCACGCTAAATCAGGTAAACTGCTCTAGACAAGTCACGTACAACATCCAGGCTCGAGAAATTTTTGGTAGGAAGAATCGAACTTCTGATAATTGATCAAATATTTATATACTCCACCAACTTAGATACTCGTCAGAAGCATACAATTTCTTTCTTAATACAATGGGTTGTGAGGGATTTTACCTAAACCTACTTAACCATGATTCATGAACACAAATTGTAGAGCTTACACATATATAAAAGGTGTCAAATTCGTAGAGACTTTGAAAAAATTGTCTGTCACACGGTGCAACAACCAACCTACCAAATATTACATCACCTTAAAATCAAATTATATTTGTAAATTCAGATTTATTACATCTTCTTGATTGTCATTATCTTTATTCATTCGTTACCACTTACATAATTCTTTCCCCAACCGTGGATATTATTATTAGATTAGGTCTCTTGTGAGACGGTCTCGCAGATATTTATCTGTGAGACGGGTCAACTTTACCGATATTCACAATAAAAGTAATAATCTTAGCATAAAAAGTAATATTTTTCATAGATGATCCAAATAAGAGATCCGTCTTACAAAATACGACTCGTGAGACCGTCTCACACAAGTTTTTGCCTTATTATTATTATTATAAAATCCTCCAATTTACTATTTTTATTTAAAAAAACGTCAGAAAATAAATAATAGTTCATTTTTCAAAAATAAAAATTGTGTTGTTTGCTTTGTCCCGTTGTCATGAAGAAACCAGGCATCGACGGACATATGTGGTTGAAATCTCCCATTTTTATTCATTTTTTTAGGGTTGAAATCTTTCATTTTTAGTTGAAAACAATTGACCTTTTCTGTTAAAAAGCCCAACGCTACGCAAAAGCTTCTCGTTCAATTCCAATGGAAAACACCAAAACAAATTCACACCAACTTCGGTAGAGGTCAAACCATGGCAATACAAAAGAAACAAATGTAAAACATTTTTTTACGTCCACCATCAAAATATTTGAAAATTAAAAGTCAATTTCAATGTTTTAATCTACTATTATTATTATTATTGAAGTTTATAAGTGAAATTGTGAATATCCTCTCGATACTAATTATAAAATCAATAACATGACATCAAATCTTCAATAATAATAGGAAGGTAATTAAAATCATATTTCATAACCAATTTCTATTGAAACTACGACATGTACAACTTCTGATCCGTTAATTCTCAGAGCTTGCTTGATTCTGTTATGGAATTTGCGATAAAACAATTCTCAAATAAAACGTATATTTGATTTTGTTTTGGAAATTTTTTAAAGTAAATAACAAAGCATGAACATGATATCAGAGATCGGGTTCGACTGTTGTGTGTTATACTACTGTTCATAGTTGGACCACCAGTTGTGCTCATGGTCGGTCACTTGTAAACTTCACGTTCCAAATGTTTATTTCTGGCATGAGTGGGTGTGTTGATTGTCTCACATCGGTTGAATAAAATCTCTGAAAGTTGTATATACGAACAATCATTCATCTTTAGGCTAATTTCTATGATGTAGTTATATCAAAGTAACAATCTTAACAGAAGATGTGAAATGAAGGGAGAACAAACTTCAATTGATGGACATGCACCGTGTGGGTAAAAATGAGGTAAGATGTAAAACACTAGGTGGTGTGGATCAACCCCGTCTATGAGCGCAACTACATACATACACTCAAACGTTCCTCCGGAAATTGTTTATGAAGCGGCTGGAACCGAACTAGTCATTATACCAAGAGTTATATTGGTTAGTAAAGATACAACTTGGTTTTTTTATACATTTGGCAATGCATAGTCCTTGATTGGTAAATGTGAGGAGGTGAACCACGTGGATGCAAGTGGGTCGAGATGTTAAGTCTCGGTCGGTGCATATCACACCCTAGGAGCGTCCAAAAGAATTATTAGGGTGCGATGGCCGACCCTCTAACCTAATTTATTTATTTGATTTTTTATAAAAATAAGAAGAAAAAAATTCAGCAACAAAAAATCAATTTGCACAGTCATAAAGCAGTAGCAATTTCAAACCATAGCCATTGTTTTTATCTGTGTAAATTGGGGGATAATTTTTACGGTGAAAAATTTGTACTTTGTTGGGGTAGTTAAGTTTAATTAATGAGTGGGGAGAGTTGGTTCCCCAGTTTTATTTTGCATGGCAACTTCCTTCGCGCAAGCACCGCCACAGCGTCGCCTCCGTGCCCTCGCCCACTACCTTTTCCTCGCTCTCTGAGCTACATCTCTTCGATTGCTGCTGAATAATCCAACAGGTTTTTATTTTAGTTCCGATTCTTGCTCCCATTTTTCCCTTTTTCAGGAATCAAGAGTTTCTCGTTTTCATTTCGTTTTTTTATTTGGCCATTGTTTTTGTGAAGTTTGGATTTGTGTCATGGAGGACTGGGATGCTCAGAAGATGTGAGTTTTGTTCGTGTTTCAAATTTCGTTACTTCGTCTTCAAGAAATTCTTGCTTTTCTGGAGCTTTTTTCTTCTTTTATTTTTTTTTAAAAAGTATATTTTATATTTTTATTTTTTTATATAATGGATTTAGGGCTCGTGGATGTTTATTCTTGTTTGATTTTGGATTTTGTAGGCTTGACAAATACGTTCATGATTACATGATCAGGAATAACATGCATGATGCTGCTAATATCTTTGCCGAAGAGGCAAATATCTGTCTCAGGCCTGTTGGTATATACACCCTTTTTTGGCCCACCTATTCTACTATTTCTTTAAATTCTACATTAGAAATTTTCGTTTTTTTTTAATTAACATTTGATATGTCTACTCTATTTATGCGAGAAGATTTCATTCTGCAGCATTCTTCATTTATTGATTCTTTTATTGGGAAGTTTCTTGATTGACGTGTGGACTTTTATGGATTTTTCTTTTGTTTTTGATGACTTAACGATTAGATTCAATTGTAGAATATTGTCCTTGGAAAAATTTGAAATTATCGAGAATGATTAGGACTCGCTAATTTTTCTGATGCATTTCGAGTCATTTTCAGTTAATGCTGCCATGTGGTTTCTGATAATGGATTTCACTTGTGCAAAATAAGTGATGAGGACTATTGCTAATATTTTCTTGCAAAATTTGCTTAATGGCATATTTCGGAGTTATTTTAAATTGATTTTCCATTCGATTTCTGATCACCGTTTCAAAATTATTTCAACGAATGGTGCTTCGAAAACTAATGTATTGAGGTGTATAGCTGTAACTTATTTCACGATTTGTTTCCTGAGTTAATGGCGTTGAATACTTACTAAACCTTCAATTTTTCTGGGTTTTTTTAGCTATCAATTCAGAGGAAGGATTTCTGGCGGAATGGTGGTCCTTATTTTGGGATGTATACTCTGATATACTTTCAAAGCATCCTTCGACAACAGAAGGCTATGCATCCAAGGTTTTAACATATAGACTTCGTAAAACTCAGTGTATCTATTGTTTTATGCTTACCCGATTGTGCTTCAGGACTCCATTCCAGTTAATTACCAGGCTACTCAGAATGCAGGAAATTGCTCGCAAAAAATTCTTCTGGAAATGGAAAGGCCAGATATGAATGATATGTCTCAGAATATCAGTGCGGCAATGGGAATGCTAGGACTTCCTAATCAGCCACAAACCGTCCATTTAACAGCATTGCCAAGTCCAGATATGGAGAATCTTCACCAAAGTACTCCTCCAATGACAATGCCAAGGCCAGATATGGTGAATTTTCCGCAAAGTGCTCTTCCAATAACAACGCAGAGGCCAGAATTGAACCCATACTGTTTAGGATCACCTTTTTTGGACTTTGACATACAGAAAGGGGACTTTTTAACGAACTTGGTAGCTGCAAGTATACATGAGCAAGAGCACCTTATGTTTCCTGAAAGGGGCCTGGATTTTAATTCACAGCTTCTCAATGTTGATCAATTAGCTCGAATGCTTCCATCTTCTAGCAAGTGCAGGTCATTTTTGAGTTTAACACCTGCCCCCGGATTTTTATGTTCTTTTGTCAATGAACTAAGACCATGCTATTGATAATTTGGAATTGATCTTTATACTTCTTTTTCATCTCTGTTTACACTGGCTTGTTCTTAGTTTTCTGCCTGGAAGTCAAGGTAATCTTTTATTTGACATCCGGCAGTAGCAGTATGCTGATATCTTCCTGACTCTGCCATCCTATGCTGCAGCTATCCGCTGGAGATGGTTCCTCAGAAGCCTTTTGGAGTATGTTCTACATATATGCAATCATTGATGTCAGATTGTAGAAACAAAAATGAGTATGGTACTTGTCTTGCAGAATTGTGGATTTGTCACAAATTTTACCGGATATGTCGCTGCACAGCCAATACATCACGGAGAATCAAATCTTATACAACCTAAAGCTGAACCTTCTGATTCCGGTTTGTTTATTACTGATCCTTTGTTCCTCCTGTATATTTCCTAACGGCCAGTATATTGATTTTTATTTCCATTCATGGGTATTATATGGTTGTTTATTTAATTTTTACGTTTAAAGCCTTTCATACTTTTGACTCACGTGAAACTTATGGTCAGATTCTTGAAGCACAAGTAAACATTTTAGAAGTCCTGAAGCAGTCTGGAATTTATATGCTGCCTTTCTTAAAAATAAAAATCAACTTTTGGGGAACTGTCTACATGTTGCCTTAAAAAATGTTGCAAATAAAGGAATTTGTTTATAGCCTCATGGTTGTAATATAATACTTGTGATTCTTGAGAAGAATGTCAAAGTTAAATGGAATAAACATTGCATTTTTTACAGTAAGGATGCGCCGCAAACATTTTACAGCTATAGATACTTTTTACGTGTTTGTCACACATTATTATCGCACTATGATTGCTCTAGGAAACTGATGTAATTTTCTTCTAATATGGATTAGAATTTGTCGGTCAATGCGTGACAAAAGGCCATTGCTGCTGCCTGGAACTGGACTCTTCAACAAGTTCTAACTCTGCAAGTTCTGATCCATCTCCTGAATTCAAAAACCTATTCTGAAACGTGAAACTTAATGAGTGGCCAATATTCTCTCGAGTAACATGTCAAGGAACATCTTTTGATGTAGAGAAAGCTCGCAGTCTTTACATGGAGAAGTACTTTGTCTGTCGTGTATTGGTGTCCGAAAAAATAAATTGACACCAGTAAGAATCAACAATTTCTGACTCATCTTTAGCCGAAACTTCGTGATTTCATTTACGTTTTTAGCGCTAAAAATAATAGCATCATATATTTTTCTGGAATTCTACTAAGTTATCTTATAATTAAAGTAAAGTAGGGCTTGGATTTATTGTTCAAAAGCTGAAACGTGCCCAGTTTGGATAAGTGCAGTGCATTTATAGTAACAAAGGAAAAAGAGAACAATTACATGTTACAGTAATTTGTTCACGAACTTGGGCATCTAGAAGAATGGTAAAATTTTGACACAGAAACACACCTGCAGTGCTGAGTTCATTGATTGAATTCAAATATGTGGCTGTATTACCTGATTGACTTGGAGCATTTAGCGACCGTAAAAATAAAGACATTCATAGCATTTGAACATGATAACCATAATTTAATTGTTAGCTGACTTTTATGCCTTTATCACCCATCATGATATTAATTGTATGTTCCCCGTTATGTCAATTAGTGCTATACTAATAGGAACGACAACATTAAGACATTAGATTTCCATGCAAGTGTCATGATAGATTTCAATAGCTGCTACTGCTAAGTTAACAAGAGAATATGAAGTGTTGGGTATGAAAGAGGAAAAAGTCGACTGAGTCAATATGCATAAAGATTTCATATGACTAAGTAAAATGTCTTACTCATTTTCGACAAGGTAGGAAAACCAGGTTTAGTTCAACCTACCCTGAGGTCATTATTCACTGCGTAGATTCAATGGCTACCATTATCTCAATTTTTTTTTTATCTATTTGGGGTCAAGCATAGACGCCACATATTTGGACTAGTGATGATGATTGGATTTGAAGGGGGGGTAATACCCTCGCGATAAGATCTCATTGACCGGATACCGGTGACAAGTTGCATAGAAACTTGATCTTAACATTATTTAGCATTAATTATGCCTAAACAATAATGTAGGAAAAACATTGCAAAAACATAACTTGAAGATCCAAAGTTAATAATTATCAACTTGATAGCAATTGTATGATTTAAATATTTAGAAGGTAAGGCAACACCCATTTGAAATGAAATATAAAAGGTGGCTAGATTTTGCAACCTTAAATTTACACTGAGTTATAACTACCATATTAAACGCTCTGACTTAATAGCAATTGTATAATTTAAATATTTAGAATGTAAGGCAGCACCCATTTGCAAATATAGGCCATCACAAAATCTGTTTTTAAAATATGACCTTCATTTGACAAAAACACGTAATGCAACCCATTTTATAATGTTATTTTAACGTACGGATGTCATTTTTTTTGGAAATTTTTTTTTGTGCCAGGTTATTTGCCCAAATAACCTGCAACACAAGCACCACATTATGCAGTCACAAAGTACGGAAGAGCGATTACCACTCACACTAACAAAATAACCCTTATACCCACTCAATTGCTTCATAATCAACTAGAATTAAACTTATTACCTTAGCTCTACAATCATTTTAGGATCTAGTACTTGATACAGGAAAAATGTGGCACCTCAAATTTTTTAAAACATTTAATTGTCGTAAAAATTGAGGAAATTATGGTCAATGAACTAACTGTGTGTTTTGTTCTTGTAAATGTTAAATTTCGATTGTTGAGTCATATAGGCTACCATACATTATAATAATGAAAATTCCTGCTCATGTAGACTCAACTTGAAGGATTTGGAGGAGATGAGAATGCGAAACAAACGGATTATAATTATATTGCTACATATTCTTAGCAAAAACCAATGTTCTTGGAAATAAAAGTCGAAAAAAGGAAAAACGACTAGCACGTATAGAATTGTTAACTTTAGTCCCTTGCTTTAAGGTGTTCTGCACTTTGCTTTATATGAATCATAGCAGCGTCAAATATTTATCCAAAAGTAAAAAAATCATTTGACATTTTAAACTCATGTCAGGACAAATTGGTATCACCTTTTGTCCGATTTTTTTTGTCAAAATAGGTCAATAGGTAGCCTTATTCTTTACATTGGAAAATAAATGATGCTAGCGAGAGGCGTGTGACCAAAGTGAAACGTCCTCTAAAATGTGGAAAAAGAACTGCAACTTTCGATATCTAGTCTTTTCAAACATGAACACGAACACGAACACGTGTCATATCTAAGAGTTCATGCATGGGAATAGTCATTCATCGTATGTACGTATGCTTGCAAGCAATAAATAATTAAATATTTAGATTCCATTTATGCTTTCCCTGACTGCTTTAGATTCTCTCTGTATTCATTTTGTGGCAAAAGATTAATTTGTTACATAGGCTTAGCTACTTTTTATCTGTATTGTTTCAGTTCCAGAGAGGAAATAATGCATAATGGGGAAACTTCTGGGTAAGAATGATGAGTCCTCTTTCGCAAATGAAGAAGTTTCAGATTGCATTTGCTATTCTTTTGGCGTTTCGCCACGAAATTCATTTTAAGGCGTATTGCAGCAGGAAGGCAAGTTCTACCATTTAGTTCTTTAATTTAGTCTACAGCTTCTGTCATTGCAGGGGTATATAACACGTGAGAAAAATGATAATTGTAAACCAATAAAATAATTTGAAATATTTCATTTACAATTTGTTCTGATATTTGAACTATATTAATCCTTTGAAACTCTTGATTGTTTGAGTAAAAAGTACGTCAATGTTTTCTTGGATAATATTGCATAGTAGAGCACTTTTTGTTATGGCCCTGAGGTGCTAGAGCACACACGGATGCCCATACAGACATGCATGTATTGTTGTCTGATTACCTGCAATTTCGCAAGGGTCATTCACATTTAATCACAGAGATTTAATTCACAGCTACTACTTTGCACAATCGTGCTAAGAAGAATGTTTGCTGATATGTGATGTAGTCAACATGCTGAACTTTTTCAAAAAAAATTCAACTGTTCGCCCGTGATTTTGTTATATCCTCTTAAAGCTCGCCCAATTGGCTGCTATTTATGCTGTAATCTGAAAATTTTGTATGCTTTCTACTTTCTTATTGAGCAAAGATAAGTCGGAGATCTTATGATTGACAAAATTTTATTGGGCATTGTAAAATGTAAATGTTCATTTGTCATCATGTGGTAGACCCTAGGCTCCTCGCATTTGACATGATTCTTTTTCCTATTTTTTTAACCGAGATTCCAATTTAGAAGTTCTTTCTTATTAATATTCTTCTAGCAGTAGACTAGCTAGATAAGTCTCAAGGCATATTAATTGTTACTGTAAGTATGTTAAAGGAAATCACTTTTCAATATTGTTGGACCTGCTGGACACGTGATGTCACATATTGGTTCTCTACTCTTGTTAGAGTAATGATGAGATCAGATTGTGGAGTGCCACCCAATCTTCTTGCTCTCTCACTTTTATGGTCATTTCGGAACTTTCTGAACTTCTGTGGTAGAGTGTGAGAAATGAGCAAATTTTCCTGTTTGCTGTTATGTTGCTCTGTTGTATGTTTGTTATGTTCCATTATACTTTGTCAAAGTTGTTTAGTCCTTGTTTTTTATTATCTCTGCGGTTCTTGCGCCATTATAGAGTAATTCCTCAAGTTTTTAATGGATAGTCACAAAGAAGACATGTACCATCTTCTACCTGTCTGAGGTAGACTGAATGCCTCATGTATTAAGATGCTACCTTATTCTTGGATTTGTAAATTATTCTGTTTTTCACGATCCAATTCCCAAGGACATGCCAATCATTTATGCTCAATGTTCTCGGATTTAAGTGGGAAGTAACTTGCTTCTCTTAGTGAAACCAGTATATGCATTTGGTCAAACTTCATGGTGGGAATATACGTGCATGAGTTGCACTCTTGTGTGTTCATACATTTGCTTCTGGCACATTCCATCTCATGCATTCTCTAGAATAGGTTGTTGATTCTGTAGAAAATGCAGGAATAATATTTTTATTGTTTATAAAAAAGATATTACAGACTCTTTATAGATGTAACACAGCCTATGAATAAGGAAGAAAAACATAAATTAGGCAATGTAAATATACAGCTATGCAATCCCTATAATTACAAATATCATCTCCTATAAATCTGGAATGTGATTTGACTTGATTTCATGTGATTTTCAACACTCTCCCTCAAGCTAGTAGGAAGATGTCGTTCGTGGCCAGCTTGCTCACCAACTTACAAACTGCTTCTTTGGTAGACCTTTTGTAAGAATATCTGCGACTTGTTAAGATGTGTAAATATATGGCATGATGATGAGTCCATTTTTTATTTTTTCCTTGATAAAATGTTTGTAGACTTCAAACATGCTTAGTTTTATCACGGAGGACCTGGTTGTGTGCAATTTCAATCGCGGCTTTGTTATCACAAAATTACTTCATGGGCAAGGGAATAGCTCTTCAAAGAACTGTTTGATCCATAAAAATTTACAAATACCATTTACGACTGCTCTAAACTCCACTTCACCGTTACTTCTAGCCACCATTTTTTTTACTACTCCAAGTCACAAGATTTCCCCCAGTAAACTTACAATATCCCAAAGTTGATTTCGCTAAAAGGTGAAGGAGAAGGTTTTAGAGGGAGATTACCAGAAATTGGAGAACTAGATGATGATGATTGACCATGCTCAAGATCAACTGGAAGATTATCCATGCCGGAATTTGGTCTAGATTGAAAACGTAGCTCAATGGACACACGTGGTAATATTTCTCTTCTTTTATTTGATCCAATGTTATTTGGCCTAGATACAGTTAAAATTTCCTGTAATTTCGCTAGTCAAAATATTCATTTCCTGGTTTATTTCAGGAACAAAAACCATCTTTTGGTTCTTCTTGTTGCCAAAAACTATCTTCACCCAAACTCTCCCCCTGAAGAGAGTTTTTTGTATAAAAAAGAGTTGTCTCCAGAAGTTGAATATTCATATTTCATACTATCATGGAATTTTTTTGTGACGAGATTGAACACTTATAATCCTTTTTGTGAGGATCATATCCCAACAAATACAATTTTCAACTCTTGGATCAAACTTTGATGGAATATGTACAAACACCGTGCCACCAAAAGTTTTGTAGGATGATTATTGATGAGGCATGTGTTTGGAAATTTTTTTTCGAAGGGTTTGTAACGAAGTTTCATAGTTCAAAATCCTACTGGCATTCTAAGATTGCATCTCCCCAAAGATAATTATGGACACTCATATGAGACATAAGATCCCCGGCTACATCAAGCAAATGCCTATTTTTAAGCTCGGAAATTTTATTTTGCTGAGGTGTATCCATACAAGTTGATTGATGTATCCCTACGTTCAGAAGTTTTATTTTGCTGAGGTTATCCCTACAAGTGTCCCGAATCTATGATCCATGCAGTGTATGCAGAAAAAGTCCGACCTGTTTGAGTCACCGATGCTACAAGGATACCGGGGGTAGATGGAGTAGATTTCAGCAGCTTTAGTAGTTGCTCTATCTGTTCTTCACTCAAAGTTGGATTCCCGGCAGAATGAGCTTTCGCTGGGACACTATTCAAATCATTATGTTTGTGATTTTTCCACTCCTTACGTTTCCAATCAGTGGGTTTTCCGTGCAATTTCCAACAGGTTTCGGGAGAATGCCAGAGGTTTTCACAAACATCGCACCGGATCTTTGGTTTGTCATTTTGATGACGCTGATTATTAGGTGTAAGATAGGCAGCGGCAGCAGTCCCATTAATGCTGAATTTCCAATTGGTTCAGCAGTTATTTTCATGCTAAGCATGACATTTCTTCTGCTTTCTTCACGTCGAACTTCAGAAAAATCTTCGCTGAGGGAAGGAAGGAGATGACGACTTAAAATCCTGCCTCGAACTTCATCAAATTCGATGTTAAGTCCAGCAACAAATCTGAAACTTCCCCGAACTTCATCAAATTCGACAACTCCAGCCAAAAATCTGAAAATTCTCGAGTTCTTCTCCTTCTTAAAGTGGTTACAAATACAATCATCCGTGTTCTTCCACTCATAGTCATCATTGATTAAGTCAAGATCCCGCCATAAGCCTTTGAGAATATTGAAATATTTAGTGGTAGAATTCTTACCTTCGCATACTTGCCCAGTTTGAGTCGTAATTCATATGTTTGCGAGTGATTTCCAATATCTTAATACATCAAGATGACATTAACCCAAAGATCTTTGGTTGTTGGCCGGATAGCACATGTAATTTGCACTTATTTTTCCTCCTCCATAGAATTCACCAACCAGACCACTATCGTGGAATTTTCATCATCCCAAACTGCATGAGAGGCATCAGTGATTTTTGGCTCTGCAATGTCACCGGTTAAATACCCGACCTTCCCTTTCCCTCTGATATACATTCTTACTGACTGGGACCATCGGAGAAATTTGATCCCATTGAATAATATGCAGGAATAATATTTTTCATTACTTATAAAAGAGAAATTATATAAACTCTTTACAGATACAATATAACCTATAAATAAGGAAGAAAAGCATAAATTAAGCAACATAAATATACATTGTAATTACAAATATCATCTCCTACAAGTGTGGAACGTGATTTGCCATGATTTGATTGTGATTCTCAACAATTCTGATTAGGTACTTGGTGCATCCATGCAGTGTATTGTTTGTTTTTCTACCGACTCTTTGATGTTTTGGATGTCGAATCCTGTTTTTTCTGTTACTTTCAACAATGTTTATTCATTTATGAGACACATGGAATCTGAGAAGGTGAGAATGGCATAGTTTGCATATTTGTAATATCACTGAACATCATCTGGATGAAAACTAAAAGTTGAGCTGCTGACACGTGGAGGCCTGCTGACTTGTATCTCTCTCAAAACTATACATATGTAAATAAAGACCCAAAAAAAAAAAAAAAAAAAAAAAAAACAGAAACTGAGGAATTGGAATCAATGGGGTCAACGAGGAATTTAGTATTCCACGTCTGAATGGGCTACCCTTTGCCATACATATCTTAAAGAGTTAATTCCTTCAATTTCTCGACCCCCAACTCTTCACAGGTACGTCTATGTGTCTTTAAAATTAACATTTCGTGCACAAACAGCTTTGACAGGCCGATATATATATATATATCATATAATATAATTAGTTAATTGTCGTGTCCTAATGAATCACATGACATTACTATAGAAACTAAGGACGACGAGTTTCTTGAGGAGTATACAAACGAATTAAGAGACGGATTGCATGCAAAAAAACAAACACTACTGCTATGACGACCAAATAAGAAAAACATTTAGAGATTTCTCGTTATGTTATCAACACCCATTTTAACTGTTTTTCCATTACTCATTTCACATTTTATGCAACTATTTTTTTTTTTTATCTTTTTTGTCTTATTTGTATGAATTCAACATATCATATAATATAATTAGTTATACAAAAAATCGGTTTTATTATCTTAAAAAATAACTCGATTTCATTATTATCACAAGTACAACACATGCATCTTCCTACTATATATCTATATGTATGGTATTAGTGGGGAAGTTTGTGGAAAGTCATTTCTATATATAATCATGCATGTTTTGTAGTGAAGTACTGACGCATTTCAATATTAAACCAAAGTTATTTTTTGCTGTGTCTTTTTCTGATTTTTTCACCAATTTATCTTAAAATTCAATCTCAATAAATCTTATTTAATTTAATAAATATCATATCATAATACACAAAAAATTTCAAACAAAAAACAAGGAACACTAAGTATTTAATAATTGAAAGGATATGCATAATGAGGAATTGAAAGCGAGATATTTCCACTTGGACTTGATATACTCACAGAAACATACAATAAGGCAAACCGGTTGATCTGGACCGTCCACATTACACTTGACAGGAAGATAGCAACCCATTATTATAATTACATGACAAACCCGAAGTGAGATGAAATTCCACACACACACACACACACACACACACAGAGTATGTACGACATGACCATCCATCTTGATTCTTGCCTGCTCGAATAATTTAACGATATTTGTTCTTTGAGTCACCACTGTAAAGCCTGAAACAATTATTTCATGCATGATCAGATCATATCAGATCATCGAATTGTGGATAAATTTCTATTCTTTTAACTATTAATATTACTCATAATTTGGATTTTTTTTGTAATCTCATTTATTTTGAAAATGGAGTAGGAGCTCGAATTTCACTCAGTTACCAGTCATAGACAGTCGGGGAGTTGGGCTGCGGCCTGTCAAAGTAATCAGCCCCGACAGTCTTGGTGGCAAGATTGCTCCCGGGGTGGAAGACACTCCTCCACACGTTATCCCTTCGCGCCGCCGTCGGAGACGGAGCAGTCGGCGTTCCTGGTGTCACCGGCGTTACAGGGCTGGCTGGCATCGACATAGATCTTGCATACTTGCTGCTGCCTTCTCCTCCACCATCTGAATAATCACCAAAAAAATCAACACCAGCACGTCACATCCATACCGTGTAGGCGTGTACTGCATGGATACAAAAACACAGAAAGAAAGTCGGCTACGGGCCGTTATTACCTTTGGTGTTCAAGGGCTTAGTGGTGAAGACTTTCTTGAGATGTTTGAGGCCACGTTCGGGCTGAGGCCCGGCTACGACGTCGTCCCAGAGGTGATCTAGTAACACCATTTTTCTCTGCTCTTCTCAGTGACTATGGAGTTAGCTGTTTGCTATATAGAAAGATTGATTTGTTGCTGAAATATCTCCAAAAGTATTCAAAATAAATATAAAAAAAAATATTGATTTTGGTATATCCAAGTCGTGAATTTCTATTTCCAGTACATAAATGAATGGAGAAATTAAACTTGAATTTGAGGATGCGGGAGTGGACGATTGAAAAGAGAAGTGGAAGTAGAGGAAGCTGGTGCGGATAAGGATGAAGACTAAGTACTTCCCAGGGTCTCGCTATAAATCGTGTTGGTTTCTTATTGGATTTGTTATTTTCTTTATGGTACACATTTAAGGAAATTTTGACACATCAGCTCAGTTATTGAGAAGCATTTTCATTTTTTAAAACTAAAAATTATTATTATTTTATTTTTCAATTAAATCGCACGAACCGATCCAGCTATCATGTAGTAAAAAGAAAAATGATTGATTCAATATCGATGAATCTAGAAAAGCGAGTTGATAAAAGCAGATATGGTCAGATATTCCCTTGTTCTCTGTATTGGTTATGTTCTTTATTTCTCGTCTAGTAGAAAGCTAGAAACTAATCGAGCTCCGTTTGATCTCCCAGAAGCGGAGGATCTCGAAAGTGAAAAGATCAGGATTGGCTGTTCTTCAAAGATCTCCCCTGCTTACCTTTAACAAGGACATCACATCTGTGCTCTAAGTCAAGCTTTAAAGCAAGAAAGACCTCTTCCCTGCATCAAGAAGAATGACAAAAACTTGTGTGAGACGGTCTCACGGGTCGTATTTTGTGAGACGGATATCTTATTTAGGTCATCCATGAAAAAATATTAATTTTTATGCTAAGAGTATTACTTTTTATTGTGAATATCAGTATGATTGACCCGTCTCACAAATAAAGATTCATGAGACTGTCTCACAAAAAACCTACTCATATTTAATTAATCTTTTGATTTGTTTGAATTAGCTCAGTTATTGAGAACCATTTTTATTTTTTAAAACTAAAAAATTATTATTATTTTATTTTCCAATATTTAATTAATCTTTTAATTTGTTTGAATTATTATGTTACATGAATAATATTTAATACCATATTTAGGTATTGCGTAAACCTCATATTCCGAACTAGTCACTTCAAATCTATTAATACATTTGAAATATCTATAACAAATCCAAATCCATGGATGCAAGCACAACTTGATATTAGATTGTTGGGCACATAGCTGGAGTGATGATTGTGGAGGAACATACAAGACTATGGACAAGATGAGCTAGAAATTCACTTAGTCGGCCGTCGTCCATATTTGCACTATGATTTCAGATTGGTCTCTATATGTTAATACATTTGAATGATTGTCTTTTGTATCTCAATGAGTCGGTTTTTGACATGTATACAAACTACAACACACAAGCTTTTGCTCAACTTACAATAAACAAGTAGTGATCATTGGATAGAAGTGCTACAACACTAGCTTAGATCGTGAAGATTAATGATATACAACCATAACTATAAAACATCTGCTCGACTAGTGGCAACCGAACAGAAAATTTTGGATGAGAGTTGTTCAAATAACTCATCATATGAAGACATTCTTGCTTACCCCGGAAATAAAAAGGTCCACAACATTATTATTATAATTATAAATAGAAAATAAGCGAAGAAAGACAACTATATTCTTTAATTCAATTTTTTATAAAGTGAAGAAAGACTTGATTCCATTTTTTATAACTTCAAAAGGGAAAAAGGGGGGAAAAAGCCTCTAGATTTATAATATTTTCAATCTAATATTTATTACGACGCTCGTAAAATTTAATGTGACATGATCATATTCACCCAAAAAAGCTCTAGAATTATAATATATATACTCCATCAAATATGCTGAACTCTAGATTTTAAGTTTTCTAGCTTCTGATCGTGACCCACACTTGTAAAATCCCACACTTGTAAAATTACACGCAATTTAACAGTATTTGCCAAACGAAATCCTACATAATCTGCCATGCATAAAAATAATATTACAAATTCATTCATAAATTTCTTCCACCCTAATCATTTTTCCAAAAATAAAAACATTACTTGCTTTTGTCCCTTTCAAAAAGGTAAACACGATGCGAGCATCCAAAAAGACATATTAAATTGGCTCTAAGAAAAAAAAATCAAGTTGAGTTCAAAGGTGCACAACAATACTTGAAGTTGAGGTCAATACCAAGTTCCTTTTTTTCGAGTATCCCACATCAACATCATACAAATCGTCTAGTTAATTGTTACTTACTATTTTTTCTCTTCAAAAACTGGAAAAAGAAAAAAAAAATCAATGCACCTGCAAAAAGAATTATCCTCAAGACTAACAACATTTGAACTATAGAAAGCCAAATAACCACAGCGGCATTCAATCTCTAGCATATAAAAGCCCAAAGAAAATCTAGTAAGATTATCAGCAACGGAATACCAGTAGGCCAAAGAAAATGTACCCGGACATAACTGCAGACAGTGCCTGTACTGAATCACTCATGGTTTGCACTTGTTCAAGACAAGAATTTGCCATCCGGGAGCATTTGCATTCAACAACTCAAAAGAAGAAGCAAAAAAGCATAATCAAGAACCGGAAGTTGGCTTTGGCTCCATGGTTGGAAAATAAGTCGTTTCCTAACGGTCAGCTCCTACAAAATGCAATCCAATCAACCTCAAGTTCCAAACAAGATAGATGTAGAAGACATATTGTCACCAATGAGAGGCCACTGGAGATGATCAGATACGGATCAGACAAATCTCAGAAGTTGAAACTATTTAGCGAATTTAAAGGGTTAAATGAGAAACGCACCTTAATGCAAAATTTTGGCCAAAAGATATTCAAGTCAATTGTAGCACCATTGTCCAACCACACCCAGGAAAGAATAGGACAACAAATAGCCGGCTTCATCCCACGTCATTAATCCATGTTCCAACTTTTAACATGTTAATTTGTTTCAACATATTTAGATATAAGATTGCATCAGCTGCATACCCAGAGTTGAGGTTTCAACAGATCATTCTTATACTTTTTTCTCCAAACCAAGTACACAATTCATTTTAGAATGGTGGCCTAGACAGCCTCCTTTAGATAATTGTCTCCAGCCTCGTAGTTCAATGAGCGTGGTCATTCTATAACAAACACGGCCAGCACAGTTGCAAGCTTAGGCGTTTCATCTGTTCAGTTGTGTTCCTAATTAAAAGTTGAGATTACTCCTCAATATTCGAAGGATGTCTTAATTTTGTGCAATAGCACCTCTGTAGTGGCACATTTTTCAAATCAGAATATCAGACACCAGCTCTTTCTGTGTGTGTGCATTTTGACAGACAGGTTAGTCACAGCAGTGAATCTCAAGTTATTCTAGAGAAAATGATCTATAAAGTAAGTATCTCACTCAATTAAAGATCTCTTCAACAAATTATTTACTCGTTTAAAGGGATTGTGTTGTGAGGTCATAACAGAACCCTTTCTTCTCCTTTAATATTTTTCATAAATTCGAGTTCAGCAGAATATTAATTCACATGTACACATATGTCGGTCCAAAAAAGAGGTAACATTGTCCATAGTATGCATGGTACTATCACTTGGCAACACAAAACATGAAATAAAGTAGCATTCACAATATAAAGATGTGGATTTAATTAGTTAAGCTATAAACGAACATCACATCAATCAGAATCAACTGCATAGATCAAGATACTATATACATTTCAACTTCAGATAACTTGACAATGACATGAATATTCTAGGTCCGATTAAGTGCAGACAAGCATCCACCAGTAGTCATTAATATAGAAGCAATAGACATGTCAAGGTAAAAACACGGAGTGTATAAATTGTGTTCTTGCCTTTTGACTTGACCCCTACAGAGAGAATTTTTCAAAATGCTCTCTCCTTCGAGTGATTTTCGCTCCCTCGGCCACTTCTCTTCTCCAACCAGTGCCTCTTGCTTTTAACCAACGTCGACCTCACCTTCACCACTGGCCCCGGCGCCGACCGCCGGCCGCCGGAAACTTTTCTTCATCCCCACCGTGTTCGTCCTTTTCTAATCGGGTTTATTCTGTTGCCTTGTTCTTGTTCCCTTTCTAGCCTTCAGTCCCGCCTATCTCCGGCGACCTTCTTCCTTTGTTCTCGGCGTACGCCGTTCACACTTGGTGCTGGAACTTGTTTGCTCTTGTATCCGAATAACCGATCTTAACCTCGTCAGGAAATGCACGCAAGGAGCGGTAGGAGAACGCCCCCCCTGTCTCTAGGCTAGAAGCTCGGGATAAAGTGATTAAGATTGAACATAAAGTGTTTACGCTGAGATTTGGAAATGGGGGCTTCTCGATATGGTGGTCTGAAAGAACTAGGAACTCAAGTTATATACTGGATTTAGATATTAGACCGAGAAGAGGCACGCTGGATCAGCCTAAGATTTAAGGACTTCATCAATACTCCCTATTCATGCTCGGATTTTTATCGATATAGCGGCAGGAACGCGGTCTTCACAATACAGAGATTTACAAACAAGCGTGAACGATTCCTTGAGGTGTCCAAGTTTAGTATGATGGCAGAAAGCAAATCACCATTGTGCCCAGCGGCTACAACTTGGGAGGATGGAAAAGCATATCGAACAACTTGGGAAAGCTGCTGTCAGGGAGTTCTCAGAGGAGGGTCCAACATCCTATCCTAGATCACGGTTCAATCCCGATGAGACTTAACATCATACATCAGGATGATAGAATAATTGAGAGGGAGCCTAACCGAGGGCAGCTGAAAGTAATGGAGGACGGTGGTAGACAAAGGATGGATAGGAAGTGGCATGAAGCACTCATAGTTACCAAAGGTAGGGTGAACATCTCTTGGAAGCAAATTCAGTTTGCTCTTGGGAACTCCGCAAACAAGACGGTAGAATTATTTTCGTTTCCAGCTAACAAAGCGGTATGGTGGCCCTCCAATTTGGCCGAGTTCTCATACTACCTAAAGCTGAAAAGAGGATTATTCGACACTGGGGTGTCTTTGGCATTTGAGGAGTGGAGACCAGATGTTAATATGTCAGATATGGCAGACAAATGTTGCAACAGTTGGATTGGGATCTTTTGGTTACCTTAGAATTTATTGTCGCCGGATACTCTCAAAATTATCGAGGATCATTGCGGGGGCTTGATGGACATTAGTGCGGATACATTATTTTTCCGAGATCTTGGGGCAGCTAAAATCAAGGTGAAAGGCAGCGAAGGAGGCTTTATTCAAAGCAGGATGCAGATTCCGTTGGATGGGAGGAATATAGTTATATTTGAATTCGGGTTGAATCATTCGACCTTACGGCTTGTGAGCACTATGAACGGCAAACATATGCCCAGATTGTGATTAATGGTAAGAGGACTTTGGCGGGGTGGGGTAACGCAAACATCCGCAGGAAATAAATAGAAAAGGCGGACTCCACCAGCTGCCCTATCAAAAGGAAGAA
Source organism: Primulina tabacum (assembly GCF_025594145.1). Classification (NCBI taxonomy): domain Eukaryota; kingdom Viridiplantae; phylum Streptophyta; class Magnoliopsida; order Lamiales; family Gesneriaceae; genus Primulina; species Primulina tabacum. The sequence continues at coordinate 13,645,695 of NC_134552.1, read as the reverse complement.
CGAATCGGGGGTCATACTAGATCAAGCAACAAGCACGGAAGACATGAGGAAAGGATTCGGATCTAGTAACAAACAGGAGAGGATGGAAGGTGTGCAGGGGTCGTGTTTTGACAATTTGATAGGGTAATTGGGACTTCAAGACCCCCCACTATTGAACCCAAAGTACACGTGGTCAAATTTTAGGGCCGATCCAATTTGTTGCCGCTCAGACATATATGTCATTTCCGGAGGTTGGAGGGACATCTTCCCCACCTTCAAACAAACGGTGCTACCCAAAATTACATCAGACCACTGTCTAGTGAGGCTGGATATCGCTAAGTTGAATTGGGATCCTGCTCCGTTCATATTTGAGAATGCTTTGCTGTCACACCACAAGTTCAAAGATTTAGCTCAGTCATGGTGGAACAATGGGGATACTCGGGGGTGGGAAGGATATAAGTTTATGAAGAAGCTCAAAGGGGTTAGAGTTGAGGTATCCAAATGGAACAACGAGGTTTTCGGGGATGTGGGTGTCAGATACACGGAGTTGGTAAGCATGATAAATCAGCTGGATGAGTTAGAGGCTGGGGGAGTTTGGTCAGAGCTTCTTCACGAGGAAAGAAGGGACGCAAGGAGTGAACTGGAAATTTTGTCATTTAGAAGATTCCAAATGGAAAGTCAAAATGAAAAAGTGAGATGGCTGAGGGAAGGGGATTGAGAACATTATCAGTTTCTACAGGAATCTTTATAGGAAATCGAACGATGATGAGGGGGCTTCGATGGGTTTGAATGGAGTCCCTTAGATAGGCTTGAAGCAGAAGAGTTGGAGACTTCATTTTCGGAGGATGAGATTAAAAAGACAATGTTTGATAGCGATGGATCCAAAGCTCCAGGGCCGAACGGGTTTACATTGGCTTTCTTTCAAAAATGTTGGGATACAGTCAAAGCGGATTTAGTGAAGGTGTTTACTGAATTTTTTGAAGAGGCATTGTTAATGGCATCACAAACGAAACTTATATTTGCCTAATTCCAAAGAAACAAGAAGCAATTGAGGTTAATGACTTTAGACCAATTAGTTTGACAACGTGCATGCATAAGATCTTGGCCAAAGTCTTGACAAACAGACTGAAAAAAGTCTTGAGTAATACAATAACGGAGAACCAGAGTGCTTTTATAAGGACGACAGACTAGATTGTTGCCTTATCGCGAATGAAATTTTAGATGAATATCGACGGAAAAAAGAAAAAAAAGGATGGGTGCTTAAAGTTGATTTGGAAAAGGCATATGACCACGTCAATTGGAGATTTCTGGATTTTGTGTTATAAAAGAAAGGGTTTGGAGATAGATGGAAGAGGTGGATTAAGGGGTGCTTTTCAAATGTTTCGTTTTTTTATCTTTATCAACGGAAAGCCACGGGAAAAATTTAAAGGGGAGAGAGGCCTCAGACAAGGGGATCTATTATCCTTTATCCTTTTTTTAATCTAGTCGTCGATGATTTGGGGTGGTTCGTAGACAGGGCCAGGGCAGTGAACGAAGTAAGAGGGCTAAAAGTAGGGTGAGAAAAAATAGAAATTTCTCACATCCGATTTGCGGATGATACTTTGTTTTTTGTCCAGTCAAAGAGGCATATGATGGCTTTAGTGGAAATACTCAACTCTTTCAGTCTTAAGTGGGGCTTGAAAATCAATTTGGAAAAATGCGTTGTGTTGGGGCTTAATTTCTCGGAATAGGAGGTCGATAATTTGGCATTAGCAATTGGGTGCAAAAAAGAGAATTGGCCGACTAAGTATCTCGGGGGCCCTTTGGGAGAAAATCCTAGGACTTCGGACTTTTGGGAACCCGTGGTATCCAAAATGTCCAAAAAACTATCAAGTTGGAAAAAGTCGTTTATCTCAAGAGGGGGTCGACTTACTTTGATAAAGTCGGTGTTAAATGCGATGTCATCTTACTTCATGTCTCTCTTTAAAGTGCCAATTCCGGTGGCCAAAAAAGGATGGAAAAATTGATGAGTGATTTCTTGTGGGACGGAGCAAACGGGGAGACACATTGCCATTTCCATAGGTGGGATCAAGTTTGTAAACCGAAGGACAGAGGAGGCCTGGGATTGGGGAATACTTGTTTGAGAAACAAGGCACTTCTTGGGAAATGATAGTGGAGATGTCAGTGGAAAGGGAGTTTTTGTGGAAAAAAGTATCAAGAGCATTTATGGTCTACAAGATAATGGGTGGGACAAGGGGTTGGCTAGGAACTCGACATTTAGAAGCCCTTGGAAATTTATCTCTCGTTCTTACCCGGTTTTTCATCAATTGATTAAGGCGGTGCTAAAAGAGAGTAATATCATTCGTTTTTGGGAAGATGTTCGGGGGAGGGGGGGTTTCGTCGTTTAAATAGCGTTTTACATCTCTGTTTCAAATCTCCATCTCAACTAACAAACCAATCTGTAACTTTATAGATGTCGTCAATATCCGAGTCAATTTTATCTTTCAATGGGATGTGCGTTTCAGAAGAGATTTAAATTTGGTCGAGTTATGTGAGTTCAGTAATCTTTTAGGGGTCTTAGATACGGTTAAGTTGGAGTTGGGTACGGAGGATTTTCGAGTTTGGTTGGGGAATTCTTCTGGGTTGTTTTCTGTTCGCTCTTTCTACGACTTTTTTTTCCTGATTTCTAACTTTCCTTTATTCTCCTACTCTAATATATGGAAAGTACCTATCTTTTCTTGTGGATTGTGGCTTTGGGAAAATTGCCGACTTGTGACTCGTTGCAAAAAAAATGATCTACCTATGTCTTATGCCCGCAATGGTGTAGCTTGTGCCAGAAGCAAGAGGAGAATCAGGACCGTTTATCGGTGCATTATTCTTTTTCGAGTGGTGGATAAAAGTATTGCAAGAGTTGGATTTTGAATGGACTTCCAAGTAGAGCACATGACCTGTTTATTATAGAGCCAATCCTTCCCACCAGGAGAAGATCTACGAGCTCCTGGTATCTGATAATTCATTGCATTTTTTGGTCAATATGGTTGGAGAGGAACAATATAGTTTTCACAGATTCGTCGGAGTCCGTGGACGACGTCTGGGAGAAGATCAAATTCAGAGTTGTGACTTGAACGACTAAGTTGCCAGAGTATAATCACTTATTTATTTCAGACTTAGTTAGGAATTAGAAATTTATATGGTCATGACGATAGTGTGGTGGTGATTTTTCGACTTCCCTTGTCAGGTGTTTTCCGGATTACTCATCTTCTTCTATTGTAAACCCTTTTGTTATTATATTAAAGTTTAGTTTTCTATCAAAAAAAAATTTAATATAGAAGCAATAAAACTGGATCGTGCCATTTGCCTGTTAAGAAACAGCAATAACTGTTGCAGCTTAGAGCTATGCAATTTTTTTCCCAAGCTATAATATATTAATCAAGTTTGATTATCCAAAAAATTACTCTGTAAACTAGAGTTAGATACGACATCTATAGAGCAGATTCAAGTTCTATCTTCGGTACAACATTTTTAACAAACATTCCCCATCAGCTGTCTAAGTGATAAGAGAACATGTTGGGGGTGTGAAAAGCTTCAAAACCTTCGTTTGAAGGAGTACGTGGATTTGTACAAAGACCAACAACTCTGCAGAGTCAAAATTTCCCATATTTTTCAATATATCCCTGCAAAAATAATGACCAAATGTTAAACACCAAAGACAGATTAAACTACTGCCAATATCAGTCTTCAAAAAATAAATGATACCAAGAACGTGACACTAACCTCGACAAGCTTTGAAAGTTTGACCTGAGATATAGAAAGATACGAATTAATTGATTCAGCTGTGTTAGGAATTTGGTCGGGTTGTACTGTGCTCAGAACCTTTTCAACTGCCTTCTTGACTATAATTTTATGAGCATCCTTGCTCATAAGCCCCTCTCGCCATGTTGGCTTCACCAGTTCTTTCACATATTCCACAAGCGCGGCATGGAAATATTTCAGAGCTTTTGATTCATTCAGCACGTTCTCATCTCTCTTGATATCAATACCATTCTCATATTTTTGGCCACATCCATCCATTTGCAGTTCCTTCTGGTGTCTTGGTTCATCCAGTTTCAGTACATTATCACAACTAGAGCTCAATCCGATTGCTTTCCCATTATCTTCAACGCGATTAACATCCAAAAGCTTCTCTTTTTGCAATTTATTTGATTGAAAATGTGCATTATTAACAGATAATCCTGGGTCAGAATAAGAAAATTCAAATGGCCCATCTTTGGCACCTGTTTGCACGACACCGTCAAGAATGGGATCATAAGGACTTTCTTTCAGAAATAAATTCTGGGTAATAACATGTGACGGGCGAAATGGAACAGATGGTTCCCAACCATCAGGGAAAATTTTGGTTTTATACTTAGTTGTTTGTGTATTTGTGAGGTTATTGCTTCCTGAATTAGAACCAGATAATGGAGAGGGGCTTTTCCTAAAGGAAGAGGACATGGAAGCACGATATTCTTGATTGTTCTCTAGAGTATTCCAAGTCCCAAGGATATTAGTGGTCCAAGAGGATGAACCAAAAGGCACCGGAGGTCTGGAATAAATTGGTAAGTTTAACCTATGAGAATCAGGCACGAGTTCATTTTTCTTGTTGACAGTTTTCTCGGTTCCAGAAGGAAAAAATCTTGACTTGTTATAAGTGTCACATAATACACCAGAGAAATTTCCATGGAGTGCCCTATTTATATCAACTGAATGACATTTGACCGGAGGGGAATTATAGCGGCTGAAATCATCCGAGAATGAGTTTTGTCCAAAAGGTATATTACCAGCCTGTTCAAGAGCACCATCCAACATATCATGTTTATGGACAACAGGTTTCTCAATCTGACAGTTGACGGAGTTATCTCTACTTTGTGGTGGTAGCATATGCACACTGGAAGAAGCTGTCACAGCCAAAAAACCATAGTCTGGTGAAAATCAAACGCAACATATTTTCCATGACAATATTCAATATTAAAATACCAAAATAAATATATATTACTTTTAAAGTCCAAAAACTCACTTTTCTGCCCTGCAGCATCTAAGCCTTCGTTTATGTGAAGGAACTTACAGGATTTTCCTCTAATGCACCACCCTTTGGCATGAAATTCACACACAATTCTTGGTCTTTTATTCCCAACATCAAATTCATCACCATAAGATGAATCTCTTGGAGTTACCGGTGGAGCACTCATCCTAAGAAACCAATACTAGAACATAAGGCTCGCAGTGACGACTAAAATAAACTAGTTATGTGCATAATACAGAGATACACACACACACACACAAACCTCTATCTCATCCAACATCAAATTTGTGACAATCAGGTAAAAGTACCTTGGTGGCATTTCTTTCATGACCTTCACAGCTTTTACAGGAGTCTGAAAAGGCTTTGCTACAGCAGAACCAACACCAATATCCTTCTGGCTACAATCATCTGTGATTGTTAATGTAGCATTGCCCTCATTACAAAATGTTTCGTTGTCTATGTCATTCGCTTCCAACTTTCCATCTAAAGAAGCCTTGGCATCAGTGTCTCTAGAGGTCAATTTTTCTGCAAAAACATCATAATTATTAGTTGAGACTAGTGATTCATAAGGTTGACCTCAACGGTGACTATTAAACTAGTGTGGAGGAATATTAACGCATAATTTTTGAAATTTCCTTGAGTCAATCTTCATATTCCAGAATACAATCAACTCAAGTTGCTCACCCTTGGTACACAATTCTTCCTTTTGTCCCCCTTCTCTTCGCTTCGAAGATAAGAAACCACCACAAAATTCCTGGTTTGTAGCGATATCAACTTGTGGATTTTCCATGGACATTCTCATTTTCAAAGGATCAAAGTTTAAGTGTTCTTCATCTTGCACAAGCTCCATATCTTGATCAGTATCTACAAGGAAGGAAACAAAATACCGGATTTAGCCTTAAGGTTGAAATGAATAGATTTGGAAATTGTCAAACCATGTTGAAAGGTTTCCCATGTATTTATGGTGTTCATGAATGAAAATATGATTGTTTTCTAATGATTAATAGAATATATGACTTGGAAGATATACTTTCCAGCACTGTCTAGGATAACCAAGGTCGTCTTGGTTTGGCAAATATATTTTCTATGTGAAGAAAAGTGTCCAAATCTGAACTTTATTAACCTCATTGGGGAATTTTCCTATAGGTAACTTATAGATGGATATTGAACACCGTTAGAGATGTTATAGTAACAATGGTTGAGCATGTGACTCATTTCAGGAATTATTACAGCAAGTAGTTCATAAATAGATCAAGAAAAATAGTACTTAATGGCATAATATAAGAATCCAACCCAAAACAGAATTCAATTTTTTAGATAGAGGAGCCACTGTATTCGAGCAAATACCATAAGTGATCCAATTAGAATAAAGACCAACCGCTCTTCATTATAAAAAATAATGGATAAATTCACACCTGACAATGTACAACCACATTTAAAAAACAAATGAAATTATCATAACATATTTTTATTTACTAATATTAAATTTACACATCAATGACTTGTTTGCCGTAATTGTAAATGTTTCTCAATTGTATATAGAGAGCAATTAACTAACAAAGAAGTCAATAATGTTAAATCTTCATTTGATTTAGAACGAAAAGTACTCCACATGGAGAATAATATTAAATGAAAACAAAAACTTACAGAACCAACAAGTTTCTGATTATGAAATACAAGTTAAGGCCGAAAAATTAGGAGCTTCATATTTTCGAGTCTATGTTACTGATGAATAAAAATGGAAGTCATATTAGTTTTCAGGCATGCTCTAATCACAATGAGGCATAAATATGGCCTCGACAAATTTAACATATAATGCCTCACTAAGTACAAGATTTAAAGAATCCGTATTCTTAACATTCAACAAATCTCCCGAGTCAATCCATGTCTAATACTATTTACAACATCGTCGACAAAATAGAATAAGTCACTCTATTGAGAGTTTTATATCTAAGTTTTGGTAAACATAGATACAATATTAACTCAACGGTACTGATTCCTTATACCAATCTTGATGGCTCTGAATATAGTAGGTTCCAAACCTAATCTATATTCCATTCCCCAGAAATAGATCCATGATTTTGATTTAAGGAAGACGATATTTCCACATCTGTTGATTACATGTCTTCCCTGTTCTTATGAGTCCTTCATGGCCTTTGCTTGGCGTGAAGTCCTTTCACAAATCAGATCTCAATATATATTTTTCCTGCTCGTGGACAATATAAAGGATTGAAAGGAGCACTAGAACATTTCTACACTCAATTTTTCAGATACTCCGAGTGCAGTATTAAGTCACGTGCAAGGTCAGTCCCATCCTTATCCCCATATTTTGTATATACAAAATAATGGTCATAAAACAAATAAAATCCTGACATGTTGCAAGAACTATATGAGAGTTCATTTAGTTCAGATGTTTGATTTATTGTTTTCTTGTCCATACAAGAGGTTACCAACAGTAAGAGGAATTAGCACGTTGATTTTGTAGCACTAGCTCATTTTTTTGTCAATCGAAAGAAAAGTTCATAAATAACCAAACAAAAAGTGCATCAATCAGTTAAAACAAAGTTTTCTAAGCCGGTAGTATTAGGCACGGTTGTTAAAAGCCACGAGGGGCACTAAAGCACATAGTTGTCCTGGAGCATGGGAAAGTCGCAAAGCAAGAGCGTGTCATATCGAAGAGGGATAGGAAAAAATATTTTAAAATCTAACTTTTTCAGGAAAAAAACTCACACATAGGACCGTGATTTTGAAGGCTTGCTAAACCTGGATTTGACCTTTTAAGGCTCACCAGTAAACGGGATTCGCTAACAAATGATGTGCCTTGACTTGTGAGCAGGGCAGTGCCTCGCCACAGCTTGTGCCTTGGCATGCTTTTAGCATATATAAATTACTGAGTGGGTCTAGGCATGTTTACAACAATTAATTGGAGACGTCAAAGAACATATTATGAAGATTGTAGCCATTTTTCATTTCCACGGTTTACATTTGACCTCATTTAATTTTTTTCAGATACGATTATAAAAGGGAAACATAAACAATGTTGAGGAAGAACAAAAGATTGGTTACAAAATTTGTGATTGGTGTACACGTGTCGCGTCAAGCCACATAAATATAAAGAATCCCTATCCAAAATATTCATCATCTTATCTTACGCAACCAGTGAGGAGGATGTCATAACTAACAACATAAGTGATTTATAAGAAGCAATCCTGATTCGTTGTCGAGATGTATCGATTTTTAGTAATTCAAAGTAATAGCTAAACTTGATGACGAATTCTTCGGTTTGGCATAAGATGACTATACAGTGGCTTGATTTTTGAATGGAACATTTTTAAAGCAAAAAAACTCCAAATAGTCGAGGCCACGGGAAGCGTGTGTAGCAAGTAATCAACTTTATCTATTCAAAATCATATGTATCGCCCTATAGGGGCAAAGAACTCATTCTAAGGATGAAAAGGTTGAAAAGCTATAGAAAAATATGATAATATACAGAGCAAAGCAATCCCCGCATAAGGAATCTCAAGTGGATTTGGCAAGCATCGAAATGTTGATACTTGTTAAGACAGTAAATTTCCGAATCACTTCAAGAACTCTGAAAACCCATGGATAAACACACTCACATTATATAATTCCTCGTTATTTCATAGCATGAATAGAATTACAGACACTCGATTTGAAAGGAGACTGCATTTACAGAACAACCACACAGATTAACAAACATACAAGGGGGGGGTAATCAGCTTTACCAGCACATTCGGTAATTCAACAAAAAATAACTTCGAGATATGCGTGATCACATAGAACAGATAAGATGAGGCGTGCGTATAACGGGGGTAAAGGATAAACATGCAACTCCATAAAAACGTATCCGTGCAACATAGCCCATGAAAAATCAATGATGCCCAGGAATTTAAATTAAAAATAAAAATAAAATCAATCACGATCAAGATTTCCAAAACAATTAATCACCAAAAAAACAAGAATGTGAAACAAACCGTCTAGGTTATTTTCTTCCCTCACGGGGGTTAAGTCTTCGCCAATTTCAGACTCATCCCCGTCTTCTTCGTTTCCTTCCACGACTTGTTCCTCCACCTCTTCTTCAACTTCGACCTCCTCTTCTACTTCGATTTCTTCTTCTATTTCCTCGTACTCGGACTCGTATTCGATCTCATCTTGTCCTTCATCGCCTCCGGCAGGCGAGGCCTGAGTCAGGGACGGCGACACTGCGGCAGAAGATAAGGGCATTGTGGGAGTGTTTGCGGGGAAGCAAAAGGTGTCTCTGGGAACCAGCGCCTGAGGTGACTCGTAAGACTGCCGTTGTAACTTTCTTGGATGGAAGATTTATTTCAGGAAATTCACACTAAATAATTATCATATTATTATTTTTTATTATATATTTATTATTTTTTATTATATATTTTTTATTCTTATATAATAATTATTATAATAGCACCTTTCACTCCAAGTCTTTTCAATTTTGACCTAAACCAATAAGCAAATTTCTCTTAAATTTAATTTAATAAATCAAATTTAAAGTGAAAGGGAGAATTATCAATTAAATATATGTGGTGGGAGTAAATTAAAATATATTATACTAAAATAAAAAATGGTGAATTATGGTATATAAATTTAAAAATGGTTGTTAACAATATTTTTATTTAAAATACAATCTTAATTAATTAAATAAAATATTTAGAAAAATGGGAGTTCTTTTTTTTTTACGCAAAAATAAAATTACCTTTTTTTTCAATAAACGAAGTTTCCACTCCACACACAATTCTTACCATAAATAACCACCATCCTCTGCACGTTCTAATTGTGTGCATTGAGTATGGATGTAAACGAACCAAATCGTTTGTGAGCTATTCGAAGCTCGATTCTATAAAAGTTCGTTTGAGCTCGTTTAATGAGGCTCGTTAAGATAAACAAACCAAACTCAAGCTTTACAGTATTCGGCTCGTTAGCTCGTGAACATGTTCGTTGGTAAGTTCATGAGTAGTCTTTTAGATGAAAAATAATAGTTTTGATATTTTATTTATTGATTTTGCATATTATTTATGAAATATATAGAAAAATCTATTAAATTTATTTATTATAATAAATTTACACATTTTAATAAGAATAACATATTTTTTCTTTAAATATATAATTTACTTTTTAATTAATTTAATGAAAATTTAAATATATAATTCATATTTATTAAGCTTCTTTAAACTCGATAAAAGCTTGAATAAGCTCGTGAGCTATGCATATATTCGTTAAATAAAGCTCGAGCTCGGCTCGATTATAAACGAACCAAGCTCAAACATTCAAGAGTTCGGCTCGGCTCGACTCGATTACATCCCTAGCATTGAGTGTGCATATTATTTTTATTTTTACTATAATATATTACAAGATAATTATAATATTCTTTTTATTATACATTTTTAACATTATATAATTAACACAAAAATTCGTATGAGATCTCACTTATCACTTTTTTTAGATGAATTTACTATCCGATCCGACTCATGAAAAATTATTATTTATCATATCAAAAGTATTATTTTTCACCTCAGATATGCCGCGCGAGTCGACATGTCTCATGTACATACTATATAGTTAATTTAATTATTCAAATATATTTGGAACAAGTTCATAATATCTGGGGCGTTTGTAATAAATACATAAAAGAACCAAGTCACGAATTACTACTATATTATTGGGCCAAGCGAGGGAGAATTCAAAAAGCCATATTATTGGGCCAAGTGAGGGCGAATTCGAAAAGCCCGTTTGGTTTTATAAATAGTGGACAGGTGAAAGATTCAGGATTTATCAAATTTTCGGTGACAAATATGTTTATTCGTGAGATGAATCAACCATGGTCATATTTATACTAAAAAATAATATTTTTTAGTGGTTGAAACAAATAGAAGATATGTCTTATAAAATCGACTAATGAGATCGTTTTACAAGAGTTTTTGTATAATTCATTAAACCCATTTCAAAAATTAATCTAAAATAGTTAATTGATATTGTCCTTTAATAAATATTCAGTAATACACATGTAATACTTGAAGTGGCAAAGTGTCAGATTATCGTACGATTTGAATATTTGATTTATACGTTATATTTTTTGGTTAGGTTTTCAATCTTGCATTATCGAGATTCCATGTAATTATATTTCAATGAGTTCAAAAAATAGTTAATTATCGTAATGAGGATCGCTGAGAATCAATAAATTCCTCATATATTTCAATAAATTATTACTCAGCCGAACTAATGAAAGAATTTTACATCAAATTAGGTATTTTTATATACGGCCGAGAGAGAATCGGCATTATTAAATTTAAATACTAATATATACAAAAACATTAATTTTCTTTAAATTAATTAAACTAGATAGAAGCTCCTCAATTATGTTGAATATATTCCTAATTACAATCTTAATATAACGTTCATGAAAATTCAAATACTTAAAAATTATATATATAAAATCTGTTCGCTGGTACGTAATTTTCTTTGACTTTAATGTCACACTTATATTTTGAGAGAATTTAGATCAAAAAATAAAAAATTGACGCAATATTGTTACAAAAAAAAAAGTTGAAGTGGCACAAATACGTGGGAGCTAGTGGTTCGGTACGTTATATCGAATTTTTCAAAAAATACCGAATATTGTACCGAAAAATATGGTATTGAAATACCTGATGCCAATATCGTGCCGAAATTTCGGTTATGTGTAACCGAAATTTCGGTAAAGTGCTATTGATACCAAAGTTATATGTAAAAAAAAAAAAACTTTTTCATCCTCATGCAACACAAACTGATCACCAAGTACAAATTGAAAGGCCAATCTGGATGTAGACTCTCGACAAGAGCATATTTCACCATTATATATTTAGGGTAGGTTATCTTTCAAGTTCTGGAAGCCATAAAGCATTTCTTATGTTCTTAAATAGAATGAAGCCATAAAACCACAACACATATAACAAGTAAATACATATAGACAAGAATCTAACCAAAGTTTGGCTCTTTGACAAGCACCCTCTCCCTGCTCAAAGCTCATTGCGGCGGCGACATCGGTTGTTCCTAATGAACAACCAGATGGTGGCGGACTCTAGGAGAACAAAATGGCGTTTCAGAACGGTACGAGACAAACATATGCTGCTACGTTCTTGGCTTCTTCCCAGCGAACTCTATGCAAAAGCTTACTCGGTTTGGAGGAGAATCAAGTCAGGGTTAGGCAATCTGCAAAGACGCGAAGGAAGACTTAAGATAAGCGAGAAATCCTTGTTTTTTTTAGGCCAAACTCAAATTGTTGGATTAAAGTCTGAATCCCAACACAACAAAATAGAAATTGAAATCTTAAAATACCATAATTTATAATGAAATTTATGGTATTTCGGTAACATTTAAAATACAGACCATATATCTTCAGTACAGTATCAGTATACCGTTAATTTAGGTTTGTTCGGTATGTGTCGATATAGTATGTGCGGTATACCTAAATTTTCAGTATTTTTTCCACCCCTACTATTGGTACCGCAATATCAGGAGCATATACAATTCATGCATGGTCGGTTGTCCAAATGTGAGTAAATTCATGTACATTATATTATGTAATATTTTTGTATAGCTTGTAGAGATTTTATTTGTGTGGATTATGATGCAGTTACAAAATAATTGAAATTTGATGTATGTTGTAACAAATTATTAGTGTAATAAATAATGTTGTAGGAAATGTTGTAGATATTTTCTACCCTTAACAGCTATATATATATCTATCTATATATATGTATATGTATGTATATATATGGCAAAAACTTGTGTGAGACGGTCTCACGGGTCGTATTTTGTGAGACATATATCTTATTTGGGTTATCCATGAAAAAATATTACTTTTTATGCTAAAAATATTAATTTTTATTGTGAATATCGGTAGAGTTGACCTGTCTCACAGATAAAAATTCGTGAGACCGTCTCACAAAAGACCTACTATATATATATATATATAAATATATATATATATATATATAATCGAAAATATAATGAATTATTTTGAATTGAGAAGAGAGGCTGGGGATAATTGTCAAACCTCTATATTTGTTGATACTTACTTTTACATTTGTCTCTAACTGCTCAAGATATTATATATGAACCATTTTTCGTTGAGAGTACGTAATTGGAAAACAAATCTTTGAAAATCTTATAGATGTTTCATAAGTTTTTACTTTATAAAGATGTTATATATCAATGTCGCGACTCTTTCGGTGCTCAGATTAAAGTTGATTAGATTGATATTATTGGATAATTGAACTTTAGTTGTTTCCAATTTCTTTTAATAAAAGCTCTAATCTTTCGATCTTCATAGGAAAAAAAAACGAGAAAGAAAGAAAGAAAATAGTGTTTTTCATGACAAAAGTAAAGAGATAACATTAAATAACAGTTAAAAGTCCTTGAAAAGCTTAATATATGTTAACGCCGTGAGTATTTTTTTTTTTATTTCAATATCATTAGATCATATGAGTTTACGATCTTTTATAAAAGTTGATATATATAATAATAATCCAAACGCTAGCTTTTAATCCCATCATAAAGTGAAAAATACCCAAAATAACGTAAAATAATCTTAATTGATATGTCCGTACCACACGTGCAAAAATGCACGGGGCGCTGGAGTCAGCCAGTCGAAATCTTATCCGATGAGAAATAAATTTGAAAATTAAGTCAATTTTTAAATGGAGACCGGAGTTTGGATTTGCTTTACTTTGCTTTGATCCGATTTAGTCGTAGCCTTTGTGAAAATTTTCTTGTTGGTATATTAATTATCACCGTTGTTTACAGACTACATGAATGAAAAACATTGAAAAAATGCCGCAGATCCACTGAGTCAAACGTCGTCAATGGGCTGAGTTTGAGATCCAGATTGACTCCGCTACTGATTGGAGGGGTGGGTACCTCCGGAGCCCCGTCGACAACGGGGTGAGGACGAGTCAGTTTCGCTGTTTGCGGACAACATTGGCAAGTGTAATCCGCAGCCACGGGCACAACACTGCATTGCGTTCAACATGTCAGCGATTTCCTTTCGGGATTCTTGTCTATGTTTCAGGATACTGGTCTGCACGGGGTTGATCTTCAAACCGTCGAAGGCAGCAGCGGTGGTGAGGAGTTTGATGAACCCATCTCGGAAAGGAAATAGCTTCGCGCCTGCCGAGACCGAGGCCTGGACCAGAGCCGCCGGAGAAGCTTTTTTACCTTTGGAGGACTCCACGGTGCTGCTTTGGCTGGCAGCCATCACGGGTTCCGGAGGCAAGTAAGTTTTAGCCCTCCAGCCACAGAACCTGTGGGCAGCGTCGTATCCTCTTGCTGCCTCCTCTCCCGTGTTGAATGATCTCCTCCCCATACCTCCCCCACGACCGCTTTCTCACACCACGGTAGTGCACTTCATCGTCGGGACTGCTGACTTTCTTCTCACCCCTCTCCGGAGCCATAGATCTTCTGTGCTGAAAATGTAGTTTAATTACTTATACTGTGAAATGAAGCTGGAGAGGAGAATATATAGAGGGGCAGAGGAGATTCGTGGCTCAGGGATTTTGTTCATTTGGCCACCTTGCATTAATTAAGTGCAGGTAAAATTGAAAAACAATTATTTATCAAATGAAAAACGAGAGAGGAATATAGCAGATGGTTGTGCAAGTTCGTGAATTTTTAATAAAAAAAATTTAACCTCTAAATCCTTTGTGCATGTTATGTGCGTTTATTAAAACGCACATAACATGCACAATTTACGCACAAAAAATAGTGCAAAAGATTTTTCTTATTTTAAAATTTATAGGTATAAATAAATCACTAGAAAATTGACAAAAAATATTAGCAACGGTTGTATAAAATCATTGTTAGTCTTGTGTCCGGAAAAATCACGATTCTTACGGTTGTGATAAAATCTTCTCAACGTTAATTGTCGTTAATTTGATTAACAGGATAATTTAACAAACAAGATCCATCACAAAGTATATTTGGATTAAGAATCCTTCTCTTTATTTAAGGCGATGAATTATCTCATTAATACAAGGTGACGAAACCAGGTCAAAAAAGCACATAATAGGTATGGTGGGATGAATTACGAGAGTGGAATTTTTTTTTTCTTTTTTGTACTTTGGTGGATGTCTTTTAAGTTATTAGGATGATTTGTCATTTTTAATTTCGCAAGTATAATGATCAAAAAATGAAAAAATAAACGCAAGTATGCTAAAAGTTTGAGCCATGGATTTTTCTTTTCAATATTCAAATCTTGAACGGGTCAACTCTATCGATATTCACAAAAAAAGTAATATTATTCGTATAAAAAATAATATTTTTTCATAGAAGACCGTCTCAAACAAATTTTTATCGATGTACTTATCGTAAAAAATAAGATATTGTTGAAAGATGTCTGTTTATGATATCAAAACTACGTCGGGTAAATAACGAGCATCCAGTGTAGGCGAACATTGGAATTTTGATGGCATTAACAGCAAATTAGGGCTGAGGTTTGTCGCCATTTGTACAATTTCGAATCAAATAGTTAATTTCCCCCATTTCTGCTCATCTCAGATCTCATGGCCCCTCCGAAAGCAACGAAGCAACAAGGTGGTGCCGCGCCCTCCGCACAGAAACCTCAGCTGCGACAGCCTGTGTTTGTCAAAATCGATTCTCTGAAACCGGAGACATCTGGGCACACCATAGTTGTTAAAGTGATAAGCTCAAATACCGTTGTCAATAGGGCGTCACGCAATTCGGCTCTCCCTGGAGGCCGAGACCAGAGTCTCAAAATCGCGGAATGCCTCGTCGGCGATGAAACCGGCTCTATACTCTACACTGCTCGTGACAATCAAGGTCTGCTCTCCTTGATTATATCATGCACGCGCACGCATAGTCTTGTTCCATTAACGCAATCGAGTACTAAATGCGCCTGCTGGTAGTCAGGAAATATGTTTCTGATAATACATCGTGTCCATTGTTTCGCGTGTTTACGTTGGATGCTATGACTCTTTTAAGTCTGATGTTGAAGTCTTAAGCTTGAAGGTTGTTTGGATTCATCGGTGGCTTTTGAGATATAGATGTTGATACCCCCATAAGGATCCGGGTCGTCTTTAACCCGGTTTATTAAATGGGAAGCCCAGATCATAGTCAGCTTCCCGGGCATTCCATTTCTTCCCGGGCCATCATCATAGCCCGGGCTCTCATGCAAGCTCCCGGGAACTTTCTACTCGGGCTACCTCGAGAAGCGCACCACACTCGAGTGTATCGGTATGGGCATTCTTATCTGTCAGAACTACAGCGGTTTGGCGTGTCAGAGAAGCTATCAGAGGTAGGGTGGCTTGACAGAAAGTCAACATCAAAGGCTATGAGTGGTAGGTGTACACGAAAGTCGAAGTAATCATGATATTTCCTCCTATAAATAGCAGGTATGTTTCTCATTTAAAAGGGGGGGAAAATCCTGAGCATTGCCACTCACATATATTCGC
The DNA here is from genome assembly GCF_025594145.1 of Primulina tabacum. Classification (NCBI taxonomy): domain Eukaryota; kingdom Viridiplantae; phylum Streptophyta; class Magnoliopsida; order Lamiales; family Gesneriaceae; genus Primulina; species Primulina tabacum. The sequence goes on along the minus strand of NC_134552.1, from coordinate 13,629,189 downwards.
ACATATATCGCCATTTTCTCTCATCTTCAACCTGCTGACTTAAGCATCGGAGTGGCCACGCCGGACACCCCTCCGGCGCCCATTCACGAGTTCCTTTTATTGTGTGCAGGTCACGATCGAAGTCATCTACTTTGCTCATTTTCCTAAACAACACTATAAATTATTGATTTGGTCCGTTGGAGCCCCGTACCCGGCTCACCCATTTTAACGGGATCACATCATTGGCGCCGCCTGTGGGAAACTTGAGCTCAAGACGTAGATATGGTTTCCATTCAAAAGTAAGTCCGACCAACTTGACACACAGATCTTATATGTGGATTTCATATGGGCTCAAAGCTCAGCAGCTATCCCTGATTGGCATGAAGATCATTTACTATGCACTCAGTAGCATACAGCTATATTAGTCACCTAATTTAGCTCAACCAAGAGAAGTTTCACTCTACTGGAAATGAATTCGGTTTCAATATTTCCAGGTTAGTGATTTGATTTTTAATAAAACTAGTATAGCAGGAGGAGCAAAAAGGTTGAAAGTCCGGGAGACACGAGGCCCCGACACATTATCTAAGCCCAGGGCACTACACCCTGGCTCGGGGCTCCGCACCTCGACCACTCCCAAGTCCCGGGACATGTTCCCCGGCCCAAGGCTCCGCACCTTGGTTATTCATAAGCCCAGGGCACTACACCCTGGCTCGGGGCTCCGCACCTCGACCACTCCCAAGTCCCGGGACATGCTCCCCGGCCCAAGGCTCCGCACCTTGGTTATTCATAAGCCCAGGGCACTACACCCTGGCTCGGGGCTCCGCACCTCGACCACTCCCAAGTCCCGGGACATGCTCCCCGGCCCAAGGCTCCGCACCTTGGTTATTCATAAGCCCAGGGCACTACACCCTGGCTCGGGGCTCCGCACCTCGACCACTCCCAAGTCCCGGGACATGCTCCCCGGCCCAAGGCTCCGCACCTTGGTTATTCATAAGCCCAGGGCACTACATCCTGGCTCGGGGCTCCGCACCTCGACCACTCCCAAGTCCCGGGACATGCTCCCCGGCCCAAGGCTCCGCACCTTGGTTATTCATAAGCCCAGGGCACTACACCCTGGCTCGGGGCTCCGCACCTCGACCACTCCCAAGTCACGGGACATGCTCCCCGGCCCAAGGCTCCGCACCTTGGTTATTCAAAAGCCCAGGGCACTACACCCTGGCTCGGGGCTCCGCACCTCGACCATTCTCAAGTCCCGGGACATGCTCCCCGGCCCAAGGCTCCGCACCTTGGTTATTCATAAGCCCAGGGCACTACACCCTGGCTCGGGGCTCCGCACCTCGACCATTCTCAAGTCCCAAAACATGCTCCCCGGCCCAAGGCTCCGCACCTTGGTTATTCAAAAGCCCAGGGCACTACACCCTGGCTCGGGGCTCCGCACCTCGACCATTCTCAAGTCCCGGGACATGCTCCCCGGCCCAAGGCTCCGCACCTTGGTTATTCAAAAGCCCAGGGTACTACACCCTGGCTCGGAGCACCACACCTCGATCAATCTAAATCCCGGATCAAGATCCCGGGTACTCATTTGAAGTTATCGGTTAAATCACAACACTTGGAAAATTTCCTAATTATTTTGTACACAAGAAATTATATTACTCGGGTCTTTGAAGATTTATCAGGATATGACTGCAAAAATGATAAAGGGAAAATGAAGATTTCATTAAAAAAAAGAAGGCCCGAAGGCCGAGGAATTACAAGAGAGAGCAGGAAAAAGAAGAGAAACGCAAGTACAAATCCTATTCTATGTCCGGGTGCGTGGACCCTGGCTGATCTTTTTCGTCCTCGGAGTCTTCTTTCTCCTCCTCCCCGGCCTTTGGAAGTGATGCAATGGCTAGCCTAAAGTCTGGGAAGTTAGACTTATCCTTAGGCAAGAGCCCGGCCTCTTCAAATTGTTTGCGACATTTGTTGAAACCAGTCTTGAAAAGAGGATAAGCCCGATCCTCAACTGCTGCCTTGAATTCTGGGGAGGTGAGGAAGGAGGCCTGAAGTTGCTCCCTCTTTCGCTCAGCCTCAGCCAGAGCCTCCTCCGCGGCATCCGCCCGGGACGTCTGCTCAGTCATACCCTCTGCCAGGGATTTATTCTTGCCTTCAAGAAACGAGACGTGTTCTTGAAGGGATTTCTCCCGGACAAGACTTTCTTGTAAATCATCCCGGGCTACATCCAGGGAGGCGTGAAGGGCAGCCTTTTCTTCTTCATGGAGCCCTTTCAGCCGGGCAATCTCTCCCTGGAGGCGATCGTGGATCTCTCTGGAAGCCCGGACTTGGGGAGCCTGCCGAGTAGCTATGGCAGCTACCTCCTCGAAGGCTGATATCAGCATTTGCATGCCCTGTTTTGTAAGAAAGATGTTAGAAACAAACAAAAAAAAAAAAAAAATGAGGAAAGAAGGGTAAGGAAACTTACTGATAGAAGCCTGTTTGAGCCCTCGAGGAACCGAGGACCCGGGGTGGAGCTCTTCAGAAAAGCCTCCTCGGCAGGGATCAACATCTGCCTAATAAGATTCACCCCGAGTGCCGTAGCCCCTGCTGTGAAGATGCTGGCCCGGGTAGGCTGCTCGGATAGGGAGGGCTCTTGTAGTGGCTTCTGAAGGGCCTGTTGGAGGGAAGGGGTGTTGGATTGGCTTGCCCGGGAAGAACCTTGGTCTCCTGCCTGATCATCTTCAACCAGAATCAACTCTGGGCTTGTGGTAGCCTTTCGTTTCCTCTGCCGAAGGGGGATATGATCTTCTTCATCCTCCGGGGAGCAAGGCACCTCCCGTTCTGGCTCAGTATTTGCCCGGGCTAATTCCTTCTCCCGGGCCGCCGCCTCCTCTGATGCTTGTTTCCTCTTTTCAGCAGCAGCCTTCCGTGCTGCCAGTTTCTTCTCCTTGGCTAGCCGATCAGCCTCCCACTATTTTGCGAAAGCTTCTTGCATCTTGTCTGCATTTATGAAAAAACAAAGGGTATCACCTAAGAAACATAAATAAAGAATAGGAAAGACAAGACAAGGAAAAGAGAGTTACCGGGCTGAGAACCCGAGCCAGCCGCCTCATCAATCGCCCGATCTATGGGGTCTTCAGCCCGGGCACTCAACCCATAGGCAACCTGATTCTCCTGGGAAATAAGGATAGAGGAGGAGTATCTTTTGCCCTCTACCAAGTCTTGGCTCTGGGTATAAAAATCCTCAAATTTGTAGGCCCGGGGAAGGGTGGGTTGTTGAGGAAGGGAAGTAAGAAACTCTGTTAATCAGGAGAGAGGACCCGGGAGTCGAATATAAAAGAATCTTCCTTTCCACCCCTTCTGGGAAGAAGGAATGTCATCAAGGAACCGGGCATTTAGCCGGGCAGTGAGGGAGAAGGCATTATCTCCCAATCTACAAACGAAAAAATAGTGGAGAATAAGGGGAGTGATAAGGAGATTATTCATTTTGAAAAGAATATAGGCCGAGGCCATAATACGGAAGGAATTCGGATGGAATTGGTTAATGGGCACGCCAAAGAATTCAGCAACCTCGATATAAAACGGAGGGAGGGGAAAACGAAAGACCACTTCTGACTTGGTCCCGAAAGAAAGTGGTGTACCCGGGAGGAGGGTTATTGACTCTATCGGAAGGACCGGGAATCAGAATGGAAAAAGCGGAAGGGATAGAACCCAGAACCCGGAGCTCCTCGTCCGCCCCTGAGCGCAAAGTGCTGCTCATTGAGGAGAACCAAGGAACTCCCGATGCCTCAATAGAAGGATGGTCAGAAGCACGGGCTTTGCCCTTACCCTTGTCCTTCTTCAGGACCCGTGAAGTGCCTGAAGAAGAAGGTTTAGTTTGGTGGGCTGCAGGCTTTTTAGAAGTTTGAGCAAAACGATGGCGAGGAGGAGAAGGGGGGAATCGGAGCGCATCGCGATGGACTCATACCCAGATGAGCCTCGCGCATTGGCTCCTGAGGTGGAAGAAGTAGAATTAGACATGGATTATAGAAAAGTAACTTACGAGTTTTTGAAGGGACTAGTTGCAGTGGTACCAGGTCGCCGGAGATAGAGGAGTTTACACGCCGGAAAGCTGAGAGGAAAATTTGCAAGAGCTTCGCCGCAAATTTGAATTTGAAATTAATTTTTGAAAATGAGGAGGGCTAATATATATGGGCGAGGGGAGATCTCTGTCGCTAATCTAGATACACGTGGACGATCAAGATGTCCCTCGTAAATTGTACCGGGCATATGAAAGGACGTGCACGAATGTCAATATGTCAGACTTATCGGATCCTCGGAATATGAAACGATTTTCGGCGGCATAAATGCTAAAGCATGGGTAATAATCACACTCTTTGGACTACGCGATAATACTAAAGACACTATATTCAAAACCCGGGTTGTATCAGACCCCGGTACCCCATTTCATCTATGGGACATTTGAAGCCTCCGATGCTCTTACACACTCTAAATTATGTTTCAACAAAAGTACAAAGTATAACTGATCGGGACAGCGAGTCAAGCTCTAGCCCGACTATTTTAGGGATGGGTGGTGATACCCCCATAAGGATTCGGGTCGTCTTTAACCCGGTTTATTAAATGGGAAGCCCAGATCATAGCCAGCTTCCCGGGCATTCCATTTCTTCCCGGGCCATCATCATAGCCCGGGCTCTCATGCAAGCTCCTGGGAACTTTCTACTCGGGCTACCTCGAGAAGCGCACCATACTCGAGTGTATCGGTATGGGCATTCTTATCTGTCAGAACTACAGCGGTTTGGCGTGTCAGAGAAGCTATCAGAGGTAGGGTGGCTGGACAGAAAGTCAACATCAAAGGCTATGAGTGGTAGGTGTACACGAAAGTCGAAGTAATCATGATATTTCCTCCTATAAATAGCAGGTATGTTTCTCATTTAAAAAGGGTGGAAAATCCTGAGCATTGGCACTCACATATATTCGCACATATATCGCCATTTTCTCTCATCTTCAACCTGCTGACTTAAGCATCGGAGTGGCCACGCCGGACACCCCTCCGGCGCCCATTCACGAGTTCCTTTTATTGTGTGCAGGTCACGATCGAAGTTATCTACTTTGCTCATTTTCCTAAACAACACTATAAATTATTGATTTGGTCCGTTGGAGCCCCGTACCCGGCTCACCCATTTTAACGGGATCACATCAGATGTGTTTCCCTTACTCAAAGAAGAAGAAGAAGAAAGGGTGTTTCTTAATTCTTGGCCTGTATAGAGTTGGAATATTATACACAACAGTGCAATTGCCATGGTGTGTTGTGCTGGTTTGTTATATATGATTCGTTACGGTGTCTAGACACAAATGCAATGGCTGGTGCACCCATTGAAACAAAAAAATTATTCAGTGGAATTGACATAAAGTCTTTCAAATATTGTTGATCGATGCTAAAGGTGTTTGTTGATTATTTCAGAGTGGTGATAATATTTGTCAAATTAACAGCAGTTGGGAACCTGTTTGCTTAAAAGGCTCGTATAAATAAAATGAAATTTGGTCTGGGAAAATGCCAGTACAGGAAAGGAGACATCCCAAATATTTCGTACTCGAAGAATAATTTGTGTTCAATTGTTATTCTTTATAGAATTTCTATTTGTTGCTGGGAACTTGTAACTCGAGGATATATCTGCTTTACTTGATGGTTTTCAACTTTTCGTGTTAACATTTCGAGTGAATGTCGCTTTTGAGGTAAATCAGTGAGCATGCTGCAGTTTAAAAAATTTCATGCCTTTTAAAATTCTTATTCATTCAAAGTTTTTTTGGAAGTTGTATTCAATGTTACTTTGTTTCACTTTGTTTCAGTTTGACTATAGTTTTATGATGATGGTAGAGAATTTTTAGGATACAACAATACATTTGTATCATAATAATTGATGTGCAGTGACTTGACCTCTTACATCTTTGTCAGAGTATCCCAGATAACTTTTACTGTTTTTATCTCAGAGATACTTTATAGTACTTCGTCTACTACAGTCAACTATAAATTGACAACATCATTATTATTCATCTCATTCCAATTTCCATCGTCCTTCAGTTCCACAGGGCTATCTACAATAGCGGCCAATCAATTATCTTTTCTTAAAACTGCTTGTAACTTTATTTTTCACAATATAAAATTGTTTTCATTGAACTTTGTTATCTCGTACATGTCCGCAATTATGTCTACAACAATTTAGTAGACTAAACAAAATAATCTCGCCTTTATAAAAAAAATTCAAAAAATCTTTTCTAACGTAGAAGATCAGTTAGGCTACAATCACAGAGCATACTCAGAATTTTAAGAAATTTTAAACCAAGCTTGTTATACTACTTGTTGGTCCTACGTGCGACAACTTGAGATAATAAATATGAAAATAAAGAATAAATTATGCACCGAGATTTACGTGGAAAACCCAAAAAATTATTAAGGTAAAAAACACGGGCAAAATAAGAAGAATTGCACTATAATATTTTATGATGTACAATCACTCACTGTGTTTCCAAAGAGAACACACTCTCTTAATACAGGAGAACAAACATTTCACAAATATTATAGAACTAAGCACTCAAATGTTATAAGATGAGAGAGAACTCTATAAAAGGATGATTTCTGAATGAAGGGAGTGAGCTTTATTTATAGAGCTTCTCGTCAGTGTGAAAACGCGTCTTCCCATCTGAATGCATCAGTTGTCAAATTTGATACACACTGAATAACTTAGCTCGATAATGATGACATTGCATACAGTCAAATTTGATACACACTGAATAACTTAGCTCGATAATGATGACATTGCATACAGTCAAATTTGATACACACTGAATAACTTAGCTCGATAATGATGACATCCAACCAATGCATACTGAATAACTTAGCTCGATAATGATGACATTGCATACAGTCAAATTTGATACACACTGAATAACTTAGCTCGATAATGATGACATCCAACCAATGCATTTCATGTGTTGCTATCATTTCTTTGCCGACAAAATTTACACCTTCTAACTGGCAACACAGGAAATGCATTGGTTGGATGTCATCATTATTGAGCTAAGTTATTCGGTGTGTATCAAATTTGACAACGGATGCATTCAGATGGGAAGACGTGTTTTCATACGTGTTTTTACACTGACGAGAACTCTCTATAAATAGAACTCCTTCTCTCATTCAGAAATCATTCATTAATCGAGTTTTCTCTCATCTTTTATCATTTGAGTGCTTAGTTGTATAATATTTGCGAGGTGTTTGTTCTCCTGTATTAAGAAAACGTGTATTGTCTTTGAAAACACAGTGAGTGATTATATACCATAAAATGTTACAGTGAAATTCTTTTCATCTTGCTTGTAGTCTTTATCCTAATAATTTTTAGGGATTTTTCACGTATATCTCGATGTCTAATTTATTTTTTATTTTCATATTTATTATCTCAAGTTGTCGCAAGTGAGATCAATAAATTTTGTCAGATTCTGATGTTACGATAATATACCAAACTAATTTATCCACTTAAGTGTTATTTGTGTTGTGTGATGGATGCTATTCCTTTTTGCTTAGAAGTAGCATTGTGCATGGTGATTGTCTCCGAATTGTGCTGTAGTAGCACAGCACCAGATCTAATGCCTTGCAAACCATAGTTCCATCCATCTCTTCTCATCTGGAAAGTTGTGAGCAGAGATAGTTATTCGGTATTTATGGTGAGACAGTAATCTTTTTTGGATGTTTAGGTGTACGCGTATGGGCGAAGTATCTTTTTTATGACATTTGTGTTTTAGTGAAGCTTTCCTGATTGGTTGGTCGCTTGGTTTATCTGTCTCTAGTAGTAGATTACGATTTACGACTTTGATGTTTTCTCCTTCCATATTTAATTTTGTTGTTTTGCTTCATGATTTTGGAAGAGGTTTCTTTCATATCCGTTTTGTTTAACCTTTGTGATGATCTAAATAAATTGTCAGATTTTGTGACTCTAGTTGAAGATCGCAATTGTTGATTTTTGTCACTTCTTTTTTCTTATATCGTTGTGCTTTGTGTTGATCAATTCAGAATGCAAATGCTTTTAGTTCTTGATGCGATGGTGTTTTTTAAAAGCATTTCCAGTTTAAGGATATAAACTTCTTTGCGAATTATGTATCCATTTTTTTCAATGAAAAGTTGCAATTTTCTTGCAGTCGAGTTGATGCAGCCAGGTAATACTGTGATACTACGGAATGCAAAGGTTGATATGTTCAAGGGGTCCATGAGGCTAGCTGTTGATAAATGGGGTCTTATTGAAGTCACGGAGCCTGCAAAATTTGTGGTCAAAGAGGACAACAATCTTTCCTTGGTTGAGTACGAATTGGTTAATGCTGTCGAAGAATCTGGAAAGTGACTCCACATTGATGCTATTGGAGTTTAATTTATCATGATTAATTGGGCTTTTGGTATACATGTTCATCTTTGTTTCTTTTCCGTGCAAGGGTAATTATATATAACTTTGGCTTCACTGTAATATCTATCTCCTTGTATAACTTATAGATTGTAGCGTTTTACAAATGTGGACAGCAGATTGTCAAATTTTTGCTGCCTCTTTGTGCATCTTCTCGATTGTTATTTGCTCTCTGGGGTTTTGGATACATTCTAATACGGTTTAGTGAGAAATTAGCTCTCTATCTGAAAATAAAATAAATAGATCTATTTTTAACCGATGACTTCTAGTTCATCTAGTAGTACCCAAGTTCCAAATTTAAGTTGAGATCTTGAGTTTGAAACCCAATTTTGACATCTCCCCAGCTCAAAAAACATATAGATCTATTACTGATTTTAAATTACTAATGCAGGTGTTTAATAATATAATAATGGTAATTAATTAATGATATTTTATTTAAGAAATCAAAGAATGTGAACATGCATCGAGCAATTCTGACTGACATCATTTAAATTTGAGACATATGATCTCATGCTCTTACTGGATTTGTGGAAAATTAGAACCCATTTGTAATAATTTCAAGTTGAGCTCGAATATTCGAGTTTGCGTAATAATTTCTTAAATTTTTTGGAAATACCATTCTCCCTTAAATTTATCATGCAAATATTTACCAATTAATAATTCTACAAAACTCGAGGGTATTTTCATCTGTTGAACTCAAACTCAAGGTTAAATATTTATTTATACTTAAGTTTAAATATTTATTTATACTTTCAAGCTCGAGTCTGGTTCGTGTTCTCCCCTACATGAGAAGCCAACGGAAAACTTCATTGTCAAATTTTGCAACACAAAGTGAATGTCACAATGTAAAGGGCGTGTTTCTTCCAACTGAAAGTTGAAAGTGGTATACGACAACGGGAATAATCAGAAAACTTGCTTCGATTACAACCAGGTGTCTTAATTTTATCAAAGGTAATATAGTCGCCAAACTTGTGGGTCGGGTGACACTTGGTTCGATTGATTGATAGTTATCATTGATTTGCTGGTTTCCAACATTTCTTGCAACATTGAACGATATCCATGGATCTCCAACACCCGTCTCACCACATTCTAATTAACATCATCCATCTACAATGCAGGAAAACAGTGTGTTTTACGAAGAGAATATCAAATGTAGCCATACACAGCTAAAAGGAGAGCAAGAAGCAAAGAGAACAAGGCCGTGATCCCCTAAACTTTACCAGCTTAGTCTTACAAATTGAAAATACAAATTTCAGCTTAAAAAAAAAAAAAAAACTGGCAGAAAGTTGAAAATCTTAAGGTCCAATGTCAGCCAATGAGCAGTTGTGAAAAATAGCATAAATAAAAGGTCACAGGGAAAACTACAGCTGGAAATTACAGAAGGTCCCAAGGAACAGAAGTTGAGATAGTAATGCACAAGTTACAAATATCAAGAGTCCCATATTACTTGGGAATAATCAACTTGCTCTTTAGATCACTTTTGATCATCCAACAAAAAACGAAGGAAAAATAACTCCAGATTTCCTGTGCTGAGCTCATTCTGATTCTAAAATCAGGCATTCTCCTAGTGTGCTCAAATAAATAAAACTCCCGCTTTGATCCATACATCATACTTGCAATCTGATGGATATCACACATTAGCATGGTCTATAAATTACCGAGTCAGCAATAAATGCAGCTGACAGATTAATTTCATCTTCAAGAACAAACAGAAGTTTCAAGCTACAGAGTCTTCGTGTCATCCAGTAACCATATGGTACATTTTTGTCAATTCGATCCGTCATCAATCTCTAAAGCTGCTCTATAATAAATTAGCGATTATATTGGATTCGCCAAACATTTTTTCCATAAAGTATTTGGATCATTCAATAAGATTCCAAAGAGTATACTGAAAACTTCCCAAAGACACAAGAGAAAAAAGGAATGTGATGAAAGACTTTTTGCGAACATGAAGTCTATCATACAAAGTAAAAATTGTGTTTCCGGAAACACTAAGAGTCCATAACCTAGGAGGCATAATTACATATTTCCTACACCCACCGTCTAAAATTGAGAATATTTGATGATGGCTGGAATTTCTTAGTCAGTTCAACTGAATTTTTTGGGCTGGCCATTAGCACAATGTATTGTCGCTCCATCTGAATTAAAAGATCTGGAAGGCTAAGGCTATCCGGCTATGTACAGACCTTTAAGTGGTAAAGAGACTCTTGCATTCAGCAAGGACAATTTCATTGAAGGAAGCTCATTTATTGGCAAATACATCTTTGGAGGCATCACAACCTAATATAGCAAGGATTCACACAACATAGTCTATCATTCGAACAGAACAATAAATGAGATCAGTTCACCTCTTTCTTGTGACCTCATATCCAATCCTCTCTTTTCCTATAATAAAAAAAAACTTCCAATATATTGAGAGAGTAAAGCTGTATATCAAAAAAGAACATGCAAAAGGTCTCAAAAATTTAGTTCGGTAATGTATCATGCCAAGAAAGAAAGATAAGAAATTCGTAGTTATGTGGACTCACTGTGAAAAGTTAATCCAACAAACACTATTTTTAGGTCATGTCCATCGAGTAGAATGTACAGTTTTAACTTCCACAGCTGTTACAAATGCCAATTTCCCTCGGAATCGCCATGTAACCATATAATAGCATCAAGTTAATTGATTGCTAAGGAAAAAATATCGAAACACCGAAACCAACTTAATGTGCACACCGGAAAGAAGAAATTTACCTTCGAGAATCCAAGCTTGTCCGTGAGGAGCAACAGAAAGCATGGATTTAAGCAGTGCAGAGGCTGTTGCAGTGTGGTACGGTAACATTGACACCAAGCCAAGCCGACGCCACTCAACTCCACGGGGGTCCTAGCTCAAATACCGATTGAAATATTGAATAATTGTGATCGTAACCACGAATTAGGTCTATCACACGTTCAATTGCAATAGTAGATAAAGCACGCATCTAAAACCTGAAAATGCGAGCAGTTGGCGGTGTTCGAGATGATATTCCGAATGGCGAGGTAGTAGCCTTGGTTTTTACTCCGGATGAGATTCTAATGACGGGACTTCGAGAGGATGCGGTGGCCAATCGCATGACAAATCTGGCGGCGACGGTGGCCATGGCGGTGACTGTGTGACAATCGGAGATGATGCTCAGAAGTCAGAAACGATCATTAGGGCTTTGCTGGGTTTTAGTTCGCTGCAAGTACAAGTCCAAAATTTCCCCGTGTCTGTAACAAACTAATTAAACTGAAATGTCAAATGTATTTTAATTTATATTATATTATTAAGTTTGTCACTTTTAAAATAATTAATTTTTAATGTTATATTCTGTTTTAATATTTATATATATTAATAAAATGTTAGAATTTTAATGCAAGTTATATGTAGCTCAGCAGATAGAAATTTTTTTTTTTAAGTATCAAATTATAGGTTCAATTCCTATTTAAGTATTTTTCTTCTTTATTTTTCTATTTATTTTTTAATTCATATATCAAAATTATAGTGTAGTTCATCACTATTTCTTATAATTAAATTTTGATAATCATTTAAATATAAATCAAATGACTTATAAAAAAAATTGTACATACACACAACGCATACGTTGATAGTGCGTCGGTGCACTAATAACAAATAAGTTTGTGGTAATTAAATAAACAGCAAGTATCCATTGAGATGGATAGACCGGTTCATGACTACAGTGAAAAATAATATTTTGACATAAAAATTAATAATTTTTCATAAATCGGTTTAAATCCGACTCACAAGATCGACTCATGATTTCAATATATTTTTTGTGCTAAATTAAATCCTCAAAAGATGCAAGAGAATAGATCATTCAAGTATATACTATTTAGTTTTAACTATAAGTAATTATAAGTACTCATCATAAATTTTATTTCTACAATTATCATTTTTGTTGTGAAAAAGTAAAAATTTATGGTAAAAAGTAAAAATATCAAACTCTCAAAATTTACCAAACTACACACTTTTTAATATTTTTCTCTCTATTCAATTGTAATTTTCTTCACAAATGAGAGATCTATTTATAGAAAATCTTTACAAATAATCCAAAAATAAATTCATCATTACATACATTATCACACAGTAATTTTCAATATTTACAACTCTTATTTTCAACATTCAAATATTCAACATTCAAATATTCAATACACACATTTTAAATATTATTTTTTAACACTTCTCCTTGTGATGATGATCATAATGATTGTTTTCATTACGTGTTTTTATACTGCCTCGTTAAAAACCTTACTAGGAAAAATCCATTGGGATAAAAACCATAGTAAGGGAAAAAGAGTGCAGTCATGTAAAACCCCCTTCATGTTGACATGAATAATTCTTCACAAATTTTGTAGATTGCGCATCCTAATATTATATATGTGCTTTCTGAATATTGTCGTAGGAAGTCCCTTTTTGAAGAGATCTGATGAGTTTTCACTTGATTGAATGTGACGAACATCAATACATTTATTCTTCTCAAGCTCCTTGGTGAATGCAAAGAACTTAGGAGGAATATGTTTAGTTCTATCGCTTTTTATGTATCATTCTTTCATTTGAGCAACACATGCAGCATTATCTTCATATAGTATCACATGCTTCTCGTCGAATGATAATCCGCATGAGATTTGGATATGTTGGGTCATTGATTTTAACCACACACATTCACCACTTGCTTCATATAGTGCAATAATCTCGGCATGATTTGATGAAGTTGTTACGAGCGTTTGTTTCTCTGAACGCCAAGAAATTGCAGTGCTTCCACGAGTAAATGCATATCTAATCTAGTTTGGGAACATGCCTTGTGTGGATCAGATAAGTATCCAGCATCGGCATAACCAATTATACTTGGATTAGAATCTTTTGAATACAAAAGTCCCAAGTCTGTCGTTTCTCGTAGATAACGGAATATATGTTTAATTCCGTTCCAGTGTCTCTTTGTTGGATATGTGCTAAATCTTGCTAACAAATTTACGGCAAAAGATATATCAGGCCTTGTACAATTTGTAAGATACATAAGGGCACCGATAGCACTTAGATATGGTACTTCTGGACCAAGAATATCTTCATCATCTTCACATGGACGGAATTGATCCTTTTCTATGTTTAATGATCTAACAACCATTGGAGTACTTAAAGGATTTGATTTATCCATATTAAAACGTTTAAGGATCTTTTCTGTATAATTTGTCTGGTAAACAAACATTCCACATTCTTTTTGTTCAATTTGTAAACCCAGACAATACTTGGTTTTTCCAAGATCCTTCATTTCAAATTCTTCCTTTAAGTATGACACAACTTCTTGAATTTTCTTATTCATTCCAATGATGTTTAAATCATCAACATATACAGCAATAATTACGCATCCGGATGTTGTTTTCTTAATGAAAACAAAAGGGCATATTGAATTATTTACATATCCCTTTTTCATCAAGTGATCACTTAGTCGATTATCCACATTCGACCGGATTTCTTTAACTCATATAATGATCTTTGTAATTTCACAGAATAACATTCTCTGGGTTTTGAACTTTGTGCTTCAGGCATCTTAAATCCTTCAGGGATTTTCATATATATATTAGTATCAAGTGATCCATATAAGTAAGCTGTAACAACATCCATAAGATGCATTTCTAAATTTTCAGATACCGCCAAGCTAATCAAATACCGAAACGTAATTGCATCCATCACGGGAGAACACGTTTCTTCATAATAAATTCCATGCCTTTCAGAAAAACCTTGTGCAACAAGTCGAGCTTTATATCTTACTATTTCATTTTTCTCATTTCGATTTCGAATAAAAACCCATTTGTATCCAACAGGTTTTACACCTTCAGGTGTAAGGACTATAGGTCCAAAAACATTACGTTTATTTAGCGAATCCAATTCAACCTGGATTGCTTCTTTTCATTTTATCCAATCCTGCCGATTTTTACATTCACCGAAAGATTTTGGTTCATGATCTTCATTATCATTTATGATGTAGATTGCCACATTATAAGAAAATATATCATCAATTTCTTCTATATCTTTTCGGTTCCATATTTTTCCAGTATCAATGTAATTGATAGATATTTCACGATTCTCGTCAGTTTGTGTTTCTAACAAAACATTTTCATCATCATGTGTTTCTTCAGGAACATCATTCTTTATTTTGTGATTATCATGTGTTTCTTAAGGAACATCATTTTCTCTTTTGTGATCATCGTGTTTCTCTATGAATTTTCTTTTTCGAGGATTTTTATCCTTGTAACCGACTGGCCTTCCACGCTTCAGGCGTTTAATGACATCATGAGTATCTTCAATTTGTTTCTTCGAAATTTCAATTCAAGCGGGGGCATTTGCAGCATGTATATATGATTTAGTTACCCCTTTTGTGTCTGCAAATGCATCTGGTATTTGATTTGCTATTCTTTGCAAGTGCACAATTTGCTGTACATCTTTTTCACATTGTTTTATTCTTGGATCCAGATGTAATAGTGATGATACATACCATGTAATTTTCTTTTCAGTATGTTTCTGTTCTCCCCCTAACATTGGGAAGATTTCTTCATTAAAATGACAATCAGCAAAACGTGCTGTGAACACGTCGTCTGTCTGAGGTTCAAGATATCGAATGATTGATGGACTATCATAACCGATATAAATTCCAACCTTTCTTTGAGGTCTCATTTTCTTTCTTTGCGGTGGTGCAATAGGCACATACACCATACATCCAAAAATTCTCAGATGAGAAATGTCTGGTTCTTTACCAAATGCAATCTGCAATGGGGAGTATTTATGATATGCACTTGGTCTGATGCGAATTAATGAAGCAGCATGTAAAATTGCATGTCCCCATATTGAAATAGGGAGCTTTGTTTTCATAATCATTGGTCTAGCAATCATTTGCAGACGTTTAATCAATGATTCAGCCAATCCATTCTGTGTATGTACATGAGCAACATGATGCTCAACAATGATTCCCATAGACATATAATAATAATTGAAAGTCTGGGAAGTAAATTCACCAGCATTATCAAGTCTAATTTTCTTGATTGTATAATCGGGAAATTGATTCCTCAATTTTATTATTTGAGCAAGTAATCTTGCAAATGCAACATTTCGAGTTGACAATAAACATACATGCGACCATCTGCTGGAGGCATCAATCAATACCATAAAGTATCTGAATGATCCACATGGTGGATGAATTGGTCCACAAATATCACCCTGAATACGTTCAAGAAACATTGCCGATTCAGTTTGGATTTTGACTGGTGATGGTCTTATAATAATTTTTCCAAGAGAACATGTTTTACATTGAAACTTATTATTCTGAAAGATCTTCTGGTCTTTCAATAGATGACCATGTGTATTTTCTATAATTTTTCGCATCATTGTTGAACTAGGATGTCCTACTCGATCATGCCAATTGATCAGTAATGAAGAATTATCAACTACCATGTTTGATTCGATTGGACTTGTATAATGCAATCCAGTAGGTTGCATTGGTAGTTTTTCAACTACATATTTCTTTCCTGATTTGTATGTGGTAAGACACATATATTTCTCATTCCCTTCATTCATTATTTGAGTATCATACCCATGGAAATATATATCATTAAAACTCAACAAATTTCTTTTTGATTGTGGTGAATACAAAGCATCATTGATCAAAAATTTTGTACCATTAGGTAACAAAAAATGTGCTTTACCACATCCTTTAATCAAGTCTACAGGACCTGATATTGTATTCACCATTATTTTTGTTGGTTTTAGTTCCAAGAAATATTTTTTATCTCGGAGGATAGTGTGCGTTGTACCACTATCGGGTATGCAAACTTCAGCTTTGTTAATAGCATTTTCCATGTTTGAACTTCAAAAAAAATATGCAATGAAATAAAATTACTGAAAATATATTTATAAAAATAAAATACAATACAATACATATGTAAAAAATATAGCACGCGATAAAACATTATCATACGGGTACATAAAATATTTTACATATTTATTCCACCAGCAAAATTGATCATTGTCTGAGAAATCAATCAGAAAATCTCCAGCATCAAAATGAGTTGAATCACTCAAAGGTTCACTCTGTTCAGTGAAGTTGGTCTCCTTTTCTTTCCCCTTTATTGATTCTTTATAAAGTTTACAAAGATGCTCAGGGGCTCGACAAATACGGGACCAATGTCCTGGAGTACCACATCTGAAACAAGAACTTTCAAATCTTTTTGAGTGATTCTCATGAACACTCATATTTTCATGATGCCTTTTCTGTGGATGGTTTGGGACACTCTTTTGAGATGAGTTATGAAAGTACCTATCTCGATTATTTTCAAAACCACGGCCGCGTCCACGACCACGACCACTTCTACGTCCACGTCCACGACCACGACCTCGATTTCGTCCTCGACCAAAATCTTGTCTATAACTTTGATTTTAGTTTCCAAATTTAAATTCATTTTTGTTTACGACATTTACTTCAGGAAATGCCGTTGAACCAGTGGGTCGTGCCGGATGATTTCTCATTAACAACTCATTATTCTTTTCCGCCACAAGGAGACAGACGATAAGTTCAGAATATCTCGAAAATCCACGCACTCTATATTGTTGTTGTAGAGTTATATTCGATGCGTGAAAAGTGAAAAATGTTTTTTCAAGCATTTCCATTTCAGTAATCTCATGCCCACAGAATTTCAATTGCGAGATTATTCTATACATCGCCGAGTTATAATCACTGACTTTTTTAAAATATTGGAATCTCAACGTATTCCATTCATCCCGGACGGTCGGAAGTATAACTTCCCTTATATGTTCGAATCTTTCTTTTAATCTCTTCCACAAAGCCATGAGATATTTTTCAATTAGATATTCACATTTCAATTCCTCGTCGAGATGTCGACGCAAAAATATCATGGTTTTTGCCTTTTCTTGGGATGTCGATATGTCATTTTCTTTTATGGTCTCACTTAGACCCAACGATTCAAGATGCATTTCTACATCGAGAGTCCATGGCATATAATTTTTCCCCGTAATATCAAGAGCAATGAATTCGAGCTTTGTCAAGTTTGACATGGTGGTACTAAAAAAATTACGATGCATTTTATTAGTTAATGAATATTGCAATACAAAGTATTGGATAAACAACAAGTACAAGCATTTGTAAAAATAAAGAAAACACACGAGTAGGATATTCTCCGATAAATACAAGAATCGTGAGTATGATAACCAAAATAATTAAAAATAACCTTGAGAAAGTCATATTCTTCGAAAATTTGATGAATAATAATTTTTAGAGAAGAAGTGAAAGTTGGAGTGATTGAATGTGTTTGTGAGATCATATTTATAGGGCAAAAACTAGCCGTTTTATTACCGTTTATGACCGTTGGTGTTTAAAAAATAAATGTATGTATTTGTACAATTTTATGGTAATAATATGATGTATATAATATTAGTCATGTTTAAATAATTATGTATATCATATCACATTATTATAATGAGGTGTCATAAGTTATTTTGTTTAAAAATCTTATAAGCTTTTATACTTGTCGTATCCCTTACCGGGAGTGTGGGATGTCGTCTTAACATCCTCCCAGGATTTATAACAAGTTTTTGAAAAAATTATTATTATTATTTCTAATTTTTATTATATAATAACATTATATTTTATATTAAATATATACACAATAAATAAATAACAGTAAAATAAATATTATTACTTTTGTTACCTTTTTCTTCTGTTTGGAGCTTGGAAAAGTATGGAGGACTTTTAGAGTTTCGTGCTGATAACGTGTCGTGAAAAAGTAAAAATTTATGGTAAAAAGTAAAAATATCAAACTCTCAAAATTTACCAAACTACACAATTTTTAATATTTTTCTCTCTATTCAATTGTAATTTTCTTCACAAATGAGAGATCTATTTATAGAAAATCTTTACAAATAATCCAAAAATAAATTCATCATTACATACATTATCACACACTAATTTTCAATATTTACAACTCTTATTTTCAACATTCAAATATTCAATACACACATTTTAAATATTATTTTTCAACAATTTTTACAATTGTTTCACATATTAATTTAAAGTTTTTTCGAGTCCACGGATTTAAAGTGTGATTTCTATAATTAAAAGTAAAATAACTAGCTAATATATACACACATACAAGTGAACGTACTAATTTAGATTACAGAATAATCATAGACAGTTTATTCAAAATATAATAATATTCTTCACATTAGTACAGGGAGCAACCCATTTTTCAAATCTTCACTGAACCAAGGGAAACTTATGTTGAAAAAAAGAAGCGAAATAAACATAAACAAATCTGTAGTTACGATATACTGTCCTACCACTTAATCAAACATAGACGATGGATGACTTGGTGAGTAAATTCTTAAATTTCACAGTTCTTTGTTCAGCCGGAATTCAAGGCATACGGCCTTCGTTTTGGAACTCATACTGGTTCTGATATGATTCTCCCATGGAGTTTTCGCTGGCACCATAATAACTCCTCTCATTGTAGTCACTGTTAGCTCCAGCCCTGTTCAAAATTTCATACGGGTGGTTGTTGCTGTACTTTTCGGTTTTGATATCGTAAAAATATTTCCCATTTTCCAGGGATCTTGTGTCACTCATTCCTTGTGGCCGGAATCCGCTTTCTTCGCCGCCGTTGTAGTAGTAGTTCTCATAGCTATTATGAGCGCCGTCGCGGCCCGATAACCTGGCGTCCCTCAGCCCTTGTGGTTCACTGTTGAATGTCCCTCCACGGTTGTATTGATAGTTGTTGTTATATCTGTACTGTTCTGGTTCACTCATCTCTTCATCTTCCTGCTGGCTGTCGTAGCTCTTTTGGGCATTGTTGTAATAGTTTCGAAGGTGGTGGTTGTAGGAATTTTCAGTGTAAGTGTTGCTGTTTCCTGTGTATTCTTCTGGTTCTGTGACATATGCCACGGGGTTGTAGTTTCTAGGGAGGTGCCTGTGGAGGTGATCTCCGGATTCAGCGCCTCCGGTGGCGGAACGAGGAAGTTGCCCGGACTCAAGGCCGTAGCCATTTTCATTTTCCGTTTGGAAGTAATTTGATTCTTGTTGTTGATCGATATTCAGAGGTGGTTCTTGGTTGGGAACAGCGGTAATGCTGTCGGGGGAGACTTTGCTGAATAATTGGCTGTCTCTCGCCTGAGTTCGAGGGTAGGATAAGAGTGCAAAGAGGAGAAGAAGGGAAAATTTCTCGACCGGAGAGGAAGCCATTGGAGGATATATGACGTCTTATGCTAGGGCTGCAAACCCTTGTATGTTTTTATAGAGAGCATAGCAACATTACGAAAATTCCAAATATCGGCATTTTCGAAAAAAACAAATAAATTAATAATTCAAAATTTATGGCTTTTAAATGACAATTTAATTATGACCCGTAGTCTTCCGTTTGGTCATTATCATAGATAATGTACACTACTCCAGCTCATGTAATTAAATGACCATTGCCTAAATTTACGTTCTCATATAATGTTTGATTTGTGCAGATGACCGACTATGATTAAAGGCGCTTCTATCACATTTCACGAGTAAACTTTGTGAAACGTATATTTTGTTTGGGTCACCCATGAACAAATATTATTTTTATGCAAAAAGTATTTCTTTTATTGTAAACATGAGCATGATTGATTATAGATAATTTATTCACCATATACATCTATATAGTGGCAAAACATTTTTAAAACACCATAAATGATTCAAATATATAAATCGATATCGTATTTTACTTTACATTTCATTTTCACTACTACCATTAAGTTATACACTATCGCATGACCGTATATTCTTCATGCTGATCAACGATGATGGTGGGTGCGACTAACTCTTCGTGAGGTCATTGAGGTTCATCGTCGAGAGGGAAACATCCTGAGAATACCCGTTATTGTAGAATATTCATGCGGGAGGGTATCGGATTTTACACGTGTGATATATGTTTCTTCTATTTCTCCAATCAAAGCTCTTCATATCGCAATGTCTATTATGTCGGCTTGGCTTTTCATAAGTGGAGAGAGAATAAAACGCTCATAACAGAGACGTTTATTGTCTGTTCTTGATTCAACACATTTTTCATTGTATTTTAAAATATAAAAAATTACTTCATTATCTAATTTTTGTGTTTGCCATGATCCGCCGGTATATTTTACGGGTTAAGTAAGCATAAGATAACAATATAATTACATTATTTTCAGTATGGATGATAAAACAATATGAATACATTATAATGCATCAATAAATATTTTTACCTAATTGAAAATCGCGCAGATAAAAAAAAAGAAATACAATATAAACATATACTTCCACAATATGTGTACCTGATTCATCTTTTAATTAGAAATATTTTTATTACTAAAAAAGGGCAACAAGAATATTACTCCTAACACTAAATGATAAAGATGTATACATTATATAATTTTATTTTATTTTTTTAGTTGAAAAGTAGATGGATAAATTTAATTGTTCAACATTATGGTTATCGATATTATCCGGGAAAAAATTAATAGTAGCAGCAACTCAATAAAAGAAATCCAACGAACTTATTAAATTAGTATTTACTTGGTTGAGCAAACTCGATAAAAGCCCTTTCGTCTACGATGGATACTATATTTTAAAGCAGGTAAAAATTGTAAATTATTTTATTTGTTGTCATTTCTGACGTGAGGTTGTGTCAATAAAAATTTCAATGACAAATGACTGAAATTACAAAAAATTCAAAATTGCTGAAAAAAAATGAAATATATGACATAACGGATCAAAATCATAAATATTCGAGTACAATTTTCTTTAAATTATCTATCCGTATGTACACTCAATAAAATATTAGTCAAGAAATAAAATGTTTATGTGATAATAATATGTAGAACCGAGTCTTTATCGTTTTACCAAAATTTATAATTTTTAAAAATTATAACTCGAAATTTAAGTTATAGTTTATTGCAAGTTTTAATTCAAAATCGTACAACAGCTACACTCCAACATAATCAATCATAAAATTAGGAATTAAAACCTGTGAATCACTTATGACCACAAAGTTAGAGCACATAATTAATGATGAATCCCGACGGAAACAATCGGTTGTTCTCCAATCTCGGGACTTCAAGTTTTGAATTTAAACATGAAAAAGTATATTGAAAATTAAAGTTTAAAACTTAGTTTAAATAAAACAATTATAATAATAAATTAAAAGGAAAAAAGAAAACACACTTTAAATTAATTTGATTAAAATTTCATTTTGATTTAATGATTATGAATTTAATTTTGTTTGAATAAATTAAAGTTTTGAATTCAAATTTGAAAATGAGTCATTTTCATACCCTAGACTTTGTACTCATCTATATATTAAGAGATGTTTGATTTTTTTTTTTCCTTTTATGTAAACATACTCTTGAAATTATTTTAGTCTCAAATATAATTTACAAATACACATGTATTTATATATTATGAAATTTATAAATTATTATATTATATATCATTTATGTGTACATATAATAAATTATTATATATATGTATATAATATTTTTATATAAATTACATGTAGTGGCAAATCTCCCACTTGCAGAGACTAGGGAGTGAATTTCTTAATTTCCACTTTGCATGATATGGTTCGACTTGAAATGCAAAAAATTCAAGAATGCCAAAAGGTCCATTGATAGATCAAAATGGACTCTAACGTCTTTTCATAAGCTGGGATTTAATGAGAATGAGATATTATATTCTATGGACGAGGATAGTGTGATTGGGAGTGGGTCGTCTGGCAAGGTTTACAAGGTGGTTCCGAGCAATGGTGACGCTGTTGCAGTGAAGAAGCTGTGGCTAAAGCCGAAATCTGCAGATTCACGTAGCGATGTGGAGAAGGGTAACTTTCGAGACGATGGTTTTGATGCCGAGGTCGAGAGATTGGGAAAGATTAGACATAAAAATATTGTGAAATTGTGGTGTTGTTGCACCACAAAGGATTGCAAGCTTTTGGTTTACGACTGCATGCCTAATGGTAGCCTAGGCGATTTACTTCGTAGCTCAAAAAATGATTTGCTAGATTGGCCAATGAGGTTTAAGATAGCCATTGATGTGGCGGAGGGGATATCATATATGCGTCGTGATTGTGTTCCTCCGATTGTACATAGGGATGTGAAGTCAAATAATACATTGTTAGATGATAGTTGCTATATAAAATATCTGGGAGTTTTACATATTATCTAGAGCTAATTTTGGGATTGAGTTAAATCCAAGTTTCAATATTAAAATGTTATCAGAACTCAGTTTTTACTGTTATGTGTTAGACTGCCCATAGTTGGGTCATTTGTAAACTTCACACTCCAAATGTCATAGATCGATTAGATAAAATTTATAGGAGTTCCATATATGGACTTGGACAATCATCCCATCTTGGGCTAGTTTTTTGGGTTGAGTTATGAATATGAATAATGGTGCTCGGGTTGCAGATTTTGGTATTGCTAAAGATTTTGACCCTAATGAGAAGGGTACTACATCCATGTTGGTTATCGCTGGGTCGTGTTGCACCAGATTAGTAATTTGTTGAAGTGAAAAAATATTATTGTTGGATCATCTTTTGGAGATTTTGAGAAACTAGTTTCTAACATGGCCCAATGCCGCACTAGAGCTAAAGGTCACATGTTCAAAATCTTATTTCATTAATCGGTCTTTGCAAAATCTCAGTTTTCTCCCATTTCCCACTTGCACGCAGAAGCTTTTTTCGATTTGACATTATTCCTGAGCAGCCTTTTGTGTGTTCGAGTTTCTGGAAGAGCGATTGCTAACACTAAATAATAGTCTTTTCTACTTAATTTACTTATATATATGTGAAGGTATTAGCTTTGTTTTTATTATTGGAATTATGTAAATTTCGATCATCGCACTATCGTTAGGCTCGGAGACTCTATAATTAATGAGCTTCCATTATGCAGAATATGCTTACAAGAGTGACATCTACAGTTTCGGTGTTGTTATTCTTGAATTGGTCACGGGAAAGCTCCCATAATAGATCCCGCATTTGGCGAAAAAGATTTGGTGAAATGGGTTTGTACCACATTGGTTCAAAAGGATGCAGATCAAGTACTCTACGCAAAACTTGATTCTTGTTTTAAGGATGAAATACTCAAGAGTCTTGAATATCAGCCTCCTATGTACCAGCCCTCTTCCTATTAATCGGCCATCTATGAGACGCGTGTCGTCAAAATATTGTTTGTTAGATATTACCCTGGATATGTTGGTTGTCTTGAAACACGAGCAAAGCGCAGCAACTTGAATCACGAACAAAAGGCAACAACAATAAGAGCAAGTCGAGGCAAGGAAGATCCTTTCTCCGCAAGACGAAATTGCCCATATCAAAGTGCTATACGTTGCAGGCAATCGTCCCCAAAATACAACGACTTCAAGTCGAGAGTTTGCAGCACTACAAATCTCGAAATCAGCGAACAAATTTATGCTTTGAACTTTCAAGTATTTCGAAAATCAAAGGATGCAGCAATATGTGAAGAAGAAGTGCAGGGGAAAAATCAGCAGCCTTTCATAATGGTTGGAAGGATTATTTATAGATGATCATCGGTTGCGTTGAGGAGACACGTCTCTCCAGACCGGATGCTTCGAAGAGACACATTTCTAGTCAAGAGATACATTGGTTGAGCCAAAACCTGACAAGAACAGATGCCATCATAGTCAAGGGACGCGCATTTTTCCAGAACCAGCGCTGCGCGTGCAGCCGCACGACAACACGCGAGAAGCTGTGTGGCCGCGCGCCCTGTTCTGTCCAACAGGCAACAGGCGCGCATCTGCGCGGGATGTGGCGCACCCGCGCGGGATGTGGCTGTTCCGAATGCATCAATTTGCGACTCTATTGACTGAAAAATTTATTCACCAAATAAATTTGATCCAAAAATATTAATACTTGTCAAAGACCGCACCGACCAGAGACGAGACAAGCGCGCGCGTGTTTCACTGAGACACAGCCTATTAGGCGTCTTCTCCCTTCTAAAAACTTCTGGTACCCCTTGGGGCCCAAACCCTTGTCTCAACTTGGAGCTTATTAGGGAAACTTCACTTAGTTAATTTCTCAATGTGGGACAAGTCACATTAAGACATCCCACTTTTTTTTACAACTCCTCACTCTTCATTATTCATTTATCCAACAAATGTTACAAGAGATAGGCGATATAAAAGCCCCGACACGTTATTATTATGAAGATGCCTCAGATTAAGGAAGTGTGGCCGGAAACACGTTCACAAGTTTTTGCTTTGAACTTAAGTGAGAAAGGTAAGATCAGACTCGACACTTTCGGTTCATAGGCAGCTAATATGTCGGCCTTTAACCATCCAACTTGAAGCTGGTTGCATGAATGAAGCTGAAACTAGGAGGTTAAAGTTTGAAAGATTAACCACAGAAGGGATTTTTTTTTAAGTTGTAAATGATTCCTACACCAAAGTATTTTTTTTTAAAGTTGTAAATGATTCCTACACCAAAGTCCTTCCACCTTTAATTATAACCTGAAAGTAGTTTTACTTTATTACTTTCAGTTATGCTTCCCTTCTTTCATTTAAATGTGTTGTTTTAGTTTGTTGTTCCAATGTTGAATTAAGGGTCATGTTAATGATATGATTGTGGAGACTTCAGCTATTTTTGAAAATATGTATAGAAACTCCTGTAAATTGGGTATGTGTGTGATTTTCTTTGTTCTAACTTCGCCTTTTACTTTTTGATAAAATAATTTTTATTCCGGTTTGATCTACACTACGTCGGAGGAGATCATCGATGGATGTAAGGGTTTAACATGTACTTCATCAGGACATCATGATATGCTATATGTTATCCGGGGAGATCTTTTATTTGAGATTTGTGCCAAACCCACTCAACCCAACATTTCACCTAGAATGGCTTTAGCGATTTCAGTCAAATGGAAAATTCTCTCAGCCTGTATAAGAGTTAGAATTGTGTATCGGAAGTCGAAGATGGATTAAAAAATATACAATATTTTTAAATAATAAAGTTAAATTTTTGAAAAATATAAAGTAGTTTTTTTTGGTATAAAATGATATATAACGATACCGTATCAAAATAAAGAACTTAACTTCTGTTTGAACTCATCATGTTGGAATAGTCTAAATCAAAGTTATGTGAAACAACTCAACTTAAAGTTGAGAATTTAAACTGTTGAGAAGTCTTATCTATGTAGCTTAACCTTACAGCTAGCTAGAAGACTGGATGTTGAGCCTCGACTTGTTGAAAAACTGGCAGCCTTCAGAAACCACAGGACCTCAGACATTGTTGCAAAGATAGCGGATGAAGAAGTCACACGTGTTGTGGTTGAAATTTATTGATGTTCATTGATGTCTTGGATCTCCATACACATGTTGCTGTTGATGTTTATTGTTTTGATAGATTTGTTTTGTATATATCTTTTCTGATCTCTTTGACTGTCATGAGGGATTTGTTTAGTATTGGTAATCACTGGCCTTGGAATTATAAGAGAATGAATTTTTTTTATATATATTTTCGATATGACGGTATTTTACTGATACCGTCGGTATACCGAAAATTCGATACGATAACGGTATCATTTTTCTCACACCGATATTTTCGATACGGTATACAATATCTGAAATTACCATACCCGACCACCTCTAATCACATGAGCTAAAGAACGAACTCAAAATTTTTTTTGGACATCCTTAAAAATATAATATCCATCGAGTAACTGGCGATGCGACCGCGATCCTCTTGCAAGCTACATAATATGTTGTACATCATGGTTGGGTACAAGATTGATATAGTGGCGTAAGGGATGACAAGACTAGAGTAATTTGCAAGCAATGTAGACCATTTTCAAGAAAGTCATTGCAAATGCAAAATAAAAATTATACATTGAGTTACAAAGTGTATTTAAAATGACAAAATTATTTTAAATATATTTTTTATTTCAAATACATTTTGTAATTCAATTTATTATCTTCGTTGCACATATAATATTTTCTTTTTCAAGAATGTTGATATTATTTATATCGTGTTATTAACACAACCATGAAGATGTATATTATTTAAAACCAAAGTCCCAAAAATGATACTCTTAAAGTCAATATTACGGATGGGAAACTAGTCAACTTTATTTACAAAAAATTTCTTGCTGTTCCAATTTACAAATTTTTTTAAGCAAACCGGTTTATAAACTTTTAGGTAAGCTGTAATGGGTTTTACTCAATTCCAAGAAAAAAAGACATCATCTAAAATTTTCAAATGTTATCTTATATACTCAGTTAAATGACAAAAATTTGTGTGAGACATATCTCTTATTTGAGTCATCCATTAAAAAGTAATATTACTTTTTATGCTAAAAGTATTACTTTTTATTGTGAATATCGGTAGGGTTGACTCGTCACACAGATAAAGATTCGTGAGATCATATCAGATGAGATCTACTCCAATTAAATTTATGCCGAACAATCTTCTTTGTAACTAGATCATGGCATGGATATTGGTCATCAAATGATTGAAAGGAAGAAAAAAAAATCCAGAAATATTCGTGAAAATGTTCCTTATTTTTTCCATTATATTGTGTGACCTTTTGCCAATAAATTGTTGGATGTTTATAATAATGGATGGCTTTCAGAATTGACATTTGCCTGACGTATGTAAAACGACAAGTCACTCCCAAAAATATCGTGCTTGACATGTTGAAAGTTCCAAGAAAAATAGAGGGGTACTTTTGTTTAAAGAGTAGATATTATTCTTTGGATGGATGGATTCGTTTCACTTATCTATTCAATAATTTATATTTTTATATAAAAATCGCATTTTCATTTCATTTGATTCATATATATAATTCAAATTAGATATTATGTATTATTTTGTCTATTATTTCACTATTTTACATATATCATTCTATAGATTAATATTCTTTAAATACGTCTGACATTCATGTTAAACGTAATTGAAATTCATTGTGAATATCGTTAAAACCACATAATTTGATTTTATTAATTTTAATTTCACCTAAATTTTTATTTATCCAAACGAGTAAGGATGATATATTTTTTTTTGAACCCGTTGAGAATCTGATACTCGATCTGAATGAATGATGGTGTGAAATATTTTTGTACCTGATTAAATAATTGTGTATGAAGATTTTCGAGTTCGGAGATTACAATTTTCTCAGCGCTTTTGAGACCATGTGAGGAAAAATGAAGCGAGTTTGAGGATTTTTCAAATCCTCGAAACAAAATCGGGGACAAATATAAGAATCTTATCCACATCCTTGAACATATCCCGAAACTCCCGATAACAATATCATTAGTACTAATAAAATAATGATTTTTCCTAATAGTTACTAAAAAAGCTAAATTCATAATATTTAAATCATATTTATGATCTAGCTCGTCATCTGATGATAATTATGTTGTTTCAATTTTTTGTTTATTAAAATCATGAATGTCAAAAGTTTGTATTATTTGAGTATTATCAGTATTTATATATAATGAGATTATTGTATTAATTTTTTTAAGTGAATTGGAAGAATTTTTTGGGTTTATTTAACTGATATTTAAAGCGATTATGGGATAATGATTTAATTCAAATCAGGTCGGGCATGATGATAAAAAAATCCGGCCCACCTCATTACTATTTTTAGATTATTTGAAGCAGAAATGAAGACTGAAAAATATTTAATGTACGCGAAGTTGATATGAGAATTTTGAGGCCTGTTAGATAGAATCAGGTATGAGGACCCACTGAGGAATTGATCTCATCGGAGATTAAATGAGAAATATCCGATTAAAAAAACAGCGAATGAGGTGGGGATCGGATAGGGAAAATGTCTCCGTCCCTGCCCTATTGCCAACCCTAAAATGAATGTGGGTCTGATAACCTCTTACATATATTAAAACCTTACATATATTCGAACTAAATATCATAATAAATAAGAGTAGGTCTTTTGTTAGACGATCTCACGAATTTTTATCTGTTATACGAGTTAACCATACTGATATTCACAATAAAAAGTAA
Source organism: Primulina tabacum (assembly GCF_025594145.1). Lineage (NCBI taxonomy): Eukaryota > Viridiplantae > Streptophyta > Magnoliopsida > Lamiales > Gesneriaceae > Primulina > Primulina tabacum. The sequence continues at coordinate 13,600,741 of NC_134552.1, read as the reverse complement.
TACTCATAGCATAAAAAGTAATATTTTTTCATGGATGATCTAAATAAGATATCTATCTCATAAAAATACGATCTGTGAGACCGTCTAAGATAAGATTTTGCCAATAAATAAATATTGATTTTGATATATTTTTGTTAAATTATGATATATAAAATGAAAAAAAAATAAAAATAAAAGAGAATATCCGAGTGTAAAAACACGGATGAAAGTTGAATATTCAATGGATACGTAAACGAGAATATTCAAATTTGAAAAAAATATAACCGTAGGTGGAAAATATATTTCTTGTCAACCCTGTCAGAGTTTTTCATCAAAACCATTGGGAAGCTGCAGCCTCAAAATGGATCTTTATTTCATTGATTCGATCATATCCAACTAAACGTGTGGACCCCCCACATGGTGAATCTCCCCATTTTTCTCAGCCGCCATTTCTGATTAAAAAATCGGTGAAGAACAAGAAGAATTCATCAAACCAAATATAAAAGTGATGCGCAGTTGAATCCAAAACCCACCATTGATTATGTACACAACCATACGGAAGAGAGTTTGCATTATCTAAAAGAAATTTATTTGTCCAGATTGGTGACAAAAAGAAATCTATAATTTGCTCCAAAATTCGGATCCCATTAATTGATTTCGACCCATTCAATCAGAGCCACAGGGCTCCAGCTTCTCTTAATCTGGGCACCAATTCGCCGGATATATGAGCACCCATCACTTCCTCGAGTCCTCCGAAAATTTCTCCGCCGACAAAAACCGCCGGGAACTGCGGCCTGGTGGCGTTCCCCGATCCATCGACGCCGATAATCCTTGACAATTCGTTGACGACGTCGTCTTCGTTGGCCTCGTCAACGTCGAAAACCGTGGGGTTGACTCCATGGCCATGAAGCAAAAGCTTGACCACGTGGCACATGCAGCAATCCTTCCTAGCGAACACTATCACCGCATTCTCGGAAACCATCATACTCACGCTGGCGTACTCATTTACTCCTGGCGGAGGATTGGAAGAGCCTCGTGTGCCTCCGGCGGAGGAGGAGGCGGAGGCGGCGAACCAATCTTTGTATGGGAGGGCTTGTTGCATGGTGTGGGAAGGGGGGGAGGAGAGTAGAGGAGCTGTTGGGAAATTAAATAGCCCGAATTGGAAGGTAAATTGATTGGAGATTCTAACGTCAACGGCTGCGACACAAGATAGGACGTCACGGTTGCTATTGTGGGCCCACTACTACGTCATCGGCTGTGGAAGCTCCACGCGAATTCCATACAAGTAGCGAAGTCTGTCTTTGACACCTTTCTAATTCGTCGACTCGGGCGTTAATAGAGTTTTCCTCGGGCTTTTATTAATTTTTTGAATATATATATATGTGTTTTTATGAAAATATATAATCATTTAATACAAAGTTAGGAATATTTTATTTTAAATTACGAAATAATAATTGATAAGATGGTCTATTTGTTAGAAAAGTAAGTCATTTGTTAGACGGTCTTACGAATCTTTATCTGTGAGATGGGTCAACCATACCGATATTCACAATAAAATGTAATAGGATGACCCAAATAAGATATATGTCTCACAAAATACGACCTTTGGGACCGTCTCACATATTTTTTTGTCTTGTTTAAAAGTTAAAACTACTAATAAGTTCTAAATTTTTTAAAAAAAATTAATTTCAATCCACTACAAATCAACACTAAAAAATTTGGGTTAGGATTGAGGTCTTTATCAAGTTAGAGCCGAAATATTCTTAAAAAAAAAAAATTTGGGTTGGGTTCGGCCGTCCGGATCAACCTGAATTGAGAATCAGGTCACTCATTAACTCGAATATGTCGATTCATATATATATGGAGAATGAGAGCTTGAAACTTGCTTTTTGAAATTTGAAAACTTTTTGATTATATAATGATATAATATATTTTTATTTTGTGATATTTATAATGATGTAATATATTTTTATTGCGTGATATATAATTATCGTACTTAGAAGATATTTTGACTATGCGAATGAATAATTCTCTTTTCATTCAAAATAAACGAAGATATAAAAGAATGCAAAAGTCTTGATTGAATATCTCTAGACTTTTAAAATCTACAAAAATCATTAAAAGTCAATAAATCTCCTACATTGAATACACCCCTTGATATATAATTTTGATATATTAAACACTTTTGATAGACATCTCACCGACATCACCAGATGTTTACATAAATATTTTGTTGAATATCACATCCACTCACACATTATTTCAAGGCTTGAAAAATTTTATACATTGAATATTTTCAAAATATTCGTGTGAATATCTTATAAAAAATTTAAAGAACTTGACAAGACATCCAACTCACCCGCCACGTGCAGTATGAATCTCTACAGACCCCCACATGTATTCGTGTGGATCCCACTGTTGTAATGGATGTACACGACTAGATGTGGTACTCCCCGCTCGAATACTCTCACAGATAGATATATTATTATTATTATTATTATTATTAAATATTTTGGTAATAGAACTAAAAGATTTAATGTTATTATATATTTTTTATAATTGAATATATTAATAAAATGTTATGTTTGTAATACAAAACATATGTAACTTTGTGATTATCGTTTTTATTTCTTAACAATCAAATTGTAAGTTCAATTTTTATTCAGATATTTTTTATATTTATTATTTATTTATATATCAAAATTACAATATGATATTTCATTTATTTTTTATAATTAGAAAAAATAATGTATAAACACGTTGCTAGCTAATAACCACCAAGTGCGTGAATGACGTATGCTCTTTTCGAAAAGTATGATTTTACCCGTCACCTGTATTATTAGGTGAGGCTAAGTAGTCAAACTTTAATTCTTCCCCACATGCCAAAGACTCCAGGATGAGACACTTGCCTACGTTAACTATCGCGTTAAATATTATTTTATAGGTTGGTTACGTGACATTCATTAACAAATTTAACATTAATCATAGAATGATGAGATAATTATTTTTGTAAACTTTAAAAATATACTAATTTTCCACCCCAAAATTTACATTTGAGAAAGCAAAATATGATAAATGGAAGACTTTAAAGTTCAATATTTTTCCAAAATAATTATAATTTGTAATAAAAATGTATTACAATTAGAAATTAAAATGTATTGATGTCACGAATGAGACGAGAGAGCTTAGTGACTTTTGTGTTATACCAAAAAAATTCTTTTCCACTCGATCCCTCTTTCGTAACCACGTATCTTTTCGGCTAAGGAATGGGAAACGCAAGGGAAAATTATCTTGGCCTCGTGATAAGTCGAAGGAGAAGACCTACATTTTTGGATTCATGTTGAAATTTTTAAAAGAATAAATAAAGAGGAAATTAACCGAATCTAACTGCCAATGCTCAGCGGCGAGACCGACTTCTCCTCGACACTGGTTGGTTTACCTTACTCTCCTGACCTTCGCAGTATTATAGGATACGTCCTGGCTAGCTCTTCTCTGTGTTTCTCTGGCTATACTTGATTTCCTTGTACCGGGACTAAAGATGACCCGAATATCTCTTGATTGACCCAGATCTCGTACCCGGGTCTGTCCGGGGTACAACTCTTGATTTATTATTTTAAATACTTGTTGACAGGATAAAAATTAATTGGAGGAGTCCTTGTCATAATTGGGCTGAAATCATATTGGATCCGAGCAGTATCAAATGGAAACCGAACTTGTGATGCCATAAATATCATTTACTCTTACAGCAGACATAGCTCAATGATGTCACCAATAATAATGGCTTGTCATAAGCTTCCGATTTTGATGTAATTAAATGCCCATTCACTCTGTCATAAATGCCCATTAACTCCGTCATAAAATATCTATAAATGCCCGTTAACTCCGTCATAAAATATCTCAATTATTCATCTCTCCATTTTGATCAGCATGAAGACAGCTCATAGATTAATCTCTCTTTTCATTGTGGATAACAATTCAACAATATAATACAAAGAAATTCATCAAGGTTGCTTTGGATTGAGTCAAGAGTTTCGATTCATTCTGAAAATACTTTATCGAGCAAGTCTATCAAATCGGTTTTGGATTTGGTGTTGTGTATAGTTCGATATTGTACACCGTATATCGTCAACTCTCGTTATCAGTTTCTTATACCCGTAATAATCACATGTCAAAGTTTTAGTTTTTAAATCAAAAAATTACTTCCACCTGTAACAAAATATTTTCTTAAAATCAAAATATACTTTAATTTGATATTCAAATTTTGACTTATTATTAATTATTATGTGACAGAGTGTGGTAACTAATTTATATCTGGCTCCACTCGAATTTCTTGTTCAGCTTCTTCTTTCCCGCCGACCGATTCTCCACCAACGAAGTCGTGTCGTGTCGCTGTCGAGGGACTGCAGCAACGCCACAATGACCACAGACATGATGAACATCGGGATCGGTCGAAGAACCACAACAAGAAGGCCGTCGTGAAGTAAAGAGCCCTCAGGCCCACCGACCAGAAATCACCTCCGTGAATCACGGCCAGCTCTACGTATCGCTGTCGGTGGTGCTGATGAGATTTGATCGTGGAAGAAGCACCTAGAGGATTGGACGAAGCAAAAAAAGGCCAAGAGAAAAAAAAGAAGAAGAAAATGAGTGACATGTACCTTGAAAGGGCGGTTGATCACAAAAGTACGGAAAATTAATATATTCTGTGTATTAGAAGTTGGATGTTGTACTTTGGTATTGTCAACATGAGCACACAACATGCAGCGAAAATTATTCATTTAACACATGAGTATAACTTGAATAAATAGGGACCAAATATAAATTATGTACAAGTTTTTTGCAATGCCTCATGACAAAAATTTACTAGAAGAATATATAAACTGTTTACATCAAAACAATACTAGCGAGTATAATAAAACCAAATTTCTTGACACTCCAAGGAATTAAACTACATCAAAATCAACCAGACTCAAAACTAGATGCAATCAGTTTTGTTCTGCACGTATCTTCAACATCAATCAACAATATGATATAACAGTGAACTAATCACATTTCTCTCAATATTTCATATATATAGATCTTCATATCTTGATCTAATTATCTTTCTATAAAAACAAAATTCTACAGTCATGGAAACAAGAGTTTATTAGAAATAAAAGTCTATTCAAATCTAAGATATTATATCTTAAAGATAAATTCTAAAAGATCAAAAGAGCAAATTATGTAGGATAAATACCAAGAATAACTTATTTAGGAAAAATATCATTATTAGATCAAGTTAAATTAGTCTAGAAATACAAAACTCTTATTTTTCAATTCAGATAAATGACAAAGAATAAATAAGAATAAAATATTCATTTCATACTTGATGGACATGGTGGCTTGTCGGGTGTTGTCATACATGACATGTTGAGTTTATCAATAATTATCATGAAGATTAATATTTTTTGTATATTTTTTCATGAATTGAATTAGTTAGCAAATTTATCTTATAAAATTGACCTTGAAGATAATCTGATCACATGAATTTTTGTGATTAAAAATACAAAAAAGGACATATTTATATGGAATAAAAAAATTATTTTATTTGAATTGCCTGCATAATCTTTGACCCAGACTTTTTTGTAAGGCAAAGAAGGTGGTGTGTGGGAGCTTTAAGGCATCGATAGAGCAGAATAAAATGACAAGAAAACATTATAATTAGGGTTTCGGATCTTCATTATTTTTGGATTTGCATTCCCTTTTTAACTATTTCGAATCAAAACTGATTCTTGAAATCGTCTTATATATAAAAGTTTTTGTAATTTATTGAGTGATCTTCAAATCAAATCGAGTTTAGCTTGCTTTAATTTGTTGTGTTTTCTTGATTACTCCTAGCAACTTGTGGGCAAAATTCAGGGATCATGTGCTTATTTCTCGGTTTATTCTATATTACACCGGATGCGTAAAACATAAGAACATCAATTTGTCGGCAGGAGCATTAATGCATTTGTCAAGTTGGGCGGCTGATTGGAAATTCATTTGTCAAAGTTGGTCAGCCTGAATTTGTAAACAAACGAAAGTTCGAGGAAATTTATCAGACGCGTTTTAAACGCGTATTCACACTGACAGATGCTCTACAAATAGAGCTCCTCCTTTCATTTTAAAATCATCCATTCTTCGAGTTTTCTCTCATTCTATAGCATTTGAGTGCTTAGTCCTATAATATTTGTGAGGTGTTTGTTCTCCTGTATTAAGAGAGTGTGTGTTCTATTTGGAAACACAGTGAGTGAGTTGTACACCACAAAATATTATACTGAAATTCTTTTCATCTTGCCCGTGGTTTTTACCCTAATAATTTTTAGGGGTTTTCCACGTAAATCTCAATGTCCAATTTATTCTTTATTTACGGGATTTATCATCTCAAATTCCGCACGTGGGACCAACAAGTGGTATCAGAGCCTTGGTTTAAAATTTCTTAAAATTCTGAGTATGCTCTGTGGTTGCAGCCTAGACTGATCTTTCACATCAGAAAAGATTTTTTGAGATTTTTTATTTAAGGCGGGATTATTTTGTCCAGTATACTAAATTGTTGTAGACATAATGGCGGGAAGGTAAGAGATAATCAAAATTCAACGGAAGCAATTTTATGCTGTGGAAAATAAAGATACAAGCAGTTTTAAGAAAGGAGAATTGCTTGGCGGCTATTAGAAATCGACCTGTGAAAATTACGGACGATGGAAAGTGGAACGTGATGAATGATAATGTTGTTGCTAATTTACACTTAGCTATAGCTGACGAAGTTTTGTCAAGTATCTCTGAGATAAAAACAGCCAAAGTTATCTGGGATACTCTGACAAAGATGTACGAGGTCAAGTCACTACACAACATGATTTTCTAAAGAGAAAGCTTTATACTCTTCGGATGACGGAATCCTCATCGATGACCGACCATATCAACACACTAAATACTCTATTTGCCCAACTCACTTCCATGGGGCATAAAATAGGAGAAAATGAACGTGCGGAGCTTCTACTTCAAAGTCTACCAGATTCATATGATCAACTTATCATCAACATAACCAACAATATTCTTATGGGCTTTCTAAGATTCGACGATGTCTTAACTGCGGTTCTCGGAGAAGAAAGCCGGCGCAAGAATAAGGAAGATAGGTTGGTATCCTCGAAGCAGGCAGAGGCTTTACCGATGATAAGAGGAAGATTTATGGACTGTGACTCCAGTGGGAGCCAAAGACGGGGTAGATCAAAGTCAAGAAGTAAGAAAGAAAAATATTTACTGCTTTAAATATGGGGGTAAAGGGCACTTCAAGAAAGAGTTTACGAGTATCGATAAAAGTTCTCAAGGAAATGTGGCCAGTACTTCAGACAGTGGTCTAATATTATTCAGCGAAGCGACAACTGTTGCAGAAGGCATGCACAAATTTTGTGACACATGGATTATGGATTCAGGAGCGACGTGACACATGACGTCTCGGAGAGAATGATTTGATCATTATGAACCAGTTTCAGGAGGATCTGTATTCATGGTAAATGATCATGCCTTGGAAATCGCTGGGGTCGGTACTATCAAAATTAAAATGTTTGATGGCAACATTCCGCACCATACAGGAGGTACGACATGTGAAAGGACTGACGAAAAATCTTTTGTTCTTGGGGCAATTGGATGACATCGGGTGCAAAACTCGGATCGAGAACGAGATCATGAAAATTGTGAAAGACGCGCTTGTGGTTATGAAGGCGGAAAAGGTTGCTGCAAATCTGTATGTACTTTTGGGATAAACACTCAAAGAGGCAGAACTAGCTGTTGCATCAATTGGTTCAGGAGAAAAATTAACAGTGTTATGGCATAGAAAGCTCGGGCATATGTCAGAACGAGGGCTGAAAATTCTCTCAGAATGGAAGCTGCTGCCGGGATTTACAAAAGTATCATTACCCTTTTGTGAGCACTATGTTACCAGTAAACAACACAGATTAAAGTTTGGCACTTCTACTGCCAAGAGCAAAAGCATATTGGAGCTGATTTATTCGAATGTTTGGCAAGCACCGGTTGTATCCCTAGGAGGAGCGAGATACTTTGTCTCGTTCGTTGATGATTTCTCTAGGAGATGTTGGGTATATCCAATCAAGAAAAAATCAGATGTTTTCCAGATCTTCAAAGAATTCAAAGCGCGGGTTGAACTTGATTCTGAAAAGAAAATCAAGTGTCTGAGGACTGACAGTGGAGGAGAATATACCCGTGACGAATTTGATGCATATTGTCAATATGAGGGCATCAAGAGACAGTTCACGACGGCTTACATACCTCAACAGAATGGAGTGGCGGAGCGGATGAACTTGACCTTGTTGGACAGAACAAGAGCTATGTTGAGGACTGCAGGTCTAGAAAAGTCATTTTGGGCAGAAGCAGTAAAAACCGCTTGTTATGTTATCAATCGTTCTCCTTCAGTGGCGATTGATCTGAAGACTCCGATGGAGATGTGGACCGGGAAGCCGACAGATTATTCTCATTTGCATACATTTGGAAGTCCGGTGTACGTTCTGTACAATGAGCAACAAAGATCGAAGTTGAATTCGAAATCCAGAAAATGTATCTTCTTGGGTATGCTGATGGAGTAAAGGGGTTTCGCTTGTGGGATCCTACTATCCACAAGCTTGTCATCAGCAGGGATGTTATCTTCGAGGAAGATAAAGTAAAGGGAGACAAAGGCACACAGAATTCAGAAACTACTATATTTCATGTTGAAAATAAGACGGACAAAGGTTAAGTTTCTTGTGAAACAGTACAAGAGCACGAAGAACAAGAACATGTTGAGTCCTGAAGTTTCCAATGTGAGGCAGTCAACTCGAGACAGAAGACCACCAGGTTGGCTTTCAGATTATGTCACTGAAAGCAACATTGCATATTGTCTTTTATCAGAGGATGGTGAGCCATCGAGTTTTCACGAGGCTACTCAAAGCTCGGATGTATTCTTGTGGATGATAGCAATGCAAGAAGAATTGGAGGGATTAGACAAGAATAAAACTTGAGATCTTGTTACACTACCACGAGAGAGCAAAGCCATTGGAAATAGTTGGGTCTATAAGATCAAGCGTGATGACAATAACCAAGTAGAACGGTATCGTGCTAGGTTGGTGGTAAAAGAGTATGATCAGAAAGAAGGCATTGACTTCAATGAGATATTTTCTTCTGTGGTTCGGCTTACAACAGTCAAAGTGGTACTGGCATTGTGTGCGGTGTTTGACCTACATCTAGAACAGCTAGATGTGAAAACGGCATTTCTTCATGGAGATCTTGAAGAAGAAATCTATATGCTCCAGCCATAAGGTTTTGCGGAAAAAGGCAAAGAGAACTTGGTTTGCAGGTTGAACAAATCTCTATACGGTCTCAAACAGGCACTGAGGTGTTGGTACAAGAGATTTGATTCCTAAATCATGAGCCTTTGATACAACAGACTGAGTGCAGACCCTTGTACGTATTTCAGTAGGTCTGGTGATGATTATATTATTTTACTGTTGCATGTGGATGACATGTTGGTAGCAGGCTCCAACAAAGATCATGTCCAAGGATTGAAGGCACAGTTGGCTAGGAAATTTGATATGAAGGACTTGGGACCAGCAAACAAGATTCTAGGGATGCAAGTTAACCGAGACAGAAGTAACAGAAAGATTTGGCTTTCCCAGAAAAATTATTTGAAGAAAATCTTGCAACGCTTCAACATGCAAGATAGTAAGCCAATTTCGACCCCTCTTCCTGTTAACTTCAAGTTATCCTCCAAGATGTGTCCTAGCAGTGAAGCAGAGAGGATGGAGATGTCTCGAGTACCATATGCATCAGCAGTGGGAAGTTTGATGTTCGCCATGATCTGTACAAGACCGGACATTACTCAAGCAGTGGGAAGCAGTTAGTCGGTATATGGCGAATCCTGGACGAGAGCATTGGAGCACTGTTAAGAGGATCCTTAGATACATTAAGGGTACCTCGAATGCTGCATTATGTTATGGAGGATCGGATTTTACACTCAGTGGTTATGTCGATTCATATTATGCAGGTGATCCTGATAAGAGGAAATCTACTACTGGTTATATGTTTACACTTGCAGGGGGAGCAGTAAGCTGGATTTCAAAACTGCAAACAGTTGTGGCATTATCTACGACGGAGGCAAAATATATGGCAGATGCTCAAGCTTGCAAGGAGGCAAAATGGATTAAAAGGTTATTGGAGGAGATCGGGCACAAACAAGAAAATGTTCCTTTGTTTTGTGACAATCATAGTGCCTTGCACATTGCAAGGAATCCAGCCTTTCATTCCAGGACGAAACACATTGGAGTACAATTTCACTTTGTGCGAGAAGTAGTAGAGGAAGGAAGCATGGATATGCAGAAGAACCATACAAAGGACAACATAGCTGATTTCCTGACCAAGCCATTGAACATTGAAAAGTTTGAGTGGTGTAGATCCTCAAGTGGTCTAGCAGAAACGTAAGCAGCAGGGAATGACAATATTGAAAAGATGTGTGGAGATGTGTTTGATTCTCAATCAAATCTCCAAGTGGGAGAAATGTCGGCAGGAGCATTAATGCATTTGCCAAGTTGAGCGGCTGATTGGAAATTCATTTGTCAAAGTTGGTCAGTTGAATTTGTAAACAAACGAAAGTTCGAGGAAATTTATCAGACGCGTTTTTAACGCGTATTCACACTGACAGAGGCTCTATAAATAGAGCTCCTCCTTATATTTTGAAATCATCCCTTCTTCGAGTTTTCTCTCATTCTATAGCATTTGAGTGCTTAGTTATATAATATTTGTGAGGTGTTTGTTCTCCTGTATTAAGATGAGTGTGTGTTCTCTTTGGAAACACAGTGAGTTAGTTGTACACCACAAAATATTATAGTGAAATTCTTTTTCATCTTACCCGTGGTTTTTACCCTAATAATTTTTAGGGGTTTTCCACGTAAATCTCGGTGTCCAATTTATTCTTTATTTACGAGATTTATTATCTCAAATTCCGCACGTGGGACCAACACAATTTACTTTTATAGAATTCACAATGTTTTTATTTGTATTATCAAACTGATGATCTTGTGAAACATATTAGATGTATTCGAACCTCATTTCTCTAAGTCTATAATTTATTTGTATATGTGTTGTCTACTTAGAACAAGGGATATGAAATCCTAAAACCAATAAATTTGGGAGTATGTCTCTTGTGAGACGTTCTCACGAATCTTTATCTGTGATACAGGTCAACCATATCGATATTCACAATAAAAAGTAATACTCTTAGCATAAAAAGTAATACTTTTTCATGGATGAACTAAATAAGAGATCTGTCTCACAAAATACGACGCATGAGATCCGGATGCGTAATTATTGCTGTATATGTTGATGATTTAAACATCATTGGAACGAATAAGGAAATTCAAGAAGTTGTGTCATACTTGAAGGAAGAATTTGAAATGAAGGATCTTGGAAAAACCAAGTATTGTCTGGGTTTACAAATTGAACAAAAAGAATGTGGAACATTTGTTCACCAGACAAATTATACAGAAAAGATCCTTAAACGTTTTAATATGGATAAAGCAAATCCTTTAAGTACTCCAATGGTTGTTAGATCATTAAACATAGAAAAGGATCCATTCCGTCCATGTGAAGATGATGAAGATATTCTTGGTCCAGAAGTACCATATCTAAGTGCCATCGGTGCCCTTATGTACCTTACAAATTGTACAAGGCCTGATATATCTTTTGTCGTGAATCTGTTGGCAAGATTTAGCACATATCCAACAAAGAGACACTGGAACGGAATTAAACATATATTCCGTTATCTAGGAGGAACGACAGACTTGGGACTTTTGTATTCAAAAGATGCTAATCCAAGTATAATTGGTTATGCTGATGCTGGATACTTATCTGATCCACACAAGGCACGTTCCCAAACTGGATATGTATTTACTCGTGGAGGCACTGCAATATCTTGGCGTTCTTAGAAACAAACGCTCGTAACAACTTCATCAAATCATGCCGAGATTATTGCACTACATGAAGCAAGTCGTGAATGTGTGTGGTTAAAATCAATGACCCAACATATCCAAATTTCATGCGGATTATCATCTGATGAGAAGCCTGTGATACTATATGAAGATAATGCTGCATGTGTTGCTCAAATGAAAGAAGGATACATAAAAAGCGACGGAAATAAACATATTCCTCCTAAGTTCTTCGCATTCACTAAGGAGCCAGAGAAGAATAAATATATTGATGTTCGTCACATTCAATCAAGTGAAAACTCATCAGATCTCTTCACAAAGGCACTTCCTACGTCAATATTCAGAAAGCACATATATAATATTGGGATGCGCAATCTACGAAATTTGTGAAGAATTGTTCGTGTCAACATGAGGGGGAGTTTACGTGACTGCACTCTTTTTCCCTTACTATGGTTTTTATCCCAATAGGTTTTTCCTAGTAAGGTTTTTAACGAGGCAGTATAAAAACACGTAATGAAGACAATCATTATGATCATCATCACAAGGGGGAGTGTTGAAAAATATATTTAAAATGTGAGTATTGAATATTTGAATGTTGAATATTTGAATGTTGAATATTTGAATGTTGAAAATAAGAGTTGTAAATATTGAAAATTAGTGTGTGATGATGTAGGTAATGATGTATTTTATTTTTGGATTATTTGTAAAGATTTCCTATAAATAGATCTCTCATTTGTGAAGAAAATCACAATTGAGTAGAGAGAAAAATATTATAAAGTGTGTAGTTTGGTAAATTTTGAGAGTTTGAGATTTTTACTTTTTACCATAAATTTTTACTTTTTCACAACATCATCTAATATATTAATAATTATTATGTTCATCGAAACTGCAACAAATAATAATATTATATTTAGTGCCTAACATATAGTTTCGGATACTATTTAATAATAAATGGAGTAGGTCTCTTGTGAGACGGTCTCACGAATCTTTATCTGTGAAACAGATCAATCCAACCGATATTCACAATAAAAAGTAATAATCTTAACATAAAAAGAAATATTTTTTCATGAATGACCCAAATAAAATATCCGTATCACAAAATACGACCCATGAGACCATCCCACACGAGTTTTTGCCTCATAAATTATCCATCATAATATCCCAAAAATATTTATTTGGGGAGACAGGCACCCCAACGCTCTTGCTTCTGTCTAGGGCATTAGTGTTTTAGGTTTATGAGCTTGTTCTTTTTGAGTCTTATAATAACAGTTTTTATGACGTCCATGAAACTTATTCACAAAGCTCTTTATTCTTGGCAATGAAATAAGTGTCTCTCTAAATTTCGTACCTAAGACTTCTGCCCACGCCATCAGATCTTTAGAAATCCAAGTATTTATGGCCTTGACATAAGTAATAGGTTCGAGACATCTATGAGTAAGCTACATGGACTATTATTACATGACCCAAAAAGGGTAAGCCCTACAAGTTTTGTTTCATGCTGAGGACCGTTAGTGTTGTTTCATGTTGGGTTGAGACCCAATTGAGGAAAAATTATTTCAATAGTCAAATAAACAAATTACAAGATTATAAAATCTAGGATATCAAAAATCAAATCAATTAAAATAAAATATCAATTTCAAAACACAAACCGACAAGGAAAAAACGTTCAATAAAAAATAACACGATATAAACATGACTTAATACGAGAAACCTAACTCACCTGAGTGGAGTGAGATTTTCTAAGAATAAAAAATATTATCTTACGCAAAGAAATGAGAAGAAATTTTTTTTTTAAAAAAAATTGACCAATATTTTAAATTTTCAGTAAAAAAATTTGAGATGTCCACTAGATTTTAAACGCAAAGTCCCAAAAATTATTATAATTAAAAAAGAATTAGAAGCCCTGTCAAGGGGAGGCCCTTGGGGCACATCCTCTCCTCTATGGCCATAGGCTTTACAATCCTCATTTTCGATAGAGAAATTAATAGCTTTCAGTCTATTAAGTATCTCTCGTAATAAGAAAACATGCTTTGAGTTGAACATAAGATTATTATAATTGAGTTTCGAACTCGACGTCTTGTACTAAACTTAAAATCTTGATGTTAGATGAACTATAAGTCACCAATTTTTAAAAAAATGATCTAATTTTGGATTAAAAGGAAGTTTCCATTTGTTAATTAAAAAAATGATATTTTCCTTCCTTCAATATTTCAATGTATTCTCAATTTCCAATTTGAAAAAAAAAAGACATTTAAATCATAAAATATGTATTTTAAAACTATTTCATTGAAAATAAAAATAATCTGAAGACACATTTTCATTTAGATGACGGGAAAACAAAGGAACAATTGCAAGAATTGATGCAATGACGTTGCTAAATAGGAATCCTCTAAAATTTCTTACAATCATGAGATCTCCAGAAATTTATTCATTATCAGCACGGCTACGTACCACAATGTTTATGTACAACTCGAAACTAATTAACTCCCTTCAATCACACATCCAGAGAAAGGTAAAAAGGAACTAACTTTTCTCCAGAGAAGACAGATTTCAAAGGCTTCAGTTCTACCTAAAAAACCTGATGTGAGACTAAACGGGCAGGGAATGTAACTGGAATTTGTGTTAGAAAACAATAATCGTTGGATACTCGTTGAGCCATTAACGCGTAAAGCTCACATTGCAACCTTTTGAATTGGCTCTTTTTAGCACACTTTTGGCAGCCACCTGGCCTTTTGAGATTGAAAGAGGAGATGCAGGCGAGGATGGATTTGTGTAGTTCAGCAACAAATTATTCGACGACGGCAACTTCAAGATACTTTTCAAGGGCTTTCCGGATGTAAATGAAATCTCTCTACTCGAATCATCAGATGAAATTCCACATTTATCTTTGTCAGATGCAATGGAATCAAAATTGTTATCTGCTGAATTACTCTGCACGTTGGTGTGAAACCAAGCATCTTCCATATCACCTTCTCGAGTCTTGGTATCAATAATATAGTCCTCAAAAGGATCATCTTTGTTTTCGGGCTGGACTATAACACTACAGCTACAGGAAAAAGTGTCCTCGATTTCTCCTTTTTGAAAGATCATGTCATCACATCCCTCTTTAAATTCAGCCTTTTGGGTTGTTTTCTTCACTTTAGGAAGCTTGAACCATCCTTCAGCCAATAGCGGGAGCAAATTCAAATTCTTCAGGAACGAGCCTTTCTTGGGAGAAGGAGACTCGTCCGTTTTTTTCTTGCCATTGGCACCCACTAGTCCCATGGCAATGACACTGGTAATAAACAACTGACAAATAGCGCACTTGATCTGCTCATGCCTTTCAAAAGATGACGCCTCAGTCAGGCCAACCATTCTCTTGATTCCAAGAACTTTACGAGCCAACTCAGCCAATTCACATCTTTTATACTTGGAATCCTTGAGTATTTTTGCAGCTAGGTAACCAATGTCCACTTCGCTTCTCGTCAACCCCAATTCTTCAAACGGGAACAAATCTTTCTTTTCAGGAATTCCAAAGCCAACAAAATGGATTCTCTTGTCCGATAGAAACCTCTGGATCGAAGCCGGCAGCGATTCCCCAGCTTGGAATTTGAGGATCACACAACCAACACCAAAACACAATAGAACCAACAAAATAGACGGGTCACGAGGATGGCGCATAACATCCAGGCCAACAACTGGAGGATGGTCCCATACTTTTCCATTCGGGAAGAGAAAATCTATTGCACATAAAGTTTCGAAATCTTTTGCTTTAAAGGTGATTCCTTCAAGTTTAACTTCAAACCTGTTGGTTCTCAAGTACACTATCCCCGCCATAATGTACACGGAAAATCTGGTTTAGAATAAAGACCAAATATATTTTTGGAGGTGCATGAAAGTTCATCGGTGAACAACAATAAAGAACATAACCACAAATCTTAGCGTGGCATAAAGGTATCTAAATCAAATAAATATCTATTGCCAAACATCCTAAGACAATGCAATCTGAAAACCAGTGTTGCCCCCCCATGATGTATCTTGAAGTAATTTTTGCACAAGGAAAAAGGGTAAGGATATTCAACAACAATAGAGGTAGGAGTAAACAGAGGAAATCAATGGTTTTAATCATTGATATCTATTTTGGGTAAGTTAAAAATAAGCAAGAGAAACCTAAACCATTCATTAGCTTCCCACTGGAATTTATCATCCACAGATTTCAATAGATGGTATTAGTTATCTTTGAGAATTTGACTAATTGAACAGCTCCGGTCAAACAAGATTCTCTACATTTATTTAAATATCTCAGAGAGTATAAGGGGGAAAAAGTTCTGACCATCTTCAAAGCAAATGTCAACAGTGCTTATTAACCACCAAGATCCAGAGAAAATGAAAAATAGAAGTGCTTATAGGCATTTGAAAGTATAACAAATGAAAAGATTAAAAGGAAGCATCAGTAAAATACTAGAGCGTGACAACACTTTCATTAGACTTCGAATTTCAATATAGAACAGCTAAAAGAATGGAAAGCATATAACATTCTTAGGCAGACTTACAGAGAACTGCAAATAACAATTACGCTCTCTCACCCCTAATCCTCCTGGCCAGCTACCTGAATGTCCCTGGGCATGATTGTCACCCTCTTGGCGTGAATGGCACAGAGATTGGTGTCCTCAAACAGTCCAACCAAATAAGCCTCCGCTGCTTCCTGGGGCGCCGCCACAGTAGAGCTCTGGAACCTCAGATCGGTCTTGAAATCCGGGGCAATCTCACGAACAAGCCTCTGGAATGGAAGCTTACGGATCAACAATTCAGTAGACTTCTGGTACTTGTGAATCTCACGAAGAGCAACGGTTCCGGGATGGAAACAAGGATAGGACAGGGCAAAATACGCTAAACAATGAGTCGATTGTGTTCTCACAGAAAAAATCATTCTGGAAGATTGCGAAAGAGAACATATATTTTAATGGAAGAGAACCCACGATTTCATAGAATATATCTTATTAGAATCGATTCGTCTACTAAAAATACGAGAAAATAAAAAAACTTACAATTTTATATTCTATATCGCAAGAAAAAAAAAGATTTCTTATTCATCTATCAACATTTTTCGGACGAGCATGTTAAACAGAGCTTGTTCAGTGTGGTTTATCTGGATAACATGATTTTGCATACTATTGCGTTAGCACGAAAGTTAACTATGCACGTATCGCATGATAAAGGCCACGGATTCCTGCATCATTTAAAAAACTTTCTTAGTAACTAAAATAAACATTTCCTTGTAATGTAAACATGACCTTATAAAATAGCACCAACATTGAAAACAAAATTATTTTTTAAAAAAGAATAAAAATAATTAATAATTAAACTTTTACTAAAGATTGATGCCTAGTTGTCGCGATGTTGATATCAGTTGTCTTGGAAATGAAACTTTTTTGCTCGGTCTATCTTCATTCGTTGTAGAGCATCAAGAATTTGACAACTCGAATCTCATCTTAGGGGAGAGTGGATTCCGTCCTTTATGCCTTTCTTCCACTCCTTGTCTTCCTATTTTTCATTATTTCTATTTATATTTATATATATAATTAAAAATATGAAAAAAAATTGATCAAACAATTGCAATCTATCGGAGTAACAAATATTTTTATTTCTTTATGATGATTTAACTTAGAACCACTGTCGTTTGGACATAGTATCACTTAATACAGATATCTGCAAATCAGGCTAATCGGATAATTTTCACTAGATAAAGAATGTGCGACAGACTCGATCAAAAACTCGCGTACTCTAACTATTTGAATATATCTTAGCTATAAATATTTTTCTTTTTTATGTATGTTTATTTGTTTGATTGGCTCAAATCTTTGCAAGAAAATTAGATTTGGTTATTTTAATATTATATTTTAAAAAATAAAATAGAGTGGAATAACTTTTTATTTATTGTTTTAACAAAAATTGAGTAAAGGTTCACTACCTTACCGACCATGATTCCCCCAACTACTGCTGCGGCGTGCACATTGAAGGACTGAGAGAAGAGAATATACGCTAAACAATGAGTGGATTGTGTTCTCACAGAAAAAATCATTATGGAAGATTGCGAAAGAGAACATATATTTTGATGGAAGAGAACCCACGATTTCATAGAATATATCTTATTAGAATCGATTCGTCTACTAAAAATACGAGAAAATAAAAAAACTTACAATTTTATATTCTATATCGCAAGAAAAAAAAAGATTTCTTATTCATCTATCAACATTTTTCGGACGAGCATGTTAAACAGAGCTTGTTCAGTGTGGTTTATCTGGATAACATGATTTTACATACTATTGCGTTAGCACGAAAGTTAACTATGTACGTATCGCATGATAAAGGCCACGGAGTCATGCATCATTTAAAAAACTTTCTTAGGAACTAAAATAAACATTTCCTTGTAATGTAAACATGACCTTATAAAATAGCACCAACATTGAAAACAAAATTATTTTTTAAAAAAGAATAAAAATAATTAATAATTAAACTTTTACTAAAGATTGATGCCTAGTTGTCGCGAGGTTGATATCAGTTGTCTTGGAAATGAAACTTTTTTGCTCGGTCTATCTTCATTCGTTGTAGAGCATCAAGAATTTGACAACTCGAATCTCATCTTAGGGGAGAGTGGATTCCGTCCTTTATGCCTTTCTTCCACTCCTTGTCTTCCTATTTTTCATTATTTCTATTTATATTTATATATATAATTAAAAAATATGAAAAAAAATTGATCAAACAATTGCAATCTATCGGAGTAACAAATATTTTTATTTCTTTATGATGATTTAACTTAGAACCACTGTCGTTTGGACATATTATCACTTAATACAGATATCTGCAAATCAGGCTAATCGGATAATTTTCACTAGATAAAGAATGTGCGACAGACTCGATCAAAAACTCGCGTACTCTAACTATTTGAATATATCTTAGCTATAAATATTTTTCTTTTTTATGTATGTTTATTTGTTTGATTGGCTCAAATCTTTGCAAGAAAATTAGATTTGGTTATTTTAATATTATATTTTAAAAAATAAAATAGAGTGGAATAACTTTTTATTTATTGTTTTAACAAAAATTGAGTAAAGGTTCACTTACATAAGAGTACCTTACCGACCATGATTCCCCCAACTACTGCTGCGGCGTGCACATTGAAGGACTGAGAGAAGAGAATATACGCTAAACAATGAGTGGATTGTGTTCTCACAGAAAAAATCATTATGGAAGATTGCGAAAGAGAGAACATATATTTTGATGGAAGAGAACCCACGATTTCATAGAATATATCTTATTAGAATCGATTCGTCTACTAAAAATACGAGAAAATAAAAAAACTTACAATTTTATATTCTATATCGCAAGAAAAAAAAAGATTTCTTATTCATCTATCAACATTTTTCGGACGAGCATGTTAAATAGAGCTTGTTCAGTGTGGTTTATCTGGATAACATGATTTTGCATAATATTGCGTTAGCACGAAAGTTAACTATGTACGTATCGCATGATAAAGGCCACGGAGTCATGCATCATTTAAAAAACTTTCTTAGGAACTAAAATAAACATTTCCTTGTAATGTAAACATGACCTTATAAAATAGCACCAACATTGAAAACAAAATTATTTTTTAAAAAAGAATAAAAATAATTAATAATTAAACTTTTACTAAAGATTGATGCCTAGTTGTCGCGAGGTTGATATCAGTTGTCTTGGAAATGAAACTTTTTTGCTCGATCTATCTTCATTCGTTGTAGAGCATCAAGAATTTGACAACTCGAATCTCATCTCAGGGGAGAGTGGATTCCGTCCTTTATGCCTTTCTTCCACTCCTTGTCTTCCTATTTTTCATTATTTCTATTTATATTTATATATATAATTAAAAATATGAAAAAAAATTGATCAAACAATTGCAATCTATCGGAGTAACAAATATTTTTATTTCTTTATGATGATTTAACTTAGAACCACTGTCGTTTGGACATATTATCACTTAATACAGATATCTGCAAATCAGGCTAATCGGATAATTTTCACTAGATAAAGAATGTGCGACAGACTCGATCAAAAACTCGCGTACTCTAACTATTTGAATATATCTTAGCTATAAATATTTTTCTTTTTTATGTATGTTTATTTGTTTGATTGGCTCAAATCTTTGCAAGAAAATTAGATTTGGTTATTTTAATATTATATTTTAAAAAATAAAATAGAGTGGAATAACTTTTTATTTATTGTTTTAACAAAAATTGAGTAAAGGTTCACTTACATAAGAGTATCTTACCGACCATGATTCCGCCAGCTACTGCTGCGGCGTGCACATTGAAGGACTGAGAGAAGAGAATATATTCCACTCCCTCTACAGCCTCACACTTTTACAGGTCCCTCTCTGGTTGAATTTTTGGCTTTGCTCTCGCCTTTTTAAAGGATTTTCTGAGATTTCAGAAAAAGGAATTTGGATTTTAAAGGATTTGCTTCTGATTTCGTGAGGCGTTTTTTTTTAAAAGTTTTGTTTGAACTTGTCGATTTCTTCATTTCTTTTGCTTTTATGTATGGCATGTGTGTTTTCTTTGCTTGTATTCGCGAATTTTGGACGAACCCTATGTCGTTGCTCCGAAATTAGGGTTCGTAAGCTCGATTCCTTTGTCAGAACAATTATTTTGTGGTTTTGAAGTTTGGAATTTTGAGGTGTGATTATGTTTATTATTTCTTCTTTTGACTTGTTACTTGGAGGTTCATCTTGTTTTTGTGAAAATTCTTCTTCTAATTTTGGCGATCCTGAAGATACTGCAAAATATTTCGGTGTGAAAGAACTTGTGCTCAGCTATCTATCTTGTGTTTGCTTGAAGGATTTTTTTCCCAGAATTTGATTGCAATGTTTCTGACATGGATGTTATTCATTATTTACTTGCTATTGTTCAGCAAAAGTTTCTGACAATGGATGTTTTTGTAATTGGGAATAAGTTTCCTCTTCTGTTTCCTGTGCTTATGAGCTTTCCATCCCAATATTGTTCTGTATAATTGTTCGAGCATTGCTTGCTTTATCTTTTCAGCAGCTTCTCGCGAGTACGGGGTATTTTTGCTACTATTTTCTTGGATGAGGAAGGGTTCAAAGACCGGTGCTTGCAAGTCTGCATCGCACCAACTCTTCAAAGACAGGGCAAAGAATCGTGTGGATGATCTGCAAGGCATGTTTAGCGATCTTCAATCTGCTAGGAAGGATAGCCGCACTATTGATGTTAACTTGCTAGAAGAGCAAGTTCATCAGATGCTTCGTGAGTGGAAGGCTGAGCTAAATGAACCCTCCCCAGCTTCTTCACTGCAACAAGTAACCCATTCACCACAAGAATGTCTCTACATTTTTATACTGAAATGTTGCATGTTGCACTAATTACGTGATTTGTCACAAAGCCGATGAAAAATTGTAGTTTGTAATATTACCTCTTACAATTTAGTTGTTTTGATGCATGATAAGATGGAGACCGTGTTTGTTTCCCTACCTTCTTCTAGCTGTCTTCAGAATCTAGGGTGTTACTGTTACACATCACAATTCACAATGATGTGGGAAGTTTTTGAATAATGGACATTTGTTTATGCAATGCGTCCTTTGCCTTGTTATCACAACTTACAGTTTTTGCTCGTATTTTATTGTTATAATCAGTCTTTTCATGCAAATTGAAAATGTTGTGCGTGCATTTGTGGGTGAAGTAACTGGGGCCTAAGTTTCTCAGTGTATGATAATTGTTGCGCAGGATGGTAGTCTTGGCTCGTTTTCATCTGAGATTTGTAGACTGCTGCAGCTTTATGAGGAGGAAGATGATGCAACAAGTGCATTAGCTGTACCGAAGCCAGATCCTGAGGCACAAAAGGTTGTGGAGAAATCTACTACTCAAGAGGTTGGCATTTTGTATCTGGGTCATTTCTTTGGTTCTTCCATTGACTAACAGCTTTGTGAAGTTTGGAATATGTTTTCTGGCAGTTGTATCTTTTTTGTCCTGTGTTGTTGAATTTATTTAGGTATTTCACTTTCAAATATATTTCCTGCCCTGTACATGAGATTTTTTTTAGTTACTATCTTCTAGTTTGTCTTTCTGCTGTATGTTGTTCTTATCTGTATATTTTGTTATTTGGTTTGTGGCAGGGCTTTAATGTGTCCACTGGTCCTCAAGAACAAACCCTTCAGTTTGTTGATCAGTGCAAAAGCTCTGGGATTGGAGTTAACCAGATTGGAATGCATAATATGCATTTGACTGATTTTCAATCATTTGATTTCCATCCTGAGCTTGAGCACCATTATTTCCCTGGGTTTAATGGCCACTGTTTCATAGGGGAGGATGTAATGCCTCAGATTTCTGGCTATCAACGAACTATCTGCCCTCCCCCTTCTGCCTTTTTAGGGCCAAAATGTGCTCTTTGGGATTGTCCCAGACCAGCTCAAGGGTCAGACTGGTGCCAGAATTCTGATGACTATTGCAGCGCTTATCATGCTGGGCTTGCACCTGATGAAGGCTACCTTGGAAGGCTGCCGGTTGTACGCCCTGGAGGTATTGGTTTAAAGGATAACTTACTTTTTGCAGCTCTCGGTACAAAGGCTCAAGGAAAAGATGTTGGCATCCCTGAATGTGAGGGTGCTGCTACTGCAAAATCTCCTTGGAATGCCCCTGGTTAGTCGTCCGTTCTTGCCATCTTCCTGAACAAACCTTAAATTTTCACGTCCATGTTTATTTGAGATTACTGATCCACCTTCTGTGTAAACCAGAACTCTTTGATCTTATTGTTTTGGATGGTGAAACGATCAGAGAGTGGCTATTTTTTGATAAGCCACGTAGAGCCTTTGAGAGTGGTAATAGAAAGCAACGATCTTTGCCAGATTACAATGGAAGGGGCTGGCACGAGTCAAGGAAACAAGTGATGAATGAATTTGGAGGTTTGAAGAGATCCTACTATATGGACCCACAACCAATGGAAAATTTTGAGTGGCACCTCTATGAATACGAAATTAACAGGTATGATTCATGCGCATTATACAGATTGGAAGTTAAGCGTGTAGACGGGAAGAAAAGTCCGAAGGGGAAACTAAGCAATGATTCTGTTGCCGATCTGCAAAAGCAAATGGGTAGGCTGACTGCTGAATTTCCTAATGAAAATCAGCGCATGGTCAAGGGGAGGGGAAAAGCCTGTGTGAAGGATGGAACTGGGAGCATTTATTCTGCATCGAACAAATTGTCTAGCCCAGTTGAAGTACTTGATTATTCAAAAGGTTCGCCATACGATTATCTTGTTGACAATATGAACGGGTACTACTTGACATGATCAAGTTATTTGAATGCAACATGAGTAAGGGGCAGGGTCCTTCATTTCATCCGGTTGCCGATTAAGTGGTGAAGTCTTTATTTACTTGTCGCTTTGGGTTTGTTGTCATCTAATTACAGCTTATAGATGACTTGGACCAATTTAACATCTAGAGAACAGCTATAAGTACCGAAACTGGCCATCCTAACGCATCATTTCTCGACTTTGTACGTGTGCACTTTTGGTGCCAATTGTATGGATAGTTTGTCGATGCTCCTCTTTTTTTGGGCAATGTATTTTTTTGTATAGTTTGAATATTTGAAAGGACAAGTGATTAAATATCATTTAAAATCGATGAATTTTTATATGATTTGATTTTATATCTCCATTAAAATTTATTGCTTAAGATCACAATTAATCAGTTTTTATCCCCCTCAAGCACTTCGGTGCCTTCAAGTCTAGGTTTACACGAGACAATACAACTTGCCAAGGTTCTCAATAGCTTTCACACTTCTAGCCTCTCGGATTTCATTTCTTGTTTTGGATACATTAGCGACTCTGGCATGGTTTGCAGGAATGGTTGTCGCGTAGACGAATGATTGCCGCTGCTTCGTTCCATTGAATTATGCTAACAACGATAATGATTCCTCATAGAAGGCAGATGATCATATCTTGTGTTTTGAGAGCTGTGAAAATAGTAGTTTTTTTTCTATCCTCGTATTGAATTCTCAATCTATGATGTGATTCTCCATTGATATATTATTGTCCCGTGGAGCTTAAACCAACCCTCGTACTTAACAGTGAATCTTTCTTTTTAAAAAATTATATGAGTATGTCTTTTGTGAGACGGTTTCACGAATTTTATCTGTGAGACGGGTCAACCCTACCGATATTCACAATAAAAAGTAATATTCTTAGCATAAAAAGTAATATTTTTTCATGGATGACCCAAATAAGAGATCTGTTCACAAAATACAACCCGTGAGACCGTCTCACACAAGTAGTTGTGTATCTCGAAATGTGTAGCTCGACTTTCATAAGATTTTTAGTATTCGGACATTCAATTATCACGACTCTACAGCCAAACCTCACAAATTCATTGATAACCATGCATTTTTCATCTGTTGAGAATACACAGATCAAGTTCTAACATAATGTTGCACAAGTTGTTTCCTACCCATATTTGTCTCGTCCTAAATTACATCAAGTCGCCGCACTCGATCCATCTTTTCCCGATTTTATGGGTCTTCCCCAAATTTCAAATGCCATATATGGTCAATTATGGCCATTGTTCAGAAATTAACCAAGTTTGATCTCTTCCGTGGTAGCTGCACGATTGAAGGATAATTTCAGCACAACACGAAACAAATTATTGCAGAAATATCACTTGCGTGAGGTTTGGAATTTTCTCAGTAATTCCAGAAAGTAGAGAACATCAATTTCATTAGAAAATTTTGCAGATTTTCTAAAACCTTATTATGGGTGAATACAGCCTACGACTCGTCATGTATCCATGGTTTGCAATGGGGCATCTCACCTCATTCCTTCACATCTCAAACAAATTTGCAGATAAAGGCCAAAAAATTTCTTCATCCTGCCATAGAAAACACAATCCAGATTAGAAAAATTCAATTTTTACCCGGAGTTCATAAGTTTTATACCTGTAACTGTGGCTCACGTTGAAGGCCTTCCCCATGGGACTGAAACCAGCTCAGAAGTTTCTTTTCCTCTTGTATTCACTTCTTTGTCACGCCATGGATCTTACAGAACCAGCTGTTGAATCTCTTCTCCAGGAACTCGAGCCCCATTTCGTGTTCTTCGATTTTACCCATTGGTTGCCGGATTTAACCCGCAGGTTAGGGATGAAATCCATCACTGTTGCACCATCCATCTGGCTGTTGCATATCTGTTTCGAGATGAATCTACAGTAGAAGATTTAATGGATCCTCCACCTTGTTTTCCTACATTATGGATCGAGATTTACACACACGAAGCTCGTGCCGTGAGTATGATCAACAATATGAAAGAATTTGGCAGCGGGATGAAGTGTGTTCAACATATGATCAAGTCAGTTGAAGAGTGCGACGCCATTGGATTCAACTCCTGCATTGAAATGAAGGTGTGTGTTGTGATTTTCTTGAAAAAAAATATTCAAGAAAACGGTTTTTCTCGCTGGCCCGGTTTTGCCGTAGCCTCCATCTTCCACACTCGGCGAAAAATGGGCAAAATGGTTGGACGCATTCAAGCCAAAAACCGTGATCTTCTGCGCACTTGGAAGTGAAGCAAGATTGAAAATGGATCAATTTCAAGAACTGATCTTGGGGATCATATCCATTCTTTGCTGCACTAAAACCACCCATTAGAACAGATACGATACAAGAGGCTTTACCAGAAGGCTTTCAAGAAAGAACAGAGAAGAAAAGGTCGTTCATGGAGGTTGGGTTCAATGCAACAGCAAATGATCATAGAGCACCCTTCCGTTGGATGCATCTTCACGCATTGCGGGTCGGGCTCTTTATCTGAAGCCATGGTTAGCGAGTGCCACGTTGCCAACTAGTGCTGATCCCGCAGATGGGTGCTCAAATCATGAATGCAAGATTTATGGCTGCGGATTTGAGAGTTGGTGTGGAGGTTGAGAAAGGAGATGAGAATGGGTCGTTTACAAAAGATGGTGTGGAAGGCTATAAGATTGGCGATGGATGGTGGCAGTGAAATTGGAGATGAAATTCGAGGCAACCATGCAAAATGGAGGGATTTCTTATCTATACTGGTATGCTATTCTATAATATATTATTAAATGTAACGATACGAGGACACCAACTTTTTTTTTTCAATTTTACTATTATATGATACTAATATTATACTTTTGTTTTTTGTTTTAAATTTCAACACACATTTTTATTTATTTTTTATTTCAACCATTCAAATATCAATTTAGTCCCTCCATAATTTGTCAAATTTCACTTTAGTCCATCAATAATGATAAAAAAAATTGTACACACATGCATCGCGTGTGCAGAGTACCTAGTTTTCATTATGTATACACACAACTTCCAAAATACATTTCTAAATATATTACTCACAAAACCAAAATTCCAAAACTCAAACAAGACATTTAAATATCTCAACTTACCCTTGATTAAATGTCTCGATTTTTAATCAAATGCATTACACGGATAAAAATATTAGTAATTTATTACTCTGGGGATGCTTTTTTTAAAAAAAATAATTAAGGTTATTCTTCCAATATTAGATATTTAGATTTTTTAATTATTAATTAACAAGTATTTGCAAATTCTTAACTTTTCATTATTAATCTAAAGTGTTTATGCTTCTGTTAGTTTAGTTTGAAGACGGATGTCTATATCTGATGATATTTAAAGATTCACAATTTTATCTGTAAATTATTTTATTTTTTACAATTGTTATGATGGATTCAGTTTATTAAGAATTTCGAGATGAATCTCACAAACGCAAACTCCGATCAAATTCAGAACACAAGGCATTTATAGTGGTTCGACAATAATTTGCCTACGTCCATTTCCAGAACTCGGAACAATTTTTATTGTTTCACGAAAGAAGAGAATTACAGAGTGTCCTCGAGTAGTCCGATAGGCACAAAATCCTGCTTTTTTGATATCCAACATAAATCATGCAAGATTCTTCGTCAACCAAAAATAGTTAACCTTAACAAAGATGTTATATTTTTGAGTAGGTCTTTTTGTGAGACGGTCTCATAAATCTTTATCTATTAGACGAGTCAAACCTACCGATATTCACAATAAAAATTTAATACTCTTAACATAAAAAGTAATATTTTTTCATAGATGACTCGAATAAAAGATCTGTCTCACAAAATACGACCCGTAAGACCGTCTCACACAAGTTTTTGCCTATATTTTTTACATAAAAATAGATTCGTTCAAAAATATATTGATCAGATATCGGGTAATAACAAAAAAACCTAATCTCATGTCTTATATATAATTAGCAACAATCATACATAATTTTCATGTGCTCACATAATTTAATTATTCGATTTAAAAAAAAAATTAGGAGATAAAACATGTGAATTTAAGGATAAAGTAAAGAGAAATTGGAGAAAAAATTGAAAAAAATTGGGGAGATTTATGAAAATTACTAATAAGCACAAACCATCAAAGTTATATATCAAATATGGCAAAAACTTGTGTGAGACGGTCTCAGCGGGTCGTATTTTGTGAGACGAGTCTCTTATTTGGATCATCTATGAAAAAATATTAATTTTTATGCTAAAAATATTAATTTTTATTGTAAATATCAGTAGGGTTAACAGATAAAGATTCGTGAGATAGTCTCACAAAAGACATATTAATCAAATATTATGCAAGAATAAAACTATAAAAAAAAGATTTAATGTCACACTGATTACCAAAATAGTTATTACGGGATGTTCAAGTACAAATAATATTAAAGACATGTAAAGGCACGTATCCGTAAAATAAACATCATTGGTCTATTATGATATATCACATCCTCACGATAATGTTTTTTTATAAAATAAAACAAAATACAATAAAATAAAAATTCAAACATTAATGTTAAATAAAATAATATTTTAACCTCATTATATTTGACATAAAAATTCATTGTATGTATAAATATTTTTATAGTTTAATTTAGGTGTAAGCGTGCAAATATTTAATAGTAATAATAATAAACAAATACATATATACATACCAGCAGAGTTGTATGCTAAATTTAGTAAAATAATATCATAATAAATTTGCTTGTTAAAGTATCCGTGTAATGTGTTAGATATTTAACAATAAATATATAATGAATAGATTATTGTACCAATTTTCGATTGAGATTAATGATAGTATGTGAATTTACATATATAAGCGAGATTTAAAGACTGAGATATTGAAAAAAAAAATTAAAATATTTGGTTTATGTCTATTCAAATTACTTTTCGAGTTTTAAATATGAATATGAAATCATTTATTGAAAAATTAAACAACATTCAAAATTCAAATCGTTTATATTATTTTATTTAATTACAATAGAATTGTAAGTTATAAATATTTATATGTTATATTTCATAATTGATTAACATATTATGTTATTATTTCTATAATAATGTTTTATCATTTTCCAATTAAAATACAAAAATAATATTTTATTCAGTATTATCCGTGAGGTTAACACTTCAAAAATGCTTATGACCTTGAAACTACAGTTGGTTCTTATGACATGCATGCATATGGAAACAATGAAGTATTCAGATTGAAATGCATATCTCATTAGCGAGATGTGTATAACACCTGTTTTCGGTTTCGGTTTCGATTTCGATAACATTGTCTGTTATTTCAAACTACATTAGGCATGATGTTGTTATTGACGTTGTCAATTCTTTGTATCTGTGGAGATATTGCACAATTATGAGATTGACAAAAATCATTCTACTATAAAATTTAGATTATGATGATGAATGTGCTAAAATGAAACGTATTTGAATTGGATTGCTAATGTAAGATATGGAAAAATTGGGAAACCGAATGTTGATTATGCGACAATTGATATTCATGATGAATTTTGTTGAAAAATCGCAATGATCATATTACAACAATAATTGAGAGTACGTATCTATCTTTAGATGACACTATCAAATGACACTATAGGCGATACTACATATTTTCAGCAGAGTGCAATTTTGGCTCAGGTTTTTTACGTCATTCGGTCCATAAAATAATACATGATATATCTTAACCATTGTTAAAGAAGATCGTATTTAAGTTCTGATACGAGCTACTATATGATGTGTGTACCCCTTATTCTTAAATGAAATAATATATTACGGAGGATCGAATAACGAGTTAAACTTAAAGGTTAGAACTCCGGTTATGCTGACGTGGAACTTAGATAATTCTATCAAATTATGCAATGACCCTAAGTTGATCGCAACGATACTCGAAACCATATTTTGGAAAGACAAATTTTTACTTAAAGTAATGCAGATGATAAAGTATTTATTTCAAGAATGTCATTTACCCCTTATAATCCAATGCTCCCTTTTAATTTTTTTCGAAAACAATATTATTTGATCGTATCATACACAATTATAAATCAACAAAAGTGAAATCAATCATTGTCTCACGCCTGACTTCATTTGAAGAAACTTGTTTTAATTATGGTCAACTGTAGGTCACTGTAGGTCACCGTATCCAGAATTACGAATTCAAGATATTTATAAATTTTGATATGTAATAGTGATATCAACTAGAAAAAATTAACAAAAAAACCTTATATTTAAAGAAGCTTTTCACAATTTGTAATTTAATTTTTTCCCTGATTGTACTATCTATAATCAATTGATTTTATTTGTATTTTAAATAAATAAATAAATTATTTATTTATTTATTTAATTACTCATGTTTATTAATTTTAATCATGAGTTATATACTACAACAAGAGATACTGGCGGAAAAACAGAAAAACCGAGCGTATTTGTAAGGGATTTTGTTTTAGGTCTAATACAAATCGCATAGAAAAGGGTTCAGACTTCACAGAAGGGGAATCGATTCAGTCAAGGAGAGAGAGGGCATAAACGCTTGGAATCTGCTGGCTTCTTGAATCCAAAGCGTCGTGAATTGTTTCTGCTTAATTTTTAAGCAGATAAGGAATCCTTCTCTTTGGATCGAGGAGAGCACACGCGCTGAAATGGGAAGAGGGAAGTTCAAGGGCAAGCCCACTGGCCGCCGCCAGTTCTCCACGCCTGAACAGATGAGTATGTTGTTTCCCCCGTAATTATCATCTTCTTCGGTGTCTCTATTTGTCTGCTGATCTATCTGTTGTTATACCGGGGGATGTCTAAGATCTAAATGATTTAGTACCTGCGAATGTTGGGGGAAGAGGGGTGAGTCGTGATTCTTGAGCTGGTGACGAGTTCTTGACTAAGCTGTGAATTATTTTGTTGTGTACCGTATTTATGGGGTTTTAGGTGTTTTTTGTCTTTATATATCGTTTTAGCCCCGTTGCGCTTCCTTCATTTATACTTTGGAATGCAGGGATCTTGCTCGTTGTGTGTTTTAAAGTTGTTCTCTCTTGATGTTTGATGTTTTCTCATAAAATCTCATCGTATGTAACTCTTTATTCTTTCATTTTTGTGATGAATTCAGTGGCTGGTACATCTGCATCCCGTCCTCGCACATTTAGACAGGTGAATCGTATTGCTTTAGATTTCTCTCAACGTTTGTACTCGCCGATATTTGATATATTATGTTTCATTTATCCAGTTTTGCTAAGGATACACGGGATATTATCTATTTAGCTCCAATGCTGAGAAAATGAATATTAATTTAAATACAACCAATTTAGTTCATAATAGTTGTTTATAAATCTCATGTACTTTGAAGTTCACTTGGTTATCCGTGGATTATATTGCATAGAATTACGGAATGTGCCTTGTCTGCCTAAGCACGCTAAATATTAAAGAACCATAGAATAGGTATAAATGACGTCGATCTTCTTATAAAATATAAACCATAATTATTCCGACCATCATAAGGATAAAAGTGAATTGAGTTTTTAGGAGTTTGGTATTTGTTTCATGCAAATTATAGAAGCTAAGAAATGAACTGCTGAATTTTTAATTATAATTACTTTATCCACTCTTATGTTTTTAGACTCATTTTAGCATATTTATTGTTTTTTATTTCACCCTTCTTATTTTATACACATTTTTATTTACAAATGTTTTCCTCCCCCTTTTCATAAACCAGTAGATATGGCATAAATCATACGTGTTCTTGTAAGTTTCATCATGGTTCGCCGGAACGGTTGCGGTGCTTGGAACGGCAACTACCGTTCCAGTTCCAATGTTATGTTGCGGAACGGTTGTATAAAAAAATTAATAAATTCAAAAAATTGGTAAAAAAAATTAAAATATAAATCACACCATACTAAAAAATAAAATATGTGAAGTTATTACAAATTAATCTCTCAATACAAAACTATTTTACAATAATAACACAATAGAAAATACACACTAAAAATTATAACATACCAAAGCTAATACCATGAAGAGTGACGCGGAGGAGCGACATCATTGTTATATTCTTCATAACTATCTCGTAAATTAAATTGATTTCGAACATTTGGATATTGACGTGATTGTCCATAGGGATATTGATTAGATTGAGATGACGAAAGATCATTAGAATGGGATGACTGATTTTGTAATAGTGTTTCGTCACGACGATTATAGTATCCGAATCCACGATACACAGTAGAACTATCAGCTGTACTTGAAGATCTATGCTCGGGACCATGA
The DNA here is from genome assembly GCF_025594145.1 of Primulina tabacum. Classification (NCBI taxonomy): domain Eukaryota; kingdom Viridiplantae; phylum Streptophyta; class Magnoliopsida; order Lamiales; family Gesneriaceae; genus Primulina; species Primulina tabacum. Next base: position 13,569,175 of record NC_134552.1, on the reverse strand, counting down.
TGTCCAACACCACGCCATATAGATGATGAAGATTCATTGTATCTATCACCAATATACTGAGACGACCCATAATCAAATCCACGATGTCTAATTCCATGTGTACCAGATGTTGAAAAATCAAATGATCTATCAAAAAAATCGTGTGTAGAATTATAATTACCCTGATATCCATATCCACCTTATTGATATCCAGTCGGATCATACCCAACATGTTGAGAGTCCCAACTGTAACTCATTGATCCATAATTATCTGTCATTTGAATTTGTCGATGTCCCCCCAATCCAAGACATCTTATATGTTCTTCGACACCCATGTATGGTTGAGTAGAATCAGCTGAATGTTCTTTATCACTAGCACTAGAGAATTCTGATAAACTTTCCAAGAAACGACGTTGTTCCTCAATTCCAGGACGGTAACCATGATCAATATCTTATGTTGCATAATAATTTTCATCTCTTTTTGCCCATGTCATACCTGCGATATGTTGGTCATCTTGATGACTTTGATCATTTGTTGTATCTTGTGATTTGTGATATTTTCCACGTCCTTGTTGATTATTTCCGTCATGTGTATCATCACTATCACCACTCTTATCATTATCTTCACTATCATCTCTCGATATAACTTCTTTTACTTTCAATTTTGATGACGTTTGGGCCTGTTTCTTCTTTTTTCCACGACTCTGAACACTAGTGGTTGTGTTGGTTTCTTTAGCATCTATATTTTGAATTCCTTCATCTAGCCATGCCAAATCGTTCATCTTGTAAAACAGGCTGTTCATTATCCCTTATCCATTCGCTTAAGATATCGTCATCATGAAAAATGTGGTTGAGGTCTATAGGACTGTAATAATCGTCATCTTCTTTTCCACACATCAAGTTTCGTACCCTGAGCCGCATGTTATAATGAACATAAACTAATTTGTGTAGCTTCTCTACAGCCAAATGATTACGAAGCTTTGTGTGTATTAGAGCCCATGTACTCCAATTTCTCTCACACCCAGAAGATGAGCATGTTTGGCTTAAAACTTTTGTTGCAATTTTTTAAGGTGTGGAGCATCGTCACCATAGTCATTCCACCATTCAGCTGATACAAATAACATAATAAGATATATATTTTTAAATTTACGATTTATATTAAAATCTAAATTCAAATAAAAAACAATAAACCTGGGAGACTTTTTTTTACTGCCAATTTTGCGAGTGATGATCCAAATTCACCTATCTGCTCCGTGAACAATTTAATCTAAAAGAAAAAATGAAAAATTTATTACGATTTATATATGAAATATATAGTAGGAAAAATTAATACATATGTGTATGTGTATATATATATATATGTATGTATGTATGTATATGTTTATACCTCACTAATCGCCGAAGCTTGAGCACTCAAGTCTGGTTCAAGTCTCTTGATTACAACTTTTATTCCTTGTCTGACCTCGTCATTATAAACACAAGTTCCAGAATACTGAAGTAATGGATTTAGAAAATACGCTGAAATATCAGAAACAAAATCACAAATTAGAATATGGAAGATATAAATGATTTTGACGACATGCTCTTTATTTTATATTTAATCATATAAATTATATTATTACCTGCAACATGCAAATGTTGGTGTAATTGATTGTACCACCGATTATCAATAACATCCCAATATGATTGCTAGTCTTTAGTATTTTCTTTTATTGTCAATTTTGCTCTATCCATTGCTTCATAGATAATTGACATTGTTGGCTTTTTGTCTTGATCAACCAACTTTAAAACTTTTACAAGTGGTTCCATTGCAGCACAAATATCACGAGCTCTCTTCCAAAATCTTGTTTCCATTATAATCCCTGTAATTTTTTCGGCTTCTTTTCTTCTTCTACTGGAATTATTGATTTCTTCCCACTCACTTGAATTACACATTCTCTTCAAATCTGAAGCATGCCGAACAAGACTTTCAACTGAGATAAATTCTGTAGCAAAGCGGGTTATTCCTGGTCTCAACAATTCACGATCGCTGGTAAATGTTTTCATCAAATTCACAACTTTATCACTATTATAGATGAAACTTGTGATTTGCTTGGCTTTCTCGATACATTTTTTCACATTTTGCATCTTACCTACATCTTCTAAAATGAGGTCAAGACAATGTGCTGCACAAGGGGACCAGAACAAATGGGGTTTTTCCATCATCAATTTAGCACCTGCAGCCTTCATTGCACCTTCACTATCTGTAACCACTTGCACAACATTTTCTTCACCAATCTCATTGATAACTTTATTCATTAGAGACAAAATGAAATCAGCAGTCTTTGATTTGTTGGTGCAATCAACTGAACTATGAAATACCATATTACGATCACAGTAAATCATAAAATTAATGATAGGATGCTTGTTGCGTGTGCTCCAACCATCGCACATAATCGTACATCCATACTTGGACCATTTAGATTTCAAAGCATTTAGATAACCATTTATCTCATCAACCTCTTCTTCCAAAAAACCCCCACCAATTTGGCGTCCCGATGGACCTTTTATTCCAGGTCCAGCTTCTGCAATGGTATTAATCATAGATTGATAATATGGTCCACTATCTGCTGCGTTGAATGGAATATCATTATATATAAACCATTTTGAAATAGCCTTTCCAACTCCCTTAACTTTTTCCGCACCAAACCAATTTTTTATACTCTTATGCTTTGAGGGAAACATAGAAGTGTCACAGTGTTCTAAAAACCCCGATTTTAGGTTAGTCGAAACTTCTAGGCGCCACCATATTAATCGGCCGGCTAGGCGGGGCGGTCCGGGCGCCGCCTGGCGCGAAAGCCGCTTAGGCGATTTTACAATTAAAAATCCGCCTAGGCGGTTTACACTTAAAAAAAAACAAATTATGATATTCCTAATTATAGTATATGTGCATATCACCGCCTAGCCGGATTTCTACTTTTAAAAAAAAGAAGCCATGGATTTTGAGTTTGAATCCGATACAGAAGAAGTATTGGAAAAATATGGAGATGAACTAGAATAGTTAGATGTTTAGGTTTAATATCAATATATTATGTTGGAAAAAATGTTGAACAAATTTAATTTTCATTGTACAACGGTTGTAGTAAAGTACTAAACTGATGTGGATGATTCATATATAAAAATTTATTAATATATATTTATTATTACAATTTTAAATTTTATAATAATATATATTTCATATACAAACATAATACTCATGAACCACTTAATGAATTTAAGCTTTAAAAAAAACCGCCTAGACAACCGCCTAGGCCCCTCCTAGTCGCCTAGGCGCTAGGCGGTAGGTAACCGCCTACGCCTACCGCCTACCGCTTTTTAGAACACTGAAGTGTCAATCCCCTTTGATGACAATTTATATTTTTCTTTTACACTGAAGCTACGATGCATCTCTTTTTTCAAAGCAGGATTCAAATCAGACGATGAACTAGAACCGATTAATCCTACAATTAAAAATTTACTATCAGACATATAAAATAAATTATTAATTGCATACACACATGATTTAATGAAATTATATATATTGTTTACCTTGACCATATCGGTTACGCATCTCTTCCTCGAAAGCTCTAGTGTTACGACTTTCTTTCAACGCTTTTCGCAATTGTTGAGTTTCAATATCTTCTGAAGCGTCTTCACCACTACTTTCACTTTCCAATCCATGAACGCTTTGTTGAATTGATTCTAAGCCAAGTTCTTTTTTCTTTTTCAATATATTTCTTTTTGTTTTTGAATCTTGAAGATGTTTTCGGATCATTGATGATATTTCCTTGGGAGCTTTATAACATGCCTGGACATTTCCACTAACAAGTGCAATATGTTCTTTGAATCTCGTAATTCCTCTGTTTATGGTTTTTCCACAAAATTTGCATATTATTATCTTCCGATTATCACCTACGATGTGAGCGAACTCCCAACCAATATCGGGTTTTGGAGCCATTCTACAAAATCAAGAGAGGGATTTGGGATAATTAAAATTTGTCGATGATTATATTTTCAACAAGATTGACAAACAAGTACAGAAAAAAACAGAGAAGAATGAAAAAAAACATTACCTTGTTTAAAATTTGTCGATGATTATGAAACAACACACTCTCATGACAATAACATTTAAAATATGTAACATACGCGGAAGCCTTAACATTGAAAAGGAAAAGGACAATGTAACCCACTAATTACACATATTTATTTACAACATATTCAAAAGCTATCATTCCTTGGCTTTAATCAAAGGAATCTCATTGAAGCAATAAAACAAACAATTGGTAGGCACAATAGATTATTAGTTCCTTGATCAATGAATTCAATAAAAATCCTTGAACAATGAACATATGACAATATATAGATAGAATATATACCAATGAAAGGAGCTAATTATCAATAAACATGGCTTATATACATATATTCATCATGTGAGCACAAGAAGAAGTTTCTACTTACTACCCAACCAAATGATTGCTTAAATGTTCTTGAAGGGAATCCTACAACAAAAGACATGAATTCAACCATTAATCCTCCCCAACAATCAAAGAACTCAACCAAACCATCAATTACCTTCAATTTCTTAAACCCTCTATCAACTCAAGAATATAGAATTCTTACCTTGAAGCTTGTAAATTGAGATAGGAAAATCTAAACAATAAACTAAAATCCTTGAGCTTGAGGTAGAAGACGAGGGAGAGAAAACCTTGGAGAGAAGAAGGCTTGAATCGATGGAATGATAAGGGAAATATATAAATGATTAGAAAGCCCTAGCCAATGCAATATATAATTCCTTTAGTGCCTAAAAACGTGTTTCTTTTTTTTTTACAGATTGGTGGGCGCATATGCGCCATTTCCGGGCGCATATGCGCGGCTCCATTCTGCCCAACACACGCAATGGCGCGAGATCTGGCGCATATGCGCGCCACATTCTGCCGAAAAACTCATTTTTAACTTCCGAATTAGCAAAAGTGGTCAACATGAAAGTTGTAGCCCTATATGTTTTCTTTCATCTCCAATTGACCTCATGTCATTTGAAGGTCTGAGTAAAAAGTTATGCTAATTTTCCTAACATGTGTCAGTGCAAGAACAATGATACACACGACACACTTCGGGCCACTTTTGGCTCGTCTTCCCTAATGATTTGAACAAAACTCAAAACATGAAAGTTATAGCCTTATATCTTATCTTTCTAATGGAAGTGGCCTCACAACAATTGGATCAATATACAAGACATTATACTATAAACCACAACTACTGCCACATTTTTCATACCGTTTATGCACTTCCATTTCCTATTTGGTTCAAGATCAACTTTCTATTCTACACATTCATTTTCATAATCATCAACAACTATGAAATATAATACCCATAACATAACCATTCTATTACCATACACCGTAATGAACCATGAATATCTCATAACCATATTTTTTAAACACCAAAACCGTTCCGTTCCGCTTTCCCGTTAAATCGCCGATAAAACGTCGAAGAACAGCGCTACAAAACAATCACCGATTTGCCCTGAAACTTTGGAACGGTTGTCACCGTTCCCGTTCCGTTCCGGCCGCATAACGGCCGTTCCGGCGAACCATGAGTTTCATACACTCGTCAATGTGCTTTCTTAGACATACGACTAGTGTTACAGGAAGAGGCTGAAGTGGAAGAAGATGAGAGATCTGATGCAGAGTCCGAAGAGGAGTCTGAGGATGAACCTGAAGTTAGTACACCGTGATTTGATTTTGTTGAGCACTTTGGTTTCGGTTGAAATTGCTTGACTGCTAACATATGTTCACTCATTTGCTAATGTTGACAGAAACAAAAAGGTGCAGAGGGTGTCATTAAGATTGAAAATCCTAATTTGGTGAAGACAAAAAACTTGAAAGCACGTGATGTTGATGTACGTTACTCCAGTTAGTCATTTACTAACTTAATAGCTGTCCTTTTATAATTTTCTGATTTTTGATTGTTCTTTTTTGTCTTGCAGATGGAGAAAACAACTGAGCTTTCAAGGCGGGAAAGGTTGTGAATATTTGTTATATTACTATTGTTAACCTGCTATTAGATTTCTGAGACAAGATTATAAATATTAATTGGTTATTCCATTTCTATTTCGCAGTTAGACTTTATAATTTTCGGTAAAATATGTAGAAGGTAGCTTAAAGAATTTCTTTTCTAGAGAACTTACCCTACTTACTACATTGTATTATTCTGAATTGCAACTCCGTATTTGCTTCATTTAGCCTCAGTTTTTCTTTGTCGGGAAGGAGTGGGGTATGTGGGAATTTAGATGCTGTTGCATTTTTTTTAATCATTCCTTGTGTTCACTGACTATACAGGCTAATTCAGAAAACAGGTGGTGGAGTGAACTATGTTATACTGAGCTTTCAACTGTATTAACCTGTATATTCTTCATTTTGCTATTGTTCTCAGAGAGGAGATTGAAAAGCAGAAAGCTCATGAAAGGTACATGAAGCTGCAAGAACAAGGGAAGACTGAACAAGCAAAGAAAGACTTGGGTAATGTTTTTCAACCTGCTTCTCAGCTGTACCTTATCCTTGTTTGAGTGTTAGAACTCTCTTTCATTGCATTGCTTGTTCTAACTTGACACATGGACCTTGGAGACTCATGCAGTAAATGGTGCTTTTTTTTTAAAAAAATTAAATAATCTTTATCTTTTGATGCATTATGGATTGAACCATTTTTGTGGCTTTCTTATGGGTGTCGTGTTTAACACCACTAGTCTGTAGTTTTGATTAAGATAATAAAGGATTAGTTGAGCCTCCCAAATTCTTTGAATCTCTGGATTTTGGACTGCACATTGTTTACCAACTTTTGTAGCTTTCCATCTTGGTATTTGTTCTCGTTAGTAACGGACGAAAGAGGTTGCTCTTGCATATGAGTTCATTATCTGAATTAATAGAATGCCTATCTTTTACTATACTCAAGTCTCAACCTTCCTTTTTGTCTCGAATAAACTCTCTTCCGCTGTTTTTACGTCGAATGGACTGATCATTCGAAGTAACTTTACTTTAATTGTTTTTTACTCTAATCTTAATATCTGAGATGGAGCCATCCACTCACCGAATTTGGTCACCATTGTAATGTACTGACATGAAGATGTTCTCATTGTCCAAAACCCTAAAAGTTTAATTACTAATCATCTTTTATCGGTAAAGCTAAAAATGATTTTTTCATCATGGGTGTATTCTTCTCTTCTATAATTTGCAGATCGTCTGGCTCTTATACGAGAGCAAAGGGCTGAAGCTGCTAAGAAACGAGAGGAGGAGAAAACTGGTTAGTCTCCAAAACTTACGTGCAGATTTCTTCTCCCCTTTCTCTCCAACTGATCTCATTTTACTTATACATGCAGCAAAGGAACAGAAGAAGATGGAAGCTCGGAAATAATCATATATGCTGGTAGAAGATGGCGATATTATGCTTTTGGATATTTGAAACCATATTTAGTTCCTAATCAGTAGTATATTCTCATACTGCTAGTTATGTTAAACCATTTTCCCATTTTAGTTCCCTTTCATTGTATTGTACTTGGGTCTTGGACGATAACTATAACCAGTACTTCTTCAAGCTGTAGCGTACTCTTTTTTTTATAAAAAAAAATATAAATACATGAATATATCTTGGCCTGTCTTTATCGCAATGAATTTCATGATCTCATTGATCATCAATGTTGAGATAATTTTGTGGACCAATCCATAGATCAATGACATGGGGTTTACGCACAGGGGTATTTATGGAGGTATATATTTTCTTTATATATATTCGAGCCATAACCAGAAGCGTGTTCTCTAAATTTTACTTTACGCCACTAGCATTTATCAAGTTCTCACTAAATTTTCACTACTTGTTAGGTTCTGACCATGTTTTAGCAGTTTATTAGTGCATCTTTTTTTATGTTTTAAGTTGTCTTTTGGTTTACAAAAAGTAAAAAATTCAGCCACTTTCTCACTGATTGGCGGAATAATAAGATGTAATATTTTTGCATCATGTCGTGTAACGAGTTAACAAATCATTATGTCATTCTTATTTTTCAAGTTATTTCTACATTTTCATTGTCCTATCCGACGAGCAAAACGATGTATGAGCTAGGTTGCAACAACTGTAAAACTCGTTATATTTGGATCAACTAATGAACAATCGTACTAAGATATCTATAAATTTGGATTTTCAAGATAATGGTTGCTTATTCTTCAAAATCAAAGAAAGAAATATATTGGTTGTTGATTGTTGTATTCACAAATCATGATAAATTTGCTTGTTATTTCTCAAAGACCCTTAATATCAATTCAAATAGACATTATCTGAACTCATCAATACAATCATGATAAAAATTAATTTTTTAAAATACATTTAATAACCAAATAATAATAATAAATATAAAAGACAAGGCATAGAACAATATAATTTATAAAAAAAACAAAACATATTTCTTTTTTAAAAAAATTAAAATACTTTTTAGCAATCGGCGACAATTACTTAAGAGTGACAACGGGTTCTTGCATAAGTGAGTGACAAATGATTCTTTTATCATTAAATAGCTATGAGCTTTGCTAATTAGGCTTCAACATTGGTTGGGCTCGAGTTAATTTTATTAACTTAAATTTTCTCTACTTCTTTAAAATGCATGCTTCTGCGCCTCTCGGATGCCTCGAGCCTAGGCAGAGGCACATGCTTTAACATGCCTCTGATGGTAGTGCTGTGGTGTTGAAGGGTAGAAAACAGTTGCAGCACAGCACCATTGTGTATTAAAATGACTGCTTATTGAACTCTTTTCAGGCATATTTAGCGCTACAGCTTCAATGTGCTTCTGATGGTAGTGTTGTTTCTCCAGAAGATATCGAGAGTATCTCCCCTGTGGAAATCTGCAATGGCTTAGTGTCTGCTTTTATGTGTCTTAAAAGAGAATATCGGTAAGATTCAACCTGATCACATGTTGTGCTTCAGCTCATATGAGTTTTGTCTTTGTATCATATTTCCTACGTTTTCTGGAATACCTTTATGATATCACTAGACGGTGTTAAGTTGACAATTTATCGCTGCATATTTTCTTCCTGTTGGGTTGTTGGACTTGGACCTCAAGTCAGCTCATATTGTTTTTCTCCTATTAATTTGTAACAAACCTATAATCTTACAGGAGCTTGGAGTTAATACGCATAGGTAAAGAAGTCCTGTTTACAGCTGCTGACCATCCTCTCAGCAAAATCACAGGGTCTATAAATATTAAGCAAGATTTGTTATCTGTAATTTATGTTGATTTTTCATTAACTTTGCTCTATAGTTGGCTGTGAACAAAATCTATATTCTAAGGATATATAATTTTTTTGCCTGTGAAGAAACCGGCGATGGACTTTCTATGGTCAGTAAAAGTTGATCGCACCACTCGAATGAAGAATGCATTATCATATTTTTTTATAGGATGGAAATAAATATGCCGATGAACTTTGTTTTGCTCCATGTCTGACCTAAAATACTAACTGCCAGAGGCTGGTAGGGGCGGTTGTCTTGTGCTTGTGATCTATATATTAATCAGTCGGGCATCAACATGAAAACTCTCAATTTTAGGCTGGTTGGTAATCAGCGAGTCCTTTCTTTCGTAGTACCATACCCCAGGGGAATTCGAATCCTGTCACCTCCTTGAAAGAGAGCTGTCCAAACCACTGAGATTGGGGGCTAACTCGCTCAACCATCCTCGTACCATGATCATAGTATGAATGTATGATCAGTTACGCACACATACTCTTGACATATTCATGTTTTTGTTTCTGTGATATAATGATAAATAACCGTGCAAAGTGTGAAATACAAATTAGGAATCTTTGATTTGAACTATTATAGATGAATCATGTATGAATAGTATAGATGGATTATGATGGAATCGAAAGTCAAATATTTTTTAAAACAGAATAGATGATAGCAAAAATAGATTTGTATTTTTTTTTAAAATAAAAAAAACTTACAGGCTTACTGCTTACAGCTACTTTAATTTGTAATGATAGAAATGTATTCGCCAGTTGTCTTCATCGCACAGCCTCTAGGATTGCAGAAATACCAGAGGTAGAGATTACATTCAGTTAATTAAGAGCTTCAAAAATTAAAATAATGATGTATGCAGACTAATTTTCATTACTACAAAATTTCCGAGATCGTGTATTATGTTTTTTGATTTTTAAGATTACGGATGATACGATACAATTGTAATTTTACTATGAGACATATGTTACAACATGATATATAATTTTGTGTAACAATCGTATTTTTTAATGATGTTAAAAAAATAACAAATTATATTAACGATGGTTTTTTATGATAAATATATATGTGAATTTTTTTTTAAAAAATTTGTTTTTTGGTCTTATATATATTTATGTTTTTACGATTTAGGTTGTTTTTTAGTTATTTGTTAGTTCTGAATTTTTTTTAAATATATTTTTAATATTTTTAAATGTTTTTCATTTAAAAATAAATAAACATTTCGAATAAAGATGGATCACAACACAAGCCCGAAATTAATTCGAGTCGGGTCCCTTCTCTTTCCTCACCGGTCAAACAGTTCCCCTCAACAAGAAGGCATTGGTTCATCACACTCGCGAATATTGTGCGTCACGCTACACTACATACAAGGATCGTGTATCTATAGCCACGCTGTCACTCTTTTCTCAAACGTTGAACTGAGTGTGCTATGGCAGAAGTCTCCGACGATGCGAAAGACATTGAGAAGCTTTATGAGTATGGAGAACGTCTCAATGAGGTCAAAGACAAGTCTCAGGTTCAAAATTCTTTGCTCTTTCATGTATTTTTGATTCCGCGTTTCTTGGTTCTTAATTGAACTTCGAATTTGAGGTATTTGGAAGATTAGGTTTTAATCGTACGATTTATGGTTTCTGAGTAGCACGCCGAGGATTATGAGAACATAATAAAGGCGGCGAAAAGCAGTAGTGTTAAGGCGAGGCAATTAGCTGCGCAGCTGATTCCGAGATTTTTCAAGTATTTCCCTGGCCTCTCTGTTAATGCTGTCGATGCGCATCTTGATTTGTGTGAAGCGGAAGAACTTGGGGTTAGCTCTTTCCGTTCATATTATCTCAATCGTGCCAAAGAGTAAACTTTATGTGTATAAACCTGAAATTGTTAGCCTGCATTCACTAAATGTTGTGCTTTCTAATTACCACATTATCAGATTCGGGTGCAAGCTATTCGAGGGCTTCCACTTTTCTGCAAAGATACACCCGAGCACCTTTCTAAAATTGTCGACATTCTTGCACAACTCCTCACTGCTGGTATGAAGTGTTCCGAGTACCTAATACCTATGTGAAAAGTGTCACGCGCGTAATGTTACACGTACATTGCCACTGACAGTGAAGAAATGCACTACTTCTTATGTAACCTTTTGTCTTCTTGATGGTTTTAGAGGAAAATGTGGAGCGTGATGCGGTAAATAAAGCACTTTTATCCTTACTGAGGCAAGATGTTAAAGGTAATTTGCTGATCTTTGAAATGTAGAGTGCCTGGTACGTATTTTGCACCTTATATAGGCACAGGGATCTAGGAACAATGAACAGTGCTATAGTATCTCTCAGGTGTTGCACCCAACCCACGAGGTTGGTTTAGTGATTGACTATTCCTTGAATTCATGGCGTACTTTGTGGCTAATCACGATATTTTGGATTTGCATAACTAACCATCATGGCAATTATATCTGTTTCCTATATAAAAAAAAAAACCATCGTGGCAATTATCAAGCATAAGCTACCAAGATTCTCATCGGAAGACAAGGGCCTAAATGCTTCTAGAACAACCGTGTGATTATTTCAGGTTGCGATCATCATGGGGCAGGAGCTACTTACATGCACAAAGTTCTGCTTAGCATAATGAAATATGTTACCACTCACTATGTTAGCCACTCCCATCACCATATATTGATATTTTAATTGAACTGACGACCATCTCGATATTTTGATTGTTAATTGAAATGGGCTATTCCTATTCGTCGACCGTAATTTTCCTTTTAATGCTGAAATCTTTACAAACTCAATTTTACTTCATAATCAACTAAAATTTAGATTTTTCGCTTTTTAACCTTTTCGCCTCATGTCTTTTTATTCTTTTTTGTGGATTGTAGAAGGGGATGAGTTATGTGGGTTCCCTTTGGTGGTGATACGACTTTGTTTTGGTCTTGAATCATTGAGAGAGCATATACTCTTTTGTTCTTCTTGCAGCTTCTTTGACAGCCCTGTTTAAGCACATTGAGAGTGTTGACGAGCAGATAACTGATGAAAATCTTCGTGAGAGGACCCTACTTTTTATTAAAGACAAGGTGAGAAGATATATGTTTCGATTACGTGGCTAATGTTGAGTTTATAGTCTTGCTTTTCCTTTTTTGGTCTTAGAAGTTAGTGATACATAAACCTTTGTTATTTCCTTCCATTGAAATTTGTTATTCAGGTCTTTCCACTCAAAGCTGAGCTCTTGAGGCCACCTGAGAAAATGGAGAGGCACATTACCGATTTGATTAAAAAGGTTCCTTTATGTTTCTCCTTTTCTAGCTCTTCCTTGGTATTGATATCTGATAAGATTATCTATTTTTTACCCATGTGTTCCAAGTAACGTCATTTTTGGTACACATGCTTTTCATGATAGCTTAATTGGTACACAAGTGTTGGGTTTATTGCAGCTCGGTTCATGACTAATGCAATTCGCCTCTAATTCCACCAGTTGTGTGGGTATTGGTGAAGTTACCTTGATCAAAGTGTCAAGTATCAGCCAACTGAAATTGAATTGGGAAATCTAATGCCATTACCTTCTGTCTATGGACATGAAACTTAATCGAGGAGTACAAAGTAAGAATTACGTGTAAATATAACAAAATGTGGTTATGATGGTTTATGGAAAGGATGTAAAACAATGTCGGTGGTAGTTCATGGTTGGGTGGTGATACACTGGTACTACAATGAGTGGGAGAAACTTTCATGGCAACACTGGAGAGAAAACAGGGAAGAAAGTGAAGAAATAAACTAGTGATGACTTGAAGCAAGATAGTCACATAAGAGTCTTTACACCTTTCTGTTCTATAATTTTTAAATCTGCAAAAGGTCTAAAGTACCTTAAAATGGATGGAGTGAGTATGCCCTTTAATTTTGCTCTTAATTGACCATGCCCTTTAGTCATGCACTTATTTGACAGTAGTTGCAATACTCGTGTGCCAATTGCGATATTGTGAAAAGTGCATGTCCCAGTTAGCATCTTTTTAACACACCATAATAATTTTTACCTTGTTTTCAAAATTTTTAGTTTACGATCTAAGAATCCAATATCATTGCAAAAAACACCAAGTTAAAAGCAGTTCTTATGTGATGTGATTGTTCAATAATATGCATTTTTGGTGGAATTAAATTGCAGAGTCTACGAGATGTGACAGGAGCTGAATTTAAGATGTTTATGGATTTTTTGAAAACTTTGACCATGTTTGGTGAGAAAGCTCCCCCAGAGCGGGTACAAGAACTTATTGAAATAATTGAAGACCAAGCTGATCTTGATGCACAATTCAATGTGAGTATTTCTCTAGTAACTATTAATATAGATATTAGTAGCTTTTTTCGCCTACTTTTTTGTCAATGTATGCACATATTGGAGTTTGGTGCTAATTCCCAATGGTTGTGAATTCTCAGTTTGAAAATAAAAATCCATCTCCAAATCCTAGTTTATGATCTGCTCAATTATCGGAATCTTCTCACGTGCAGGTTACAGATGGAGATCATAATGATAGACTGATTTCCTGTCTGTATATGGCTCTTCCATTTTTTGAGGTTCATAGCTTTTCCTCATGGCCATCTTCCTTTCATGTTATTTCAAGGTGTTTGTTTTATAACTCATACTTGATTTGCAGAGGGGTGCATCCAATAGCAAGTTTTTCAACTACTTGAACAAGCACATGTTTCCTGTTTTTGATAAGGTTAACATTTCAACTGCGCTATGTGCTTTTATGTGCCATTTTGAAGGACTTGTTTTAGCGAACTTTTATTTCATTATAAGCGAGAATGACTTGCATTTGTAGCTAGATTACGTTTCTGGATGAAAGAAAAAGTATCATTCATATCATATGTAGCTGTGCAGGCTTGCGAAATTCCAGGCATTTAGGCTAGATTTATGTCTTATGAGCATGGCTAAAGTTTGACTATTATAGAATGTTTGAGTATCATAATAATACTGATGGGAATTTCAGAAAATGTAAGCAGTGGCATTTTACCTGTATGTTATTTTTGTGCATTTGAATGGAGAAACGTTATAATGTTTACACGTATCAATATTGTTTTGAAAATTGGGAAATCTAAGCAGCGAGATTGCACCTTTATATTTTTTGGGTGCTTTTGAATCGAGAAACGTAGAGTATTCAAGAATCTGTTAAATCTTGAAAGAATTTTTATTCATACTTTTGGCCTTCACAGTCTTTCTCATTTGTACATTTTTTTGGTTTGAAGATCATTTATACAATTTTGGATGGATGTTTATTGTGTCTGAGTTCATTTTGAGAGTGTTCGTACGTTTTTATCTATTTTGCATAGTCGATCTTAACAGAAATATTTCTTACCCCAAAAAAAGTGTATTCAAGCAAAGGGTATTCAACCATTAAATTACTAACATTACGTAATTTGATAATGTGGTTCTTGAGGTCTGCCTCATGCTCAAGTTTATACAATGTTTTTTTATTCCTTGGGAACTATGAGTAGGTGTGGATATTGTCTAGATTATTTGTATTTGTGTTTGCATGTTTTGGGATAAGAAATTGAATAGATTTTGTATTCCAGATGAGCTTCACAGAAGCATTTTGGTCTGTTGGATACTTGGATTGCATATCCAAACACAATCCACAATTTCTCAGTCTTTTTTTTAATTTTGTGTGAGGTTTATTTGTGTTTAACAGCACTTATTTGGGCCATAGATTTAAAACACTATATGTCGATGGAATTAATATTGGTTCTCTGCTCTTTGTTGGTGGCTAGACTTGCTTGAAAATGCCAAGATGTAGTGCATTCATTCTAGATCTTTGAGTCAGGAATATGACTGTTTTTTGCTTGTTGCCAGCTTCCTGAAGAACGAAAAGTAGACCTGCTTAAAAACCTTGCTGAGGGTTCACCTTACACATCTCCGCAAGACTCGAGACAAATTCTCCCATCTGTTGTTCAACTTTTAAAGGCAAGCTCAAGAATCTACACTTCACATTCTTTATGGTATTGCTATGAATGTTCGATATGTACATGAAAAAGTTAAAAACAGAAAGTTATATGTTGCATCCACCTCCACCTTAAAATAGATTATTTTCTTACCCTGTTTTTTCACTGTGCTGGGGCACTGTTCTCTCTCTTTATGTATATCTATGTGTGAATAGAAACATACGTTCTCTTTCATTCCCAAGAATGCAATCTTGAATCTTATTTTGTTTTGTCTAGTCATTCTTTTGACAACAGGAACTTAATTTGGGTATTTTTTTTTCTGATACGAGGATTATGCCTCATGCAACATTTTTTATGATGTTTCAGAAGGCCATGCCTCGAAGAAAAGCAGGAGAAGAAATGAACTTTACTTCCGTTGAGTGCTTGTTGTACACATTCCACCATTTAGCTCATAAGGTCATTGACATTCCACCATTGGACTCATTTTGTGTTTCACATTCATGTTCATTGCTCATCCTCCTTTTGTGGTTGGGACAGGCTCCTAATGCAACTAATAGTTTATGTGGTTACAAAATTGTGACTGGGCAACCATCAGATAGGCTCGGAGAAGACTTCTCTGAGCTGTACAGAGATTTCTCAGAGAGGTAAGTTTATTCGATTTATCACTTCCTCTGGGCATGATTTTTTACTAATTGAAATGTGGTGTTTGTCAGATTAACTAATATGTGTATATACTTTTAAATTATATTTTCATTTGTACTTGGGCACCTTTTCCGGTTGGGGTTTAACCAAAACACCTTCTATTGAAGTGTAGAAATTTATAGCATTTGAATCAGGGTTTCCTATCAAGCTTCTTGCTTGAAGTGGTGAACATTGGTTGTGGCTTTTCCACACGTCTTTATTTTCTTATGTGGCACCACCACATCCAGACTATGCAGCTCCACTGATCCACGGTGCACCAATAAACATAAAAAATAAAAATCGGGGAGTTCACTAAGCTGTTAAAAGCATTATTTTTCGAACAGTAAGAGTTGAAAGATGTAATCAGCATTACTACAAAGTTCCATATTACTCTAGGCCTCAAGAAAACTCTTAAGAAATTTTATGGCAGCAACCATTTTTTCTTTTTGAGCCGGCATGTAATGGTCACCATAGATCAGACACCATAGATTGCTAGGGTTTTATTGCTGCTAACCTCAATATATTTTCCATCCTTCGCATCAGATGTGGTTCCCCAACTTCTACGAAGCTCCCACAAGTTGATTTTCTATGTTTTGGTGCTAAATGTTGATTGTGGAGTAATTGCTGGGGTTTCGTATGTGTGAGTTGATACATACCAGAAATTAAAAAACTTCTTTAATTCTTTAACCCGTGGCCATCAATTTTTTCAAAACAATTCTGATAAATAAATAACTCACATGCATAGGTAATGTCTCGCAAATGTTGTGGATGGATCGACTTTCTGTCTTGTCCTGTATTAGATGCAACTGTAGAATCTTTTCCTGTCATGTTTAATCTTTCTTTTCGGCACATACCGAATGAGATCACCCCAAAAGAATTGGCACTAGACTATTTTCCGGTTCATGTGAATAGGCTCGAAATGATCCTTTTGAAACAAGGATTGAAATCATTTGTATTTTGACTAACACAATTTTTAAGGCTCGTTGGAATCTAGAAGAGCCACAGCAGATGGCTTGAATATCAAGGAGGGTTTTTTTTTGCTCTTGATTTAAGTTTTACTAAGTATAACATAGTCTTCTTCAAATGTCCTGCAATTCGAGCCCCATCTGGATTATGTTCAAAGATAGAGTTCAAATCACAAAGGAAATTATATATACTAAGACTGATGAGAAACAACCATAACACTATCCAATATTTGTTTACCCCATTATGAAATCAATAACCATATGTACATTTCAAGGCATCACAATCAATCCATATTTTATTAAAAATTTCTTTTTTTACAAGATATACCTTTACTTGGGGAAGAGATTATTAGGGTGGTACACTTGAAAGAACATATAGGACGTTCCACATGTATGAATGATGAAACCTCAATAACCATGTGTACATTCCAAAGCATCACAGCCAATCCATATGATATTATAAATATTATTTTTTTACAAAATACACCTTTACGTAGGGAAGAGATGATTAGGATGGTACACTTGAAATAACATATAGGACATTCCACTATGTGTGAATGGTAAAACCTCAACTACGATTCACAAACTCCCATCTGAATTATAATAACACCGAATGATACACTTGAAATAACATATAGGACATTTCACTGTGTATGAATGGTAAAACTTCAACTACGATTCACCAACTCCCATCCAAATCATGATAACCCCGAATTTTCTACATAGTGACTAGAGGTGCAAACTAATCGAGTCGGCTAAAAAATATTTTGTTTGTTTAATAGTTCGCGAACCCCTCTCGAGTTATAATATTTTATTAATTATATTAAATAAATATATATAACCTTTCAAGTAATCGTTTCGATCAGTAGTTTGAATAGCTTGTGAACATGTTCAAATGTTTCGAACTGAACTCAAACTCAAGCTCTAAGATAAACCGAATTCGAGCAAATTTTTTTAGAATTTTCAATCTTTTTATCAATCTTGAGCTCAAATATATCCAATTTGTTCCTTAAAATTTTCTTAATATTTGGCTCGATTCAATTTATTTATACCTCTAATTGTGACCTCGTAGAGATAGAAAACAAGTCAAGTTACAATGCTACTGGCCGGAACTTTAATGATGTTTTGGACCATAGTTGTCAAAGGCAAGCGTCTCTCGCCTTAAGGGATGACCCCAGGCGCAGGGTCCTCGCTTGGTGGCGCAACTCGCCTTAAGGGTCCACACCTGGTGGCGCCTCTTGCCACCTCTCGCCTTAACCCAAGGCGCCCTCGTGTGGGCAAGAGGCGCTACCAGGCGAGGACCCCAGGTGCAGTGATTCACTAAGGCAAGCCCAAACGCTTGTTTGGACTAGCCCTGAAAGTTTGCTCAGGCGCACATATTTTTTTTAATTATTTGTTTAAAACAAAAAACCCAAACCCTAGCAACCTAACACGCCCCAATACGGAATCAGAAGAAGAGTACGTTGAACAGAAGAACGAGGTGAGAGCATCTACATCCAAAAACAACCAGAAAAATGTCGATTTCATATCTTTTGGACGAGGAGAAAGAAGAAATTAATGTTGATCAAGAAAATGATGAAGACCAAGAAGAATACAAGTCCGAAAGTTCCGGGGACTCTGATGATTCGATGGAAGAAGATGAACTTGATTTGGATGATTGAAGAATTTTAATCATGTTACCAATTACTATGAACTTATTAATTATATTTTGTTTTGTGTGACATTGTGATTTAATTATTTCATATTTTAATGTATTTATTCTAAAATAAATATATTTTTTAAAAAAATTTAAAAATGCGTGCCTTGCTTCGGTGAGGCGCAAGCGCCTCAGATATTGTTAGGGACTGGAAGTTTGTACTGTCTTGAAGATTGTTTCTAGTATAAATTAATGTCGCGAATTACTCATCCGCCACTTCTGCAACACTTTTATTTCCATGGATATCTTATAAAATAAGTAATGTTTCCTATCAAAAAAAAATTTATGATTGACACCTAGTGTATGACTACATTCCCATAGATTGTGGTAACCTTAATGTCTTTATCAATGTCCAAGTGTGTACATATATAGATACATAGTTTGTCAAAAAATAAATATAATTTATGATTTATCAAATAAAGAATGTTTTTACAAAAAAATATCAATAAGCTATGACCAATGGTTAGGTTGTTGGTTCTCTACCCTGACAGTAAACATATGCGTGTATTAAAAGTACTGGAAGGGAGTTTGGCCAATTTTTATCTCGTGTCATATTGTCTAGGCTACTTTGGATGGAGGCTTTCCTATGTTACATTTTTCGTGCGTTGTCGGAGTCTTCGTGTTTTGATATTTGAAGGAAAACTTGGTTAATCCATCAGGTTGAATTGTGTCGAAGACCTAGTCCGTGCAACCATGAAGAAGTTAACTCGGGGAATGGCAGATCATAGTAAAGGATTGGGGGCTGCCGTATCCGATGAGGCAAAGGCTACTATTGTGAGTCCATTTTACTGACCACCGTTGTATATCTGCTCGTTAACTGTGATAATCAATTAATTTACATCTATATTAAATATGCAGAAAACCCAGAAGCAGAACACCATGACCGGGTTACGAACTTGCAACAATATTTTGGCTATGACACAGGTAAGTAAAATCACATTAAACATTGCCATTTGGAACGATGGTTATCCTTGATTAATTATTTCGTTTTTTCCTCCATAATTAGCCTCTTCATTCCAAGATACCCTCATTTATTGGAGACAAGAGAATTAACTTATCTTGGAAAGAAGCAGTAAAACCTTCACCACCAACTGCTTCTGCAACTGTTGGGTATGAATGACTTACCTGCTCATATAAAGTGGTAGCACGTAGATTTTATCTTAGTTGCAGCTAAAAATCTTACTGGAGATAACATTTCATCTGCTAATATTGGAAACGTATATCTTATATATCATTTGCACATCATCTTTATCTGCAGAGGAAAGCGTCCTCTTGGTGCTCAGAATGATGCTGGAAGTAGTCCTGCGAAAATTGGACGTGGAGCTGGGAGTACACAGAACAACTTTTCAAGGTCTGCAGGTCTTCAGCATCACGGAGGGAGAAGTAATGCTCGGGGTAGAGGAAGGGGGCATGGTGGCCGTGGGAGGGGTAGAGGATTCCGATAGCTTGATTCAGCTGTGCGTTTCATGTTCTTGAGAAATTTTGATACGAGAGATTATGGTAGAATTTTCGGTTTAATCAATATACGGTTCATGTAATGCAGAGTGACATGTGTTGGGACTGTACTCGAGTCTTGAACATAGTTTAGGAAAAGGTTGAATATAATATCCGAGTTGTCTTTGTGTTATTATGAATAACCGATTGTGAATTGTGAATGCGTAAATAAATCGAATCTAGCAGAATATCGCCAAAATTTGAATGCTTGAATTTGAGCTTACAAGTGTATTAGTTTGAAAGCTAATTTTTAATATTTTCAGGCATGAATTCGAGCTTGTCTTGAAATATTAATATATGATTTACTAAAAAATATAAACTCGATCTATATATAGGAGGAATTAGGGGAAATGGAGTCTGCTGTGTTTTTTTTTAAAAAAAGGATCCATAATGAAAATTACTTTTATGCCCCTGTGTTTTAAGTTTAAAATATGTGAAACACACGATTAAACGCACTCTTTTGCCAAAAACCAGCAAGACCCTATTCCGAACTCTAAACCCTCCGTTCCTGGAAAAACGTCTCCGTCGACTCTTCAAAATCTCAACCGAAGGAATGGCAGACGAAAATGTGGTAATTTTTGCGTTTATTTCGATATGTTTCTTCTGAATTTTAGTCGTATTTTTTAGTTATGTTTGCTGCGTGTGTGTGCGTAATCGACCATGGTTTTCCACTATGGTCGACCATACAAAGTATACGTTGTTTGTGGTCGACCATAAAAAGTAATGATTTTATGGTCGACCATGTTTTATTTGGTCGACTACGTTTTATGGTCGACCATAAGACGAAGTCGACCATAAAACATGGTCGACCTTATTTGTTTGTATGGTCGACCAAATGAGGTTTTATGGTCGACCACAAAATTTTTCCTAACCTTACTAATAATTTTTTTTTGTCACAGGTCTATTTGCCGAGAAAACTAGGCAGGGATGCCATTTTCTGATGTAAGTTGACAATTCAATCGAGATATAACGAGATTTCTGAGAAGATTCATTTTTATTTGAACAACGAGGAGAGAACCCATTTTTTCGAGCATTCGCCTTTTGGTAATTTAGTTAGGTATTATAGAGATTTTAAAATTTCCAGCCAAATTCTATGGTATTTAATGAGTAACCAGATACTTGATAGTAGTAGCGATGATTTGTGGATGGTGGTGCGCAAAAGGCCTGTTAGATTTTCTTTGTTAGAGTATTGTTTAATAACGGGTCTCGATTGCGCTATAGAGCCCGAAGATTTACCAGATAGAGGTGTATTTGGCACCACACACTTTCCCGGTAAGGCTGATATTGTTTTGGGTGATTTGGAGGGAAAGATTATTGTCCAAGAGCATAACGAGACTGGTCTAGACATGGAGAAGATAAAGATGGCTAGTCTATACTTTTGTTGTGCCGTATTCGGTGAGGCGACGAGGAAAAAGACGACGAAGATCGACCCTAAATACTTGAGGCTCGTAGATGATTTGGATAGGTTCAACCATTATCCCTGGGGTAGAGTAGCCTATCGGGATGCGGTCCGATGTCTGAAGAAGGATCTTTTAGGACGATATAATTACCTCGCCGAGGCACAGGGCCGGAAAGAAGTTGAGGGCAGCTTCCTTGTCGGTGGTTTTGTTCTCCCTCTGCAGGTATATTATTTTTTGAATGTTATAGTGGATTTGTTATCTCTATTTGTACCAGTAACACTGTTTGAAATTTATGTTACAGATCTTCGCTTATGAATGTTATCCGAGCGTGACACAGAAGTTAGCAAGGAGAAGAGATGTGGACGGTTTGATGTTGCCCAGGATGTTTCAGTGGATGACTAAGACGTGGGCGTCAAACCGTGCCCCAACTGGTGTTGAAATCGCTGTAGCCTTCGGTGATTGTCCTATAGATGTAAGTAATATGAATTGATTTGGTAAAATAACCGTGGACATTAATTTTAATTAATTTGATCTTTTATTAATTATATGCAGGATTGTCTGGGATTTTTGACTCCTACTCCTGAGGAGCTAGTTGCACCGTATTATACGACCGGACATTTTGTTGATTCTGCGCCTGATGCGGTGATCACTCGGGTACTCGAGCTCTGGAGGCAGGGTCAGACAGTCATATGTAGCGAGCACCCTGTGGAGTCTCCCTCAGTCCAGCCCACGCATTCTGCACATTCACCTCCCTCTGACTAGCCCATGCATTTTGGACATTCACCTCCCTCTGTCCAGCACACGCCTCATGCACATGCATCTCCTGACGTTTCTGGCATCCGTCCTGGTGAGCTCGATAGATCCAGCTCTAGGACCAGTTCTCCTATGCGTACGGGTCCTAGAGTCCACTTTGGACTCAATCCCTCCCGCCGCCCATCACCCTTGGAGCATCGTTTCGAGCGGCGATTGACTGCGTTGGAGGATTCCGTTACGTCCATGCATGTGAAGATTGCAGCAGAGTTTATTGAGACCAGAGCGTTTATGAGGAGTATAAATCAAGCTCTAGTTGACTTGAAATCGAGTTTGACTGAACAGATTAGAGCTGGTTTTGCTGAGATGAGGTCTAACATGCAAGTGCAGGAAAGACAGAGATTATAACATAGTCTATAGCAGAGGGCGGAAGAGGAAAGCATCTGAGGCAGATTTTGGTGAGTTAATTTTATTTATTATATTTATGTTTATGTAGTATAATGATTTAGTACAATTCTCATAATTATTTTAATTTGTTTGATGTGCGCTTTTAGGTGTGGATGATAATCTGGCTAGGGAAATTGCGAGTACTAGCCAAACACTAAATATATTTGAGCCTAACCTTCCGGTGCTTATAGAGGAGTCCTCAGAAGGAGAGTAATGCACTTTTTTGATTTGATATTTTATGTATAGTATATTAAACAACAAAGTCTTTATTTTTAGATATTCAAGTGACTCCGGTTCCGCGTAAGTCAGGTGGTGAGGCGACCACGTCTAGAGGTTATTACAGTAAACCTTGTCTATTCATATTTGCATTAAAGTTGTTATTATTTTAATTTGTTGAATGTACGCTGTTAGGTGTGGCTGATATTTTGGGTAGGGAAATTGGCAGTGGTAGCTAATCCCAACAGATATTTGAGCCTAACCTTCAAGCCATTCCAGAGGAGTCCGCAGGAGGTGAGGTAATGCACATTTTTTATATTTATATTTATTTATAGTATATTAAACAATATATTTTATGTTTTTAGATATTCAAGTGACTCCACATGCGCGTATGTCAGGAGGCGGGGCGACCACGTCGAGAGGTTATTAAACTATACCTTGTTTATTGTTCATATTTGCATTAAAGTTGTTACAATTGATCATTTTATAGATGTCGGTGTGAGGCCACTTGCGGAGACCGTGACACTGAAGGTAAACAACTCGCTTGCGCGAGTTAGGGCCTCGATGCTTGACCGTTCGCACAGTAGGATTCGAGGTTTTTATGCCGAATATGAGAAGTCGTTCTACGGGCCCATGGCTATCGCAAACTCGCGTGTCACTTTCCTTGTAAGCTTTTAAATAAATCTTTTATAAAGTTTAAATTTGTAGAGAACTTCTTTTAAAACTTTGAAAACCTTTTGTTATGTTGAATTCAGCACATCGGCGAAGCTCTCCGTGGATTGCTTGAGATGCAGATCCGACATCCTGAAGTGATGTCGACAAATGATTCGTTGATGGACAGAGATTTCTACTCTGCGATATCAGTTTTGGCCGAAGCTAAAGATATCGATTTTAACATAAATCTGGCACCAATTGTGAGCAAAGTCAAAGGTAGTGATCCAGAATGGCCGCGTCTCTCGTGGGAAAAGGCGCGAAGAATTCTCATCCCTGTCTACACAAATGGGCGCTGGTTTTTGCTAAAACTAGTGACAAGGGTGAATAAGTGCATTATATATGACTTGCAGCGAAGGCACGATCCCAAATTCAAAGATCTGAATGAAGACATAGAGCCTATACTTATAAACGCTGCTCGTCTGCTATCCATTGTTGGGAACAACCCACACCCCGAGAGGCCATGGAATATAAAACTACATGATGAATTCCGTGCCAAGATTATACAGTACGTTGTCAACTTTCTATTTAAAATATAATAACTTCATTATTCTTTTTTTTAATGTTAACAATAAATATTAACTTCTCATTTTTTTTTCACAGCGAAGATTCAGGAGCGTTTGTGTTAGCTGTTGCCGGATACTCTTTGTCCAGGAGTGCGCAAGTAGTACTAACTTTAGATGATAGATTAGTATATGAGTTTAGATACTTTTTAGCTTGTAATATGTTCCTTAATGATTGGTGATTATTGTGATGTATCGGACAATTTTATGTCATTATTGGAACATGGTTTTCTTATGTAATTTTTGGTGTTATTTTGTTGGTCGACCACTCTCGTTTTTGGTTGACAAAAATTGTCTGGTCGACCACAAAATTCTGTTAGTCGACCATAAACGAGTTTGGTCGACCAACGAGTAATGGTCGACCTTTACCTTTTATGGTCGACCATTATATTGTGTTGGTCGACCACCACTGTTCTTTTGGTCGACCATTGTTATTTAGTTTTAGGGTTTAGGGTTTCAAGGGTTTAGGGTTTTTAGGGTTTAGGGTTTTTCATCCCAATCTCAGTATTTTGCCACGATCTAAAAAACAGGATTATGTTATATGTTTCAAGTTAAATTTGAATCATGGAATCGAACAAATTTATTTATATTTTTTAAAAAATATAAATCGTAATTTCAAGATTATGTTATATATTTTAATTTACATATGAATCAATTCATCACAATCTCAATATTTGGCACGATCTAAAAAACAAGATTATGTTATATGTTTCAAGTTAAATTTGAATCATGGAATTGAACTATTTTTCTATATTTTTTAAAAAATATAAATCGTAATTTCAAGATTATGTTATATATTTTAATTTACATATGAATCAATTCATCACAATCTCAGTATTTGGCACGATCTAAAAAATATGATTATGTTATATGTTTCAAGTTAAATTTGAATCATGGAATCGAAATTTTATTTTATATTTTTTAAAAAATATATATCGTAATTTCAAGATTATGTTATATATTTTAATTTACATATGAATCAATTCATCATAATCTCAGTATTTGGCACGATCTAAAAAACATGATTATGTTATATGTTTCAAGTTAAATTTGAATCATGGAATCGAACTATTTTTTTTATATTTTTAAAAAAATATAAATCGTAATTTCAAGATTATGGTATATATTTTAATTTACATATGAATCAATTCATCACAATCTCAGTAATTTGCCACGATCACAATTATGTTACATATTTTGGACAATTATTAATATATATTTAAAAAAACAAAACTCACCAACAAGCTAATGGTCGACCATGAGATTGATGGTCGACCAAAGAAAACTAATGGTTGACCATCAAGCTAATGGTCGACATGAGATTGATGGTCGACCTAACAAAGCTAAGGATCGACCATCACCCTACCGATAGCTTGATGGTCGACCATTAGTTTTCTTTGGTCGACCATGATATCAAGCTAATGGTCGACATGAGATTTATGGTCGACCTAACAAAGCTAAGGATCGACCATCACCCTACCGATAGCTTGATGGTCGACCAAAGAAAAATAATGGTCGACCATCAAGCTAATGGTCGACCCTCAAGCTATCTCTTGCTGAATTCACCAATCGAAGGAAATCTGTTTTGTTTTCTTCTGCCAACTCTCTTCTCTAGCAAATGAGGCAACACCAATGGAAAATTAATGTTTCGTGGCCATTCATTTTCTTCTGAAACGGGATAAACAGTCTCTGAGTAAGCCATGCACCATGACATTGTAGAATAGTACTGTGAACACATATCATATAAATCAATATTCGCTAACCAACTAGCTGCGATGGCATGAGCACATGGGATTCTATCAATATCAAAAACTCAACATGTGCATCTTTTTGATTCGAGGTCCACTATGGCCGAATGTCCACGACTCCTAACATCAAACTCCATACGTCCTAATTCAAAAACTTGCATTCCTTGGGCATCTGTGAACCTGCTACGAAGAATCCCCTCGATCGTAGGGGTCAAGTTAGTGTTACTTGCAATTGATGCGTGGCGATATCGGACAAACCAAGATGAGGCCAGTTTCTGTAAAGAATCTAAGAGTGCAATGATTGACAGCTTCCTTTCTTCAAGTAGTCTAGCATTGATCGACTCAACCCCGTTTGTCGTCATAATATTGTAACGGGTCTTTGGACAATACGCTCGAGTCCATCTATCAAGTGAGTCTCTCTCGTCCAAATATTGCGCTGCCTCAGGATATCTATTCCTAAAATCATTGTATGCAATATCAAACTCGAAAGTTTTATAAATTTTTGCAATGTGCAAAAACATTTCGGTTGCACCCTTCTTTTTGTATCTAGTCTTCATGTTTTGGGATAAATGCCACGTACAATGACCATGATGCGCATTTCTATAGACAGTAGAAACCGCATTAATGATCCCCTGATGCCTGTCAGAAATTATCACCAATTCATCCTCATCTGGTACTACTTCTAACAACTTCGTTAAAAACCAACTCCACGAAGAAGTACACTCGACATCTACGATTCCCCACGCCAAAGGACATTGGTGATAATTTCCATCTTGTGCCGATGCCACTAGTAAAACACCATTATATTTGCCCTTCAACCACGTACCATCAATTGATACAACTTTTCGCATACTTTGATATCCTCTAACACATGCACCAAAAGCAAGAAACATATACTTGAATCGATTTTCCTCGTCGACAAATATGTCTGTTATGCTTCCTCGATTCATCTGCTCAACCATGTGCAAATAACAACTCAATTTATTAAAACTCTGCGTAGGATCACCTTTCATCATATTGTCTGCTAGTTCTTTCCCTTTCCAAGCCTTGTAGTATGATATATCAGCATTCATACTATTGCGCATTATCGCCATCACTGCTTTTGGTACAATTGGCACTGGATGACCTTGGAAATTATCCACTAACATATCACGAACAACAGCAGAACTTGCTCCACGGATTCTCTTTCGTCTCCCAGTCAAACCACATGTATGTGTATTACAATATGTTCGAATGGAGAATGCACGTGAATCATTCTTAATCAAAGAGGTCCAGATTCTCCACTTGCAATCAGACACTACACATTTTACGGCGTACACCTTTTGATTACTTTTAACCGTCTCAAATTCAAAGCAAGCTTCCAAACTTATTCTAATTAGCTCTTTTTTCACCGCTTCTCGGTTTGGAAACTCTTGACCAACAAACAAGTTTGAACCATCCGTGAATGAAAATGAGTCACTGTCAATATCCACATCCGCATCCAAATTTGCGTCATTGCTTTGAACCAAATTTGCCTCGAACTCAATTGCATCATTACATGCTTCATCATATAACTCGTCTGTGTTACTACGATCCACATGCATGACATCCACGTTATGCGCTTCGTCGAAAAAATCACTGCTATTATTACGATCCACAGAAACAATATTCAAGTGAAAATAATCATCAAAATGCCTCTGTTCGTTAATATTGCAATTGTTTTCATCAATATCATACCCGTGCACATTATCAAAAGAATCAACAGAAGCAACACATTCAATTTCTACTTGAAGCACCGGCCTACTTCTCGGACAACCAAGATACAAATATGCTTTCAAATCATGGTCATTCTCTATATAAATTGGTTGAATGTTGCACGGCAAATATAGAAGATAACTCAACCTCAAGTTGGCAGTGTCTTCTACTTTTCCAGCTCTATATAGTTCACTTTTTAAATTTTCAAAATAACAAATATCATCATCCACTGGAATAGCAACAAACTTTGCATTGGCCCCTGAATTCCATTTATAAACCAGCCCCTCCGTCACTTCCCATTTCCCATCAAAATGAACAACAATTACTGTTGGCATATCTACAAAGTGCACAAACAAATATGATAATTAGAATGAGCAAAATTATTTAATAACAAAATAAAAACAAAACCGCACATGGTCGACCAAAAATATGTTGGTCGACCAAGAAATTAAGTCGGTCGACCATGATCATCACGGTCGACCATTAAGAGTGTGGTCGACCATGAAAAATTTTTCATTGGTCGACCAGGAAGAATTTTTCTTGATCGACCAACTTAATTTTGGTTGGAAAAAATTCTTCATTTTAATTTTGTTCGACGAAGAAAACAATGAACGACACAAATTATTGATCTTCAATTTGGTCGATAGCTGCATGAAATGAAGAAAACAATGAACTGGTTTTCAGGAGTAAACTTACTTTATTTTTCTTCGTCTTCAAATACAGAAGAATGAGACCAACATATGTGGGAGTAGATTTAGATCTGAATCTGAGGAATGAGCGCAACAACACCTGAGCAACAATAGTGTCAATTTCGATTTAATGTGACGCGGAAGTGGTAGATGAGGAAGACGAGTTCTTTAAATTTGGGAAGCTTACAATTGGGGAATTTTGTGGGGATTTTGTGCGTCGAATGAGAAGAAAGAGAAGAGATTAATTAATTTAGGAAGTTACAAGTTTAATTAAGGTTTAACAGTACTAATCAAGAGTCAACTCCTTCTTTTTTTTTAAAAAAAGTCACACTCTTTGTTTTTTAAATCGTTCGTGAGGGGATCCCATTTTTTTAATTGGCCCTATATATATATATATAAATTAATTAATATATAATAATATTATTTAATAAAAATTTGAAATTTTATGAAATATTTAACAAAATAATTTGACGTCAAAAAAATTTGAAAATATTTGAATTTAACTTAAATTGAATAATTTTAAATATGGATCAAATATTTTTCGATTTTGTTTTAAAAATCAATGATATATATATATATATATTATTAATATTCTATTTCATTATAATTATATATATATATATATATATATATATATATATATTATTAATACTCTATTTCATTATAATTTGAGTTTGAGATAAGTTATTCCATTATGATATGTTTAATATGAAAACGCATAATTATTATTGTTTTTTTTATAAATATGATTAAGTAAACTTGTCCCGTCCGTCGGATTTCGGACGTGGCCAGCTCTATTTCAAGATCAGGAATACAAAATATTTTGGTAGTGTTTGATAGTATATTTTGTAGTTTTAGAAGATGGGAAGTTGGTGAAAAATCCCCAATCAAAATATTTTTTTGGGTTCACTCTCTACCCACAAAATTGTGGTACTATGTCATACAAAATGTGGTACACTTCATGTGAAAATGTGGTACTAAAAAATTACCCAGGGACTGAACACAAAAAAAAAAAACGACGGCTGGGGACTGAAGGCCGATTTCCCGTTTAGAAGATGTTCTTTTAATAATTTTTTGGCAAAAAATTGTGTGAGACGGTTTCACGGGTCGTATTTTGTGAGACATATATCTTATTTGGATCATCCATGAAAAATATTACTTTTTATGCTAAGATTATTAGTTTTTATTGTGAATATCGATAGGTTGACGCGTCTCATAGATAAAGATTTGTGAGACTTTCCCACAAAAGACCTACTATAAATTTTTTTAGTGGTTTGGTTAAATTAGAGAATGTGAGGTATGCTTGGTTTTGTTTCTATAATTCGAGCGATTAATGAGGTTTTCAACATATGACAATTGATAGTATTTTAAAATCCAACCTTAAATTGAAGCGTGATTAGCAAACAACAATAATAAGGTCCGGGTCGGACTCCAAAAGATTTGAATCCAAGTAGGTTCGCGCTCTGTCTGCATTCGCGTTGTCGTCGTCTTTTGTTTCTGCTGGTAATTGCAAGATTCTGGAAGCCAGGGACCGAAAATCCCCGCCTTGTGGACGATGAAGAAGACGATGTTCTAATCTACAACGACTCCTGTTCTTCATCTTCTCGGTGAGTTTAGTTAATTTTATTTATTTTGTTCGGTTACGGGCAGGGGTGTAAACGAACCGAACACGTTCACGAACTTTTCGAGCCGGTTCGAATAATATTTGGTTCGAATTCGAGCCGAACTCGAATATGTTCGAATATTTTTCGAATCGAATTCGAGCTAAAATTATATTGTTCGATTGTTCGCGAACTGTTCGCGAACTTTAGCATTATATTTAAAAAATAAATAAAATATTATTAAGTATATATATATATATAATATTATAATATATAATAAATTATATATAATATTATTCGAATTCGAACTCGAGCCTCAGTTCGAATCGAGTTCGAATCGAAAATAATAAAAGTTCGAGTTTCGAATCGAAAATAATAAAAGTACGGGTGGTTTTGAATACGTTGGACTATAGATATGGTCATTTTGTTGTCCCACGTGCGAAATTTGAGATAATAAAATCCAAAAATAAAGAATAAACTGGACACCGAGATTTACGTGGAAAACCCCTAAAAATTATTAGGGTAAAAACCACAAGCAAGATGAAAAGAATTCCATTATAATATTTTGTGGTGTACAACTCACTCACTGTGTTTCCAAAGAAAACACACACTCTCTTAATACAGGAGAACAAACACATCACAAATATTATAGAACTAAGCACTCAAATGCTTATAAGATGAGAGAAAACTCGAAGAAGGGATAATTCGGAATGAATGGGGGAGCTCTATTTATAGAGCTCCTTGTTCGTGTGAAGACGCGTTTTATACTCGTCTTCCCTCTTCTGAATTATTAATCAAACAACCCATGTTTTTTTTTGCCACCAAATTATTCAATAGAGTCTGCCTCCTTTGCTATCTCGTATCTTCCTGCCATTATATCTACAACAATTTAGTAGACTGAACAAAATAATCCCGCCTTAATAAAAAAATCTCAAAAAATCTTTTCTGATGTGGAAGATCAGTCTAGGCTGCAACCACAGAGCATGCTCAGAATTTTAAGAAATTTTAAACCAAGGCTCTGATACCACTTGTTGGTCCAACGTGTGGAATTTGAGATAATAAAACCCAAAAATAAAGAATAAACTGGACACCGAGATTTACGTGGAAAACCCCTAAAAATTATTATGGTAAAAACCACAGGCAAGATGAAAAGAATTCCACTATAATATTTTGTAGTGTACAACTCACTCACTGTGTTTCCAAAGAGAACACACACTCTCTTAATACAGGAGAACAAACACCTCACAAATATTATAGAACTAAGCACTCAAATGCTTATAAGATGAGAGAAAACTCGAAGAAGGGATAATTCAGAATGAATGGTGGATCTCTATTTATAATTCAAAGATGTGAAGACGCGTTTTATACTCGTCTTCCGTCTTCTGAATTATTAATCAAACAACCCACGTTTTTTTTTGCTACCAAATTATTCAATAGAATCTGCCTCCTTTGGCCCCACCACCTATTGCCGACACATTTAAGCGTGGATAAGCAGAGGCAGCGGCTCCCAGTGTACAGATATCGAACGACCATATTATATTTAGTAAAGAAACACGCCTCTACCATCATAGTTGGTGAAACGCGAAGTGGAAAAACGACTCAGATTCCAGAGGTCTGTTCTCTTGTTATGTTAGATTCTTGACCGCAAGAAGAAATCCATTTCAGAACAATTAATCTAAAGAATCCTTCTTCTTGACCGCAAGAAGAAATCCGTTTCAAAACAATTAATCTAAAGAATCCTTCTTCTCGAGTATAACTTCTAAAGAATCCCACTTGGAGATTTGATTGAGAATCAAACACATCTCCACACATCCTTTCAATCTTGCCATTCCCCTGCTGCTTACGTTTCTGCTAGGCCACTTGATAATCTACACCACTCAAACTTATCAGTGTTCACTGGCTTGGTCAGAAAATCAGCTATGTTTTCTTTCGTATGGATCTTCTGCATATCCACGCTTCTTTCTTCAGTCCACATCTCCATCGGAGTCTTCAGATCAATCGCCACTGAAGGAGAACAGTTGATAATATAACAAGCGGTTTTGACTGCTTCTGCCCAAAATGACTTTTCTAGATCTGCAGTTCTCAACATAGCTCTTGTTCTTCCAACAAGGTCTTGTTCATTCGCTCCGCCACTCCATTCTGTTGAGGTGTGTAAGCCGTCGTGAACTATCTCTTGATGCCCTCATGTTGACAATATGCATCAAATTCGTCACTGGTATATTCTCCTCCATTGTCAATCCTCAGACACTTGATTTTCTATTCTGAATCAAGTTCAATCCGCGCTTTGAAATTTTTGAAGACTTGGAAAACTTCTGATTTCTTCTTGATTGGATACACCCAACATCCTCTAGAGAAATCATCAATGAACGAGACAAAGTATCTCGCTCCTCTTAGGGATACAACCGGTGCTTGCCAAACATCCGAATGAATCAGCTCCAATATGCTTTTGCTCCTGGCAGTAGAAGTGCCAAACTTTAATCTGTGTTGTTTACTGATAACACAGTGCTCACAAAAGGGTAGTGACACTTTTAAGTCCCGGCAGCAGCTTCCGTTCTGAGAGAATTTTCAAACCTCATTCTGACATATGCCCGAGCTTTCTATGCCATAACACCGTTATTTCTTCTCCTGAACCAGTTGATGCAACAGCTAGTTCTGCCTCTTTGTGTGTTTCTCCCAAAAGTACATACAGATTTGCAGCAACCTTTTCCGCCTTCATAACCACAAGCGCACCCTTCACAATTTTCATGATCCAGTTCTCGATACGAGTTTTGCACCCGATGTCATCCAATTGCCCCAAGGACAAAAGATTCTTCGTCAGTCCTTTTACATGTCGTACCTCCTGTATGGTGCGAATGGTGCCATCAAACATTTTAATTGTGACAGTACCGACCCCAGTGATTTCCAAAGCATGATCATTTCCCATGAATACAGATCCTCCTGAGACTGGTTGATAATGATCAAACCATTCTCTCCGAGACGTCATATGCCACGTCGTTCCTGAATCCATAATCCATGTGTCACAAAATTTGTGCCTGCCTTCTGCAACAGTTGCTGCTTCGCTGAATAATATTTCACCACTGCCTGAAGTACTGGCCACATTTCCTTGAGAACTTTTATCGATACTCGTACACTCTTTCTTGAAGTGCCCTTTACCGCCACATTTAAAGCAGTAAATATTTTTCTTCTTACTTCTTGACTTTGATCTACCTCGCCTTTGGCTCCCACTGGAGTCACGGTCCATGAATCTTTCTCTTATCATCGGCAAAGCCTCTGCCTGCTTCGAAGTTACCAACCTATCTTCCTTATTCTTGCGCTGGCTTTCTTCTCCGAGAACCGCAGTTAAGACATTGTCGAATCTTAGAAAGCCCATAAGAATATTGTTGGTTATGTTGATGATAAGTTGATTATATGAATCTGGTAGACTTTGAAGTAGAAGCTCCGCACGTTCATTTTGCCCTATTTTATGCCCCACGGAAGTGAGTTGGGCAAATAGAGTATTTAGTGTGTTGATATGGTCGGTCATCGATGAGGATTTCGTCATCCGAAGAGTATAAAGCATTCTCTTTAGGAAAATCATGTTGTGTAGCGACTTGACCTCGTACATCTTTGTCAGAGTATCCCAGATAACTTTGGCTGTTTTTATCTCAGAGATACTTGACAAAACTTCGTCTGCTATAGCCAAGTGTAAATTGGCAACAACATTATCATTCATCTCATTCCACTTTCCATCATCCGCAATCTCCACCGGTCTATCTCCAATAGCCGCCAAGCAATTATCCTTTCTTAAAACTGCTTGTATCTTTATTTTTCATAGCATAAAATTGCTTCCATTGAACTTTGCTATCTCGTACCTTCCCGCCATTATATCTACAACAATTTTAGTAGACTTGACAAAATAATCCCGTCTTAAATAAAAAATCTCAAAAAATCTTTTCTGATGTGGAAGATCAGTCTAGGCTGTAACCACAGAGCATACTCAGAATTTTAAGAAATTTTAAACCAATGCTCTGATACCACTTGTTGGTCCCAAGTGCGGAATTTGAGATAATAAAATCAGAAAATAAAGAATAAAATGGACACCGAGATTTACGTGGAAAACCCCTAAAAATTATTAGGGTAAAAACCACGGGCAAAATGAAAAGAATTTCACTATAATATTTTGTGGTGTACAACTCACTCACTGTGTTTCCAAAGAGAACACACTCTCTTAATACAGGAGAACAAAACACCTCACAAATATTATAGAACTACGCACTCAAATGCTTATAAGATGATGGAAAACTCGAAGAAGGGATGATTTCAGAATGAAGGGGGAGCTATATTTATAGAGCCTCTGTCAGTGTGAATACGCGTTAAAAACGCGTTTTCTCCTCTATATGAAATTTCCACGAAATTTCATTTTCTTCAACAAAAAACAGCCCACCCCGACATGCATTTAATGTTTTGACTTTGCCGACATGTTCTTCACCATGAATTCTAATGTTACTGAATTACTGTTCTTAAATTTTGTGAATTGTTCTTGTCCTCTAGTACGGGCCATATGGAGCTTAATGTTTTTATGCGATTCTGCGGGAAGTATCTTAAAGAAGCTGGATGGGCTGAGGGTGGTCGAGTGATTGCATTCACACAACCAAGGAGGTTGGCTGTCCAGGTATGACTTTGGAGCCTTGTTGTGTACTTCCAATTGTGTTGCTTTTATTTGGCAGTTTATTTAGGGCCCGATAAATTTTTTTTTTGTCAATGTCAGTGACATCATTGTTATATTATGAGATTTTTGTGGATTTTATTTGCTTGTTTTGTTGGTAACATTTTCTCGTGAATGTGTTTTAGTATTCTTAGTATCGTGCGAGTATTTGCAACTGATTCCCATTCATGTTAGTGCTTTCACTGATTTGTAATGCATTATGTTCCCTAGAAACCTGCAATATTTACTCAATGGCTACCTATATGTTGTGCTGTGATGCCTCAGGAATAGTTAAATTTGATTCATATCAAAGACATTCTGCGTTTTGATAAAACTGTTCTGCTTGTATTGGCATCCAGACTGTTGCATACAGAGTTGCTGAAGAGATTAGTGTTAAATTAGGCGAAGAAGTTGGCTAAACAATTCGGTTTGAAGATATAACCAATAATGCGAGTCTTACTACTTTTTCGTATAGGCTCAATTGTCGTGTATATCATGTTCTCTGCATATGATTCTATCTTCGAACTTTACTCGTTAGAAATAGTGTTTATGATTGCTGTATTTCATATTGTCATATTGTGGCATCATTTTCCAAGCACAATTCAACGTAAGCATGCAAACTATTGTTCTTTTTCCGGCTGAATAGGATCTAACAAGATAAAATCTCTTACAGATGGAGTGTTGCTGAGGAAAATGATGGATGATCCTCTCTTGAGCAAGTATAGGTACTTCACAGATCCTTTCAGAGATCTCGAAGTCCTTGAGCCTATGTAATGTAGCCATCATGAGTTTTTCTGGTGTTATTGACGGTCTCTTCAATCTGTCACTATTGCGTTGAATCCGAAACATTATTAAGATCCATCTTGCTTTTCCTTCCCTTTATATCTGGGAAAGAGAATTATGGAAAAAAAATAGGTGGCAAAGAATAACTTCATGTTAATAGCATAGTAAAATGTATTTGAACTTCCACTTTGGTTGCTTGTTCCTGGCTCGCATTCATCTTTCATTGACTTTTCTCCTCTTTATTGTAGTAAATTTTGTCTTCGCCATCCATTTACTAAGAGAGTCTTCTATGGAGATATTGTATGGTAGGGTTAGTTTGGTGTTTGACTTGATTCCTCTGCACCATGGATCTGAAGCTCCTGGGAATAATGAAGTGGGAACATAAAGGTAAATGTCGGGGATAGAAGTTCATTGGCAGGTCATCATAAATCTGGTGCATTAAGCTAGCATACATTTCAAAGTAGAAGCGCCCATGCCCTGAGATCTACTGATAACTATTGCTTGGTGGATTTAAAAGCACTACTGATTAAATCAACACATTGTTGGGTGGTGGTATTAAGGATGTGGATCTCTTTTGCTCTACATCAATATTTTTTTTTAACGTTAAGTAGTGTAGTTCCCAGATGCTAGTCTATAATGGGCTTTGTGCTAGCACATTCTGTTATCGATTTCACTATTTTGAACAAAAGTTAACAGATATATAGATACTGACCTGGACTTCCATACTCACTTTTGGCTTTCATAGTCAACCTGATGAAGACTATGATTTAATACACACCATTTGTTCTTTTATTATTTTTATTGGGCTGCCTCCTTAACTTCTGATTTTGTTTAGTTGTTAAATACCTGGTTAGGTCTCACTCCTTAACTTCTGATTTTGTTTAGTTGTTAAATACCTGGTTAGGTCTCACTCCTTAACTTCTGATTTTGTTTAGTTGTTAAATACCTGGTTAGGTCTCCTATGTTTATGTCTTAACTTGTAGTTTTTGCCAGGGTGAGGTAGATGAAGCTCATGAACCGTCTCTTTCAACAGACATCTTGCAAGATCTCTTAAAAAATGTACTTTAATTTAGAAATGACGTTCTCTTAGGTTATAGTCTACTCATCTATTAAGTAAAAGATGATTTTAAGTGAAAACGACATTTACAATTAATAGAAAATGAGCGGAAGTGTATTACAATCTAAATAAAGTAAATTAAAATAAAAATTCAATATTTATCACCATTCACGTAACATCATTTGTTCATCTTTTTCAAGTTTATCTTCGTTATTATCTGGGAGGGAGAGTAAATGGTTAGTATTTTGGAAAATAATCAGTAAATAAAGACTGATCGATCATAATAAAAAGCAAAATAAAAATATTTATACGATTCGAAAATAGCATGTCAAAATCAAAGACGAACAAAATGATGAAACTGAAAGTCATATGATTCTCTATGGTTTACTGATCAGTCCCTAAATTTTAATTTTCTCAGGGACGAAACAATATTATCGGTTATTATATCTCATTGCGTCAGGTCCATAACATCAAAGGTCAAAAATTTCTTTATCATTTCAAATACAAATCATTACAGTTTTTTGAAATAATTTTAAACATGTTTTTAATTATAACAATTACGTTGAAGCGAAACTAAGCAAATAAATCATATATCAAATTAAATGAATATATTATGTTGATCGTATTTTCAAATACATATGTATACTTTAAAACATAAGTCCATTACCGAAAAATGTTCAAAACGTGGAGAAAACTCGTTGAAATTTTTTGTGAAAATCGTCGTTTCTTCTACGAATGTTACTCCAAGCCTTAATATTTAAATATTAGATGCTAGTTGCTTGAAAGATATGGGGAGCAAGTTTGTTGGTGTGAGCTGAATTCAGAAATGGGAGCATTTGATTATAATGCTCAGAAATTGCAATTAAGACAGTCATTTTGCAAAATTCTCAAGGCAACTTGACTGCTTGATTGTCAGACAGTCTTGAATAATTAAATTTGTGGAACTTTAGGTCATATCATCGTTATGATTTTTTTTCCATCTTTCGTCTCCCACCCATAAATCTATTTTGATGCAGTTTATGCATCAAATATAACATTCATCTCTAACCCATTTACTTCAAATCTTACACTAAAAAATATATTCCTAGAATATTTTTTTTTACTATTTATTTATAAATTTAACAATATAATTATAATTAATGTTAATATTAATATTAATTATTAAAATAATATATTATTGAATATATTATTATTAAAGATATCTAATTATTAAAATAATATAATTATTTTATTAAAAGAATGTTAATTATAATTATTTTAAATATATTATTGAATATATTATTATTTAAAGATATCTAATTATTAAAATAATATATAATTATTATATAAATAATATTTATAATTAATATTTATAATTTTTAATATTAATATTTATAATTTAAAAAAAACAAATTTTTTTTTTTTTAAAATAGAGCTCTGCGCCAATTTTGCGCCAAATTTGACGCAGAGGGGAAATGAAGCTGCGTTATTTATGCTATTTTGGTGCAAGGTTGGAGATTCCATTGCAATATTGTATATTATAATATTTGCTTATTTTTCGGATTATGTCACCTGGTTGAGTGGTCTTGTCATTTGACACTTTGTTTCTTTTAGATTGTACTAACTGGAAGCATATTTCATCCAAATAAGCATATATTAAGTTAATATATTATAATCTTCATCGACATCTTATGTGCTCTGAGTTTAAAAAGATATTCTTAACTGAAAAGTACCCTTCTGAATTCTAGCATCCAAATTTATCCGATCAATTTTGCCTTTGGTGCTAATAGCTGTCAAATTATGTGCATTCTTCAGCAGAATTATAAATCTCTGGTCATATAACTTAACGTTAACAACAGCTGTTTTAAGCACATGATTAATTTTCAGGTTCTTCTTGGATTTGGGGAACTGGTTTCTACACGATCATGTCCCAAGGTAATGTCATACTGTGTAAGTCATGCCTTCATTGCTTATAACTCTTTGATAACTTTAGGCTTTACTTCATAAGATTTTAAAATTTCTATTATTTTCCCAGAGCATGTTATTTGTACATTTACCTTTTTATCGGTTTGCTTCCATCATATATCAGTGTGTGTTCATCCATTTTATTTTTTAGGTACTTCTCTTTAATAGGAGTTTTTCTGCATACTTGATGTTTAATATGTAGAACTTGTTTCCGGGCTCACGAATGATACTATCAAAGAGTAATCTCTTTTCTTTCAAATCTTATAGTGTAATATGTTTGTTAAGTGACTAATGTTTTGGCGCCTGGGAGATGGAAAGTAGATCATAACACATGTAAAATGGGAAGGAACCTAAAGGTTGCAGTATAATTTGAACTTGAATTTCTCTATGCTATAATGTATTTGACTTGGTTACATGAATTAATCACTTTTTGCAGCCAAACCAGTACATTAACACAATTTTCGTGCCTGAAGATGGTCAAATTCCTTTAGATATTTGATTGCCTGGCTGCCCAAGGGATATTTAATGTGGTAAGTTTGTATTATATATTGTTTGTCTTACTTTCACCGGAGCTAAAATATAAGGGTTGAGCAATTGCTCTCTTTTTAGGCATATATCTCATTATCCTTTTGCCTGTGAATTCTGATTTGTATCAAAATTTGTAGGTCACCATTGATTCGTGGATTTGTTAGTTTTCCCACATCGATTAGATAAAATATATGAGACTTGTATATATGGTCTTGGACAATCCTCCCCCTTCGAGCTAGCTTTAGGGGTTGAGTTAAGACTTTTT
The DNA here is from genome assembly GCF_025594145.1 of Primulina tabacum. NCBI lineage: Eukaryota > Viridiplantae > Streptophyta > Magnoliopsida > Lamiales > Gesneriaceae > Primulina > Primulina tabacum. Next base: position 13,530,037 of record NC_134552.1, on the reverse strand, counting down.
ATGCCGCCTCTCAAACTTGCAGATTGTGTGGAAACAAGAAGTGCATGACAAATGAGCATTTATGATATCAGTAATCCAAGGTCCGTTTGGCATTGTTGTGGCTGACTTTTCTGGAAGGATCCCTAAAGAGAGTATTCTAGGATTGTCGTTTTCCATGAATTTACCATCTTTCTTGGTTACATGCAGCTTCTTCCGTGTGCCCGCCTTTTCAATCAATATATGTAGAATGAGCATCGGAGAATACGAGTCCAGTTGAAATTTTCTAAAATTATTTAAAGAGAAGGCTACACGGGCAGGCCCACACGTGTCGCGAGCCTAGGTAGGCTGACCCACGGCGGCTACTTTGAGTTGGCCCACGGGTTGAGAGGATTTTTTTTTAAATATATATATTTTTGTGTTAACAAATTTGGTTAAATGTGAAATTAAGAATTAATAATTTTATTAAGATTATTCTATAAATTTTTATTCATGAAATAATCAAATTTAATTAATTATATAATTTCGTAATTTTTTGAAATGTGTTGACCAACCTGCCTAATCCGCAACGCACTTTGATTGGATTTCTCAACCAACACGTGGACAACCGAGCCACGAGTTAGCTCATGGCGGCTTTTGGCGGGCCAACTCGACCCTCCGCAGCCTGTTTGACAGTAATATCTGAAACCATCAAAATTGAATTTCATGGCTAATCTATTTCAACAACTAGTAGTAGAGCGACGCACACGTTACGTGCTTGTATAATATTTTTCATAATTTATTTGATTTTATAAGAAATAGTAAGGGATTACACTGTAATTTTGATATATAAATAAAATAAATAAAAAAATAAAAGAATAAAAAAATGACATCAGTAAAAATTGAACCTATAACTTAATTCTCAAGTCCGCTGAACATATAATTTGCATTAAAATTTTAACAATTTATCAATATATATAATATTAAAACAGACCATGATATCAAAATTAATAACTCTAAGTATCTCAAACTTAATAAAATAATAATGATGTCCGCGTGTGGATTTCCAAGAAAACCATCGATATCCCGTGTCACCTACCCACTTACCCTCGCAACAGCAAATCCACCGACCAAACATAAATATTTCAGAAAATCAAACAAGAAAGTACTGGCAAACTACCTCGTCTTTGAACATCATCATCTTTCCTTGCAATTTCCCGAAAGATACTGACAGCTGTTGCACGCCTTCACTGCCATGCAATGCATGGGGAAATTAAAATAGTTCTCCAATGCTTTCTTGTACGGACCATACATGCAGAAGAAAACGTTTCAATTTACACGACACGACCGCTGGGAAATTACATATGATTTTCAAAAAAAAATAAAAAATTCACTCATTTTAAGTTTGTTTTAACAGTTAATCCTACACCTTGGGGTAATATTATACTTTTTTTAGGAAAAGTAACATTATACTTGATTGCGATAATATATCTTGCAGACATAAACTAACAAATATAGCAATATTGAAATTCTAGATTTTTATTTAATATAGTTAACGCTTTTGATTATTAATGTAATTAAGAAAATGAATACAAATGTTAGCTCTTATATACATGGTGAGATTATTGGTGGTCAATGTAAAATATTTGGAATAAAAAATATAGTAAAAGAAAATATATGTGACGTCAACTGGCATTGCATTTATGTATGTAGTTTCATATCAGTGTATTTACGATGAAAAATTATTAAGATTCTAAAACTTTAAATGTGTTTTTTCATTTAATAAATTAAAGAACTCCCATATGGTATAAACATCAAATTCCCGTAATTAATAGAGGGAATAAATGAAATTTTGTTTTGGAATAATGAAATGGGAAAAGGAAAATGATTAATGTAGAATGACGACACAATTTGTGGAATCTTTTAAAAAAATTATAGTAGAACGGCGTTTATATTAAAAAAAATCCGATTGGTGGAATATCTCTCTTTCCATTAAAAATTTAATTATATTTTGTACGCTTCTGTCCTACAGAATCCAATGTATTATATGTTTCATATTTTTAAGGTTTTTCTCTAACACCATGGAATTCAGAGTTTAAACGTGAAAAAAGAAGAAGTAAGGTGCAAATTTGATAACTTGAAATACATTATCCTAATCTTTTTTTTTTAATTAAATTGTCAGCCTTGTAAAATATCGGATATTGTAGTATAAATTCCTTGATTTTCATGACTTGGATACAATCGACTTTCTTTATGCAATCTGTAACAACTTCTTCCTACCACTTGGGAATGGCGGCTCTTGCATTAAACGTGATTGTTCTGATCTTCTTTAGCAGCATAGTTCAAGGAAGAATCATACAACTCAGTTCTTCAAATGATTTGATCTCAGATGGAGTTAATGATGTTGAGAATTATCCATCTTCGTATATTGTTTCGATTACCGATTCGTCGCCTGGGCATGGCGGGTGCAACCATAAGTATGGTTTCCTTCCATGTGCAGAAAATGCTGGAGGGTTCATCTTCCAGATATTTGTTTATCAAGGTCTGCTCATATATGGAGAAAGGCAACTGGGGAGAGGGAGTAAGGTGCTTTTCCATATTCTCGGAACTGGAAAATTTGGGGGAATCATTTTTCGAATTCTTATGGCCTTACCGTCGATGATGCTGGTGATTGGTAAGTAAAGTTCTTGGATTTTCTTGTTCTGTATGCTTGAAAAACAAGCGGACTCAGGAATACAAAAAGTTTAACTTCATGTTTGACTTCTTTGAAAATATATGAATTTCACCGAGAAGATTTCGACAAATTTTTTGTTTCTCAGTGACTGGAGTATTCATGGACAAAGAAAGTGCTGAATCTAAAGTCTCAGTTGGAATCGGTATCTACGCTGGAATCACAGTCTTTAGTCTTACTTTGCATTGGGGTATATGTGTGATATTTGGTAGAAGAGACTTACCTCAAAAATCAACCACCGGAACATCGTGTTCGGATTGTTTGCCAGCCAATGAAAAACCACTCCACTTGAGAGGTAGGCCTACAGCTTAAAACTTGCCAAGAAAGTGGTTATATTTTTATCTTCAAGGGCAGAATATTCTGTCAATTATTGCAGATACCGGTGTTTCAATTGATCGAGAGACTCGAACCACAGCTGGGATTATGCTCGGTTCTTTGATTCCTTACATTGCTGTGGAGCTGGTTAATGTTTTCAAGTATTTATTCGCAAACCGTTTGTTGACCTTAATAGCACTCTTAGTCGCAGTCTTTTCATTGCTTTCATATTTTCTCTATCAGGTATTCTGAGTTTATATATGGCTTATATTTTTATCAGTCGTGAGATGATTTTACTTCTAACATGCATGTTTAAATTTTGTATTCTTGTTTAGATTTTGAACCCTTGGATTCAAGAAAGAAGTTTAGACTACTCGAAGTATGAGATTCTGAGGGCTGGATTTCTGAAACACGTGCGACGGCTAGGAAACATCGTGAATGAAGACGGGAAACTCAACACTTCTGTCATAAATAAGTAACATAAATGAAGCTGAAACATTATTCATGAAATAGTTTTAGTGTTATAACTGAATTTGCCATTTGTGTGCTTTTTTTTTTCTGTGCAGATTATTCTCGGAAACGGATAAAGATAAGAGTCAAAGTATAACAAAAACTGAGATAGAAAAGCTGGTTCTTGACATCATGGAAAGTGGGAAAATGAAAATTGATAACAAATATGCAGTTTCTGAGATTATGAAAACATTTGATTTCGATAGTGACATGAGAATCAATGAGCATGAATTCATCAACGGATGCAAGAAATGGATTGATGAAACCAGTTCATCAGAACATGGAGATCCTGGTTCAGGGCACATTTTTCATGAGGCAAGAAAGCTACTCAATCAATGTAATACTGGCATTTTGGTGGGTAACAGTGTTTACAAATCTGTTCTTAGCTTTTTATTTTTCTGCAGCTTTTTCAAGTATTTAAAGAGAAGAAAGAAGATGATCCTAAAGAGATAGACCGGATAATGTCAAAGATTTTAAAACATGCTCAAACACGATTGCTTAGATCTGAATCTTTGATTGCAGAGGATGGAAGACCAAACATCGAGCGTATTCAAACGTAAACAGTTTAATATTTTGTTCTTTATGATCCATTATCATTATTATTAATTTTGGTTCCTTTAACTTGCTCGAGACATTTTTGTTGTGGCAGTCTGTTCAAGCAATTTGACACTGACAAAAACAAGTCTATATCAAAATCTGAACTAGAGCATTTAATAAGTACAGTGAAATTTGGGGAAATTCAGCAAAACGTCGACATAGTAAAGGAGCTTCTCAAAGATTTTGATCAAGACAACAATGGTGTAATTGATGAACCTGAATTTGTTGCTGGAGTAACAAAATGGCTCAATAAAGCCGTTCGAATAGCAAATACCACAGACAAGACAAAGAGTATAGATGAATTCGACAAGGTGAGGGCTGAAATGACCTTTTCGTTAAGGCATGATGATAGAAATTAACGTAGGGCTTAGACCGTCGTAGTTTAAAATATCACAGTAATATATGTCTTGTTTTTTGCAGATCGTGTGGAAAGAAGAAGTGTATGACAAATGGGCATTTATGAAATCAGCAATCAAAGTTCTGTTTGGCATTGTTGTCCTGACTTTTCTTGGAGGACCTCTAACGGAGAGTATTCTTGGATTGTCGTTTTCCATGAATTTACCATCTTTCTGCATAGCATTCGTGATAGTTCCATTGGCCACGAATGCAAGAACTCTAATAGCAGCAATCTTACCCGCCAGCCGTAAGAGTGAAAGATCTGCTTCTTTAACATTTTCGGAGGTATATATATAACCAAAAAATTCTCTACGAATTAAATTTAGCATCATTAATCTGTTCTATATATGAATTGGGATGATGCAGATTTATGGCGGAGTTATCATGAACAACCTTTCCGGATTGACAACGCTGTTGGCTATTGTGTATGCCAAAGATTTAACGTGGAATTATTCGGCAGAAGTGCTAACTATTTTTGTGGTGTGTGCTATTATAGGCATCATGGCTTACACACGCACCACTTATCCTCTATGGACTTGCTTATTAGCATTTTTGCTTTATCCCTTCTCCTTAGGATTGTTCTGTTTTGCGCAATTTTTCTGGAGCTGGAAGTAAACTTTTTTGGTATGCTTGTTTGGGTCTTTGTACTTTTGATTATTTATATAGTTAAATTTCAGTCTTAGTACTGCATCTTTCGATTTTTATCAATTTTAATTATTTTTCATCAAAAATATTGATGTGACATTACACACGTCACCGACACATCGTAAAAATGACTGAAATTACCAAAAAAATAAAAATAAAGATAACAGACTAAGAATGAAATTTGATAATATATAGAAATAAAATCGTAAATAGACAAACATGTTTTAACATTTTAAAGCAATTTCTTAACTTGAACAAATTTTTTTAAAACTACGTTGTTTCGAAATGCATGCACAAATATAATAATTTTTTAAAACCCAACTCGGGCTAAAAGATAAAAGTAGTAAAATTTGACGAATTAGCTAGTACATATATTTTCTTGAAAAACCTTTGCATGACTTTACAGAATCATTCGTATATAGGAAATATATAAAATGATAAAATATTATGTTTTCTAAATATATGAATTACTATAAAAAAAAAATAAAAATTGTGAATTAGAGATAAAAAAATTCATCAATAAACTGACAAATACTTAGGTCATAAATGGCTTAGCGATCGAAATTCTAATTCGAAAAATCAGTCGCTATTTTCATCGTTATTTTTCAGCGCTCTTCAAGTAATTGTAATCGTCAATATACCTTTTTCTCTTTTGAAAAAAGAGAAAAAGAGTATACATTTTATAGGTTTCATATATTACATTGTGAAAATAGTTTAATATTTGTCTATTTATGATAGCTAGTTTGAAAATTTTAAATTATGGTAAAAATATTCAAAATATTTTATTTTAGAAATATTAGAGTAGTGAATCGATCATATGAACCAAGCCAAATCGAACCAAACAGAAGTCTAGGTTTGATTTGGTTTGGTTTGCAATTTTACGAAATCGATTTACGAAATATTTATTAGTACCTTTAATTACATTGTTGTTGTCCCGTTCTAGCATCCAAAAAACAAAAGTATAGACACTAAAACACCTATAATTATATGTATATATTAATCAATTGAATAAAGCAACGTTCACGCAACTTTGTGATATGATTACTTAGAATGTCTATCAACTTGCCGGGCTTTCTAAGGACTTATATGGCATGCAACTCCACATTCACACTGCCAGCACACCAACTCTATAAAATGCGCGCGCAAGGAATACAGACATCATAAATTCAATCAAATTTATACAGTGCTCCCAACAATGGCCTTCGCTCCAACTTGGAAGCTTGTTTTTGCCACTCTCTTTGTGTTGCAGTTGTGGGATTATCAGGCCACAGCCCGCACGCTGCCTCATTCGTCATCAATGGTCGACAGACATGAGCAATGGATGGCACAATATGGACGTGTATACAGGGATGACACAGAGAAGGCGGAAAGATTCAAAATATTCAAGCAAAATGTGGAGTACATCGAGTCTTTCAATGAAGCTGGACTTCGATCTTACATACTCAGCATCAACGAGTTTTCTGATTTGACGAATGAGGAGTTTCGGGCAGCCCGAAATGGATACAAAAGGGTCTCCCATCCAATATCACCAAAAGTTTCATCTTTCAAATATGCCAACGTGTCCGCAGTTCCTCCTAGTGTGGACTGGAGAACGAAGGGAGCTGTTACAGGCATCAAGGACCAAGGCCAATGTGGTTAGTGCACAGAAAACAATGAGCATAGCCAAACAACTACTCCCCACTTTCATTTTTCTCGATAAATATCAGCATGTTTTAAATAGAAAATATTCTCTAGCTCAAAGAAACAAATCCTGATGAAAACAAGTTACAAAATGCAGGATGCTGCTGGGCATTTTCAGCTGTGGCAGCCACGGAAGGAATCCATCGGCTCACGTCGGGGAAACTAGTATCATTGTCCGAACAAGAACTCGTGGATTGTGACACAAGTGAAGATCAGGGATGCAATGGTGGTCTCATGGACTATGCGTTCGAATACATAATAGGAAATAAGGGCCTGACCACCGAATCTAATTATCCCTACCAAGGAGTCGATGGCACCTGCAGCACACAAAAAGAATCATCCCATGTCGCAAAGATCACAGGATACGAGGACGTTCCAGCCAATAGCGAGTCATCTTTGCTAAAATCCGTGGCAAACCAACCAGTATCCGTGGCCATTGATGCTGGTGGATCAGACTTTCAATTCTACTCGAGCGGAGTATTTACAGGAGAATGTGGAACCGATCTAGATCACGGTGTCACCGCTGTCGGTTACGGGAAAACCAGCGACGGTACAAAGTATTGGTTGGTTAAGAATTCTTGGGGAAGCAGCTGGGGAGAGAGTGGATATATAAGAATGCAAAGGGGCATTTCTGCTGCAGAGGGTCTCTGTGGCATTGCGATGGAAGCTTCTTATCCGACTGCTTAAAAATGTAACATTGCGAATTTGATTTTCTTTGTCAGAAAACTCAAAACTTATTTATGTCAATCTTATGTAATACAAGACACTGTACTGTTAATCCTCATTGACCTCTCCAACTCTCTCTCTCTCTCTCTATCTATCTAAATATATATATATATATATACACACCCACTTCGCGTTTATTAGATGAGTTGAAAAGAATATAATTATGTCAAATGAATTAAAGATGGCTGATATTGAATGACATGACAATCTTGTCGTCGGGATATTAAGGAAATAAACGAGATAATATTCACTAGTAGAAAAATCGGATTTTACTTCAGCAATAATAAATTACGAAGTAATACATTACCAATAACTTCAGTAATAACACAAGCGAAGTAAAATAATATATTTTACTTCGGATGTTTAAAAACACGGGCTTCACTATATTTTTTTATTATATTTTACTTCGGCATATCAATGTTGACGAAGTAAAAAAATAAGAAAAATAAGTTTATGCTGAAGTAATAAGATGGAACCGCGCCGATTAACAAAGAAAGATAAACTATACAGAACATTTAGCGACGGTTTATATTTAAAAACCCGTCGCTGATTTAATCAGCAACAGTGTTTCAAAATGCCGTCGCTAATAGCGACGCTTTCTTCGCGCATATGCGCATACACTTCAGCGCATATGCGCGAGTGCCTCTGTTCTCGCATCGTAGCTACTGGTCTCGCGCGCATATGCGCAAGAGACACTGCCCTCACACATCAATTTTCGCATGTAATCACATTTCCAGTCACGGTTTGTTTTAAACCGTCGCCGATTTAGTCAGCGACGGTGTTATAAAAAACCGTCGCAATTAGCGACGGACGTGTCGAAAACCGTCGCTAGTAGCGACGGAGTTTTAGAAACCGTCGCTGAATAATATCGATTATATCATATGAGCTCAATATATCCATCCACATTTTCTTTCAAAATTAACCCTAACACCACGCCGTTCCACTCACCGCCGTTCTTCATTATATCTATCACGGTCTTTATTGTTTTCAATTTCCCGAATCCTGTCTCAGATAGGGTTGAGTTACTCCAATGCGCCACCAACTCCGCCTGGTGCACCTCCAAGAACCGTATCCTCCGCCACCCGACCGAGGCCGTGCTACGCCGTGACCACACGGAGGACGTGCCTCACCACCCCCTCGACCCGCTCACCATCCAGGAGATGAACAAAGTGCAGAAAGTTATCGTATCATTCTTCAAAAAGTCAGCGTATGCAGTTCACTCCTTGGTTTTGGAAGAGCCCGACAAGGATGTGGTCCTGAAGTGGCGAAAGGGCGATGATCTGCCACCGAGGAAAGCGTCTGTGATTGCACGCGCCGTCGGGAAGAGTTACATCTTGACAGTGGATATTGAAAGCGGGGCTGTGACGGAGGAGGACACAAGCCACATCTCAGGATACCCTCTGGTGACGCTGGAGGATATGGAGAGTACCATCCGGGCTCCGCTTGCTAGTTCTGTTTTCAATCACACAATTGTCGAAAGAGGTGTGGATCCCAACGATGTCGCTTGCTTGCCTTTTTCCCCCGGATGGTTTGGTAAGTTTTTTCTGTAAATCATAATCCTCTTTTTTGTTCTCTTTGTTGATTTAACCCGATCAATGTCTAAATTGTAGTAAAAATTAGCAAGGTTTACTTTGGGAGCTAGCCAGATTGCATGTTGAAATAAATTTAATTTAATATCCCTTTGTCGCCATTGGAATCTTCAGTTAAATAATATTATTTCATTTCATTTACCTCGGAACTTCCCGAGAAATTGATGTTATATTTTATAATATATATATATTTTTTGAAGGTATATTTTATAATATATTTGCATATTCAAATAACTTCTTACTTTTTAAAATGTAGTGGGGTGAAGATGTACAATGCCTCCAAGGGTATTTCTAAAGGGCCAGGTTTTAAAATATTGACGGTATGTATCGTACTTATTTATGAATACATGAATTGGTAGTGGTTATTAATTAGATTGTGATTGTTGCATTAACTTTTCAATTCCATTATAGGGTAATCTGAAACAAAGTGGTTCGGTTGAGTGTTGATATTGTGTGATGAGGTACATGAAAGAGATAGTCGATTGCGATGATCCACAGTTGGAGAAGATGGTGAGTTTCTTCTTGGGATAAATTTGTTGATTGATTGAGATGAATTGTTGTCATTAAGATATATTTTATTGTTGAGATAATGTGTTGCCATTGGGATATATTTTATTGTTGAGATAATGTGTTGTTGTTGAGATAATGTGTTGTCATTGGGATATATTTTATTGTTGAGATAATGTGTTGCCATTGGGATATATTTTATTGTTGAGATAATTGCTTGAGATGAATTGTTGTCATTGTGATATATTTTATATTATTGATAAAAAAAGGAAATTTTGTTCCTGATTTTCATGTCTTCTGTGTTGTAATCTTAAGCTTTTGTGTTTATTCTGTTTATTGCTGATATATGTTTTGGTTAAAATACTTTCTTTTCATTTGTTTTATTTGGTGGGTTGTTGGTTTTATCAAGAAATTAGAAGCCCAGAAATCATATACGGGAGTATGATTCCGGATTGTAAGTGTTGTCTTTTTTTCAAGATTCTTGTATCATTTCCAAGTGGCACAAATTCAATCTGTTCTTACTTTTAAGTTGATTTCGCTTTTTGAAACAAGAAGTTGGGTGGCTTCAGATTTTGTTGGAGTTTAAGGTGATATGGTTTTGTCTTTTCCTGTTTTTTTGTCTATATCTGTCCTTATTGGTTCCCTCATATCGGATTGAACTCGAGACTCTTGTTGTCTGCGTTTATTGGTACATGCATCATGTTAATCATATCCAAATTGTCTCATATATTAATTCTTTTACGCTAATCCTCAAATTAATATGGTTTTGTTTTTTTGTGACAGCTTGTTCTTCGAAAAAAAATATGTTGTACATGGGAAATTCTTATAATTGTTTTTAAGCATGGGTTAATTATATTTGTGTTCCAAGATTAAGTTTTAATTTTCCTAGCTAGCTTGGCGGCTCATCCAGCCTTACGTTTTTTATGTTTTAATCATCCACCCTTACGTTTTTTATGTTTCAAATTTCAGTTTGCAGGATGCATCAAGAACCAATATTACACCCAATGTCAATATGACGAGGTTAGAAGTGAATGGAGTGAATTTGTTTACTCCTATGTAGGTGCTTAGATGGATGGTGTATGTTGGGACAAATATTTTGTTTGTCATTGTGGATTTTTGGATATACTTTTGGTTTTGTGGATACATTTTTTGGGTTACTTGTGGATTGATGAATATATAATTGTAGATTCATGGATATTAATAATTTTTAGATGGATAATTTATGAGTTTAATTATATTAGTGTATTAAGTCATATATTGCGAAGTCTTTTTTTAACAATTACTTCATCAAAATAAAAAAAAAATGAAGTGTAATAGGTAAATTACTTCGTTGTTATTTGCAAATTGTGAAGTTACATAATATTAAATACTTCGTCAATAAGAAATCAGACGAAGTGATAGAATTAATTTACTTCAACATTGTTCTGTTAAAGCGAAGTTGTTTTGCGCAATTACTTCATCAAAATACAAATTACTGAAGACTTTCGAACCACTTACTTCGTCACTAAATGTAAATTGTGAAGTAACATAATATAAAATACTTCAACAAATAGGATAAATGCTGAAGTTATAGATTATATTTACTTCCACAAATAGGATAAATTGTGAAGTTGTTTGTGTCTATTACCTCATCAAAATACATAACTACGAGGTCTTTCAGATGAATTACTTCGTCGATTATTGTAAATAATTAAGTAAAATATTATAAACTACTTCGCTAAATAATAATTAAGACGAAGTTATATATAATATATTACTTCATTATTTACAATAATCGATGAAGTAAAACACATTTCTTACTTCGGCACCGGTCCATAATTGGACCGGTTTTCCTTCGAAAACCGGCCAAAGACTTCAGTATTTTCAATCATACAACTTCAGTTATTATGCGAAGTAAAAGGTAAATCTATTACTTCACGTCCATATACTTCGGCAATTAACTACCTTATTACTTCATTGAATACGCGAAGTAAAAAGCGATTTTTCTACTAGTGATTGCAGTGCAATATCGTAAGTGATATCAACAATGAATAAGATAAAAATCAATATTTATGAGATATCAAAGAAATAAACGAGGTAATATTGCAGCGGATTATCCTAAGTGATATCAACAATGAATAAGATGAACACTAATATCTATAGTGGTCCACCCCAAGATTGGGCTATCTCCACTCTAAGCCTTTCAAGGAGATCACTTCTTTATTAATAACAAATAAGACAAGAGAATTAATAATACAAAGTATTTCAATCAGAACACTTTGATTTTAACACTCAATTTCTCTCCACTAATCATATTCCTTACAAGGATAAACACTCCTTAAAAAATCTCATTCTAAATCATTTGTCTCGTTAGATATGTAATTATACACGTTGTCATCGACAAATTGTCGTATGTACCCACAGACTTGCTCGTGCTCGAAGTTCCATTCAACATATATCTGATTTATCATCTGGTTTAGACTCGCTGAACACATGTAGGTGCATCTTGGTGACGAATAGAATATCTTTTATCTTACTTTTCCAAAGTTGATATGTGAGAGCCCAGCCCAAACACATTCCCCAAGCTCGGCCCAGTTTGATTAAGTAAATAAATATTATAATAATCTCTCTCACACACACTACACCTATAAACACACACGGATCCTATCTCTTTCCCGGATCGTTCGATGCTGGCGTTAGGGTTGTGCCCTAACCCAGTCGAATGCTGACACGTGGCACCTATATTTTAAATTTTTTTTGACAAAAAAATTAGCCTCTTTTTTTACCATGGTTAATTGCTCAACCTTTTCTTTTTTTAAAAAAATAGAATAGCTCAAATTATTTCAAATTCCAGTGAAAAGATTACCCCCATTATTTTCCCTCTTCTTTTACGTTCTACCATCTTCATCGGTAAATTTCATTCCATACCTCCACCGAAACGGCAGCGGCGTTGCTACGCATCGGCGTACATTGCAACCACCGGAAAGACTCCTGAATCACTGTGTGTTATTTTCACGTTCGTAATTAATTTTTTTTTTTAAAACAGAAGATGGGATTTTTACCTTTGTGATTGCTTTGTTTATAATGATGATGACTATAGTAGAGAAAATGGTGACTTTCTCACAGGCGGCATATGCAGCAAGTGCAACTGCATATAGATATTAAGATTTTGGCTGTACGTGACTTTTGAAAATTTTGAGGAACAATTTTTATATTGGGTTGTTGACTGAAATTGGGGAACAATTTTTTTACGATACTGTTTGGTAAATTTCATTTGATTTCAGAATTTGATATGTTAACTATAAGTTTATATTGTAATTTGGATTAAATGATTGATAAACTAATCCATATTTCTTATTTGGAACACGATGCTCTCTGGTACTACTTCTGATTTTTTTTGTTATTGTCTCATAGAATTTACTGGAGTATTGTTGTTCCTGAGTTCATCACAAGATTAGATCCTGGTCCATCTGTGGTTGCTACACATCTACATACATCCCATTGACTGAACCGAGACCTGAAACACGGCGAATGGATCTGAATTGCGATGGTAGATATATTGATTCTTGTAATATTTTCCCATGCTTATAAATTTCCTTTTAGAATATAACCAAATACTATCCAAACTGATTTTTTGTTCTTATACACTTTGTGGTAGATAATATTGAAGAGGTTGGAGTTTCAAATTTGGAATCTGTGGTTCGTAGAGATGTTGAGGTACTATCTACAAATTCTATTGTAGATCAATTGGAGAGTAGACTATTTGTTGGTGAAGTTGTGAAAAGTGTTGAAGATGCTTATATACTATATTGTAATTATGCTCATGCAAAAGGTTTTAGTGTTAAAAAAGGTGATCAACGTTACTTTCCTGGCACTAACGAACTTCAAGCTAAAGAGTTTGAATGTTCCTGTGAGGGTAGTAAAGATGAAAAACGTTCTAATGCACAAATACCTGTTTACTTGAAGCCGACAAGTAGAAGTAAATGTAAAGCAAAGCTCAGAATAACTAGGCAACGTGGTGGAGAATGGACGGTCGGTAGATTTGTCATAGAACATAATCATGAAATGCTTGGGGTTGATCAAAGACATTTGTTGAGATCATCACGCAATATTTCATATGCTCAAAAATCTATTTTGGAGTCCATGGTAAATTCTGGGATAACAGTGTCTAATGCTGTCTCTTATATGGTAAATGAAGCACAAGGACCACAAAATTTGAGCTTTATTCGAAAAGATGCATATGATTATCTTGGTCGCATAAAAAAACAAACGAAAGTTGAGAATGTAGATGATTCTACATTACTTCATCATTTTATAAACAAGTCGAATAAAGAGTCAAATTTTTATTGGAATGTGCAATTAGATGATGACAATAGAGTCATGAACTTCTTCCTTAGGGATTCCAGATGTGAAGCTGATTATGAGTTTTTTGGTGATATATTATCAGTTGACACGACTTATCGAACCAATCGGTACAATTTGATATGTGCTCCTTTCGTTGGAATTAATCAGCACAGACAAAATGTAATGTTTGGCTTGGCATTTATGTCAGATGAAACTGAGAGTTCATTTGAATGGTTGTTCAAAACTTTTCTTGATTCTATGAATGGGAAACAACCTGAAACAATTTTTACAGATCAATGCCAAGCAATGATGAATGCAATTGAAACAATTTTTCCATATTCACACCATCGGTTATGTCAATGGCACATCAATCAAAATGCTCCATCACATTTAGGTAATTTGAATGGTGATTCGAGTTTTAAAATATTGTGGAATAAATGCATGACTTATTGTGAATCTGAAGAAGAATTTGAATCCACATGGAGTATTATGATTGATGAATACAATCTCAGTGGCCACAAATGGTTAAATGGTATGTACACGTTGAGATACAAATGGGCTACTGCGTTTAGCAATCACAAGTTTAGTGCAGGGCTATTGGCAACTTCTAGAAGCGAGGTGACAAATGCTGTGTTGAAGAGATCAGGTAACAGTGCAATTTCATTGTATGATTTTGTGGTTAATTACGAAAAAATCCAACAAAGTTGGCGAGAGAAAGAGAAGGCCAAAGATACGCGTTGTCATCACAAGAAAGCCCCGACAATGTTGAAAAACAATCCAATGTTGAATTCTGCAGCTGATGTTTATAGACTCACTGTGTACAAGCTATTCGAGTTAGAGTTTATTAATTCTTTGAATATGCGATTTATTGAGATGCCTTTGGATTTCAGTGCGGTTTTCCTCGATTTTAAAGTAAAATCTCATGATGAGAACTCAAGGGTTCGACACGTGTTATTTAATAAGGAGACTACTGAAGTAAAATGCAGTTGTCAGAAATTGGAGTCAATGGGAATATTGTGCAAACACATTTTGATGGTCTTTAATTTTATGAATGTGAATTATATTCCCAAACCCCACTTGAAGAAGCGCTGGATGAAAAATGCAAAAAATAGAGTTTTGGTGGATGATTTTTGTCAGCAAGAAAGTGGAAGTGTCCAGGAATCTGAGATGGTTTTTGTAAACCACCTTATGAGATCGACATATACTCTTAGCATGCGATATAAATCTAATGGAGATGCACGAAAGAAATTGACAGAAATTGTTGAAGGTGCGAGAGAACAAATAGATGAGTTCTTCGAAAAACTTAAGTTGGATGACAACGGGATTCAAGAAGAAAACATGGTAGATGAAATGGTTGTACGTAATCCTCCTCAAGTCAATTCAAGAGGAATTACAAATAAAAACATACAACGTCATTGGGATGATAAAAGTAAGAAAAGAAAAGGAAAAGGAAAAGTTGACAGTTCAAGTAAGTCGTGATTTCTTTTGTTAATTGTTAATAGTTATTTCAATCTTTAATAAATTTTTCTCATTGTGTGATGTAGATGCAAGATGCGGCAAAAGAAAAGGACAAAGCTCACAGGCTTCTCAATGCATGAATAGCCAAGAAGTAGATCATGCCCAACAACGACAAAATCCTAATGTCCCACCATCATTGACATCTCAATTTGAAGTCAATCAACTATATAATTGGGTTAATGCTTTTGAGGGGCTTTTGTAATGAAATTCTGGAGATAACTTGCTGTTGTGGGACTTCTGTTTTTGTTAGGCTCTTGCTGTTGAGGGGCTTCTGTTTCAGTGAGGCTCTGTAGAGATATCTGTAAATTATGTAATGACCATACACTACTTAGACAAATGATATTGTATTTTGGGAAATCAAGCTTTGCTTCTCAAGTATATTTTAGTCTATGTTTTTCTGCTTCCAATCAGGATTGTGTGTATTGGGAAATCAGGCATTTGTTCTTCATTTGTAAAAGTTGACCCTTATAAATTACATCACATGTGCCTCAAAGACGTGTGTTCCATAATTAAAGGTAGCGTTGTTCATATCAATCCCCATCCATGCTATATGCACGTGGCCCAGAAAAATACACATTTTTTGTTTCAGCACTATAAATGCATAGCAGACTAGAAAAACTACTAAATACTATCAGAAATAATATAAATGCATAGCAAACCAGGAATATTACTAAATACTTTATGAGAACAAAGTAATTAATCCACTTATCTTACATGACAAAACAAAACAATTAAAAAAGATTCACTGTAATGATAAAAATACTACTTCCAATCTTCTTTAACACGAAGAGATTTCAATTGTCGTTCTATCTTTTCAAATATTTGTGCAGCCTTTAAGCATTGCTCCGGTTGATCACGTGCTAAATCTACCTGGACATCTATTAGTTTAGCTAGTTTCTCATATTGGTCGGCAGATGTGGTTCAACTTGAAGCTGTAGTAGAACTTGAAGCGGAAGCTGAAGCGGACCTTGAACTCGAACAAGATTGTTTTTCCTTGTACGCCGTAAATGCTACTATTGCTCCTTCATTAGTTTTATAAGACTTGTGTACAGCTCCACTAAATTTGTTAACTTGCATATGCGTTTCTTCCCAAGACGTATATACGCCGGGATTGCGTCCAACAAACACAACATATGTTTTGCCCTATAGTTACACAAAATTTCCAAAAAAATTAATTAGTTTACTAAATGCAATAAATAAAACAAAAAATAGCAACTTCAAATTAAAAGGCTCACAATTTTAGCACTATCAAGTCAGCAT
This sequence comes from Primulina tabacum, assembly GCF_025594145.1. Classification (NCBI taxonomy): domain Eukaryota; kingdom Viridiplantae; phylum Streptophyta; class Magnoliopsida; order Lamiales; family Gesneriaceae; genus Primulina; species Primulina tabacum. Next base: position 13,513,285 of record NC_134552.1, on the reverse strand, counting down.
ATGCTGAGAAGGTCCAATAGTTCAAGTCTTTACTGAATTAGAACAACCAATGGAAGCCAAACCTATTCAGCAGTACCACACAAATAAAACTCTTGTTCAATTCCTATTATTGCTCCACAACCCAACCTATTAGTGTTGATCCCTCTGTCACACACAATGCCTATGTATTGCACAAATTGTTGCCTATCTAACACAAATTTCACAACTCCATTCCTAAAAACAAGGGTTAAGTTTTCACAACAAGATGAATTTAGGGATGCAGTACCATGTTTTTTTATATTTATATTTCTAAAATAGATCAAATATTTAGGTGATAATCGATTTAAACTGTGCGTATATTATATGTTATTATCATTAATTACTATATGATATTTTTTTAACATTCACTCTCTTGATTTTAGATCTACTTAAATATTATTTTTTTCGTGGTTAATATGAGGTTAAGAAAATTTAAAATAAGAACTCGGAAATAATTATTCAATTTTTCTTCAACCCTCGTGAAGTTGTTTAAATTTGTATAATATGAATCTAAGCTTACCCAATCAAATAAAGAACTGATTCCATCAATAAAGACTTGGAAATAAAATGATTCAAAATTTACGCACAAACCAGCAAATGCACGGTGGCGGCTTTTCGGCGGTGGCGGAGTGGTGACAGCGGCGATCGTGTACCAGTGGAAGAGACGTGGTGAGATTTAGGTTTTCGGTGGTGACGACCGTCGTGGTGGCTCGTGATGGTGGCGGCGTGGTGGGGGGAGTTGATGAAAACATGAGGATTATCAGAGAATTGGGGAAATGCTCTCTCCACCCTAAAGTTTAGTTGGAATATCATTGGAATATCAAATCACAGTAGAAAAAGGTTGAGCAATTAACCATGGTAAAAAAAAGGCTAATTTTTTTGTCAAAAAATTTTAAAATATAGGTGCCACGTGTCAGCGTTCGATTGGGTTAGGGCACAGCCCTAACGCCAGCATCGAACGAACCCTCTTTCCCGTAGCTTTTTGCCGAAAATACCTTCAACCATTTCGCAACCTTTGACCGTCGATTTTGGCCGCACCGGTGATCGAAAAATTCAAGTAAATATATATTTGGAAAGCCCATACCAAGAGCTCTCCATTGATACCACTCTTGCTAGGTGAAATCGTGATTTCTGAAAACCCGTCTAAAAACGCCGCCGGCTCAAAACTAAAAATTGATTGAGGGGTTTTGTTCTTTATATCATAAGCTTTCTTTTTGTGGGGCCCTTAGCTCCTAATCGTTATTACAATGCCATCTGATTAGGGTTAACTAATTACAGCGGAAAACGAGTTTAAATTTTCTTTACAATGAGCCAAAATCATTTTATTTGAATACTAAAAATAGTATTTAATCTCACGTCATAAACATGCCCACACGTAATCAAAATCAATCATATATAAACAACTCATATCCTCGGGACATGCCCCGGTATATAGATACATATACATATATACTGGGAACAAGACATAAACATAAAACCTCAGCCCAAGCTGTGGCTCCCTCCAGAATTACCCTCTCCGGTCTCCTGATATCCTGGAGTACCTGCCATTGTCTACACACAAAGACAACAACAGCCCCCTTGAGGGTGAGCAAAGCTCCGTATGGAACAACCAATCATATATACCACATATATCTAAACAATGATATATGGTATGCAATGCATGTATGTCGTGGAGGTATCGGGTCAAATGCCCATCCACTGAGCACATGTCAGAATCAATCGAATCGCTATCAAATCAATGCTCGAGCTGGCACACCGGCCTCAATAAGGGATACTCGTATGATAGCGTCGACAAAGCGCCATCAAATCCCAAATCTCATATCCAATCATCAGGGCCACAAATGTCTATGCTTTAAGAGTCATGTAATACCAAACATAGCATTGTGTTCACAAACCCCAGAATCCAATCAAATCATATCAGGGTATACAAGGATCATAGCTCAACGTGCATGTCATGTATCGATGTATGCATCAAACGATGTGTGTTAACAAAACATTTATTTTATACATCGATATTCAAATCACAATGTCATGTATGCCACATAAACTCAACAATTAAGGCATATAGACACATATTCTCAATCCAATCAGTCAAATCAATCCAACATATATCATATAATACAGATACATGTCGTATGTTACCCGGTCGCAACATACCTCAATTCTTCGTTCCGGTTGATGTAGCTTGAAAATATCAGTATAATAATCTATCTACATCAATAACATATTCATTTCAATCAATAACATACTCCAAAATCATTAATATGAGTTTCAAATATCATTTGAAACTTTGAAAATTCATATCAAATTCAAATCATAGCATAATTCAATTCCGACATTCAAAACTTAGTTTCTTGTCGATTATTCTACCGCATATATTTATCAGAATTAATAATAACCGACAAATAATTATTCAATCTCAACCCTACGATTAAAATTCCCTAATTATAATAAATTGAGAATAATTCAAAATAACATCACTATAATCATCTCTTCTTCGTTAAAATCATACACTATTCAACAATCTTCAATTTCTGTATGATTTAATAATTTATCGGATTTATTCCAAAAATCGACGAATTTCAAATATCACCAAAACTATAAAATTTATACCTCAAATCGAAGACCTCGTGTCAACGATCTCAAAACTGAAGTCGGTTCGTCGATTGGATAAACCGTTAAGTCGCAAAATCGAAAAGAAAAATAAAAACCTTATTTCTCCTCTCTCATTTCGTTCTCTGTCAAAATTGAGGAGAATTCCACCGACTCACGTTAATATTATTTTTTTTATTTTTATTTTTTTAATATTATATTATATTATATTAATAAATTAATATAATATAAATAATATATACTATTTAACATTTTAACTTCGGTACATCTCTTTGGACTAGTCAAACGATCAAATTTCCCAAAACTCAAAACATGAAACTTCTATATCTTTGAGTTTTCTACGTTATACCCAAATCTCAAATAATTTGAACTTCATATGACCCAGATATGTCATATTTTGTTCTTTAAAATTAATTCATTATTTTCAACTATTTACGAAAATGACATCAAAATAAATTGAATATTTTTCAACTTATTTACAAAAATGACATCAATACTATTTTATTCTCGGGTCTCACATTTCTCCCCCACTTAAAAGATTTCGTCTTCGAAATCTCAAACATCTCTATATACAGAACATTGGCAAACATATAGTACGTCACCAATTATAGTACATATCAAAACTAAAATCAGTAAAGGGATCAATATACATTGAATACAATGGAACATATGACATAGAATCAAACAAATGCGGATATGCATCACGCATTTTGCTCTCCAATTCCCACGTCGACTCTTCCACACCATGCCGTGTCCATTGCACTCGAACTAAAGGAATCGTTTTATTTCGCAATTTCTTCTCCTTTCGATCCATAATGCGAACAGGTTGTTCAACATAGGAAAGAGAAGGATCAAGTTCAACCTCATCAGGTGCAAGTACATGTGATGGATCCGGTTCATATTTCCTCAACATAGAAACATGAAACACATCGTGAATGACAGATAGAGCTGGTGGCAATGCCAATCGATAAGCAAGATCACCAACTCGATCCAGAATCTCGTATGGACCAACATATCGAGGAGATAATTTCCCTCGCATGCCGAATTGAACAGTGCCTCTAAAGGGAGATATTTTCAAAAACACTCTGTCACCTTTCTGGAATTCCAAGGGTCGTCTTCGTTTGTTCGCATAACTCGTTTGACGATCCTGAGCAGCTTTCATCCGCTGCCGAATCAACTGAACCTTATCGTTCATTTCCTGTATCATTTCAGGTCCAGTCAATTGTCTTTCACCAATTTCATCCCAGATAATGGTGATCTACATCGTCTCCCATATAGAGCTTCAAACGGTGCCATACCGATACTCGTTTGAAAGCTATTATTATAAGAAAATTCAACCAATGGTAAGGCATCTTGACATCCTATTCTGAAGTCCATCACAACAGCACGCAACATATCCTCTAACGTTTGAATCGTACGCTCAGTCTGGCCATCAGTTTGAGGACGATAAGCAGTACTCATAGCCAAACGCGTACCCATCGCTTCCTGAAAACTACCCCAAAATTTAGAAGCAAATCTGGGATCACGATCAGATACAATCGAGACTGGCACACCATGCAATCTCACAACATTCTCAATGTATAAACGGGCCATTCTCTTATAAGGATAATTCCGCTCATACGGAATGAAATGTGCAGATTTCGAAAGCCGATCAATAATAACCCAAATAGCATCACAGCCCTTGGGCGAACGAGGTAAATGAGTCACAAAATCCATAGCAATATGTTCCCAATTCCATTTCGGGATTTCAAGACTATGGAGCAATCCTCCTGGTTTCATTCTCTCGGCTTTCACTTGCTGACAGACCAAGCATTTAGAAATAAACTCAGCAATGTCCTTCATACGTTTCCACCAGAATTGAGGTCTCAATGTCAAATACATATTCTGACCTTCAGGGTGAATACTGTATTTGCTACAATGTGCTTCTCGAAGAAGGGCAGCTTTCAAATCTGAACCATCAGAAACTACCAGCCGACCATTAAGTCGTAAAGACCCATCAGAATCAATCTGGAATCCAGACTGATGTCCAGCAGATACAAGTTCTTTCGACTTTTGGATCTGAGCATCGCTTCGTTGGGCCTTTCGTATTTTCGATATCAAGTTCGGCTCAATTTGCAATGCTGAGACAGTGACAGAATTCCAATTCGAGTGAAAAGTCCAGCCAGAAGTACATATATCCTCGTGTACTTTGGCGACACAAACAGAGGCTAAAACAGAATCATAAACTTTCCGACTAAGGGCATCCGCAGTAATATTCACCGATCCAGGGTGATATTGAATCTCACAATCAAAGTCCTTCAAGAGATCCATCCACCTGCGTTGCCTCATATTCAAATCAGATTGAGAAAAGAGGTATTTCAGACTTTTATGGTCCGAATAAATAACAAACTTTTCTCCGTACAAATAATGGCGCCAAATCTTCAGGGCAAACACAATGGCAGCCAATTCAAGATCATGAACAGGATAACGAGTTTCATGAGATTTCAATTGACAAGACGCATAAGCAACCACTTTGCCATGTTGCATCAGAACACAGCCCAAACCTTTACCAGACGCATCTGTACACACCACAAATCCTCCGGTACCTGGGGGAATAGTAAGCACAGGTGCTGTGGTCAATCTCGTCTTCAATTCAAGAAAACTAGCTTCACAATTCGTCTGACCAAATGAATCGCTGATTCTTCTGTGTCAGTTGAGTAATAGGTTTAGCTATTTTCGAAAATCCCTCGATAAAACGTTGATAATATCCCGCTAAACCCATAAAGCTACGGATCTCAGGAACATTCGTAGGTCTCGGCCAATTCAATACAGCTTCGACCTTAGCAGGATCAACAGATATGCCATGTCTCGAAATGACGTGGCCTAAAAATACCACTCTATCCATCCAGAATTCGCATTTGGACAATTTAGCATATAAATGTCTATTGCGAAGAGTTTGAAGTACCAGTCTCAGATGTTCAGCATGCTCCTTTTTCGATTTCGAATACACAAGAATATCATCAATAAATACAATAACGAATCGGTCAAGATAATCTCGAAAGACACGATTCATTAAATCCATAAATACAGCAGGAGCATTCGTGAGACCGAAAGGCATAACCAAGAATTCATAGTGGCCATACCTCGTACAAAAAGCAGTTTTGGGCACATCTTCGTCTCGAACTCGTAGAACGAAGATCAATCTTCGAGTATACAGAAGTACCCTGAAGCTGATCAAATAAGTCATCAATACGAGGAAGTGGATACTTATTTTTCACAGTAGCCCGATTCAATTGCCTATAGTCGATACACATTCGCATAGTACCATCTTTCTTTCGAACAAATAAAACTGGAGCTCCCCAATGTGATACACTCGATCGAATATATCCCTTATCGAGAAGGATCCTGTAATTGTTCTTTCAATTCTTTCAATTCCAGAGGTGCCATGCGATAAGAAGCTTTAGATATGGGAGCAGTCCCTGGCATAAGATCAATACTAAACTCAACTTCTCGATGAGGAGGAAAATCAGGAATCTCATCGGGAAATACATTTGAGAATTCTTTCGCAACAAGAATCTCATATAAAGAAGACTCCTTCTTCGAAATATCAACAGCGTAGATAAGATAACCCTCATCTCCGCTAGTCAACAATCGGGACATTTCCAAGGAAGATACAAATGGAGTTTTGGCTTGGGAACCCTTGCCATAAAAATTCCACTTGGGTCCATCAATCGGTCGAAATCGAACCACTCCATGACAACAATCAACAGTAGCTCGATTCGTCATCAAGATATCCATGCCAACAATACAATCAAAGTCGTGCATTGGGAGGACAATCAAATTCAGAAATACCACATTATCCTCATATATCAATACACAATTATGCACAACTCTTTCAGACAAAATAATCTTCCCTGCTGGCGTGGCTATCGATAGGGTATCATACAACGGGGTACACTCAATATCGTGAGATGCAACAAATGCATGAGATATGAATGAATGAGATGCTCCTGTATCAAATAAAACACGTGCAGGATAATCGCAAAGCGTGCAAATACCTGCAATCACGCCTCCAGGAGCTTCTCTCGCCTGATTCTCAGTCATGGCATACACTCTCACTTGAGGAGGAACTTGGGCACTCTGACCACCCGGTCCTCGATATCGTGGGACACTCGACTGCTGAAAAGATGGAACAGGAACAACAGGTCTCATCATAGTACTAGGGCCACCTCTAACTCCTTGCTGGGGTTGAGCAGAAGTTGTACCCCTGTTCGGACATACTCGAGAGAAATGGCCTTCCTGCCCACACTGATAACAAGTACCAAACATACCTCGACACTGCTCGATTGTATGTTTACCTCCACAATAACTACAGTAGGGAGCAATCACAGGACTCCCTTGCTGTGATCCACTCGAACTCGAAGAAGACGAAGAAACAGTACCAGTCTTCTTGAATTTCTTACCTCTCGGCCGCAAAGTAGGCTGCTGAGCTGACACCGGAGGTGGAGGAGTATACTGTGGACCTCCTCTCCTAAGTCCAGCCTCGGCTGCCTTGGCTCGTTCCACTGCCTCTGCGTAGCTGGTAGGCAATCCAGAAACAACATAAGTATATAATGCAGGATGTAATCCATTTACAAACCTGTTATATTTTGACCTCGCATTCCCAGCTACGTGAGGTGCATACTTCAACAGAGTAGAAAATTTTGAAGCATACTCCGCAACAGACATCGTTCCTTGCTGCAGATTATTAAATTTATTCTCTTGAGCAGTATAATAGGAAGGAGGGGAGTACTGCTCCAAAAACTGGGCCTTGAAGACATCCCAGGTGACTTCGATCTCGGCCTCTTTCAGTTCAATCTCAGCGGCTTCCCACCAAGATTTAGCTCGGTCTTTCAACTGATAAAGAGCAAGTTTCAGTCTCCGAGCCTTGGAATACTCAACAATATTAAACAGGTGCTCAATATCCTTCAACCAGGCCTCTGCTTTTTCAGCACTCTCAGTGCCAAAGAACCTCGGTGGTTTCAGATCCTGGAATCGAGCCATCACTACATCCATGGACAATCCTTCAAATTGTCCAACTATCCTCTCAGTACTGCTACACGCAGTTTCATTCGTGGGATCCATCTACAATCAAAAGATGAATATCACAAATCAATAACAATTTCATAATCTCATCATCTCATATCATCAATCTCATCAGATACTTACTCGAATCAAATCAAGTAGGAGCAAGTAATACAAATAAATCAAACACATACGCACAATTCATTTGTGCCTATTCAAGTGTACACAAGACTCAATCGAGCATTCCCAGCTATGCTCTGATACCACTCCGTGTGGGGCCCTTAGCTCCTAATCGTTATTACAATGCAATCTGATTAGGGTTAACTAATTACAGCGGAAAACGAGTTTAAATTTTCTTTACAATGAGCCCAAATCATTTTATTTGAATACTAAAAATAGTATTTAATCTCACGTCATAAACATGCCCACACGTAATCAAAACCAATCATATATAAACAACTCATATCATCGGGACATGCCCCGGTATATAGATACATATACATATATACTGGGAACAAGACATAAACATAAAACTATAGCCTAAGCTGTGGCTCCCTCCAGAAGTATCCTCTCCGGTCTCCTGATATCCTGGAGTACCTGCCATTGTCCACCCACAAAGACAACAACAGCCCCCTTGGGGGTGAGCAAAGCTCCATATGGAACAACCAATCATATATACCACATATATCTAAACAATGATATATGGTATGCAATGCATGTATGTCGTGGAGGTATCGGGTCAAATGCCCATCCACTGAGCACATGTCAGAATCAATCGAATCGCTATCAAATCAATGCTCGAGCTGGCACACCGGCCTCAATAAGGGATACTCGTATGATAGCGTCGACAAAGCGCCATCAAATCCCAAATCTCATATCCAATCATCAGGGCCACAAATGTCTATGCTTTAAGGGTCATGTAATACCAAACATAGCATTGTGTTCACAAACCCCAAAATCCAATCAAATCATATCAGGGTATACAAGGATCATAGCTCAACATGCATGTCATGTATCGATGTATGCATCAAACGATGTGTGTTAACAAAACATTTATTTTATACATCGATATTCAAATCACAATGTCATGTATGCCACATAAACTCAACAATTAAGGCATATAGACACATATTCTCAATCCAATCAGTCAAATCAATCCAACATATATCATATAATACAGATACATGTCGTATGTTACCCGGTCGCAACATACCTCAATTCTTTGTTCCGGTTGATGTAGCTTGAAAATATCAGTATAATAATCTATCTACATCAATAACATATTCATTTCAATCAATAACATACTCCAAAATCATTAATATGAGTTTCAAATATCATTTGAAACTTTGAAAATTCATATCAAATTCAAATCATAGCATAATTCAATTCCGACTTCAAAACTTAGTTTCTTGTCGATTATTCTACCGCATATATTTATCAGAATTAATAATAACCGACAAATAATTATTCAATCTCAACCCTACGATTAAAATTTCCTAATTATAACAAATTGAGAATAATTCAAAATAACATCACTATAATCATCTCTTCTTCGTTAAAATCATACACTATTCAACAATCTTCAATTTCTGTATGATTTAATAATTTATCGGATTTATTCCAAAAATCGACGAATTTCAAATATCACCAAAACTATAAAATTTATACCTCAAATCGAAGACCTCGTGTCAACGATCTCAAAACTGAAGTCGGTTCGTCGATTGGATAAACCGTTAAGTCGCAAAATCGAAAAGAAAAATAAAAACCTTATTTCTCCTCTCTCATTTCGTTCTCTGTCAAAATTGAGTCTCGTGAATTCCACTGACTCACGTTAATATTATTTTTTTTATTTTTATTTTTTTAATATTATATTATATTATATTAATAAATTAATATAATATAAATAATATATACTATTTAACATTTTAACTTCGGTACATCCCTTTGGACTAGTCAAACGATCAAATTTCCCAAAACTCAAAATATGAAACTTCTATATTTTTTAGTTTTCTACGTTATACCCAAATCTCAAATCATTTGAACTTCATATGACCCAGATATGTCATATTTATGTTCTTTAAAATTAATTCATTATTTTTCAACTATTTACGAAAATGCCATCAAAATAAATTGAATATTTTTCAATTTATTTACAAATGCCATCAATACTATTTTATTCTCGGGGTCTCACACTTTTGGTACTACTTTTGCAAATTTTCGAGAACGACCCGTCGGTTTCGTTTTTCTGTGTGATTCCGGTCATCTTATCCGGCGAGTTTGCCGCCTATTGCCGGTTAGCCTCTGTTTAGGCTCGATTTTAGCCACTGATATTGGAAGTACAAGCTGTATCGGTGCGAATTGTTGTCTATGTGAATTTAATTCAATTTCAGCTCAAATATTGTATCATTATTAATTAATTATTGGGTTATTGTTGTAGGTTCCGGAATTGTGCAAGTTGGAGGTATAATCTGGTGAGCCTAGAATTTATCGCAGTCGCATAAATATTAGTTTAGCGTCATGCAAGGCTAAAAAAATATTTTGCGATGATAAAATAGAAATGATTGATTTTAGGCATTTTAGTCGAATATTGAGATTTTAGAAATTTAAAATGCCTAAATTGTTGAAATTGGATTTTTAGTGAATTTAAATGGTTCTGAAATTTTTATATGTTAATAAGATCATTTAAATTAATATTCAGGTGATTTGTCTGAGATGGCATTTCCAGAACTTTCTTGAGGATTTAAGATATTTTGTGGTAAATTAAAGTCAGTTGAGGTACGTACGAACTGTTTTCATTACGACGTCTATTATGACGTGAGATGACGTTGAGTATTTTGTAATGAGCTGTGGCGTACTTTATGTGCTTCTGTGAATACGTGATTGCATTCATGCATTTATTTGAGTTGATACTATTAGTGCATAGCATTTCGAGCCTTGACTCCTTTGATTGCTATTGATATTGATCTATCGATTTGTTGCGTCATCGATGGAGCGGGTGGGTAGGATTAGCACTCCTGATGACTTGCATGAGGGCTGAGCGGGTAGCTCTCATACCCTCGATGCTACGTGCATGGATGAGGGCGACTTGATGTTGCGTTGCTACGTTCCTGGCACGGGTGGCCACTGTTACTGTTGTTGATGCGATTCATTTGGACTCCGTTTGGTATCCGTTATCGGTTGTTACCTTTCATGCATTGCATTACATTGCATTGCATCGCATTTTACTTGATGTTATTTCATGTCAGTTATATTTGTCGTAATATTACTGGTTCGTTGTACTGGGGCCCGACCCCTCGTTTCTTTTTATGTTGTGGTTGTTTTTGATGTCATAGCAGGTTATCCAGGAGGATTTGACACGTTGGTGGAACGTCAGGTAGCGGTGCCCAGTAGTTGGATTGTGATTGAGAGTTCCCAGATATTATATTATGGAGTCATACTTTTGCCAGGGAATTTCCTGTGTAGCTGTACTGTTATTTTTACGATGTTTTGGATTGTTGTTGTGTGAGCGAGCCTTGTCGGCTCTGTATATGCTAGTCCTGGCCAGTGCGGCTATATGTTTGTGAATTGATGTTATGACTTTATTTCGAGTATATAAATGTTGTTGTGTTGTTTGGAAATTTTTGGGATGTCATACTTACGGGGAGGTTATGCCGAAATTTCTATTGGCCCAAAAGGAAAATTTTTAATCGCTTTCGCTGTTTACATTAATAAATCCTGATTGTTTGGTCATTAAACGTTAATCAGGAGCATGGGCCCCCACATGATAATTAGAGCCATTAGGACTAATCATCTTACTTGTGCGTACCTCCATCTTTTGTGAATGTTACCAACGAATAATCGTCAAAGTCTGAACACAAAAGAATCACTTCCCTAATACTGGCTAGAAAGCCTTTTCTGATGTGGAAGTTTAGACTAAGCTGCAACCACAGAGCATACGAGGACTTCCTATAGTATTTGAGAACCTCGCTCTGATACCAATTGTTGGGATATTAGGAAAATAACGATGTAATATTGCAGCGGAATATCGTAAGTGATATAAATAATGAATAAGATTAACACCAATATTTATAGTGGCTCAATTCATCACAAGATTGAGCTACGTTCACTCTAAACCTCTCAAGGAGATCACTTCTTTATTAATAACAAAAAGATAAGAAAATTGAGAATATAAAGTATTTCACTCAGAATACTATGATTTTAACTCTCACTTTCTCTCCATTATTCGTATTACTTCTAAGGATAAACATTCCTTAAGAAATTAAATCTCACACTAAATCTTTTTTTTCACTTCTACACTTATGATTGTAGATGAGATGATTTTTTGTTTTGGTGTGATTTTGAAATGAATAATGGATGAGTATTTATAGGTAAAGTTTAGGGAAGAAAAAAAAATTAAAATATCATTGCTTACATAATCAAACCAACCGTGTTTTTGACTAACTCAAACCATGTGTTGTTAATTGTGTTGTTGAATTAAAAAAAGGTTGCTTGAATATTAGCACATCTGGGTGTCTAGAAGATCGATCGAGAAATTTTCTCAAGGAAGTTAAGTCGATTGAAATTAGTTTTGACAATAATCTATTTCGTCTTTGACCAATTAAAATCAAGTTTTAAACAATTGAAACAAGTGCATTGACATCAAATATCATTTCATTTTAGATTATATTGACAAGAAGACTTGAATTAATTAGCATGCGAAGTCACAAGATAAAGAAAGTTGCAGATGATTTCACCAAACCATTCACGACTGAATTTTTCAAACATAATAAATCAACAACGTTTGCTTTTATCATAACATACCACTATTTAACATAATTTGATTGCAACCCACTTAATTAATTTGTTCAGTTAAAATCTGAAAACACCGGAGGATCCTTTAGGACTAATTTCAGTTATGATCGAGCGGGTGATCGGCCGGCAGACTTTCCACGCTTACGCCAACTTCCTTCAGCCGCGCTATCACTTCCTCGAAAACAAACTTGTTTCCATCCACAGTCAAATGTAAACCATCTCTGCATTGGTTCAAATCTAGATATTTTCAGTTTTGCAAGGGTAAAATAGTTCGTTTAACACTTTTGCTTTGGGAATGAATCTGAGAAATTTTGTCCATTTTATGTTAAAATATATATATAATAGGAAATTAAATTTGTAAGAAAAAATAATGCATGAAAAGTTTGAACAATATAATTTATAGTGTCAGACCATGTGCATGTTTTTTAAGCATTTAAAGGTAGCAAGAAGCATACACTAAGATAGCCTTTTGCCATCCAGGAAATTGCTGCATTTTGGTCCAGAGATCCACGGCTGTAAGTCCACATTCAGCTGCAACGTCGAGACATGCTCTTGCGTAGTTGCCTGCGGCTTCGTTCGTCCTCTCCGGTAAGCCCGTCGGGTTGGGGTGAAACGGATGCCTGCATATCAGTTATTTCTTACAGTCAAGAGAACCTCAAACCATATAAAAAAAAAAAGTGAAATTTTCGAATCACTTGATTAAAAGACATATGCAGAGATGATATGACAAATATATGAAATATAGATAGATTAATCACTGGAGACGGGCAGCTTCGTCAATTGGAGGAGGTGAGATGAGGAGAACACGAGTCGAAGGCCATCGCTTCTGAAACCATCAAAACCATTAACTAATTTAAGGCAAAACATTCACGGCTTTATGGAAAATATAAAAAAAAAAGAAAACAAAACAAAATTTCGGTTTTAACATAATCTAAACCTGGAAAAAGTCAACAATGGCGTGGAGATTCTGCTTGTACTCCTCAAGCGGCACGTGTTGATGCGCACTGGATCTGTCAGGAAGGCATGCGTCATTAGCGCCGAAGAAAACCGTCACCGCCGCTGGATCTTCGCCGCCCTCCTCCGGCGGGGGAAACACCTTCCCTGTCACATGAAGAGCCATTCTTGTATTGTACCCACTGTAACCTCTCAATACCACATCCACCTACACACGAACAATATATCGCCGGCCCACCACATATATCAGAAAATCAACGAAATATACGGACAAATTACACAACTACGTCTCCATTTATTTGTATATTTACTGAAAGAACAAACAAAAAATTTGCGAAACTACCATGCGGCAGAAGTGATTAGCGAGAGAAGAACCCCACCCACCATCTTTGAAGGACCCTTCAGTAATAGAATCACCGAAGAGATAAATCTTTGGCCTCATCTTTTCTTGCTGTTTCTCCACAAAAACGACAAGTGCTGCATATATATATATATATATACACACACATACATCCTTAGTTAGAGTACTATACGAAAATGAAAAAGGTTTTGAACAGTTACGAATAAAATAATAAATTGTGGGGTTTATATGTGAGTAATGGCACAGCTAAATGTTATTAATTCTTAACTTACGAAGTTCTTGAATGCTTTCATGGTACGTACTTCCATGCAGATCAAGAATACATTTCAAACTATAATTGATAAAATAATATTTTATGCTTCTCAAATATATAAATTTGTTTGTTTTAAGAAACAAAATTCATTTTTTTTCTTTATTTTATTTATTCAAAAAATTGTTAAACATTTTTCGAAACTTAGTTATTAAGAATATATTGATAACAAAAATAAGAAAAAATATAATTAAATTTAGAAACCGAATGATATATTTGGAAATATATTTAATTATATTTTTTCTTAGATAGATAAATTGAGAGAGAGAGAGAGAGTTGGAGAGGTCATGAATGTGGATTAACAGTACAGTGTCTTATATTACATAAGATTGACATAAATAAGTTTGAGTTTTCTGACAAAGAAAATCAAATTCGCAATGTTACATTTTTAAGCAGTCGGATAAGAAGCTTCCATCGCAATGCCACAGAGACCCTCTGCAGCAGAAATGCCCCTTTGCATTCTTATATATCCACTCTCTCCCCAGCTGCTTCCCCAAGAATTCTTAACCAACCAATACTTTGTACCGTCGCTGGTTTTCCCGTAACCGACAGCGGTGACACCGTGATCTAGATCGGTTCCACATTCTCCTGTAAATACTCCGCTCGAGTAGAATTGAAAGTCTGATCCACCAGCATCAATGGCCACGGATACTGGTTGGTTTGCCACGGATTTTAGCAAAGATGACTCGCTATTGGCTGGAACGTCCTCGTATCCTGTGATCTTTGCGACATGGGATGATTCTTTTTGTGTGCTGCAGGTGCCATCGACTCCTTGGTAGGGATAATTAGATTCGGTGGTCAGGCCCTTATTTCCTATTATGTATTCGAACGCATAGTCCATGAGACCACCATTGCATCCCTGATCTTCACTTGTGTCACAATCCACGAGTTCTTGTTCGGACAATGATACTAGTTTCCCCGACGTGAGCCGATGGATTCCTTCCGTGGCTGCCACAGCTGAAAATGCCCAGCAGCATCCTGCATTTTGTAACTTGTTTTCATCAGGATTTGTTTCTTTGAGCTAGAGAATATTTTCTATTTAAAACATGCTGATATTTATCGAGAAAAATGAAAGTGGGGAGTAGTTGTTTGGCTATGCTCATTGTTTTCTGTGCACTAACCACATTGGCCTTGGTCCTTGATGCCTGTAACAGCTCCCTTCGTTCTCCAGTCCACACTAGGAGGAACTGCGGACACGTTGGCATATTTGAAAGATGAAACTTTTGGTGATATTGGATGGGAGACCCTTTTGTATCCATTTCGGGCTGCCCGAAACTCCTCATTCGTCAAATCAGAAAACTCGTTGATGCTGAGTATGTAAGATCGAAGTCCAGCTTCATTGAAAGACTCGATGTACTCCACATTTTGCTTGAATATTTTGAATCTTTCCGCCTTCTCTGTGTCATCCCTGTATACACGTCCATATTGTGCCATCCATTGCTCATGTCTGTCGACCATTGATGACGAATGAGGCAGCGTGCGGGCTGTGGCCTGATAATCCCACAACTGCAACACAAAGAGAGTGGCAAAAACAAGCTTCCAAGTTGGAGCGAAGGCCATTGTTGGGAGCACTGTATAAATTTGATTGAATTTATGATGTCTGTATTCCTTGCGCGCGCATTTTATAGAGTTGGTGTGCTGGCAGTGTGAATGTGGAGTTGCATGCCATATAAGTCCTTAGAAAGCCCGGCAAGTTGATAGACATTCTAAGTAATCATATCACAAAGTTGCGTGAACGTTGCTTTATTCAATTGATTAATATATACATATAATTATAGGTGTTTTAGTGTCTATACTTTTGTTTTTTGGATGCTAGAACGGGACAACAACAATGTAATTAAAGGTACTAATAAATATTTCGTAAATCGATTTCGTAAAATTGCAAACCAAACCAAATCAAACCTAGACTTCTGTTTGGTTCGATTTGGCTTGGTTCATATGATCGATTCACTACTCTAATATTTCTAAAATAAAATATTTTGAATATTTTTACCATAATTTAAAAATTTCAAACTAACTATCATAAATAGACAAATATTAAACTATTTTCACAATGTAATATATGAAACCTATAAAATGTATACTCTTTTTCTCTTCTTTCAAAAGAGAAAAAGGTATATTGACGATTACAATTACTTGAAGAGCGCTGAAAAATAACGATGAAAATAGCGACTGATTTTTCGAATTAGAATTTCGATCGCTAAGCCATTTATGACCCAAGTATTTGTCAGTTTATTGATGAATTTTTTTATCTCTAATTCACAATTTTTATTTTTTTTTTGTAGTAATTCATATATTTAGAAAACATAATATTTTATCATTTTATATATTTCCTATATACGAATGATTCTGTAAAGTCATGCAAAGGTTTTTCAAGAAAATATATGTACTAGCTAATTCGTCAAATTTTACTACTTTTATCTTTTAGCCCGAGTTGGGTTTTAAAAAATTATTATATTTGTGCATGCATTTCGAAACAACGCAGTTTTAAAAAAATTTGTTCAAGTTAAGAAATTGCTTTAAAATGTTAAAATATGTTTGTCTATTTACGATTTTATTTCTATATATTATCAAATTTCATTCTTAGTCTGTTATCTTTATTTTTATTTTTTTGGTAATTTCAGTCATTTTTACGATGTGTCGGTGACGTGTGTAATGTCACATCAATATTTTTGATGAAAAATAATTAAAATTGATAAAAATCGAAAGATGCAGTACTAAGACTGAAATTTAACTATATAAATAATCAAAAGTACAAAGACCCAAACAAGCATACCAAAAAAGTTTACTTCCAGCTCCAGAAAAATTGCGCAAAACAGAACAATCCTAAGGAGAAGGGATAAAGCAAAAATGCTAATAAGCAAGTCCATAGAGGATAAGTGGTGCGTGTGTAAGCCATGATGCCTATAATAGCACACACCACAAAAATAGTTAGCACTTCTGCCGAATAATTCCACGTTAAATCTTTGGCATACACAATAGCCAACAAGCGTTGTCAATCCGGAAAGGTTGTTCATGATAACTCCGCCATAAATCTGCATCATCCCAATTCATATATAGAACAGATTAATGATGCTAAATTTAATTCGTAGAGAATTTTTTGGTTATATATATACCTCCGAAAATGTTAAAGAAGCAGATCTTTCACTCTTACGGCTGGCGGGTAAGATTGCTGCTATTAGAGTTCTTGCATTCGTGGCCAATGGAACTATCACGAATGCTATGCAGAAAGATGGTAAATTCATGGAAAACGACAATCCAAGAATACTCTCCGTTAGAGGTCCTCCAAGAAAAGTCAGGACAACAATGCCAAACAGAACTTTGATTGCTGATTTCATAAATGCCCATTTGTCATACACTTCTTCTTTCCACACGATCTGCAAAAAACAAGACATATATTACTGTGATATTTTAAACTACGACGGTCTAAGCCCTACGTTAATTTCTATCATCATGCCTTAACGAAAAGGTCATTTCAGCCCTCACCTTGTCGAATTCATCTATACTCTTTGTCTTGTCTGTGGTATTTGCTATTCGAACGGCTTTATTGAGCCATTTTGTTACTCCAGCAACAAATTCAGGTTCATCAATTACACCATTGTTGTCTTGATCAAAATCTTTGAGAAGCTCCTTTACTATGTCGACGTTTTGCTGAATTTCCCCAAATTTCACTGTACTTATTAAATGCTCTAGTTCAGATTTTGATATAGACTTGTTTTTGTCAGTGTCAAATTGCTTGAACAGACTGCCACAACAAAAATGTCTCGAGCAAGTTAAAGGAACCAAAATTAATAATAATGATAATGGATCATAAAGAACAAAATATTAAACTGTTTACGTTTGAATACGCTCGATGTTTGGTCTTCCATCCTCTGCAATCAAAGATTCAGATCTAAGCAATCGTGTTTGAGCATGTTTTAAAATCTTTGACATTATCCGGTCTATCTCTTTAGGATCATCTTCTTTCTTCTCTTTAAATACTTGAAAAAGCTGCAGAAAAATAAAAAGCTAAGGACAGATTTGTAAACACTGTTACCCACCAAAATGCCAGTATTACATTGATTGAGTAGCTTTCTTGCCTCATGAAAAATGTGCCCTGAACCAGGATCTCCATGTTCTGATGAACTGGTTTCATCAATCCATTTCTTGCATCCGTTGATGAATTCATGCTCATTGATTCTCATGTCACTATCGAAATCAAATGTTTTCATAATCTCAGAAACTGCATATTTGTTATCAATTTTCATTTTCCCACTTTCCATGATGTCAAGAACCAGCTTTTCTATCTCAGTTTTTGTTATACTTTGACTCTTATCTTTATCCGTTTCCGAGAATAATCTGCACAGAAAAAAAAAAGCACACAAATGGCAAATTCAGTTATAACACTAAAACTATTTCATGAATAATGTTTCAGCTTCATTTATGTTACTTATTTATGACAGAAGTGTTGAGTTTTCCCGTCTTCATTCACGATGTTTCCTAGCCGTCGCACGTGTTTCAGAAATCCAGCCCTCAGAGTCTCATACTTCGAGTAGTCTAAACTTCTTTCTTGAATCCAGGGGTTCAAAATCTAAACAAGAATACAAAATTTAAACATGCATGTTAGAAGTAAAATCATCTCACGACTGATAAAAATATAAGCCATATATAAACTCAGAATACCTGATAGAGAAAATATGAAAGCAATGAAAAGACTGCGACTAAGAGTGCTATTAAGGTCAACAAACGGTTTGCGAATAAATACTTGAAAACATTAACCAGCTCCACAGCAATGTAAGGAATCAAAGAACCGAGCATAATCCCAGCTGTGGTTCGGGTCTCTCGATCAATTGAAACACCGGTATCTGCAATAATTGACAGAATATTCTGCCCTCGAAGATAAAAATATAACCACTTTCTTGGCAAGTTTTAAGCTGTAGGCCTACCTCTCAAGTGGAGTGGTTTTTCATTGGCTGGCAAACAATCCGAACACGATGTTCCGGTGGTTGATTTTTGAGGTAAGTCTCTTCTACCAAATATCACACATATACCCCAATGCAAAGTAAGACTAAAGACTGTGATTCCAGCGTAGATACCGATTCCAACTGAGACTTCAGATTCAGCACTCTCTTTGTCCATGAATACTCCAGTCACTGAGAAACAAAAAATTTGTCGAAATCTTCTCGGTGAAATTCATATATTTTCAAAGAAGTCATACATGAAGTTAAACTTTTTGTATTCCTGAGTCCGCTTGTTTTTCTAGCATACAGAACAAGAATATCCAATAACTTTACTTACCAATCATCAGCATCATCGACGGTAATGCCATAAGAATTCGAAAAATGATTCCCCCGAATTTTCCAGTTTCGAGAATATGTGTAAGTATTATTTTGTCTGAGATACGTAAATTAATGAGAATATCAGAATGGGATGTAAAATAGTAAATTTGTGTTTTGTCAGAATTAGATATTGTGCCAGATGTTACAACATCTCGGACAACATCTACATGCAGCGGAAAATTAACTTTTATAACACAAATTGACTTGAAATAAATAGATGGACGCGATTAAATATGCACAAATATAAATACTTGTAAGGTGCCTTATGGCAAAAATTAATCACTAGAAAACTCAATCGTTTACAAAAAAAACTTAACACTAGTGATTGTACCAAAATCAATTTCCTCAACAATTTGAGAAAATAAAGCTTTCTAAAATAAATAACCAACACAAAAATAAACGTAATCAAGAAAGCAAAACTTGATCCCGGAAACCACTATCAACTAGATGCAATCTTTAGTCAACACCGTTACGGATGTTGTCTGTAGTTGTTGGCAACATTTAGCTTAACACGGGAATCACCACTCCAAACAGCAACGGCTTTGTGAATAATTTTTCTCTGCAAATCTCTGCAACGTGTGTGTTTGTATGGTCGATATCGAAGTCACCTTCATCAGTGAGCTTTACCTCTTATTTATAGGTGAAGAATCATATCTCCTCAAGGAAACCTAAAATACAAGGAAAGTGAGAGTTTTATTTGGAATAAACTCTTTTTAAACACTAATATCATATCTCTTGAATTAAGATCTCATTATCTAAGGAAGGCAAAATCATATTAAATATTTGCTCAATCAAATCAACAAGGAAAACTCTATGAGGGAAATAAATAAAATATATCATTTAAAATCGAAATCTTATTTCCCTTCAATCTCCCCCTTTTTGCTTTTCTTGGACAAAATGAGATCAAACCCATTTATCCTTGTTAAGATCAAATCAACTCCCCCTGAGTTTTAGATTTTCTCCCCCTGAATAAAATACTGTTAGTACGGGGTGTTGTTAGAATTGTTGGCAACACTTAACACAACAACTGCAACATATCCATTAACAGTTAGAGATATTAGCCAAGACAAAAATACAAACAGAAATATTAATAGACAATTAAGAGCAGAAATGGAAACATTTAAGCCAACAAAATCTAAACATCATCATCTTCATCCTCCTCATCCTCAGTTTCTTCATCCTCACTGTCCTCTTTCTCTTCATCATCCTTGGTCCCTGACGGACCAGCACCAGTTTGATCATCTCCCCCTTTTTGTCCATGAACGACCATTTCTAACATGACACTGATAGCAGCAGCCAAACTCTCATAGTAGGCCAAGTCGGCCTTAGCTTGGGCAATTTTCTTAAGAGTATGATCGAGATGGGTCTGGGCACCCGCTACGGTAATCTTCACATAACCAGGTTTAGGTGGTCTAGAGGTAGACGCAGTAGTTGGTCCAGTAGCAGAAGGTGCTTTGGATGAGTCTTTCCATGGAAGGTCAACTTTGCGGTTTCCTTTGAACAGGGCCTTGGCAATTTTGATTGTTTCGCGGGAATCAGACAGACCCTCATCAACATTTCGAACAAACCCCTGGGACACCAGTATCCCATAGATCAGACTGGGAAACGGGAGCTTGGATGACTTTAATCCCCCATCATCATACTGCATCACAGTGGAAAATACCATACGCCCAAAATTAAGAGTGCCATTGCCAATGGCAAACAGAGTCAGTGCTTGAGATTTGGTAACCACCGTGGTGTTTGTGGACGGCGTCCAATTCCGGGTGGCAACCTTGTGCAGGACAGAGTATAGGATCATGAGTTTTGCAGCTGATACCTTCTGTGGATGGGCAGGGAATTTTCCAATCAATCCACCAGTTAGTACAGAGACTACCTCATCAAGATCTGGTGGAGGGCCTTCAGGAACAGATGGGGTGCTGTAGTAATCATTAATGATTTGCGGGTCAAAGTTATATATCTTGTTCCGTACAAAAACCTTGCCAAATTTGGCCGATCTTGGATCACTGACACCCGATGAGAGGTTGCCGTAGAATTCAGCCACAGCTTTATGGCAAAAGGGCTATACAGATGAGACGGTAAAGAGCAGACCACGAGTATTAAGAAACTCAATCAAATTGTTTCGGGAGAAGGCTGCCATATCAGCGTTGCGTTCTTCAATAAATTCCCTGTTGGTATAGAGATTCCAGTTGGAGAATGACTTCTCAGCATAAAACTTGAAGTTGTAGCAACCATCTAGATCATACTCGCTAAAATCAGTGTTGTCAGAGGTGTCGGCAACAACGTTGACAGCATCCTCGTCCACTGCCTCGTTTGTTTCAGGGGCTTCATTGACTGCAGCAGGAGTATCAGCAGAACTGCTAGAACCAGTGGACATTTCAGTTTCGGGGGAAGCAACAGGAGCGTCAGAAGCTTCACTCTTCTGATTTTTCAGGGTGGCCATAAATTGGGCCAACGTGATTTCTTCTTCAGTGGAGGGAGAGGGCTCTTGTGGAGGAACATGGGTTGTTTTCTCAGAAGAGCCAGTGGCGTTACTGGAGGTAGACTTGTCTTCCTTAGGCGGAGGATTACTCTTCTTGCGGGCCAAAAACTCGTAATTTGCATCATCAGAATCATCACCCGAGGTTTCTGTTGGATCAATCAGCGATGGGCGAGTGGATGGCTGACCCTTATATCAGAAACGTTTGCCCGACGTGAGGTCTGGATTATACCCAGCCTGTCGTTTGGAGCGTCGAACTTGCTGGCACGGAGGATTGAACACTGGAATTATTGGGGAGTTATCAAGATCATGTGGATTTCCGGGCTCACCTGGTTCAATAATCTCCAGGGGCACTGGTTCTTCAACAGCAGGTACCAACGGTAGGGGCGGCTCAACAGTGGTTGTTGCAGCAGATGTTGTCTTGTTGAGAGCAACATCGTCTGCGTGTCCCATTTCACTTCAAATATCGTGGGGATCAAAGCCCTTTCCTGCCATTGTTTGTAAATCTAAGATAAGTGATAACAACAGGATTGCAGAGAGTAATTCAAATTTTCAGGAAAATGATGCGAGGGTTTGCAAAATAGTGAAAATGCGTATGTTCGAAGGCAGGCGGTGTAAAAACAGGAGGATAATCATGAAATTACAGTGCAACAATAACATCCCAAATTAGTAACCGATCAATGCTAACGAAAAAAAACAACGGGTAAAAAAATAGTCGTTACTCCCTTCAGAGTTTATCGCAATAATTTTGTGCAATATCATTTCAAAAGTAATTCCAGACATAAAACCCACATCGGATTATAGCTCCACTTACCATCAAGGTGCACATTAATTCGATTTCCTGCAAAGATTGGATTTGTCACAAAACGTCTTTGTTGTAATACAAATAACCTCATGACCCAATTCACACTGTTATGTTTATGCATGACTTATGGATGCCTAAAAACAGAATGGAACATAGATAAAAAACATGAGAGCAAATATGAGATATGTTTACAGATGAAGTGTTGTCACAAATGTTGGCAACATCTCCAGTCAACACCCACAGTTCCTGAAAACAAAATTTGATAATCTTCACACTCAGTGACTTAATAATATTTTTAACCTAGAAGTGGTAGCTCCCACACTAGAAGAACAGTCTTCATTGGACTCCTCTAGGTAGCTTTTTCTATTTTCTTCTATTTCTGTGTTAATTTTAGAAGGGGTAGCTCCCACACTAAAAACACAGCCTTCATTGGGCTCTTTTAGGTAGCTTTTTACATCTTTCCTTCTAATCACAGACCCATCACTTGATTTTTCAATTTTACTTCGTTTACTTGTCACATGGGTTAGAGTCAAGTGACCACACTTCAATTCTTTCTGTGACTAAGTTCACATGTAAAGGTGTGAAGTTTGAAAAGATAACAAGGAATTGTAGGTGCAACAGAGAATTATGCTGCACATGTTCAACACATCATATCACCGTATGAATGCAATGCAGAATGTCTAAGCCCTAGAATTGTATATGCAAATGAGATTTTGTCCGAGATGTTGTAACATCTGAGACAACATCCAAGAATGATTAGGCAGAACACATGCTGAGAGATTTTCGAAGGTTGGAAAATCTCTCAAAATCCAATGCTTTGGTGAATATGTCGGCCAGTTGGTTATTTGTATCAACAAACTCCATTTGGATCAATCATTTCTCTACAAGATCTCGAATAAAATGATGTCTTATGTCAATGTGCTTTGCTTGAGAGTGTTGTACTGGATTTTTTGAAATGTTAATTGCACTAGAATTATCATAATACACGACTAAGGATTCACTTTTAAGCCCACAATCTTCTATCATTTGATTCATCCATAAAAGTTGGGTGCACGTATTTCCAGCTGCCACATATTCTGATTCACCAGTGGAAAGTGAAACACAGTTCTGTTTTCGACTATGCCAAGAAATCAGATTATTGCCAAGATAGAAACACCCCCCAGAAGTGCTTTTTCTATCATCTAAATCCCCAGCCCAATCAGCATCAGAAAATCCTACCAGGTTTGAGTTGGTTTCGTGTGTATACCATAATCCTAATTTAATTGTTCCTGCTATGTAACGTAGAATACGTTTAACAGCTTTCAAATGAGAAATTTTAGGATTGGATTGATATCTAGCACATAAGCAAATACTAAACATGATGTCAGGGCGACTGGCAGTCAAATACAGGAGGCTACCTATGATGCTACGATATAAGGTGTTGTCAATGAAACGTCTACCGTTTTAAAAGTGCGGAAATATATATATATATATTTTAAAGCTCGCAATTACAAAATAACATTTAAAGTAATCGTATTTATTTGCCAACAAGAATAACGCAATTTAAAAATAACTAACGTAATCCAAAATCAACGAAAGCGTAACGTGTAAAAATCGTAATATAATCAACATATAAAAATGTGCAACTCCTCTCAAAAGATGTGAATCAATATGCGGAAAAATAATGGTCCTCGGGTCGTGTCACCGCGCATCCCGCCTGCCTACTCAGTCTTCGGCACCTCAGGTCCCCTGATCAAAATGCTCACCTGCATCACACACGCCTAGTGAGTCTAAAGACTCAACACACCTGTACCAGTAATAATAAGTACATATACGTAGCACACAGCAGTGAAAAATAGCATTATCAAAATACGTTTCATGAGCTTAAAAACATGAACATAAGCGTGTCGTGTAAAATCGTAACGTGTCAAAACATGCCTCATCATGTTATCATATCATATGCGTAACTGTGACCTGTCAAAACATGGTAATAGCATGTATCATCGTATCAGCATATACGTGTTAAAATCTTAATCTGAATTCCGTTCATTAGCTGTGACTTTCGTATCATCATGTCAGTCGATGGATCCATCTACGTGTAACCGCGGTACCCGGCGGCGAGGGTCATCAGCGACGGCATTACCCGCCTACTGAGCCCGGGCCTTACATGTCATCGTGTCATCGTGTTAGTCACAACTAAATCACTTCCTTCAAAACGTGTCATCATATTCATCACTTAAATAAAAGCATGCATATACATAATTTTTCATTTAAACCAAGCATACACCGTATTTATCATAATTGCGTAAAAATTTTAAACATGATGCATAAACATTTAAAATATCATAATTTGTGCTCAGGGCGCGCTGCCAGGACCAAAATCTCACCCCGGGTGCAAAATGACCATTTTGCCCCTGGAAACCCAAAAATTATCATTTCACCCCTGGACCTCTAAAATTGACCCAAAGCATACCAAATTCCTTAAAACATCCCAAAACATATTTAAAAGCATTCTTAAACGTCTTAACCTATTCGTTTTAAAACTTGGATCGGTGTCCCGGTTTTAACCCGAATCGACTCGAAACTTAATCAAAATTTTCCCAACTTTTTACCATACCTTAAAAACACTAAAATGTTCCTAAAACCATGTCATTATCCCCCTAACACCCGGCTGAAAATTTCCAGTAATTCCCCTAACTCTCGGCCCCTTTCCTCAATTACCCCCCTTGGTGCACTCTTTTCCCAAAAACTCAAGCCACCACCCAAACTCAACGTACCAGCCTTGAACCGACCTCCCCTTGACCACCTTGGACCCTACTTGACACACTAGACACACGGCTCCAGCCCCATGCAGGCTGTACAAAGCCCACGACCGCTAGACACCAAGGAGTACCGCCGCGACTCTTTTCACTAACACCGCACGGTTCGCGCTTGGGGCTGTTCCAGCAGGTTCCGAGCCCTTCCAGGCCCTGTCCCAGACCCATCAGGGTCTTATTCATGGCACGGTTGAGCCCTTGCACTGCTGGATGGACCCTTGCACGCACCCTACCCCAAAATCGAACTGAAATGGGACATCACGCCCGATCTACCCATGTTCCAACCAAAACCGACTCCAGCCCTATTTCTCTACATACCATGACATGTCTCGGCCCTTCACAACAGCAACCGACAGTCCCCTTGCACAGCAACAAGAAACAGTGAGAGTTGACGCACACAAAAAATGAAATGTTCACACGAAACCTGAAAATCTCAAACACCCTTGGTTGGATCGAAAGTTTTCATGAAGAAGTGCACACACATCATTAATATGACGTGCATGATGCAAAAAAAGAAGTAACAAGCGTGCCTTATGATGCTAGGTGCACAAACGTTCGGAGGAACACGGGACGTGGAAAGAATTGAGCTTGGTGGAAAAAGAAGCACCGAAATCTTTGATGCTGCAACTCACGAAGGAGATGGCCAATCGGAGGAGGTGGACGGCTGATACATGTTTTAGGTTTAGGGTAAATGGTGTTTAGGTGCTAATTATATAGATAATCTTAAGTTAATGGACCACAATTTTATTTTAAAGATTTATAAAAGGGTTTTAAGCCCAAAAGGTCCAAAAGTATGCCCGTTAAATCCAAACGCACTCCCGAAAAATATTTCGTGTTGAAAAGATTTGAAAACATTAGCCGAAACCTCAAAACGTCCCCCGATTCGATAGAATTTGCGTACTGTTAAAAACAAAATTTTGCGGGTAAAAATACCCAATAAAATCTCATTTTTGAAAAATACACTTAAAAACACCTCAACTTAATTTATAAAATAAATCGTATATTTAAAATAATTTCTTGAAAATTCTCCGGTCTCCGTTCCTCGTTCGAGCGTGAAATGCATCTAGAAACTCTAATGCATGTCATTTTAAAATTTCATGAAATAATTACTACCTTGCATTAATTATGCATAAAATGCATAAAAATAATTAAACACATAATTAATAAAATAAACATGCATTTAATGCTTTAAAAAAATTTAATAAAATACCAAAGAAATTTAATAACTTGCATGCATGTGGTTCACGTGGACCTTCAAATTTTCGGGACGTTACAGTCAACATTTTCGGCAACATCATCTTTGCACAATTTCTCACTCGATCCGATAGGAGTTTTCATGTGTTTTGGGTTTCATTTGCAAATTTCTTAATCAAATTCTTAGCATACTTGCTTTGACACAAAAAGATGACATCATGCATTTGTTTAATTTGCAAATCAAGAAAGAAATTTAGCTCACCAACCATGCTCATTTCAAATGTAGATGACATGCACTCAACAAAATCATCAGTATGCTTTTGAGAGGAAGAACCAAAGATTATATCATCAATATATACTTGACAAATAAGAATCTCACCTTTGGACTTTTGAATAAAAAGATTTTTGTCTACCTCACCTCGTTTGAAGCCAATTTCGAGTAGATATTCAGTCAATCTCCCATACCATGCACGTGGTGCTTGCTTCAAGCAATAAAGTACCTTCTTCAACTTGTATACATGATCCAAATGGTGTGGATCCTCAAAACCCTTAGGTTGTCTAACATACACTTTCTCACTCAAAATACCATTTAAAAATGCACTTTTGACATTCATTTGAAAAGGTTTGATTTTCATGTAGCATGCAACGGCTAGTAGTAGTCTGACTGACACAATACGTGCTACAGGAGCAAAGGTCTCATCAAAATCAACCCCATCAACCTGTGTGTACCCTTGAGCAACCAATCTTGCTTTGTTTCTAATGATGTTTCCAGACTCATCGGTTTTATTTTTGAAAATCCATTTTGTACCAATTATGTTATCATGGTCAGGAGGTGGAACCAAGTCTCACACATCATTTCGAACAAATTGCTCAAGCTCATCATGCATATCATTAATCCAAAACTCATCTTTCAAAGCTTCATCAACATTTTTAGGCTCAATGTTGGATATAAAACATGAAAATCTAACATGTCAGTATGTAGAACTCATGCACATCAGTCCAGCCATTTTTCGGTAATCAATCTTTTCTTTCTTCCGAGTTTGAACATCTCCACGCATGTTTCCAATTATTTGAGATGATGGATGATTTTTCTGAATTTTGCTTGGAATACACGATCCATCATCTACTGTATAATCATTGCAATGCGGTTCTTCAGATTCAGTGTCTTTAGCGTCACATGTTGTGCCAGATGTTGTAACATCTGCATTTTCCAGTGAGATTGGATTTTCCAGAAGATCTTCAACGTCATCTTCAGCGGTTTTCCTCTTGAGATCTGCACAATCATCAAACACCACATTAATGGATTCCATAATAGTCCTAGTTCTTAGATTAAACATGCGATAAGCTCGACTATTTGTGGCATATCCCACAAACAAACACTTGTCGCTCTTTGAATCAAACTTTGCAAGTTGATCCTTGTCATTCAAAGTGTAGCAAACACAACCAAACACATGAAAATATTTAAGGTTAGGCTTCTTTCCCATAATGATTTCATAAGAAGTCATGGTTGAACCACTTCTTAAATAGACTCTATTCGATATATGGCATGCTGTATTAAGGGCTTCAGCCCAAAAACGCTTTGAAATATTCTTTGAGGCCAGCATCACCCTTGCCATTTCTTGCAGAGTCCTATTCTTGCGTTCGGCAATGCCATTTTGCTGTGGGGTTTTTGGTGCTGAAAATTCGTGTGAAATGCCTTTCCTGTCACAGAAGGATGAGAAAGATATGTTTTCAAATTCTTTACCGTGATCAGTTCTGATCCTTCTCACTTTTAAGTTGTGGAAGTTTGAGATTCTTGTGAGCAATTGTTTAAACACATCATAAGTGTCCGATTTCTCCCTAATGAAGCTCACCCATGAAAACCGCGAGAAATCATCAACACACACAAAAGAATACTTCTTACCGCCAATGCTTTCTACTTCCATGGGACCCATAAGATCTATGTGCAGTAATTCCAGACAGCATGTTGTCCCAGATGTTGGCAACACTGGGTGCGACACACGCGTCTGTTTTCCCTTTTGACAATCTCCGCACACATATGATATTCCAGATGAAAGATTAGGCATACCTCTAACTGCATGGTACTTACTCAAGTTCTTCAAGGTTTTGAAATTTGCATGTCCGAGTTTTTGATGCCAAAGGTCAAGTTCGGTGATTTGCACATGTTTGCACGAAAGTTCCTCACTTATTTGATAGCAATTATCCGAAGACCTTGTACCTGTCATTATGCACTTGTTAGATTCATCAAAAACTTCACAAGTATGTTTATCAAACTTAACAAGCAAATTATCATCACACAGTTGGCTTATGCTTATCAAATTTGAATTTAATCCTTCAACATGAAGCACATTGTGGAGCTTTGGTAGTCATTCAACTTTCAAAGTACCCTTTCCAACAATTTTTCCCTTAGCTCCCCCTCCGTGTGTAACTTTGCCACCTTTTTGCTCAACATAATCGGTGAGACATTCTCGTGATCCAGTCATGTGACGGGAGCTTCCACTATCAAAGTACCAATGACCTGCAGTGTTAGTTTTTAACGAGGTATAAACTACTTTACAGTGAGTTTTTACCTTTGGGACCCAAATTTGTCTTACTGTAGGTCGATGGTGGGAGGTGTTGCGGAAAGTGTTTGACAACATTCGGGACAACATCCGACTCGATTTTTGATTCTTGCGATCATCCCTGAGTTTAAAAAAGTAGGGCCTGATATGACCAGGCTTAAAGCAGTGATGACATACATACCTGCGTTTTCGTTTCTTAGCGATTGGTGCAGCATGTTGTCTTTTTGATGAAGAGCTTTTGATTGGTGAATTGGATTGTGGTTGTGGAGATGTATCAGTTTTTCCCTTCACAAAAACAGTAGACTTGGAAGATTCACCTATTTCACACGCACTGTCTTTGAACCCTAAGCCTTTCTTGTCATCTCTTCCCATCAAAAGTATGGATTCAAGCATGGATGTGCTTGAATTAAACTTGGACAAGGTTTCAGCTGTATTTTGAAGTTCTTCTTTGGTCTTTCCAAGTTCCAAATCCTTTTTGCTCAAAATTACTTCAAGTTTGGCAACTACGGCTTTTAGTTCAACATTCTCATTCATGAGACTTGAGTTCAACTTGTTTCTTTTGGTCCAATCTTCAAACAGCTCTTCATAAAGGTTTTGCACACTCTCAAGAGTGAGTTCTTCATAATCAGCTTCTGATTCATCATCTCCACTCAAATTTCCAGAAGTTGTGGATTTCAAACATACTGAATTTTTACAGATGTTGCGGCCAGGTGTGGCAACACCTAGGGCAACACCTAAAGGATTCACCTGCAGCCAGTAATTTCCTGTAAATAGTGCAGTCAAGGAGGTTTGACTTTCTTCATCAGTGGATTTCTCCTCAGCATCGGATTCTTCATCGCTTATAGACACATTGTAGCCTTTGTTTTTTCGCAATCGGTTAGCACATTCATTGGCATAGTGTCCAAATCCCTCGCACTCTCTACACTGCACCGAATCATACCTTTTTGAATTGTATTGTCCCTTGCCTTCATTCCTTGGATGAAGTTGTTGCTTGGCAGGGTACTTTTGTGACTTTTCAGGTGCAGGAAGGCTAGGAAATTTAGATGGTTGTGCATCCTTCTTTTTATCTCGGATCATTTTCAAGTAATCACCAAATTTTTTTGTGATAAAGGAGATAGAATCCTCGCAGAGATCAGAATCATTGACTTCTTGAGATATTTGAAGGAGTTCATTATAGGAGTCATTTGAAGCTTGGAGTGCGATTGTCTTCCCTTTATCCTTCTTCTGCATGTCCAAGTTCATCTCGAAAGTACGTAATGAACTGATAAGGTCTTCCAATGCCATCTTAGAAGTGTCTTTAGCCTCATCTATTGCGCAAATTTTTATGTTGAATCTTTCGGGCAGAGAACGGAGGACTTTGCTAACTAGGCGCTCATTTGAGATAGCTTCTCCAACACTGAATGCCTCATTAGCAATTTCCCGTAGGCGACGATCATACTCAAGTATGTTCTCAGATTCTTTCATCCTCATCATCTCGAATTTGGAAGTAAGCATCCTTAATCTGGTTCGTCGCACACTCTCAGACCCTTCACAGTGACTTTGGAGAATATCCCATGCACTTTTAGCCGAAGTGCAGTTTGTGATTAAACTGAACATATTCATGTCAACCGATGTTAATATAGCATTCAAAGCCTTTGAGTTGTGGCTCGAATTTTGCACTTCATCAGCAGTCCAGTCAGTTTCAGGCTTTGGCCGTTTGTCACCCTCTTGATCTATCATGACTGGTGGAGTCCATCCATTGATGACACGCTGCCATGCCCGTTCATTTAGAGATTTTATATAGTATCTTATTTTGACCTTCCATAGGCTGTAATTGGTACCATCTAGAACTGATGGTCGAAGTTCTGCGCTTGCAAATGAATTGTCCATCGGATTAGTTCTGTCAAACAAAAACAAAAACCAGAATCAGCACTTAGTATATCAAGAACCAGCTCTGATACCACTTGTAAGTATTATTTTGTCCGACAGATACGTAAATTAATGAGAATATCAGAATGGAATGTAAAATAGTAAATTTGTGTTTTGTCAGAATTAGATGTTGTGCCAGATGTTACAACATCTCGGACAACATCTACATGCAGCGGAAAATTAACTTTTATAACACAAATTGACTTGAAATAAATAGATGGACGCGATTAAATATGCACAAGTATAAATACTTATGCGGTGCCTTATGGCAAAAATTAATCACTAGAAAACTCAATCGTTTACAAAAAAAAATTAACACTAGTGATTGTACCAAAATCAATTTCCTCAACAATTTGAGAAAATAAAGCTTTCTAAAATAAATAACCAACACAAAAATAAAAATAATCAAGAAAGCAAAACTTGATCCCGGAAACCACTATCAACTAGATGCAATCTTTAGTCAACACCGTTACGGATGTTGTCTGTAGTTGTTGGCAACATTTAGCTTAACACGTGAATCACCACTCCAAACAGCAACGGCTTTGTGAATAATTTTTCTCTGCAAATCTCTGCAACGTGTGTGTTTGTATGGTCGATATCGAAGCCACCTTCATCAATGAGCTTTACCTCTTATTTATAGGTGAAGAATCATATCTCCTCAAGAAAACCTAAAATACAAGGAAAGTGAGAGTTTTATTTGGAATAAATTCTTTTTAAACACTAATATCATATCTCTTGAATTAAGATCTCATTATCTAAGGAAGACAAAATCATATTAAATATTTGCTCAATCAAATCAACAAGGAAAACTCTATGAGGAAAATAAATAAAATATATCATTTAAAATCGAAATCTTATTTCCCTTCAATATGGAAAAGCACCTTACTCCCTTTCCCCAGTTGCCTTTCTCCATATATGAGCAGACCTTGATAAACAAATATCTGGAAGATGAACCCTCCAGCATTTTCGGCACATGGAAGGAAACCATACTTATGGCTGCACCCGCCATGCCCAGGCGACGAATCGGTAATCGAAACAATATACGAAGATGGATAATTCTCAACATCACTAACTCCATCTGAGATCAAATCATTTGAAGAACTGAGTTGTATGATTCTTCCTTGAACTATGCTGCTAAAGAAGATCAGAACAATCACGTTTAATGCAAGAGCAGCCATTGCCAAGTGGTAGGAAAAAGTTGTTACGGATTGCATAAAGAAAGTCGATTGTATCCAAGTCATGAAAATCAAGGAATTTATATTACAATATCCGATATTTTACAAGGCTGACGATTTAATTAGAAAAAGATTAGGATAATGTATTTCAAGTTATCATATTTGGGACCTTTCTTCTTTTTTTTCACGTTTAAACTCTGTATTCCATGGTGTTAGAGAGTAACGTTAACGACACGAAACATATAATACATTGGATTCTTTAGGACAGAAGCGTACAAAATATAATGAATTTTTTAATGGAAAGAGAGATTGGATTTTTAAAAAAATAATATTAATTAAAAAACTATTTAGCAAAATATTACAAAAGTGTGAGTCTTGTAAAAATAATGTAATTCCTAGAAAATGTTATCGGATTCTTAATTTTTTTTTAAATAAAGAAAAAGGCGTCACGATTCCCTAAAATCCGTGACAGACTGTCAAGAATTCTGAATTCATGATACGTAGTCACAGGTTCTACGAATCCGTAACTATCATCCTTTTTTAAATTGCGCGCAATTCCTCCAACTTCTTTGCATTTCCTCGACTTCTTTGGGCAAAAATACTTAAAGGCCGTTAAAAAATTCTGTTTCCGGTTGTATTCCGACTACGCTGCGTTAGTTTATCGAGCATTAGTAATTTTGAAATATTTGACGGGTATTAAGTATATTTTTATTATTATTAAATTAATTTTTTTTATAATTTTATTTTTTGATGAAAATGTTTAACATTGTCAGGTAATTACATTACTTTGTTGATTTTGTCATTTCGTACGAGAGACTCTTAGATGGTAACGTTATTTTTTTGTTGATAGTATTGAAATTATTTTTGTATTTATTGTTGTTATTATTATGAGAACAATAAAAACTTTATTCAGATAGTTGTAAGTTGTAAGTTGTACGAGATAAATTAACATTTTTTGAAAAATAATTAATGATGAATCAGTATTTTGTTTGAAATATGAGATATGCATCATATAGTTTTAAAATTTCTTTTTTCTTATTTGAATGACTGTAATAATATTTGAGTTTGATTAAAATATTTTGGATTAACCAATATCAATGTATGGGTCAATCACCTGTAATTTTCATTCATACACGATTAGTAAATGAGTTATTTGTTATGTTGTGGTACACCAAATTATAAAATGTACTTGTTTAAATTTTCGTTATAATATTTTTATTGAATTGACTAATTCTTATATATTTTAATTTATATTCCTAGGGTTCCCTTTTGCAGCCACAATTGCCAACCTCCCCCGGAAGCAAGAAATCATCTTCAATATTTTTTTCAAATTGATTACCGCTAGGGTGATAAGATTCTACCGCCCGAATGCCGACTCCTCTGTAATTATCTTCTAAGGTGCAGCACCCGCAATCGGGCAGTAGCGCGCGCGATAAGATTCTACCGCCCGAGCGCCGAGTCTTCTGTAATATTCACTTGGCACAGGCACTGCTCGCGCCCGAGCGGTAAGATCTACCGCTCGGGCGCCAACTCTTCTGTCAAAAACTTCCGGAAATCCCTCATCGCGCTCGAGCGGTAAGATTCTATCGCCCGAGCGCCGATCTTTCTGCCAAGTGCTCTCTAGTTTCTTGTGGCTTGCATATTTCTATCCCGATTTCAGTTCTCCAGTCATTTCACCTGCAAATTCTTCACGTACAAGTTAAACACAATTATATGAATATGCTAATTCTAAAATGAACAAAATATATATGAAATGCACGCACACACAATGCAAACACATACAAAACTAATGCAATAAAACACGTAAAAACAACATCTATCAATAAACAAAATTTAAAATAATACAACACTTAATGAAGCAAATAAGTCAAAACACTTGATATTCAAAATTATTTAACACAATTGGACACTGAATCTCACGAGAGAATAAAATTTATTTAATAATTTTTTTTTAAAATGTGACACTGGCGTTGCATACATAAGTATTTGTCATCATAACTCAACCTTCTCACGTGCACCTACATTCAATGGAGAACAATTATTAATAACTATATAATTTTATAACAAAAATTATAATTACATTAATCACTTCACATGATATCAAGTAAAAATAATGAAAAATATGTTATTGTAGATCTTTTACCTCTCACGTTGTCTCTCCCTCGATGATGGTTGATCCATCTCATTTTAAGTGTGTCATGCGATCTCTACCAACCTGCCTCCTTTCTCGCCGCACGCTATTGTGTTGTAATTGGAATGTTGGTTCATCCCACTATTGTTCATCATGAACATGGTAGAATCTTCCATCATATGTGTTCACGTATTCGCTGAGTGTAAACCATGGTTTTACAAGCTGTGCGGGATTTAATCCAAACTATTTTGCTGCAGATATAACATGTGAACAAGGAATTCCAAATATTGTAAATTTACCACATGTGCAATCACGTAAAGAAATGTGAACAGCTTGTACGTGATGTTGACGACCCGGTCTTGCTCTTGTCACGACGGATGCTGTTTTATCCCTTCGGTCAAATTTTATTACTCGATGTTCAATTGATTTTTTTGACCGCATATCAAATTTAGAGTATGCATAATCAGTCTATAGTTGATTTTTTTACATCATTTTATTACTTCGTGTTCGGCGTTGAATGAAATAGTGCACGCATTGCTGTTAGGTCAATTCCACTATTGTAGTTATTGGGAGACGTCGAACTACTTTCAACACACCATTAATACACTCAGACATGATCGTCATCATTATCCCTCGTCTCCATCCACCGCCATGGGCCAATGACTATTTTTCATTTGGAATGTTTGAAAAATAAGTGAAAGATGCTGCATTATTTGTTCTGATTGCTTCCATTAGGGCATTAAATTTTCCTATTTGGTGTTGCGTCCACTGACGGAGCCAGAAATATGGCTCTACCCGGGGTAGAATTTTAATAACTAGAATCTTTTAATATTTTAAATTGATCTACCCGGGCTAATATCATATTATTCCAAAATTATACAAAATAAACATATAAATTTTAAAAAAAATTGAGCCACCCGGTCTTCATACATGTGGCTCCGCCACTGGTTGCGTCCCTGCTTCGCAACATAAATCCTTCAAATGAATGTTTTTTAACTTACTGTTGAAATTAGAGCAAACATGCCTCAAACAAAAACGATGAACACCACGGGGAGGCTTGAAGTCGGGGAGATCTTGCACTACACTTGTTATACCCGCATGTCTATCAGATATAAGGAACACACTTATGCACCCTCTTGTAACATGTCGTGCAACATTACTTAGGAATCAATGCCAAGACTCATAATTTTCTTCATCAACAAGCGCAAATGCTAGAGGCAAGACCTGGTTATTGACATCCAAAGTAGCTGCTATGAGTATTTTGTGCTTATACTTGGTGTACATATGGGTACCATCTACACTGATTATATTGTGACAATGTCGAAAACCATATATACATGGTTTGAAGGCCCAAAATATAAAATTCAAAATTTTATGTGAACGGTCATGCGGTCGAAGGTACATCCACTCTACAATAGTGTCTGGATTGTACTTCAACAAAGCACACATAAGAAGCAAAGTTATAGAGCTTTCCCATGTGCCATAGACGATCTCCACTGCTCGCTTCAAACTCTGTCATGCCTTAGCATACAATATATCATACTCATATTTTGCTTTAATACTTTCTCGCACATACTTGATCTCGTATGCAGGATCATAACGCACGATTCCCAAAACTGTACTGAGTATCATATTGACGTCAAGGTTGTGGTGATCTATACACACTTGGCTAGATATGCATGTTTGTTTATCACCATATTTTGTGATCATGAAATAACCTTTTTTTTCAATGATGTTCGAATTCCCTACCCACAATTGCCACTCTCTGACCAGTTCTTGCATTTGACCTTCTAAATTTTCGAAGAACTTTGGACAATGATATATTCACGTCTCAAAACTCGAACAGAAGAATCCTTCATTGAAGCTATTAAATCATTTTTGCTCTTAAAAACCATTTTCACAGCGAGCTCTGGCCTATCAGGATCGTAAAAACTCTAGAAAATAAACATATAAATTTTTTAAAAAAATTGAGCCACCCGGTCTTCATACATGTGGCTCCGCCACTGGTTGCATCCCTGCTTCGCAACATAAGTCCTTCAAATGAATGTTTTTTAAATTACTGTTGAAATTAGAGCAAACATGCCTCAAACAAAAACGATGAACACCACGGGGAGGCTTGAAGTCAGGGAGATCTTGCACTACACTTGTTATACCCGCATGTCTATCAGATATAAGGAACACACCTATGCACCCTCTTGTAACATATCGTGCAACATTACTTAGGAACCAATGCCAAAACTCATAATTTTCTTCATCAACAAGCGCAAATGCTAGAGGCAAGACCTGGTTATTGGCATCCAAAGTAACTGCTATGAGTATTTTGTGCTTATACTTGGTGTACATATGGGTACCATCTACACTGATTATGATGCGACAATGTCGAAAACCATCTATACATGGTTTGAAGGCCCAAAATATAATATTCAAAATTTTATGTGAATGGTCATGCAGTCGAAGGCGCTTCCACTCTACAATAGTTCCTAGATTGTACTTCGACAAAGCACACATAAGAAGCAAAGTTATAGAGCTTTCCCATGTGCCATAGACGATCTCTACTGTGCGCTTCAAACTCTGTTATGCCTTAGCATACAATATATCATAATCATATTTTTCTTTAATACTTTCTCTCACATACTTGATCTCGTATGCAGGATCATAACGCACGATTCCCAAAAGTGTACTGGCTATCATGTTGACGTCAAGGTTGTGGTGATCTATACACACTTGGCTAGATATGCATGTTTGTTTATCACCATATTTTGTGATCATGAAATAACCTTTTTTTTCAATGATGTTCGGGTTCCCTACCCACAATTGCCACTCTCTGACTAGTTCTTGCATTTGACCTTCTAAATTTTCGGAGAACTTTGGACAATGATATATTCACGTCTCAAAACTCAAACAGAAGAATCATT
Organism: Primulina tabacum; assembly: GCF_025594145.1. Classification (NCBI taxonomy): domain Eukaryota; kingdom Viridiplantae; phylum Streptophyta; class Magnoliopsida; order Lamiales; family Gesneriaceae; genus Primulina; species Primulina tabacum. Next base: position 13,475,917 of record NC_134552.1, on the reverse strand, counting down.
CATTGAAGCTATTAAATCATTTTTGCTCTAAAAAACCATTTTCACAGCGAGCTCTGGCCTATCAGGATTGTAAAAATTTGTTTGTGATGCTAAAGGAAGACCAAATGGATCTGGAACTTGTTCGTTCATTGAAAAATTATGGAATTTAACGTAAATGTTGCTCTGGTTCATTACGAAAGTTCTCTGTCGGTATTGCTCCATAAATCAGGACACGCAACGATGTGCTTTCATTTGCATTGTCAACATGGTCATCGTCTTCTCCGTCGATTGATGTAGCATACAAATCATCATTGATATTCATCACATGATGAGAACTGTCCCCAAATAAATGATCTTGCTCTGGCATGTGTTCTATAATTGGGGCGGGAATATTTGCAATCTTAGTAAAAATTTCGAAATGTCTAACATTTATGGTATTCTCTTCATCATCCCATGAATTTAAATCCAATTATTGTGTTCTAATCGAACCCCATGCAACATCAACTCTTGAGGGACTCCCCGGAGTAAAATCTCATTTTCGTGTTATATTCATCCCCCATGCATAGTCTTCTTCGGTGTGAGCCGTGATATGGTGATCCCAAGGACCAGTGTCGATCCCAGATTTTGCCTGAGTTGACTGTTCATCAACGTGATACGTAGAAGGTCCCACTTGATTTAAACCTACGTTTCCCAAACCTTGCGTTATTATCGGCATGACTGCATCAAAAGCATAATCACTCACGTTCTGCAACACTGGCGATTAATCAACATACAAGTACATGCAATCCAGTGCTTCCAAATCAAATATAAATTGTAGACTATCATCATCTGTATTATTTTATTAAAATAAATATTGTCAAATCGATTTAACTACAAAATATATTTATTCAAACCTATGTTTGTATTTTACAATAAAAAAAATGTTATGAAAACTTAATTTACGTTATAAAGTAATATTTTTCAAAATTATTTGTATATAACCACATAATATAATTTGACATTAAAATATATCGTTGGATAAAAATATGTTAATAAGAATTATTAATTTCTTATATTAAATTTCATTAACATAATTAGAATATTATAGATTATATTAAAGTGACCGAAGTTATAGAGTAAATATACACTATTTCATACTATAAACTCTTATTAATTTTTTTAACAAAAATAACAACATATTTTATAATTCCATTAGTATTAAGTACAATAGTATTAACTCATTCTTATATTCAAATAAATTAATTATATTAAAAATAATAACCTTGAAATATTTTCAAAAAGTACAAAATTATATTTATTATTTTTTTAATATTCCTATTATTATTTTTATATCGTGATTAATATTAAAAATATACTATTTAGCAAAATTATACTTATTCGTATAATGCTAGTGAACAAAATTATAATTACATTAATACAATATAAATAATACAAATAAAATATTAATAAATTACTTTATCAACGTAAAATCAACGGACGATGTTAATATATGAAATAAATGACAAACATTAACAGAAATATTACATAAAACAAAATATTACTTCTTAATATATAATTATAATATTATCAAAAAAATTAAACATTACCTCTTAACACCTCTTCGAATCAAATGGATGACAAAATCAACAAATAATATTAGTACAAGGTCGAAGGAGAAAAGAAGGATTTTACGCAAATGAATCGGAGAAAGGAAACCTGTTGCGAGAGAGATATTCCACCAATTAGATTTTACTAATATTTTACTAAATATTTTTTTAATTAATATTATTTTTAAAAAAAGCCCAAGAGAGATATTCCACCAATTAGATTTTTTTTTTTAATAAACGCCGTTCTACTATAATTTTTTTAAAATTGAAAGAGAAACTATTCCACAAATTGTGTCGTCATTCTACAATCATTGTCCTTTTCCCATTTCATTATTCCGAAACAAAATTTCATTTATTCCTTCTATTAATTACGGGAAGTTGATGTTTATACCATATGGGCCGGAGTTCTTTATTATCCTTAAAATTTGAAAATGAAAACACACATTTAAAGTTTTAGAATCTTAATAATTTTCCATCGAAAATACTGATATGAAACTGCATACATAAATGCAATGTCAGTTGACGTCACATATAGTTTTGGTGACCACCAATAATCTCACCATGTATATAAGAGCTAACATTTGTATTCATTTTCTTAATTACATTAATAATCAAAAGCGTTAACTATATTAAATAAAAATCTAGAATTTCAATATTGCTATATTTGTTAGTTTATGTCTGCAAGATATATTATCGCAATCAAGTATAATGTTACTTTTCCTAAAAAAAAGTATAATATTACCCCAAGGTGTAGGATTAACTGTTAAAACAAACTTAAAATGAGTGAATTTTTATTTTTTTTTGAAAAATCATATGTAATTTCCCAGCGGTCGTGTCGTGTAAATTGAAGAACTAATGCTTAAATGAAAAATTTACATTTAGCCACCATTACTGAAATATTTTCGTAATTTATTTAATTTCCCCATGCATTGCATGGCAGTGAAGGCGTGCAGCAGCTGTCAGTATCTTGTCGGGAAACTGCAGGGAAAGATGATGTTCAAAGACGAGGTAGTTTGCCAGTACTTTGTTTGATTTTCTGAAATATTTATGTTTGGTCGGTGGATTTGCTATTGAGAGGGTAAGTGGGAGGTGACACAGGAGATCAATGGTTTTCTTGGGCACAAACAAGAAGAATCTACACGCCGATATTGTTGAAATAGAGTAGCCATGAAATTAAAATCTTATGGTTTCAGATATTACTGTCAAACAGGCTGCGGAGGGTCGAGTTGGCAATAAATACAGCATGATAATCAAGCAAGTGACAGTAGATATGATACCATCATAGAATCTAGAGTTAATCCAAGAATGTCAAAACTTGGATCACGTTCCAGCATCATTTTTGCCCGTGCATCCAGTTAACAGGTCAGATAGAGATTGTATCAGTGAAGCTGGATCAAATAATATGCTCCCTTTTGTGTCGGTTTATGAATCAATGGTGACCTACAAATTTTGATACGAATCAGAATTCACGGGAAAAAGTAAAATGATCCATATGCCTAAAAAGAGAGCAATTGCTCAACCCCTATATTTTAGTTCCGGTGAAAGTAAGACATACAGTATATAATACAAGCTTACCACATTATATATCCCTTGGGCAGCCAGGCAATCAATATCTGAAGGAATTTGACCATCTTCAGGCACGAAATTCTTGTTAATGTGCTGGTTTGGTTGCAAAAAGTGATTGATTCATGTAATCAAGTCAAATACATTATAGCATTGAGGAATTTAAGTTCAAATTATACTGCAACCTTTAGGTTCCTTCCCATTACATATGGTAAGATCTGCTTTCCATCTCCTAGGCATCAAAACATTAGGCACTTAGGTCAATGTTCGACTCAAAACTCCATTTTAAAGCAACTCTATTTTAAAATAATTTAATTTCTACACCAAATACAAATTTATTTTCAATTCATCTACTTCAAATCTTACCCTAAAAAAGAATATTCTCGAAATATTTTTTTTATTTGATTTATTTAAAATTTTTGTTATTATTTATTAAATGTCTATTTTTAAATTTAGTGATATAATTATAATTACATTTTATGTTTGATATATTAATATTATTGTAAGGCCCGAGATGTTATCAATTTTATGAGACCCCGAAAAGAAAATATTATTGATGGCAATTTTGTAATTAAGTGGAAAAATACTTGATTTAAATTTGATGGCAATTTCGTAATTATTAAGGGCTGAATTGCAAATAGTGAAGAATTCAGGGGCTAAAGTGCAATATTGGATTGAGTGGGACACTTGTCACCACCATTCACTTTGATATATATAAATGTCCAATTTCCTTCATTTCTTCAGCCAAGAAACCGAGAGTTGTCCCTGGAAATCCTTGAAGTTTTCTTACACGTTGGAAAATTGATTTTGCCACATTCGGTTATCAGAATTTGAATCCGGACACAGTTCTGTACTCCTCTCGTTACGAGCTACAACTGGACGTAAGTTTTATTGAGTTCTGCTATCATTTGAAAATATGATGTTGTAGGAATTTGATATGATTCATAGATGGTGTTTTGGATATGTTAAACATCGTAGAATCGAAGTCAGATCGAAGAACAGATTGATTATGGAATTGTTATGAATTTCTGATTATATGGACTGAAAACCGGACAGATTTAGATTATTGATTGATTACAGATTGTATCGATTATGGGTTATGATTTGTAATTGATATTTGTTGATATGGTATTTACGGGGATATTGAGATTGTGCCGTTATGCCGATGATTTGAATTAAATTCAGATTAATCAGATTCAGTATTGAATTGAGAATGGAAGGTTGATATTATTATTCTTGATATGTCATTTCAGATTTACAGAGACAGTCTTAGAGTTCAGAACTTCCGTTTCTTCAGATCGAGATTACGAACGAAAGGTATAAGTCGATGTGGTATTGGGAGATCGACTCAAGTAGGATATACTTGGTTTTCCTAAATCACATACTTATTGTTGTTATATGCATTGATTTGATTTTATATGCTGTTCTATTGATTTATAGGAAGCATGTATTAGATGAGTATTAGACGAGTGATCTTATGACAGAAGTGCCTGATAGTGGTGGGATCGCCACGGGCACATTGCACGATGTCACAAGATAGTGTATTGGCGATAGTGCCACAGTCTCTAACGGATAGGTCAAGACACCGGATGTTTGGTTATATCGACGTGGATAGAATCGGAGTTTCTTCTATTACTGCTGGTCGATATAGGAATACCAACGTCTGAAAACCGGGATTCCTAGACTAGGATTGAGTCTAGTCTGAGTCGTGGAGTCACGAGTATGATTGATAGTTTGACGTTATTTATGTTTCAGACTTTGATATATATCTGATAATTGTTGCATGCTTTATATTGATTATATGATTGCATGTTCGTTGATTTATACTGGGATTATATTCTCACCTATGTGTGCATGACAACAGGTGGGACAGGATCAGGGTCGAGGAGATGACGAGAGATCAAGATTAGAGTGGAGACCACGGACTTTGATGTTGCTGTAGATAGGGTTTGAACACTTGATAGCTAGTTGTTGAACCTTAGTTGTATTGAATATATGCTTTACAGGACTTGTACCTTATTTTATACTGATATGTATACTAGTATGATTTCCATTATGTTCCGCATTTTAAAAAAAAATTTAGACCCTGTTGATTTTAATTGATTAAATTGTCCTAATGATGATTAAGAGTATGATTAGCGTTCGGGTCCCCACAATTATATTATTAGTAATTGCAATAATATTACTAAAATGATTAATTTAATTATTTTAAATATATTATTAAAATCTATATCATACGAATTGTAATAGAAATTATTAAAATTGGTGAAATAAAATTAATACATGATATTAAATTAAATAACATATTACAAATACAACTTCAAGTATTTGAACGACCATATTCATCTCATAAATGATCAATTAAAGTATTTCTTAATACATAGTGAGCGTCTTTGTCATTTATTTTTTATATCGAGCGAGAAATTCTCGAAATCTGATATGCTCATTGACAGTCATTTCTATCATTGGAGGCGGTGCTTCCCTAGCATCTTGAATTGGTGCACTAAGATCACGTTCATCTTTGATTATCATATTGTGCATTATAATATATGCTTTCATTATATCATTCAAATGATTTTTCTTCCAACACGTGCTAGAGATGCCACAAGCACAAATTATGAACGCCAAATGCACGCTCCACATCTTTCCTGCGTGACTCTTATTTCATCGCAAAATTCTGCTTCTTTGGACCACACGGATCATGGATAGTTTGTACAATAATTGACCATTTCAGATAAATACTATCAGCTGAATAATATCTAATGTTATATTCTTTTGTTCCAATAGTATAAAGAGCTGGAGGAGCAATTCTTTGTGCAAGATTGAAAATAGACTGGAAGACTCTAAAACATATATATCATTATTGGTTCCAGGCATATCAAAATATGCAGGCGATATCCAAATATCGTAATCAGCTACCGCTTCTGATTGTTGGAGAACCACTATGACCTGCATATTGTCCTACCCAAGCTGTGAGGCAATTTTTAACCTCCAATGCATGCAGTCGAGACTTCTCAACATTCCAGGAAAACCTCTTTGTTTGCCAATATAGAGAAGTCTAGCAACATCATTGGCAGTAGGTGATCTCAAGTACTGCTCCGCAAAAACTTCCACTATAGCTCGACAAAAGCGTTGCATGCACTGAATTGCAGTAGATTCTCCTATTTGGATGTATTCATCAGTAGCATCCGCAGGTATGCCATATGCTAGCATTCTCAATGCAGCAGTTGCTTTTTGATTAGTCTATAGCCCGAGCCGTCCCAAACTATCACTTTTTTGTATGAAATAAACATCATGATTCTTTAGGGTATCTACTATAAGAAGGAAAAGATTTCGAGACATTCGACATATTCGTCGAAACATTGCTTTATTATAGACTGGATTCTCAGCAAAATAGTCGTTAAATAACTTATGATCAGCAATTTCATATTCGCACCGGATGACTATGTGACATGGAATTGACCTTCCATGTGTGACTTCTTGTTTTTGTTGGATGATGTAGGCAACAACTAAATCTTGTTATCGGGCTATAGTTGACAATATTGTTCTTCTTCTATTTTCAAAGTTTTCAACAAACTGAATATCATCTTCATTGTCAAACAATGAAGATTAGCTAGATGAGTTTGCATCAAATAGAGAATACGGATTCATTTTTAATTTAAAAAGAAGGTAAAATCTGTAGGAAAATATGATACCTTAGTTACATTATATAGATGTGTATTTGATTGGTAGATGAGTGTGATTTTGGTAGATGCATTTTATACTGGTAGATGAGTTTGGTATATGTGTTTTTGGCTAGTAGATGAGTTTGGACTAGTAGATACTTTTTTTATTAGTATATGAGCTTGGTAATGTGTGTGATTTTGGTAGATGTATTTTGGACTGGTAGATGAGTTTGGTAGATGCGTTTTTGACTTGTATATGAGTTTGGACTGACAGATACGTTTTTTACTAGTATATGAGTTTGGTAGATGCATGTGATTTTGGTAGATTCATTTTTGACTGGTAGATGAGTTTGATAGATGCATTTATACTGATAGATGCACTTTAGACCGATAAGTCACCTTCCTACTATAAATAAACTTCTTGTTGGTTGATTAAATCATAAAAATTACAATCTACAACCAAATAATCTCATTGTTCAAAGAAATTCAATGGACTCAATTTTCTGAACAACTAATTACCTTATTGAAGAAGATAAACTCATGTGTCATGTTTATCTTGACGTTTCGCAAATCCTATCATCGATATAAATCAATCCAAATATCGATTTTGGAGTCGTATTGAAGAAGCTTTAAATGACGGCAAATCAAATAACATGCGAGTACGCAATATCAAATCATTGCAATGTCGCATTCGAGTTATCCTCCGTGCTGTTAGAAAATTATGTAGATGTGTTGGTATAATTGTAAAGCTGAAGTCGAGTGGTGCATCTGAAGAAGATATTGTAAGTATTTATTATATTTACATGAATATTCTAAGTTTATTTTTCTTACGAGTTAGATATTTCTGTGTAGTTGAATAGGGCAAAGGATTTAATGATACAAGATAAACTTTTCACTTAAGGATTCAAGTTTGATCATGTTTGGCCATATAATGAAAGATCGGGAGAAATTTTTGGTCAACGAAAGTGCACTGATGCCATTATCCAAATAACATGTCACAAATTTAGATTCATCACAGTCGGATTGTGGGGACCCGGACGCTAATCAAGTTCTTAATCATCATTGGGACTAATTAATCAATTATAAAACATGGTCTAAAATTTTTTTTCTTTTTAAAATGCGGAACGTAGTGAAATCAACTAATATACAACTCAGTATAAAATAAAGTACATGTCCTGTACGGTCTACAAATCAGTAAAACTAAGGTTCAACATCTAAATATCAAGTGTCAAAACCCTATATACATCCAAGTCCGAAGTCTCCACTCTATCACGATCTCTCCTCATCTCCTGGACCCTGATCATGTCCCACCTGTTGTCATGTACACATACAGACAAAACAACAGCCGGATAATTTCGGTGAGAATAAATCCCAGTATAAATCGACGAAACATGCAATCATATAAACAAATATAAAGCATGTAATCAGGTAACAGATATATGTATCAAAATCTGAAACATAAACAATCGTAGGCTGTCAAACATATACGTGACTCCACGTTTCAGACTAGACTCCATCCTAGTCTAGGGATCCCGGTTTCCAAATGTGGTATTCCTATATCGAATTCCGTAATAGAAGGAACTCTGTTCCTATTACTCGATATAACCAAATATGGTGTTCCTATATCGAATTCCGTAATAGAAGAATTCCAATCCTATTACTCGATATAACCAACATCCGGTGTCCTGACCTATCCGTCATGGACTGTAGCTCTATCGCTAATATCCCATCTTGAGACATCGTGCAATGTGCCCGTGGCGATCCCGCCACTGTCAGGCACTTCCGTCCCAAGATGTCTACGCTATCATGTAACATCGTGCAATGTGCCCGTGGCGATCCCACCACTATCAGGCACTTCTGTCACAAGATTTTCCGTCTGATACCTGCTATCTATAAATCAAGAGAACAAGTATATCAATCAAATCAATGCAATATCACTGCAATAAAGTAAAGTATGTGCTTTAGGGAAACTCAAGTCTAAACCGACTCAAGTCGATCTCCCAATACCACATTGAATTATACATTCCGTTTGTAGTCTCGGTCTGAAGCAATATCAGTTCTAAACTCAAGACTGTCTCTGTAAATCTGAAACGATATATTGAGAATCATAATATCAATGTTCTATTCTCAATTCAACACTGAATCTGATTAATCTGGATTCAATTCAAATCACGGTATAACAGAACAATTTCAGTATCACCGTCACTATCATATCAACAGACCTCAATTACAAATCATAACTCATATCCGATATAGTCTGTAACTCATTCATAATCTAAATCTGTCCGATTTCAAATCAATATAATCAGAAAATCATAACAATTCCATAATCAGTCTGTTTCTCAATCTGACTTCGATTCTATGGTGTCTAACATGTCAAGAACATCATATATGAATCATATTCAATTCTGACAATGACATAATTTCAAAGCATGTCAAAACGTAGCAAAACTTACGTCAAGTTGTAGCCTACGTTGATAGGATTGCAGTACTGAAGTCAGATTACAATTCGGACGGACGGATTGAAATATAAAGGCGTAAGGATTTTTCTTAAGAATTCTCTGAAACTTCTCCTCGATTTGTTGCCGGAGGAAATGAAGGAATCGCTTTTATATATATCAATTGCATGTAAAGGCAACGTGTCCCATTCTCCATGATTTTCAGTCGGCGCTCGGGCGGTTATAAACTACCGCTCGGGCGCCGTACACTCTGCCCCGTACTCGGCTTTTTATCCATTGGCGCTCGGGCGGTAATTTTCTACCGCTCGAGCGCCACAGGTTCTGCCCGAATGGTATTCTTATTGAACACTGGCGCTCGGGCGGTCATTTCCTACCGCTCGGGCGCCAACAGTTCTGTCCAAACATTGTACTTTTCATATGTTTTGCCCAGTCTGGTCTCGGAATGGCCCGGCTATAATCACCTCAGTTCATAATCAATAAATCATCTCAGATTACAATAGTCAAATTCTCGGGCATTACACGGATACTCAAGAACTAGAATCTCCAATATCAGTTTCTCTTGCAATAAATTCATTTCAATTAATTCAAGCAGTAATGAGAATGCATGTGGAATTCCATCTCAGCGACCTCCTGGATTGAAAAAATCCAAATTAAAGAAAAAGAAGAAGAAAATGTTTCGGACTTAATTTCTACGATGAAGGAAGGACATCGCGAGCTTATCAATGTATTACAAAAAGGGATCTATCATATGCAACAAAATTATGATATTAAGCTGTTAGCATTGCAAAATGACCAAAAAAAATTAGAAATTCGTCAACAACAAATAGCATTGGCTACAATCAGGAGGAGAATAAAGTTTTGTACATTGATCTAAGCACAATTGGCGATCTACAAATGCGTCAAGTTGTTCAAAACAAACGAGTAAGAATTATGCCAAAAAAAAAAAAAAGATGAAGAACGTCGTTAACATGAGGGCAACACATTTGAAAATATTTTGGAGGATCTGGATCCGATTTTTCAAATTATTGATGATTTAATTTGTTTATCTTTTATTATATTTGCATTTAAATTATCTGAATTCGAATTCGTATTTTTATTTTAATTGTGTGTCTGAATGTTTAAATATTATTCAATAAATTTGAGTGTATGATGTTTAATTATAAATTATGTTATTTGCATTGATTATTTACACTAACTAATTATTTTTATGAATTAATATATTAATTAAAAAATATTTTGCTAATATTTATAATATTAATCTTTTTTAATTAATATATTAATTAAATGAATATTAACAAAATATTTTTTATTAATATCATTAATAAATTATCTTATATATACTAAGAAATTATATTACATTATTAAATATATTATTTACAAAATTAATCAATCTATTTTATTATTTAAAAACATTAAACAAATAAATAAATAATAAAAATAATAATAAAAGTGCCATGCTTCAAATTTGTGCGAATTTTGAAGCAAATGGAGGGGGCGCTATTTTGAAGATAGAAATAGCGTCCCCGGTTGGAGATGTCCTTAACAAACATATTATACTATGAGATAGGTAGTAAAGCCCAAAGTTATCAAAGAGTTATAAGCAATGAAGGCATGACTTACACAGTATGACATTACCTTGGGACATGATCGTGTAGAAACCAGTTCCCCAAATCCAGGAAGAACCTGAAAATTAATCATGTGCTTAAAACAGCTGTTGTTAACGTTAAGTTATATAACCAGAAATTTATAATTCTGCTGAAGAATGCACATAATTTGTAGCACCAAAGGCAAAATTGATCGGATAAATTTGGATGCTAGAATTCATGCACCAAGGTTTTCGGATAAGAACATCTTTTAAGCTCAAAGCATATGAGATGTTAGTGGAGACTATAAAGGCTCCGTTTGGTGCGTGTGATAGGATAAATAAATGATTAATAATTATAGAGATTAAAAAATGAGATATATGAGTTAATAATATGGTGAGATAAATAACATGATGTTTGATATGATTTTAAAATGATAGATTAATTTTGTAAATTTTATTATAATGACCAAAATGCCCCGAAGGCTAATTAGATATATATTCTTAAAATAATTGGATAGATAATTAAATATTTATAATTATAATTTACATTTATTAAAATTAATTTAAATAAATTTATTAGAAATAAATTTGTAAAATGCATTTACTTTAATAATTAAAATAACAATAATATTTTGAATGTTAATGTTAAATAAAGTTTTAGTAATAATCACAATATTATTGTTTTTTCTTAAAATAATTTTAAATATTCTTAAAATAATTTGATAGATAATTAAATATTTATAATTAATAATTAAAATAGTAGTAATATTTTGAATATTAATTTTAATGTTAAATAAAGTTTAGTGATATTATAATATTATTGTTTTTTAAATAATTATAAATATTCTTAAAATAATTAAATAAGATATCTGACTCACAAAATGCGACCCGTGAGACCGTCTCATACAAGTTTTTGCTTAATATATACTCTAAAATCTAAATTAAGTACTTAACAATAATATATTTTATGCAATAATTGAGTTTTCTTAATTAATTACTATTTGACTCCAAATAATTAATGTTATTGATATCTCAATTACATCTTTATAATATCTAATTTCAAAACTAAACATTCATCTTCACTACTGATCATTACAAGGTCGAACAATGTTGTTCTCATAACTACAAAAGTTTTTCATGTAAAGCATCATTAATTTTCTTTTCTATTTGCATCAACTTGGCTCAATCGTAATCCTTAGTCATGCTCTTCACAGGCGAACTTTTTTTTCGAAAAAAGTTCGAAATCTAAATCCATAGATTTCGAATTCATATTTCCAAGTGCACCCTAAAGGAATAACGAATCGCGTGTGTTAGTCCAAGCCAAAAACAATAAGGAAAAATATTTCCTTTGACTTCTTAGTTGAAGAAAATGAGTAATCAAATATTAGAATATGTGAAATTCATTCTCCAATGTTGGTGGAACTCTAAGGACAAACACGAAATATTCGAGGTTCACCAATTTCGAGTTACTCCAAAGATCGGGAACAGATAAGTTCCAGCACACATTCAGGCAGTGAGATGTATGCAATTCCTATGTAGTTTAAGAAGAAATCGGTCGACGATAGGAATCGAATTCGACGAATTAAACGTATTGAAGAATGAAGAGTTTTCCTTATTAAATAAATATTATATAATATAACATTTAATTTTAATATTATAAAATCATAAAATATCTTTTATCTATCAATTCTGTATTAATAATAAATGAATAAATAGATAAATTATAATATTAATTAATTAGATAAAAATAATATTAATTAATTAATTAATTAATTAATTAATAATAATAATAATAATAATAATTTTTTGTGATACAAAAAAGTAATGTCACTCCTCATGCTTTATCTCTAGTAATTATTTTGATTCGGCTGAAAAATTATTCTAGAAATTAAAATTAAACATTGGCTTAGGTTTTTGGGGTATAAAGTATATTTTTCTATTTGAAAAAATACCTACTTGCAAAACTTTAAATAGCAATACCATTTTATTTCCTTAGGCTATGTGAAACCATAGGTAAATGAAGAACTGTTGGCAAAATAAAAATTACTAAAAAAATTAGAAGCCCGAGAATCCCGTAAATCTTTGAACAAGCAACCAAGAAACACGAACTTTATTTACACAAAAACTCATAAGAGACGATTTTACATGTCAATTTTGTGATACAAATATTTTATATGAGTCGCCTGTGAAAAAAGTAATGCTTTTATGTTAAATGTGAATAAGATTAACATGTCTCACATGAACAAGTATCGTTATTTATTTATACATGTCCAAGTCTAGAAATATGAAAAGTCTGCACAATCTTTAACAGCATTATCAAACCAGTGTGTGGCTACTATGATATGCATTCAACAGCATCGACCATGGACATAACACCAGAACCTCTCATGAAGAAGAGCATGAAGAATCCAAGTAAGAAATCCTTTGCCTCTTCTGAGGAAATACCAACTGTTGCTCGTATTCCGCCAAAGCCGAGACCTTATCAAGAATGTTGCTCAAAGTTGAACGAACTGAATTCGTGATGATGAGTTCTTGATTTTCAGCACTGTTGGCGATAACTTCCTTGGTAATATCAAGCAAGAATACTGTCTTTACACGAACTCCCAAAGTTGAAATCTCACATTTTGTTAAATGAACAGGAAGATTCTTTATAGCCCGTCTTAAATCAGACAGGAGATCAGGCCTGTACTCACAGCAAAGAGAAGTCCTCAGCAAGAATGAACCATCACTTCCCTCAATTTTTTCAATGTTTACTTCATCCGTGTCCATTGGTAGGTGTAAGCCTTCGTTGGCTTGTGTTGCAGTTTTCTTCAACTGTTTCACTTGGCTGATGACTTCAGCCAGTAGAGCGGCTTTATCCATCTGCCAAAGTACTTGGAGATTACAGCATGGAGTTTTCGGGGGGAAAAAAGATTTATGACTGCTGCTGACCAAAAACAACAGCAGTAGTTAAATGTGCAATTTAAAAACGACATGTTTTTTGTAGCTATGCTACATAGGCAGCCACAGTGGACAGCAGAAGAATGATAACTCACCAATAAATATACAGAGAAAAATTGTTGAAAAGTCATTGATGAGGAAATTACAGGAATAAATTCTAACTTGGATAGTTGCAGTAACAAAAATTTGGATTTCCACTTCTGATTCTTCTGAAACTGAAGATTTCACTCAAGTCAAGTAGTTGGATCTCAAATTATGGGGAAGTAGACTTTAGAGACATCATTTAGACTATTCATGTTTCTTTACATTATCATTTTCAACTGAAGTATTTCTTTTAACTTGGTATACAACTTCCAAAAACAATGAATATTTTATGTTCTGTAAGACCACAAGTTCAAGAAATCGTTCCAAAGTTTAGCAAAAACATAAAAAGTAAACAACGCCAATTTCATTTACATCCAAACTTAATGCCTAAGCTGGTGTCAGTGCAACAATAAAGTCAAATTAGACATAACTCAGAGATGGACAAATAACCAACTCGAATTCATGATGACCAGATCACAAATTAAACAACCAGCTTGCCCTTTCATTTGAATTTCATATTATCACTTGCTCTATTTCTTAAAGTCAAATTTTACAACCATGACAAGATGTGATAGCAATGAACCGCAAAATAATTCACGTTACTCATATAAAAACATAGATTCTAGCTGATAGTAGAGACAAACCTCACAATTATAACCATCTGAATATGACCAATGGGATAAAATAATTAACCTTAATACCACATCAGCTTTGCTGGTAGCCTACCTTCCAATCACCATCTTTTGCAGTCACATCCAAACTGAGTTTGAAAGAGGCTAAATGGTTTGACTTTCGACAGTGATATAATACTAAAATCATGTGCATAAGACAATAATTTGATACTAAACAATTGGTTGGTTGAGCTACCACCACTTCCTCAAATTTAATAATAATAACAGAGCATGTTGTCACTTTGTTCATGAACGGGCTTTTACTTTGTTAATGTTATATAAAAAAAATTCCATCTTACAAAAATCTCAATTAGTGCTAGTCTCAAAACGCTGGGAAGAGAGCAAGCATGCACCTGAAGGCTAAATTTACATTTGAGACAAACCATATCATGGGAACAACAAATTGAATCCTCGGTTTTCAATGACAAAGTGAACATCTTTCAAGTAGATTAATTCATAAATCACATAAACAACCCCAAAAAAGTACAGATGGAAGCACAGACAGGGAGAAGAGAGGAGCGTTGTTTTATATCTTTTTAGTTGATATGCAGAACACAAACTCCATTTAGAAAATGTAGCATAGTTTTTCAACAACGTGAAAAGTTATTGAGTCAAGCTGATCAGCAAGAAGAAAGCAATCTTGTCTCAGTAATTGCTCTATTTTGTCAACTGTTAAATTACCAACTTCAAAATCAGACGATCAAAGAAACAATAAGAGAAACCAGCAAGCCAAGTCATTTGCTAACAAATTTAGCCATCACATTAAAACAATGTCCAACCATCCTCATTTTTACCTATTTCTACCAAAGTCATTGAAATATCTACTGAATAGAGTCAAAGAGCTTCAGTATCCACACATTCTCACTGGTTTATGTGACATATAACACTAGAAATGAACTGAAAAATGGAACATCACAAAATATCTCAAAAGTACTAGCTAGTTTTGAAAAAGAATGGGGGACACATAATTGTACATGACTGTTACTTGGCAAAATCACTACCAACCTTTTCATTGCAAGGTACCAGACCTCGAAGGGTGGCGAGATGTGCATTGATTTTGTCTCTTCTCCTCCTCTCTGCCTCTCTGTGGTTCTTTAAAGCAGCCATATTTTTTGCCTCAGAAACACCTTTATTCTTCCCCACTCTCCCTGAAGAATTCACCAACTCCCCCTTCTCACCATCCAACACCAATGATCGCACAACTGGCATTGACACGCTCGCACAATTTCCTCTAAACCAACTTAAAGTTTGGGACAATTGATCGACTAAAATCTTCACTGACCCGCTCTAATTAGAGATTTAGGCCTACCCACAATAAATAATCACAATCCCAATCTCAGTATAGTCACAAATACTATTTAATGTAACTCAAGGATCGGTATGCAGGTGAAGATGTGATGTATACTTCAAGAAAAATGACCACAGAGCACAAGCAACAAAAACAAATGCTTTTCTGTGTAAAATCGCCAGCAGAACTATATGTGCTTCAGGGAAAAAACAATGAATCTCAGTTACCAACCAATCAAGGGCCGTGAAACTGAAGTCCAGTATTTCAAGTACAAAGAAACCTAAATCACGATTACCACAGCTGCACAACACTAACGCATACGAATATTTAAAAAGATCCTCAGCGTATGTGGGCAGTCCGAAACAATGAGAATGCAAAGAATCTACGGGTTAAAGCCAGGAGGGCGAGTGGCCAGGGCAAACCAGAAAGAAAGCATTTTAGAGCGAATCTTCAGAGTGGCAATAGAAGAAATGGGAGCACTGGGCGATGGAATGGACATAATTTTCTTGAAGTGGCGGTGACCAAGGCAGAGAAGAACAATATGGAGTAGGGAAGAAGATAGCAGCAGAATCATCAGTCAGAAAACATCCACATCTTTTCCCTATATAACTCCTGCATTTCGACCTGCTCGAATCGATGCTCAGAACCCAGATCAATCTCTCGATTTTCTAGGACGAGAAAACACCTCTGCCGACTCGGAAATTTGTGCGGGTTTGATCGCGCGAGTGGCTATCTGACATCCTGAGGCAACGGTTTTATAGATAAATATTAACAGCGCTATTGCTTTCGTTGATTCTCTCCATTAGTCTTAAACAAAATTATCATCATTTTCATAGGAATATTTAAATAGAGTTCGATATTAGGTACATGTATAGACAGTATAAGAGAAACATGTATTGATTTTATCTGCTATTGCGAAATGTAATTTTCTTTTATTTTTGCTTTATTTATCTGGAGAACAAACATCGATTAATTTTGTGCCAGCGGCCGTGCTAAAACAGAGGATGCAAGCGTTATCCAGAACGATTGGACGTAAAACGTCTGTAGATGGCTTTTTAAGTCTACCATCAAATCCCAACGCTCAATTCTACACAGGCGGGGAAACTACCAAGCTGAAATTCGGTGGGGATAGAAGGAATTTCCGAGAGTTTGTTATGGATCTCAAATTCCAAACTTTTTTCCGGATTTGGAATCTAGATACCAGAAGCAATTATCAAACTGCGCCAGCGCGCTTATGATATGTATGACTTATTTAGCAGTTGCTATGTTTCTTCTATGTACACCACGCATTAACATGGTATTATGTCGGTGCCTGCAACTCAATGGAGAAGTTCGTTTAAATCTCATTATTTATTTATTCTCTCCAAAAACGCATGGTAAAATTAATGAAGAAAACAAACTAGAAAAGACACCAAACAAACACCCAGCTGGGCATCCAACACCAAGTAATGAGAGCGAGTAAAATATAAGCCTAAACCGGTGTGTTTTCCATTTAAAAAAGGGTTACAAGTTAAAACATTTGGCATAGATTAATAAACATCAAAGATGAAACCTAATACTAAAACCAAATTACTCACTCGGCACTCAGCAGTTACAAGTGAAAAAGACAAATGAAGAAGTTCTCTTCTAGGATAAATTTGGTCGGATACCAAGTCCCTTCCAAGTATCGCACTTTTCTCAGCTATTGAAAGGAACCCATTAATGTTCCTTACTCCTACAAGGGATGCCTGTCAGTTCCCTTCTCCGTGGCTAGCTATAGATATCTGCAGCATGGAAAGGAAACTTTACGAAAAGAAATATGGAGACAGACTGCATAATAGGATTAAGACTACGAAAATAAAAGAACAATTTCACAGTATGACCTGCCCACGCATGGGAAACACTCGGATGTCAAGAATTAATAAACCCCAAAAAGCAATGTAACGTATTCTTACAGCACCAACACGAGGCATTATCAACTTTTAAGAAAAACTGGATATCATAAATAACTTCTAAGGCATTATTTAGTCAATGTAGCTGATGGGAAAAAATGTCCGGGACCTCAGTATCCATTCTACTGTCATTTGCCAAGAAAATATTAAGCAAAATACAAGGATCTATCTGCCAGGATCCTTTTTCTTTGAAGGATGTGTCGAGGACAGGACAAAAAAATACTTCAGTTTTCCGATACAAAAGGACCAAATGTCGAAACAGTTCTTTTTATCACAAGTAACGAAAAAACCAAATGTCAAATTCACTAAAATCAATTGTCCAATAACTCTCAGAAATCAGCATCAGTAGATCAAATTCTTCCAACAAAGGAGAGGCAGAGAAGTTCCACCTCAAAGAGCTGACACAATTCAACAGCTTTATTTAATATTTCTGGGAAGGGTGTGGAGGTTATTCATTATTCTTCAACTACATAAATAAGCTTCCATCAAGAATCCAAGTAAATAATCAGCCTTACATACTTTTGGGTTTCCCAAATATCATTACGCAAGTACCCAAACCAGTAAAATTTAGCAAAGACTTTTAGATGGTATTTACACGAGAACTAATGGAACTCCGACAACCTCTGATTGCCTGCTATCTTATGATAGGATAACAGCTGAGTCAAGTAAACTTTTTATGTACACAGTGTTTGTCCTCTCTAAGTTCAAGGTTTATTAAACAATTACTCGATGGCATATCGAGAGAATAGATTTTTTCCTCAAATCAAAGTAGAAAACTTGAGCCAAGTAATTTCAACTAGCGATGGACACTTAACTGGCGATGTACAAGTACGAACAAAGATACTGATACACAGAAATGCTACACAGTTGCAGCAATAGGACCAATGCCAGAGATATTGTAAAACGTAATTATCTTCCAGGTATTGTAAAATGTTATCAACTAAAAAGCAAGAGTAGCAACGGATTCTCGAAACAACACAGTTAAATTATGCCAGCATCGAAATGGAAAGCACGGAGATCTCTTGTTCAATTCTGTGGAGAAGTAAAATTATTAAAACTAAAAGCATAACATGTCCATCCATCAATAGTTCAACAGTCAATAAACAAAGTTTTCAAAACCACAGTCCATCACCCTCGAAATTCACACTGCACCAATACAGTCTTGAAGCCAGACAACTTGAAACGTGACTTTATATTTCAATATTTAGAGATACGACCAAACACACAAAATAAACACAATGAAAGTCATGGATCTAAAGGTTATAAAAATAAGGTAATTTTACAAAAATTTCTGAGTCTTACTATGATAGCCCACCATCAAGCCATACGTTTTTCCCATGTACCAGACACCTATTCTCTAATTTAAGAACCGCAAGTAGCAAAATACTTATAACTAAGTAAGAAAAACCCAGTTTTAGGAACCAATTGAGAATACAAAACCCAATAAGAAAATCAAACAAATCAAAAACTAATTCCTTTCAAAGTGAATCTCTCAATATACTGCATCAAATGGAGAAATCGTACATCAATTTGATGGATTAACATTAATACATGATATTGTGCTGCATACCATCAGCAGATCCAGATCTCTTATCCCGCTTGATCTTCTCTAGCTGAACCTGAGTATCCATAAACAATTGCATCCTCTGAACCTCCAAATCTTTGGCAAACTGCATCCTCTGCTTCTCCAACTCAACCATCTGCCTCTGCTTCATGCCCTCCACCTTCTCATAAATCTCACCAAACCTCTCAATTGCCTTCGCCAACCTTCCCATCCCATCCTCCCCGTCATCTTCCACCTCCGCACCCCTATCCTCGCTCCCCTCCGCTTCAGCCCCTTCCGATTCTCCGTCATCTTCATCCGCTGCAGCCGCAGCAGCAGCCATCACAGAATAATTCCTCTTGAAATACAACTCGTCCACAGGTAGCGACGGCATCGGACGTTTCTGAGGCAAAATCACCGGTGTAACCACCGCTGAGGAAGGCGATTTTCGGTACGTCAATGGAACGGCCATCGGCGGTGATGGGAGGGATGAAGGCGGCGTATACTGTGACACCCCCAACGGCACCACCGCCAAAGGCGTGGTTTTCTCATTCTGATGCTTATGAGAATTAGATCCAACCAAATACTCGAGACGCGAGAAAAACGGCCACGACGATGTGAACGTACCACTGGATTCAGAGATCTTAGTCTTCTCGATCTTATACTTCTTCTTCAGCGTATCAATCCGATTCTTACACTGAACATCTGTACGACGAGTCTTCTTTGTATGACCGTGACTTGCATTAACGGCATCAGCCACCTCTTGCCAATCCTTCTGACGGAGATTCCCACGGTTAAGTTCCAGGTAACGGCGGCCCCAAGCGTCAACGAGAGTCCAAGTAGCCTCCTCGGACCAGCAATCCTCACGGAACGGCAGTTGCCTGGACGTCGGCGTCTGGAGGGTCGACGCTTCCATTAAATCGCCCATAAATCTAGATCTGAAATCAGAATCAATGGAAGAGAAAATTGAATAAAGGCAGATGGAGTAGAAGTTGGAAAAGGAATCGGCGAGAGAACGGCGGATGGGGAAAGGCGTGGGGTAATAGGGTATGTGTGGGGAAAGGATAAGGGTACCGCCGGGGGGAGCGCGTGATATCGACGGTCACGCGATTTCGGAGTCATTGTGGTTTGGCAGTTTGGGTCACCGATATTTGGTCCGATTGCTTGTGTCGTGAATCTCGTCTCGGGGGTGATAACGGCCCGTCCCGAACCGCCCATTATTTTTTTAAAATAACGAAGAGAAATAAATATGCTAAAGAATTAGAGATCTTTCAACAATATCTATGTATTAATCAATCATCTAAAAAAAACATTGGAATCAAGTAATAGGAAGATGTCGATTCTTCCAAGTTTCTAGAAAGAAAACTATATACATGATATCCGACGTCTATTCGTCTTAATTACATATATCATGTTTTCCTTTTTGTTTGTCGCAAATATATAAACTTGTATCATATTTATCAATATTTTTATAAGCAAAAACTTATATGAGAAGGTCTCACGGGTTGTATTTTGTTATACGGATCTCTTATTTGGGTCATCCATGAAAAATATTACTTTTTATTGTGAATATCGTTAGGATTGACCCCTCTCATAGATAAAGATTCGTGAGACCGTCTCATAAGATTTATACTCATCTTATACATACTGCACGAACTTTTTATTTGAACTTTAAAGGATACGAATATGGGATATTTTTGCACTTTTTAAGAATATATATATAGTAGAGTCATTTGTATATTTTAAAATTCATAATCTATAACTAATGAATAAAAAAGTAGTTAATATTATTTGGAGTAATTGAAAAGTTAAATGACACTTTTTTTTAGATACATATGTGATATTATTAGTGATTGTAAGATTGATTTTTATATTAAATTTTAATATGCTAATCGATAAATTAATTTTACTCAGGGTCATCCCTAGTCATCAACTAGATCATGCTATTCAATTTTTATTTTTTATTTTTTATGATTGAACATATCACATCTATCATTTGGTGTTTGTTAAGCAAAGTTCGAGCTAACATATATAGTAGCTTAGAAATTATGTTAGTCGTGTAAACTGCAATGAAAAAATCATGTACAACAAACTCGTTCGATAAATTATTGGCTGGAGAATCGAAATTCTGATCTTTAAATAAAGATCTCATCTATCCAACAAGTATATAAATCCTTCTGGATCGAGTTCATGTTATTTTCATCGATATACATGCACGCATAAACTTATTTTTGTGTGTGTGTCTTTACTATATAATGTTTCAGAAATTAAAATTTAGTGGTTATTTTTAAAATTACTTAAAATATTCAATCATTTTATTTTATTTTACATGATAACTATAACGTGCTTAAAAATTTGAATAAGTGGTCATCTAAAATATGGTACTACAAATTTTATTTGTTTTTATACTTGTAAAGTCTAAAATTTCAAATTATATAAAAAAACATTTTTAAATATATGCGTAAATTCGAAAACATTTCAGCTTTATTTATTTAATAGTTTTATTTATTTAATTAATAATAATAATCCAAAATGAAAAACAAAAAAAAGATTAATTACTACGCACAAATGAATTTGCTTCGGCCGGCGGCTCAGAAATGCTCTGTAAATGAGGTCTCCAGATGCCGACGCGCCGCCCTCGCCGCCTATACTTATCGTCGGAAACCTTTTCCAATAAAATCTCACTCAAGTACCGATCAGAAACGCGAAAATTTATCACCGGAGTTGCACCGTCACCACCACTTTCATGGGATTCTTTCTTCTTCCACTTCGATCAATTTTTATCCGGCGATGGAGGCAGGGGAATGAGAAAATAAATCTCCCCTCGTTTAAGTACTGCCTCGAGTGGAACGACTACGATCCTGGGGCATGTCCCCTGATCATCCAATTTGGAGGTGGGCTTCTTCAGGATGTGCCGGGGGTGGAGTTTCAGTATCTCCGCCGCTTTCACGACGACGCTGAGTTCTTCGTCGCGGCCGTTGGCGTGAACTATCCGAATGACATCGAAGGCTCCACATGGAAAAATGCAAGATATGCAGCATCTGATCGCATTTTTCATGGCTCCCTATCGCTTTTCTCCTTTGTTTTCTTTCTTCTTTTTTCCAGCTAAAGACACACAACAGCGAGGGGGGACGTCGTCAATAACCTATTTTACAAACTAATATTATCAATATTTTATAAATCCTAAATTTCGATTTATAATAAAATTATTTTTGTTTTTGGTAAAAAGTTATTTCTCTCAAATTATTATTAGAGTAGATATCTTGTGATATAGTCTCACGAATCTTTATATGTGAGACAGATGAACTCTATCAATATTCACAATAAAAATAATACTCTTAGCATAAAAAGCAATATTTTTTCATGGATGACCTAAATAAGAGATCCGTCGCACAAAATGTGACTCGTGAGACCGTGTCACACAAGTTTTTATCTTATTATTATTATTATTATTATGAATTTATTGATCATTAATTTTTTTTATAGTTTTTGAAAAACGATAAATATATTATAAAAAACATTTTATAAAAAGATAACATGCATATAAACAATCAATATATTCGATGTATTACTATTTATACATTTGATTCATGTACACACTAAACTAGATTTACATATATATATAGTTTTCTTACTTCAACTAAAATGTATTTAATTATTAACAAAAAATATAAGAGATATTATATAACACACAAAAAATTTTATGAGACTATTTTACAAGTCAATTTTGTTAAACAAATATTCTACCTGACTCGTAAAAAATATTATTTTTATATCAAAAGTATTAACTTTTACTCAAGATATGAATAAAGTCAAAACCATTTGAAAAATCATACTCTATAATCTACATAAGTAAATCTCATATGTATTTTTTAGGCTATACTTTAGAGTTCTCAAAATATCCTTTTGATTTTTTTTCTAACAAGGGAAATCTCAGTTATCAATCAAACATAATTTTTTAAAATGATAGTTGATGTCTTCCTCCACGTATGGGTAATGTCCCGCCTACATATAGTCTGTTTCCAAACGAAACAGTATTGAACAAGTCATTTACGACAAACTCACTCGATAAAATGTTTACAGAAGCAATCGAACTCACCAATCATGATAATTAATCAAACACTCGTACATTCAACCAAATATAACACCTCTCAAGAGTTGGAATCAAACATATCTTTGAATCTTAATAAGCTAACCTAAGAACAAGTATTTAGAGTACATGTAGGCTCGATTAAAATCATTTAAATCTAAATTCAAGCCATGCGTTTTATTTTGTTTATAATATGATTATCGAATACTTATTTTTGGAAGGAAAAAAAACCACTAAAGTTTAGCTTCAATTGATCGAAACTTGGTTTCTATTTTCACGTGTTTGTAACATCTCATTAATTTAACTATTGTTCTATATTTGAATTATCGATATTTTTTTACGTGACTTCATACATTATATGTTATTTCATTTTTTGAATTTATTTACAAACACTGTTGAAATTTTCTTCAAATAATTAATACGAGTTTTTGAACTAATTTTTTTCAATTGATAAAAAGTTTTAATTTCAATTATGTTGAAGAAAGGGTTGAAAAGGAGTTGGGTGGGAGTATGCAAAAAACGTTTTGTTCGGATTGGATGACATGTGAAGGGGGACAAAATGGGCTACTTTTTGAATGTAATAGTTGATATTCATTAAAATTTAAGATTATTATTTGATCACTTTTTATGAGTTTGACTATGTGATTTTCAGTAGAGTATGTCTTTTGTGATACGATCTCACGAATATTTATTTGTGAGATGGGTCAACTCTGCCGATTTTAGCATAAAAAGTAATATTTTTAGCATAAAAAGTAATATTTTTTCATGGATGACCCAAATAAGATATCTGTTTCACAAAATACGATCCGTTTCACAAAATACGATCCGTTATACCGTCTTACACAAGTTTTTATCTATTCAGTATTGTATCAAAGTTAATGTCTAAAGTGGATTGAATTATAATTTTTTTATTCATCTCATGATGTTTTATTTTTTTAGTTCTCACTTTCATCAATTCGCCTGTGACGACACTATATATATTGTATCGGATCTCGTTCTTCAGTCACATAATGATAATATGAATACGAATGAAACTTTACAATTATATATTTTGATAATCAAGGTAGATTTAGATATTACAAGAACATTTTAATATATCATCCAAATTAAAAACGGAAAAAACTTGTGTGACACGGTTTCACGGGTCGTATTTTGTGAGACATGTCTCTTATTTGTGTCATCTAAAGTATTAATTTTTATGCTAAGAGTATTACTTTTTATTGTGAATATCGATAAGGTTGACTCGTCTCACAGATAAAGATTCGTGAGACCGTCTCACAAGATGCCTAAACATAATAATGTGTACTCTATTTTATCTTTATTTGATCGGTATTAATTATTCATCGCTTACCCCTCTTATCCTAATATAAATAAATAATAATTGACTTGATAATATTGACAGATCGGTCAAGCAAATTAAGTCAGGCAGATCAATCCCAATAAGCCCATACACAAAAACCTTCTCTCGTATGGAGTCCCGTAAAGGCAAAGCTAATCTTGGAGATGGCTTTAAGGTTCAAAAGTCTGGAGTAAAAGCTAGCTATGCCCAAGACAGAGGATCGGAGCTTGGAGCTTGCCCCGAGGAAGCTGAGGGTTGATCTCTTTTTAAGGAGATTAGGTCTGCGTAAAGACGGAGAATCTTGTTATGGCGACGTGGGATAGGGAGCCGATGTACTTGTATGGACCTAGAGCATTGACCCCAATGTTTTGCGAAGAACAATGTCATGTCTTCCTTGTAAATTTCATGTTTGGTTAATGGTTTTGAAATAAGATACGTCGGAGCACATCTCAAGCTCATTTTCTAACGTTCATTCTTTGGTTTCAAGGAATCGATGGTCCAAATCTTTAAGTTTGGGCATTTTGTTCATGAAATGAATATTTATTTCGCTCGGTGGTTATTTGGGGATATTAACAAATTTTCCTGCCATGCATGCAACAGTCTTGTAGACAAGGAACTTTTAATAATTTCAAGAATTAGATAAATTATTGATATTTGGATTAAGCCCTTTCAAAATTATTGTGCTAGTGCCTAATCAAATGGGAGGCACATAAATTAATTAGCAAGGACTCGGATGTAACTGGCAACATGTGAATGGTCCATGTAGTGGAGTTGGTGTATGTTACATCGAGATTGTTTTTCTCCCTGTTCTAATATCATTAGAGTTTTCATTTTTTTTACGAAATTCGACATATATGTTGATTACACAAGAGTTAACATTTAATTACATCATATGGAGATAAATATTTTGAGTGTAACACAGAATAATTCTCGTAGAATGGGACAACTGGAAGCCATAGTCAAACTTCTAGCCTTAGCATACAAAACATGTCCAAAGTGATCACGTAGTCCCACAACTCCGATACTAAGGATTCTTCGATCTATGTTCATATATCCAGATTCCGGTGGCTGCCTAGATCATGTTGGAACTTGCATGAGAACCCATATTCGACCCACGCAATAAAAAAAAAAAAAGCACTTGTCGTGAGGTTTCCACCAAAAAACTAAAGCTATACATGACAGAGAATCACGATCTGTTGTCGGCAAAAACTTGTATGAGACGGTCTCACGAGTCGTATTTTATGAGACAGATCTTCTTATTTGGGTCATCAATGAAAAAATATTACTTTTATTGTGAATATCGATAGGTTTGACCCGTTTCACAAATAAAAATTCGTAAAACCATCTTACAAAAACCTACTCATTGTTGTCAATGACATTTATCATCAGGGCTCCTACAATTGTATTTAGTCATAAAACCCAACTTATATGGACCGAATTGGAGCGGATGGCCCAATCCTAAAATTTATATTATTTTATATTTATAACAAAAGTGTGAACTATTTATGCTTTCCGACTGTAGGAAATTGCATGAAAGGAAACGTAGAGAAATTGTTCTCAATACTTGAAAGTGATTCGACTTCAAGATAAACAAACCAAAGCAAGCCGCCACCATTCCCACCAAATCTCCGGCGGTGTCATGCCGGTCTTCAGGACCCCTTTCAATGGATACTCCGTCAAATTCAGCCCTTTCTATGAGAACCAGCTCGCGGTCGCCACAGCCCAAAATTTCGGCATCCTAGGCAACGGCCGCCTCCACATCCTCCAACTCGGGCCTACCATTGCCGAACGTGTCGCGTTCGACACTGCCGACGGCGTCTACGACCTTTGCTGGTCTGAATCCCACGACTCCGTCATCGTCGCAGCGATCGCCGACGGGAGCCTCAAGATCTATGACTTGTCCTTGCCGCCAACTGCGAACCCAATTCGCTCGCTCCACGAGCACGCGCGCGAGTGCCACGGCGTGGATTTCAACACCGTTCGGAAAGACTCGTTTTTGAGCGCTTCTTGGGATGATACCGTGAAGCTGTGGACCGTGGATCGGCCCGCGAGCGTGAGGACTTTCAAGGAGCACGCTTATTGTGTGTACTCCGTTGCTTGGAATCCTAGGCATGCCGATGTCTTCGCTTCCGCTTCCGGGGATTGTACAACTCGCATTTGGGACGTTCGAGAGCCAGGTAAATTGCTTCTGATTTCATTGGATCCTGCAACTATTGAAAGTATGAGATTCGACTTTAGCAACAAGTTTATATCCAATCATAGACCGGATTATTGTGCTATTTATGATCACAGCTAACAGAACGCACCATAAACTTAACTTGCCGATCTGCAGATTTAAGGATAGTTCATTTTTTCAGGTTCTACCATGATTCTTCCTGCACATGAATTTGAAATCCTGTCGTGTGATTGGAACAAGTACGACGACTGCATAATCGCCACTGCCTCAGTGGATAAATCAATAAAAGTGTGGGATGTTAGGAATTACAGAGTACCGGTGGCTGTGCTTAATGGGCACGGCTATGCAGTGAGGAAGGTGAAGTTTTCACCACACAGAGGAAGTTTGTTAGCATCATGCTCGTATGATATGACAATATGTTTGTGGGATTATATGGTTGAAGAAGCGCTTATCGGGAGGCATGATCACCATACAGAGTTTGCCGTTGGTGTGGATATGAGTGTGCTTGTCGAAGGGCTTCTGGCAAGCACCGGGTGGGACGAGCTCGTTTACGTTTGGCAACATGGAACAGATCCCAGAGCATCGTGAAAACGAGGGATGTTGATGTTTTATTGTCATGCTTGATTTTGATATATTGATGTATTCGGAAGAAGGTACAAACAAATAGGGCGATTTCATATTGGAAAGTAGGAGAGGGTTGGGGTGGGGGAGAGTGGGTGCCATCCCTTATGTAGGTGATGCGTAATAATTGGTACTTAAAATGACAAGTTGTGGCTTAGAAGTTCGAAATTGGCTTCAACAGCGACGCTGTAATTCATTTTCTGTCTCCCAAAGAAAGCGAGATATAAAAAAATAGTCTTTGAGAAACAGGGTTTAGAGTGTGATTTAATCGTTGCATTCTTCATGCTTTTGACAGTTCGGATTGCGGAATGACTCTTGAAACTTCAATATTTGTACGTCAATGTTGTCCGATTCTGAAAATTGTGAGCTTAATGAGAGTACAGCATGTCTAATACACTGTAACAATTATAACCTAAGCAGACTCAGCATGCGGAAGGTCAAGTGGAGAAAAACTTCAGCACCATTTAATCTTCAACGACCAATATAGAGCGATTCTTAAATGAAAACGTTTCTATTATAGCTTGCCAAATCTCCATGCAAAGGGTTTATCATTGACGGTACACTTGAGCAATGCATTTTCAGCAATTAAACTAACAACCTTTCGCAATCGTGCAGCCGTGAGAGAACCTCCTGACAAGACGGCCGTTTATCTGGTTCAGCCCAGCAATCTGGGAGGGAAAAAAAAATCGATTGTGAACTTTCACTGGATGATAACAAAAGTCAACATAAAACTTTATCAAAGTTCTTTAGACGGACCTGCAATTAAAGTGCTCAGTGGACCTTCTGGAATTTCTAGCCTCTGTCCATCATTGGCAACAGCATAAACTACCTGCTCAATGCAAAATATAAACCGACACATTTGGATGATTTATTTTTATCTGCTGAGATGCAAATATTGGTGGAAACATCATGTAAGACTTACTTTGACCGATGGTATGCCTTCCCATGGTTTCTTTAGTGTGCAGAGTTCCCATATTATGACCCCGAGACTAAAAATGTCACATCGCTCTGTGAAGGGCTCATTGCGGATAAGTTCTGGCGCCATCCATTCCGGAGTTCCAGCAGCAGAAGAATCATTCATTGATCTGGTGTTAAGTCTCCGAGAAAGCCCAAAATCACATATCTTTACCGCCCAATGCTTATTCACAAGACAATTTGCACTTTTCAGATCACGGTGTGCTATTTTCATCCTATGTATGTACATTAATCCCCTACATAATCAAGTCAAACCAAAAACCAAATATAAAACGATGAACAAAGTTAGAACAATACATATCTAAATAACATCAGATCTACCCTTATTATGCCTATTACGATCTATTTTTTTACCACGTTTAACAATAAGATCTAGAATACGGTTTACCATGTAATATTACGAAAATTCATGCTACTCATTTTAAAACAAAATTTTCATTATTGGAAAGAAATCTATTTTACCTTGGCCTCCATTAAAGTGTATCAATAAACAAATTCACAAATTCTAATGCAATTCAAAATCCCTCATCCATTAGATATGATAATAAAATTTGCACAATCTATATTCAATAGTTGGATCCTCATTGAATCAAAATAAGAACTAAACTGTTAACATATTTAACAACCTTGAACAGAACAGATATATTGGAATATGACTTAAGACTCCATCAACCATGCTCCATTCCTTCATTTTGGCGACAGAAACACAGTGCCATAGTGTAATAAATAAGTAGAGAAGTATAAAGAAAGAGATGAGCAAATGCACCTGCATATATCACAAAGCATTTTAAGTCTCCTCTGCCAGCTAAGTTTCTTTTTCAGTCCACTAGAATGAATCAGAAAATACAACGATCCCATTTCCATGTATTCCGTAACCAGGGACAAGCGAGGAGGCTTAGTGCAAGCACCAAGGAATAGTATCACTGCAAGATAAAGTATGTGTTTTTTGGCCAAATAGAGGAATATTAAAACAACAAGAATAAGTTGTTTAAAATGGTTTAGGTAGCAAGATTACCATTTGGGTGACGAATTCGGCTGCAAGAAGGAAAATAATTGGTTAGGTAATCAAAAGAACGTTATTTTCCCCTTGCCAAAGATGCAAGTCAAGGAAACTATTTCGGGGAAAAAGAAAAACTATAAACATTAAAAGCCGCCATGCATTACCTCAAGATAGATATTTCATTACAAAAATCTTCAATATTCTCAACAGTCGGATCTTGTTCAAGAAACACTTTGATCCCTACCTCTAAACCATTCCAGGTGCCTCTGAAAACTTCCCCGAAGAATCCTATGATACAACATAGAAAAAAGGGTGTTCAACGAGGATGTAGAGATAAATAACACGAAAATATGGTTAATAATACTAATCTGCTAATGACAGGTACATTTGAAGACTCGAAGCCTTTTTCTTTGGTAAGGAAAAATTTATTGATATATATAGGGAAAAAGATAAACCAAATGTCTGAGACGAGAAATAGAAATCATCAAGTTAAACAAAAGAAAACACGAAATTGGCCTTCCTGCACAACAAAAGCATTCTGATAATTTGTGTTTGGCTTACCTAAATCTTTCACAAACTTCAAGGAATGTATATGCAGAAACGCAAGATTGATCCAGTATGAGAGATAGGGCAGAGTAAAAGTCGATTGCAAAAAATATGAATAACAATATCGATGTATCTATGAATGCCATTTGGATAACATTATTTGAAGCCAAATATAGTTATTATGCTGAAGAAACTCCAAGTTTGCACTGAACTTATGTAGAATCTTATGAAAAACAATTCTGAAAATTGGACAATTTGACTACTATAATTGGGCACGACACTTCCAGAAATATCAACACCATAGTAAATGGAATGTTGAAACATAGTGTGGTAGAAAAAAATGTTAATTCAAATCTGAAAAACAATTCACCTTACTTTGCTTGTATATAATTTGTATTATGGGCTAGGTGTCTCTAGAGAGCATATGAAATAAAGTAATGAACTTCATGATTCAGAACATAGTGAGATTAATTGAGTGTATATGAATTGAAATTAAAAAATAAACATAAAAATCATTAAGAATAAATTAAAGGCAATAACGACCCAACATGACAACAAAACTGCATGAAACCAAGGCTCTGTTTGGATATTATAAAAGTGTTTTTTTTTAAAAAAAAAATTGAAAGTTGTTTTAAGAACAAATATGCATTTGAACAACTATTCTATAAAAACGTTTTACAGTTAAAAAGTAATATATATTGATTTTTATCATTGGTTTCGTTTCTAAAAACATCAAAAAACATGTTTCAATTGTTTTTTAAAAACTATATGAGGAGCAAACTCTTTTTAAAATATTGTTCAAAAACGTTTTACAAAAATTATCCAAATACATAATTTAAGTTTTTTTCACTTATAAAACACTAAAAATGTTTTTAAGTAATTGTCCAAACATAAAACAAATGTTGTACACAAATGATGGATGTAAAGTAGCTAAGATTCCCTTTTCCAAATTTGCAAATCTGAAACAGGAAACTATATCTGCTTCGAACAAAAAATAAAAGAGATGTCAAATTATTAATAAATCATGTTCGCTTTGAATCGGAGACGTCTGAAAATGTCTGTTGTTCACGCGATATTAGAAAAAAACAAGGAGAAAGACATGGACTGGCCGAACTTTTGTATGTATAGTTGCTCGGTTGTGTTCAACCAAAAAGGAACTTCGAATAAAATCATGCTTGGCTAATAATGAACAATCCCCAAACACAGCATACCTATTCCAACGCGAGTTCCAATGGTAATTTCGGAAAAATCAATGTTCCATTCTTGGAATGCTAATAAAGGCTTGTTCCAGATTGTTGATGATTCAAGAACTTTGTCGAATGTTGACATCATATTAGAACTGGCAAAAACCTCTGTGGGCTCACTCACAGTAGAAACTTGATTGGAAAAATGATGAGATGAAGGCAATGAGATCGCCTTGTGGGTGCTTTTTTGCTTGCTAAAGAAAATATCTGTCAAAAGTTTTTGGCCATACATTCCATCATGGTCATCTAGACTCGACTTTGACACCTGAGAAGGAAAATTTCTTATTTGAAATAGACCAAATGATAACAAAATAAGGAATTCCTGCAAGAACAAGACATCTGTTTTTCCAGGCCTTCAGGCTGCAAAAATGTACAAAAAAATTTAATTTGCAAAGAAGATGGGTAAGAATTTTTTGAGTGAGAAACTCATTTTACATAAAACATAAGCATGCACTTGCTGAGGTTGCTCTTAGATTGATGGATTTGATATGAATTGGGGGATAAATTTGAGGAATTAATTTCAAATGACAAATTTTGTTTGTGTTCGAAATTACAGCAATTACTACTAAAATTATTTAACTTGATAATAAAGTTACTTGAATTTTGTCACTCCAAGCAAGTCAAGGAATTTTAATCATAGATTTGAAATCCATCATTTCAAAACCCATCAATCCAAGCACAACTAAAAGAAAAGTGAAGAAAAGAAAGAAAGAAACAAGGAAAGATGTTAATTTGCATCTAAGAATACACACACAAAGTATGGTCTGAAACATAGCTTAAAATTACTGAATTGAAGGTGAAAAAAAATATTTGCAGAATTCCTTCAAGAAAGAAGCAAAGAGGAGAGCATACACTTTCTTGAAGATCAGAGCTATCATCATATTCGCTTGTAGAACAACTACGAGATGAATTTATTTGTTCCACTGGAAAACGATTTCGCATCAGATTCTTATTCAATTCTCGAACAGCAATAGAATTAACACAGACAAAAGTGAAATGACGTAGCTTTACCAAAAAAGCTGGTATGGCTACCAAATGTATTAAATTACAGCAGACTTTTCCCCAACCAAGTCAATTCACGCCAAAGCTCACCGAAGAAGTTACATCACAATACCATGCATGCACATAGTAGTGGGACCCTTTCTTAAATGCCGTAATTTAAAGTGAGGAGATTTTCACCACAGACAATTGTCAATAAAAACTTCGGTTTATTAAATTTTAAAAATTACCTTCATAGGAAAATTTTAAAACCATAGAAAAAGTTCCCACCTGCAGATCAAAGGGTCACAAAAGTTTGCAAACTGAAGTTGCAACTTCATTACATTATCAAGCAAAAACCAGGAATCCCCCAAATTTTAAAGGTCCAACTTTTTCTTCATAAATACAACATTCAATCAGGTTTAGTTCCAGCAAATTGAAGTCAACATTTACGTTTTAGAAATTCTACCATGCCATGTTAATAATTCTGCTCCAAACAATCAAATCAGAATATAGTCAATGTTCTTCAAAAAACACCAGCTTTATGGCTTTTCAAAAATTACACACACATTGGAAATCCCATCTAGTCTATCATCTGTTCGCGCAAGACAGTAATAAAAAGCTTATGCCACAGCACATAATGTAATTGAATGGTTCTATGGGTTTTATTTTAACGGTCTTTTCTCCTACAATTGAACAGAAAGATGCAATATGATAGCCTATCTGTTATGCAGTCTTCAGATAATGCATCAGGCAATCAAAACCTTGTAATACACCATCTTTCTATAATGCGCCAGCCACTCATAACCACACATTTTTAACATAGTGCATCAGACAGACCTGATTTTTACGCAACATTTTAATGCATGTTGGTTCAATAGTCCTTTGTGTGAAAACAAAAGGAGAAAACAGAGATAATGTTACAGACATGGTTAGCTTCGAGCAGAGAAGGGAATAAGATTGAAGGCTAAAGACCTTTATAGGCTCTAGCGCACAAAGTGTATAGAAGGAAAGCCCACTTGGGAGCCTAAAGAAATCCACAAGTGACAAGCGTGACAAGCAGGGGAGTGAGGGAATAAAGTTCAGGTCATTTTATTTATGAAGCATTCCGTGTTTATGGGTAGCCGTATTGGTTTTAATTTGTGCTAGGGGTGAGGGAAGAATATTTTTCCGTTGGGGCCAATCTTCTCCTAAGGATTTGTATCCTATTTCCATATATGTTTATGAATTGAAAAAATTCCATGGAAATTATAGAATTTGCATGTCCTAATTTTGAGCTCCGATCAATACAAGTCGGTTCTTAAAATTGCATCACACTCATTATGTTTGTTTTGACAATCATAATCACAGCAGAACATATTTAACTATTCCAACATTGTGGGGAGCATGCGATGAACAAATTTCCGAAAGGAATGAAAAAGCAGACGACCAAAATTTATATTATCACCCTAGACTTATAAGTCATATAAAAATACCAATACTTAAGGATGAACAACCTCACTATATCATCACCAATCTCAGGAATCATGCTAATACAGCGCCGTCTTCTCCTGCGGGTTTCTATCGGAGATGCCCCAGCAGACCTGAAATTTGGTATATAATTTGAGAATTATAAAAACATAAAACATGTCCTTTACCCCATTAGATAACAAGAAAAATAAAAAACTGAGGACAAAATGAAGAAACAGTAAGTTGGTAAAATAATCCAAGCACCATTTATTGTTAGCAAACGCCGGAAATAATGAAATACCGAAATGCCAAATTTAATTCACTGATATGTTTATTGCGTAGCTGTAAGTACCAGTCCATACTAAATACTGTACTCATTAAATTTTAGGAACCTGAAAAAACCGCCACGGGAATTTTATGGACCCATTCGTAAGAGAAATGGTTAAATAATAAACCAAGATCAACCAAAAGTTCTATTGAATCTGAAATAACTATGACAGATATGTGCTAATAGGAATCTGTCACACCTTCTCGAGGTAAACCGTGAGAACATGGAAAATAAATCCGAAGTTTATTAAAAAAATTTCAGAATAGACATCTACTCGGATAGAGACTTATATATGTCTATGACAACAGGTTGCTAGTTAAAAAAGAACAAAACATGGAGCTACATTTACCACCATAAGCCTACATTCAAGCCAAATAGTGTCGGCCAGAGCTTTGAATAAGATTGCCCGGGAATGGCAAGAACCATGCTTTATCTGATCCAGCATATGGATGCCTTGATTTTCAGTTAGTGAGAGGCTTCTTCAAGGGCACCGTCTACTGGATCTGATTCTGATTTTGGTCGTTTGAAGAAATCGCAGACCTGTAAATGGTATAAAGTAGCCAAAGAAAAACGGTGGATGATTTAAGTGAAGCTCACACTGTTTTATGCAGCTTGTTTATCTACAGTGGCCATTTCAGAGCGTAATGTAACTGGCGAGGAAGTTTTAAACATGTACCATCATTCCAAGTTATAGATAAACTCATAAACCCACAACAGGACACATTTTTTGGCCTTCAATAGATGATCTCTATCTAGCAATAATTAAACTAATTTCGTGTTGCCACTTCTTTTCTTATCCATTAATCATGTAAGACCAACTGCATGCCATAATGTCAAAACCTATAATTGGTGATAATGGTACAAATAATTTTATGGAACCAAGAAATACTTAAATACCATGTTTTGATAGTAGCATCGGCAAAAATTTGATAGTAGCATCGGCAAAAATTTGATAGTAGCATCGGCAAAAGAAATTGCTGCCCTCAACAATAACTTGCAATAATTGTATCAAAAAGCCAGTCATAGGAATCAAACATATGATTTTAGCTCTGAATATCGATCCTAGAAACAAGCACTTAACGCTATCAAAAGCTATAGGTGACAATAAATCAAGTAATGCATGTGTTTGTCTCTCCTCTCTATCCCTCTTTTTGAGGAAATGGGATATTTATTTAACCTAGGTTTATTGGCCTAGTTGTTATGCTATGAAGTTGTTCCCGTGGTATAATGTGCGGCATATTAGTGCTGCTAGTTTCTGGTGCCTTGATGAATGATATATCCTTAGCCATTCTAAATTGGCTTGAAATATTAGTAAATAGCAAACATCATATATGGGAAGCCCACAAAGTAAAATTCTACGTCATGAATTATCAAAGAAAATTGATATACTTAATGGAAATTTAATTGATAATATATAGCTAGAATTTACATACATGAAAATCGTTTATTGAATCTTGCTATCCAAAGA
Organism: Primulina tabacum; assembly: GCF_025594145.1. Taxonomy (NCBI): domain Eukaryota; kingdom Viridiplantae; phylum Streptophyta; class Magnoliopsida; order Lamiales; family Gesneriaceae; genus Primulina; species Primulina tabacum. Next base: position 13,440,409 of record NC_134552.1, on the reverse strand, counting down.
CTTGTGAGTCTGTGATACGATTTTTTGGAGAGTAACAATTGCCCATGCTCACTTAGTGGCCCAAACACGATTTTTGGGTCGGGTACAAAAGGGGCTCACCAATCCGCTTATCTTCTTGACCATTGCAGCAGGACTTGAATGCAGTCCTTTTGCCAAAGTGGCTGCCAGCTGCTGTAACATGAAAAGCTTCTTATCTTTATGAGCATCAACAACAATTACATTCGGCCGAAGCCCCTCTATATCCAGAGCGTGAAGGCCATCCAATGAAGGAACACTATTAAAAAGTTCTTTGAACCTTCTTTCCTACAATGCACAAAGCATTATGTGGCAGGAAAAAATGACAAAATGCTACACATTAGAAATTTTAAATTAACTACGGATTTCTCAAGAAATCAGAAGTTAGTTTAAAAAACAAATTTATTTGATATGAGAAGATCATAAAACCCAGTACAGAAGAAAAATGTCCAGCTATGCTAGCAGTAATTGCCAGATGGAATCAATATTTTATTGCTGGAACATTTCAATCCACAATTACGGGAATTAGCAAGTTATATAGGGCGAAATGCAAACATGGAAGCTTCCAAATTAAGGACTTGCTCATAATTGCATACAATTGTTTATCCCCTGAAACCACAAGATTACACATTCATGTACCTTATCGAGGGGAAATTATTTTCTTGACAAAGTGACACAGATTAAAAATGTTAAGACACAGCTATTGCAAAAGTATTATGATGCAAAAACTAAAATAGCTATGATGATAGAAACTACTAGTAACCCCAAGTTTAAATGCAAGCGTATCAATACAGACACGTACTTCCAACAGATTTTGGTGTCAAATATTTCACACAGATACAAAAATAAGAATAAGACAAAAACCAAAGGTTGACTGATCAAGTTGAATTTGAAAGTAAAGAAGTAAAGTTGGATTAATTTTCTTTAACTAGTAAACTAGGTTGATAATTGAAATTACTAAGATTTATATACATGTTTGAATTCAGGCAAGCACAACTTACAGGAGTGACAAAATAGAAACCATCAGGAATTGTTTCGTAAAGTTTTCCAGTGTCCCACAGGGTTTGTGATGCATTCTGAAATTCTGGTACCCCAAAATCATGCTGGCTTCTCAATTCTTTAGAACTCAAGTTATCATCAGACGAAACCACAGAAATTGATTGAAGTTTCTCAACGAGACTTGATAGCCAACATTGGGTATCAGGAGCTGGTGCACTGACCGGCCCCATAAGGTCCTTCCTCTCCATGTCTTCTTAGATTTCAAATGCAATATCATGTTTGACAAATGGTGATCAGAGTCATAGCCAAAATGAACCAACTCCTAAAAAAGTCTCAGAAACAACTCCAGGTCAGACCTAGGATGCAAACATGGAAACTTATTAGCAATTCAGATTGATATAAGTACTTATTAATTACTAGTTTCATTCATTCCAGTATAATTTTTACAAATATATTAAGAACTTGACACAAATGGACAAGGAATTGATGAACATTTTACGTCATCAAAGTTTTCTCAGGGAACAAAAACAAATATTTGCACCCATTGGAAATGTGTAATATGCAGAAGATGTGTTCTTTATTTAGAAACTAAAATCTAGATTTGTTCAACAGTAGCCTTTTGTCGTAAAAAAGAAACTACTACGCCAGAAAAACCTTCTAGTTTTGAACTTTTGCGCAAAACTCTATTTTGGAAATCCCCAATTATTCTTTGTCCAATGAGAAATAAAAACAAATAAAATATGAAATGATAATTAAGTGTGACTGTAGACAATGATATCGATAGCTAATATAGATCAAGTATTCTTCTGAAGTTAAAGGCAGGTAACAGACAAGTGGCAGAATCCTATCCGATTTTGATGGATAGCAACGGCGTAGTTCATTAATCATAGAAAGTGAAAAATTAGTCAAGGCTATGAGAAACCAATAACAAATTCGACCAGTAAAAACACCAAAAAAGTGAGGAAATCGAAAGTCTTTCAAGAATCAAGAAAGAATAGTCAGGGAGGGACTATGAGAAGCCAGTAACAAATGTGAAAAGTAAAAACATCAAGAAGTGAAGAAATTGAAGTTTTTTCAAGATTCAGCAACACATTAAACGCTTTCTAATCAATTACAGTCCATGAAAAAAGATTTATTAAAAGAAACCTGAAAACAAAAATATTGATAATCACGATAACAGCAATCAATATGAAATGGGTACAAAGTCGTCCTCCATGAAAGTAATCTCACAAAAAGAAGCGGATACAGTGATCAAAGACCATGACAAACTAGTTCATGAGACAAGCAGAGGCTTCTTCTCCAGTAACCGATCTACAATTTTCAGAGCACAAAAGAGAAATAAAAACAGTTGTATTAAGATTCCTTTTCTTCATAATAAAAACAATCTCGCCAAGAATAAAGAACCCAGAAAGCACTTCCTAGTCGATTTCGCTGCACAAAACAATACGAAATCCGATCACACGGTCCTTCCTTATTAAAAGAAACCTAAAAACAAGAATAATCAGAGACAATAATATTCAATCTGAAAATGGTAGGTATTTACGGGAAATTTGTGGACCATGAAAATCTGAAATTGAACGACTGGGTCACGAATGTTCAAAAACGCGAAAAAATTGCCCAGTTGAAGGATTTGCTGCACGATTGATCTCTCGGATCTTGATTTGGAACTTCAAAATTGTGCAGAGGGAGAACAACAATTGGGACAAAGATGAAAATATAGGGTGTTGGCGAAGAGACAATTGTCTTAACGGAATGTATTATTCAATCCGTGGAGGCCTTTCAATTCAAAATATGATTTGTCAAATTCTGCCCTAAAAATTTGTTTTTTTTTTTTTTTACTTTACTCATATCATAATAATAATAATAATAATAATGTCAAAGAAAAGGTATAAAATTTAGTATTTAAATTTTATAGTTCAATGATATTTTTATTTTGGGGTCTTTCGATTTTTATACATTTTCCTACATCACCATTATCCTTATATATGGTTGAGTATTTGAGTAGGACTCCCATGCAACTATTTTACACGGATTTATATTTGTGAAATGAGGCTCGGTTTATATCTAAAAAACAATAATTTTCATTTAAATAAACGTATATTACGCAATATTTTTTTATATAAAAATACTAACAAAAAATAATATTTTGAAGTAAAAATAATATGTTAGATGTAAAAAATTTATTTTTTTATGAGTAGGTCTCTTGTGAGACAGTCTTACGAATCTTTATCTATGAGACTGATCAACTCTACCGATATTCACAATAAAAAATAATATTTTTAGCATAAAAAGTAATATTTTTTAATGGATAACCCAAATAAGAGATCTGTCTCACAAAATACGACTCGTGAGACCGTCTCACACAAATTTTTTCCTATTTTATTGATCGGAACGGAAATATGTCTCGTATAGTAGGAAGAAATGAGAAGAGAGATGACTAATTGGAAAAAACATGAAGTTTATATTTTTGTCGTAAAAAATAATAATTTTTTATGGATCAAATCGGATTGAAGATGTGTCCCCTGTACTTAATATCTCTTCCAATAAAGTTGGTCTTATTTATATATGGATCCGGATGTCACATGTTAGGAGATTACAATCCTATTATTATTATTATTATTATTATTATTATTATTTAATTTTTTGGAAATAAAATATTAAAGCATATGATTTATCATATGAAGAAAGGGGCAATGTACACATAACGTGCTGAATTGAACGCATCACCCTCTCCCTCTCCTCCCTGTTTGGGTCATTTTTTTGCAAATTTCCCAACCCTGAAACTTGCTGGGAAAAAAATATCCCAAAAACGGTTATGTTTGTTAAAAATTAAATAAGGTTATTATTTATTTTTACTCTTTTCCAAAATATTAGTGAACTTCGATATATAACAGAAATTTAAATCCAAAACTTACTTTTTTATACATAAAATAAAATATAGTTTCAACAGAATATTTTTTTCATTAAATTTTGTTTAAGTTATTTGTCTGTGTTTGGTATCTTACGGAAATTAATTATAAGAAATATTTACAATCTAAAATAGGAAAATGAGGTAATTCTAAATCGAAAAAAATGACGTCCTAATTTTATTACTTTGTTCATAAAAAAATTTAAATTAATCAGAATAAAATTTTTATCTACTCCGACCAAAAACTCCACCCCAAACTCGGTCCCAAATGACCCAAACTTGACCAAAATATGAAAATATTGACTCCAATGTGAAAACTCAACCCAAATATGAAAAATTTGACTTAAATATGAAAAGCTCAACCTAAACTCAAATTAAATGCGAAAAACTCGACTCATGCTTGACTCAAATGTGAATAACTCGACCAAGTGTGAAAACTTCGACCTAAATATGAAAAAATGACTCAAACTCGACCTAAATATGAAAAAACTCGACTCATATATAATATGTATATAATTATTTACATCAATATTTGATAACATATGACACAGTACAATGACAATGTATATATTGTGCAAAAACATCTGAGTTTGAATTTTAATTGATCAAAATATGATGTTATTTTTATTTGAGTAGGTCTACTGTGGAATGGTATCACGAATATTTATCTGTGAGACGGGTCAATAATATCGATATTTACAATAAAAAGTAATACTATTAGCATAAAAAGTAATATTTTTTATGGATGACCCAAATAAGATATATGTATCATAAAATATGATCCGTGAGATCGTATCACACAAATTTTTGCTTTTTTATTTTATTTTGAAAAACATGTATAAAGAGATTTGTTCATTGAATCAATATTAAAAAAAAAAAGACATTTGATTACCTAAAATATTTATTCTCCTTATTTCTCGTGGTTTCTGAAACAAAAAGATAGTGGACTACCTCCTCTCTTTCGATTTTCAGTGCTTAACGCCAGATTACCTCTTAACATAATGAATTGAAAAAGAAACACCACAAATATCTACTGTTTTGGTTCGATTAGTAGGATTTCTTACCGGAGTGAAATCAGTGGCTGGCGATATGGGCTGCGCTGGATCACGCTTGAAGGGAGAGGGTACTCTTTTTTGTTGCGTTTTTCACTGGATTGAACTCTTGTTTTCTTGAATTTCAACGAGGGACGCTGTTTTTGGGGTTCACCATTAGTTATTTGACTGTAAAATTATATCTTTGCTTCATAGATTTTTTTTAAAATGTCGTGTTGTTGAGACTCCGTGTCTGGGCTTTGGTGAAGTTAAATCTAGCTTCTGATTGTGACAACTGTTTGATTTTTCGAATGTTGGTGTGAATAGAGAGTTATTCTTTTCTATTTTATTCCATTCTTTAATCGGTGCTTGGTAAATTTATTGTTTTCTACATGGAGTTTCGCACTTGGAAACATGAGTTGATTGAGGTTTGGATTTATTCAACGTGTTCCATTAAACAGGAAAGATTTCTTTGATTTGTTCGAGGCCTGAGGCTTCAATATTACAAAACTTTGACTTGGTGAAGAAAGTAAAAAAAGAAAAGAGAATGGCCGAGTCTGCATTTTCTCAGACTTATGGGTCATACGCTGAATCCTCATATAACCAGATTGTAATTTTAGTGGCTTGGTGGAACATCTATTTTAATGCAAAACCTAGAGAAATATAAATTTATATACGATCTTGCTGGATGGATATTGGATAGTCAACTTTGTGCTTGGGTTTTTGAGCTCGGAGATATACTCTAGTATAAGGAATAATGATCACAAACTACAATTGATCCTATTCTAAGGATTAATAGAACAAGTTGCACGTTGTTTCATATCGCGCTAGCACCAATAATTTCGATATTTTTTTTAAAGAATCCTCAACTTATTCACATTTTATGCTTTATGAAAGAGCAATGCAATATTTATTTGTGCCTTCTGTGTGTCTCATGCATGATGCATCAATATGATGCTTGCTGTATTATTAGCTTCTTAAATTTGACATAAAGATTCAATAATATAAATCTGGAATTCGTTTTATTTTAACTGCCTCATAGTTTTGACTTCTTATCTGAATCCAGAAACTTCAAAGAAAATAAGAAAACCCAAGGCGTGGAAGCATTCAGAAGCTATAACTAGAGGACAACTGGTACAGATGCGTGAGGAGTTCTGGGATACTGCTCCACATTATGGTGGTCGGCAAGGTATATCATTATTATTTTTCTACTTATCTTTTTATAATCATCACATTAAGCTCAAGAACAAGCTGTGGGATTCTTCAGATGATTATATGTAAATAAGCTATGGTGTTCTATTATTATATATGGTTATCACAAGGCTACAGCTATAACAAATTGTCATATATTTTGTCGTGCCCCAAAAGAAGATAGATCATATGCTTCTCCCAATATGATTTAGGAAGTTAGATCATGTAAAGTTTAAGAGAAATGAAGTCATACAATATCTGATTTGTTATGCTAAAGAGTTCTCAACGGCAGCATTTATGTAATTTTAGTTCATGGGGCTTCATTTACCTTAAGTTTTTTCACCTTCTTGAATTCATTTGGATCATCTTGATTTCTATTTTTATCATATCGAAAACTATTTCCATGCTTCATTGCCATGACACTTCTTGCTTACTTGATCTGAAACCATGTTAGTTATCTGCAAGAATTTGATACCAAGTTTTAAGTATCTTTTTGTCTATAATTGATGGAACTGGAAAGATTTGTCTTCCCTCCCCACTTTCAAGTTAAATTTTGAGCTTGTAGTGCAGTTTGGCATGGTTCTTTGGTTTGTAGACCTTTCATTCTCTTATGCTGTTTAAGTTATTTGCCATGTCAGTGAATTGGCTACTTTGGAGTAAAAGATTGCTTGCGTGGTTTGGGCTGTTGAGCAGTTCTCTAATTTTACTCTCATCCTTTATTGGTTAAGAAATAATTAAGTTACAACACATGGAAATAAAATTTGGTATGCATATGAGAATTGATTCTATAATACAAGTTCAAATATATGCTTTATTACACACATATATTGAGTGTGCTTCGATGATTTGTTTCTTATGATATCCCTCCATCTAATGATGGTTTGAAATGACATTTGGTTTGAAAAAGAGTCCTGACATGGAAAGAGACCAAGGTGATTGGTATGACACTATTGCCTTTAATACATAGTGATAGATATATTGTAGTATTGCCTAAAGGGATGCAACACCAAGAGTTTAAGGTATACTGTAATACTCTCTCCCCATTAGTACGTACTAGCAGATGTACAAAAACTTAAAAGAGGGGGCTTTATACAATTATACCATGAGAGGGTGATAGTTAGTATGGCACAGTTCCTTTAATATACAGTAGCAGTCTAATAGATTATAAAACATTATATATTGGACGTGTGTTTTGCCACTAAATATTATATTAAGCAAGATAATTTTAAAAAAAATTATCTTTATATACTAAATGTGCGCTGCAAGACATGGCTGTAACTTAAAAAGCTGCTGGGGAGTAGTGATGAATAAATTCGTGAAATTCACCTTTTGCAAATGTTACAATCTACATATGATGAGAGCAGTTCGACGTCGTTCCCTTGTAAATTATGCGTTTGCAAATGCTAGTATGATGCATCACTTTTCTTTCAGAGACCTAAGTTTGTTCTTGTTGAAGATTTGAACCTGGTTCATATTTGATGTTTGAGTTTCAAATATCAATTATTATTTAGATGTTACTTCTAGTGTTAACGTCAGTTCAATACGAAAATTTTGAAATCCGATAATTCCAATTATGTTTCATTTCCTGATGGTTTTTGTCGACGTTCAGAGATTTGGGATGCACTCCGGGCTGCATCAGAGGCTGATTTAACTCTTGCACAAGCAATTGTGGATAGTGCTGGAGTTATCGTTCAAAGTTCTGACTTAACAATCTGCTATGATGAGAGAGGTTTGCATTTTATTGTACTTTGGGTTCAAATGGATCAAGTCAAGTTGAATATTTCTCGTATTTTTGGTATTAGAACTCGAGCTTGTATTTGAAAATATGAATAGCTTTTGGCTCAATTCAGTTAGTTACAGTGTTTTTAATTGGCTTGAAGCTCAGATCGAAGTAGAAGAATGAACTATATTGCTCAAGTTCAGCTTGAATTAAAATTCGTATTAAGCTCAATTCATGTGGTTCGAACTAAATTAGCATGAATCACATAGCTTGAACATATGTGCTTGTTTAGTTTCAAAGACTTTTAAAAAACAACGATAAACATATTAATACTCATAAAGAACAAAAAATATTATTTGGTTCTAAATATGTTTGAATATGTTTGATCTTGGCTCAAGCTTATCAGTTTCAAATGTGAATCATATCATATCTTTATGTAATTTCCACCCCTCTTCTATATCTTCTTAAAAGTGTAATCTTATTGCAGGTGCCAAATATGAGTTACCCAATTATGTTTTGAGCGAGCCCACGAATTTGATCCGTGACAATTGAGAAGAACATAGTCGCCATGAGACTGTATATTGTCGTGTAAATTGGTCTCTATATCATCTTGTTTCTAACTTCATCCCATTTTAATCCTGCTCAATGTCCATCTTAATTCGTTGTATGAAGCACTTCTCTTTGATAACAATCCCCTGTGGTCGTTTGGGGATAAGTGATAACTATGGATCTGTGAAAATTTTAGCTTTATATTACTCGGAAAACAATATGTATTATACTGAAGTTTATAAACAGGTTATCTAAATTCGATTCTCGAGTAACTTTTTATTGTTTAAGCAGGCTCATGCACGGAAGCATTCGAATTATTATTGAAAACTCGTGACAATTTAATATTCTTTTCGCAGATAGTTATATGAATCAAAATTGAGCAATAAAATATGGTTTTTCACAAAGATGGCGTGAATATTTTCTCAATTTTTTTTCCAGCGAAGGCGAATGGAGCTGATTTGCATTCTCCACTTGCGATCCAGCTTAATTTCATGCAATCCTTTCTAAACACAATTTTGCTTCGTTTTCATGATTGGAATCAAGAAATCTGGACCCTTTTTGGATGTTTTCCACATGAACAAATCGAATCTGTTAAGCGTGTTAAAGAACAAGTGGAATCATTAAGGAAACAGTCAAGAACTTGGTAACTGCGGCTGATTGATGAATCATGACTTTAGAGAAGAAAACAGTCAAAGAAGGGGAAGGCGGGACATGTATCAACTTCTAAAACAATATCATTGTTTAAATTTAGATGTTAAGTGCGTATTATCAACAGGCTAAATTGTTTGTAAATGTTTTCTTAATTTGTGCTCATCTTTTACTGGTTGATCATGGGGCCACAGTTGATGAAACTCTTCACTTTAATGGAAAAATGAAGTCTACAAGTGGAGGCTTGAATCTACACGTATTGGTATACATCGCATGAGGTTACAGTATTTGGATCACGTGAATTTCATATGGAATGTATGTGAATTCACTGGACACCCCCCACCAAAGAAATGACAGCATGAACTGAATTTCAGCAATCTGTTGAATTAAGTGATTTTTAGCGCTGCCAAGGCAAAGAAACCTTGACAAACAAAACAGAAACTCTTTTTAAAGAAAAAAATGTGAAAATAAACAGAACTAAATCTGCACCAGCCTTTCTTGATTCTGATCAGCTATGTACAACTTCACAGCATCTCTCATGTCCTCAACGGATTCGCACCCTTCAAAGAAATCAATCAACTTCTTCAGTTCTGAATCCCCGAGATCATCGATAAAGGGCTTGATCGGGATAGCATTATCTGGCTGAAATCCGTAGGAATTTGGGTTGTCGTCCACAATCACCAACCTGCTAAGATCTCTCCCAATTTCTGACAGATCTTTTACCAACTTTCCATCAATTTCTTTGCAGGAATCTCGGTACAGACGGTGCGATATACGAGACCTCCAGTCGAGCCTATCCAGCACAAGAGATGCGTATTTCTCGATCCCGGCTGTGAAAACGACAACCTCGAACTTCTGACTCAAGAAATTCAAGAATTCATCCACAAATGGCCTCTTCAGCACGTAGAACTCGACCTTTTCTCCGTCAATCTCAGGCCTGACTATGAAATCGTACTTCCCAGGAGGATGGTTCATCCTGGAATGCACCAGTGTTTCGTCTAAATCAAGAAAAATGGTCCTTTTCTCCGGGTAAAGAGACGGAGGGAGGCTTGTCTTTTCATTGAACAGGTTTCTACAGACGGTCACCGGGCAATTTGCAGGGACTTTTTGAAGAATTTGGTATCCCTTCTTGCGGGGCGTTGTCTTCGGGGTAGCAATACAAGCTAGTCTAGCGAAAATCTTGATGAGGCGGCGGTGGCAAGAGGACAGGGACTTGTTGATGGAAGCAACCACCAGAGAGGCGGCTCCGGTGGCATTCTTGGTCGGAGATTTCTTGCGGCTGCGGCGGTTGGTTGTGAAGTTTTTCAGATTTTTAAGTGATTTTGTGGGGGTTCTCTTTACAATCTTGGACACCATTTCTGCCGAAAATGGGGGAGCAAAATCGTCAAGAAAGGAGAGATTACACGAGTGTGGTGTGGTGTGGGTGAGGGGCAGTTTAATTTTTGCTGATTTTGAATTTAGGCTCGGCCTCAACGGTCGATTTCTAACACAGAAACAAAAGGAAAAGGAAATTAAAGTAGAGGAGGAGGAAGCACAGTGTGTCCTTTCCTTTGTATTATTAAATCATTTCAAATCCCATTGGCGGGTTGTGTAATAACCTATATACAATTTATACTAAAAAAAAAATTAAATATAATTTTTGAATAATAATCAAGATTGCATTTGGATCAAATCATTTAAAACCTATTTATTCTATAGTTTTCATTTAGAGAGATCCAAATTTAAATTCTTATATTAATAATTATAAATTATTTCAAATGCAACCTTTGCTATTTGAGTTGAAATAATTTCTCAAATTACAATCCTTAGTGCAAAATCAAACCCTGAGGCCTGAGCTAACCTTTTTTTATTTCTACATCAAAATCCATAACTATTCACGTGTACTTCTTTTAATATGCTAGCTCGTATGATTAAAAATCCATAATTGTTTATGCGCATCGAGTCTTATTTTGCGATCTCGCACTTTCTCAACAAATTTCTTAGATTCAACCCTAGAGTAAGATTTGTAGTTAAATGAATGAGCACATCTATATCGGCATACAATTATGTGGGAAATACGAGCAACATGCGTTTGCGTGAATCTAAAAAAAAAAAACACGAGTAGGCGGAGAGTTCGGCTTGAACATGTCTTCAGGGCCACCAGCTGAGACAGTAGGCCATTTTAAGATTTTATGCATATGGGAAATGCTGATTTTATAGCTTTTAACCTGTGGTATATAAAAATGTTACAACATATTTACATATTTAAGTTGCAGATAATGTTAATTCACCTGTTAGACGTACAAATCAGTATTGCCAAACATGTATTAGATTATTCTCAGGCATCAGCTGCCTTTTACAAGGCAAGTGCAGCTTCCATGGGACGATTAACCTTGGACTGGATTATCAATCTGTGGCGTCGCACGGCCTCCATTAAACCAACGATTCTTCCCTCAATCTTATTCTTGGGATCAAGATGGATCTACAGCACAGGAGAGTAAAAAGCAACTCCATGGTAAAGATAGTCATGCTAGTCCACACAAATAATGATCTCTTCCAAAACCATACCACCTTTCTGAAAAACGGAAGTTCAGACTCCAGGGTCAACGACGAAGTGTAAATTTCAGGAATACCGGCACCAGGCTTGAATTCGGCACGCTGTTCAATGACAACCCTTAAGCAGGCGGTTGGCACGACGCTTTCGGTAAAACCTCGAAGCTTTATTTTCAGATTTTGGGATTCTGACGTATAACCGGTTAAAATTGGAGCAAACTTAAGGAAAGTCAGCAAAAGGCGAATAGGCTGACTTCTATACTGCAACATGCATGGGCGCCTTGAGCTTGCAAGGGTTCTACCATCCTTCGCAAGGAAGTCCACTCTGACCTTCAAGAAAGAACGAAGAATCAATGAGGTATACGATTGTTGGTCAATGACATGAACTCGTCCTTACGTTTGTGTTGAATAGACTCTGTTGAATCTACAAACAATGAAATCAGAAATCTTAATGGGAAAATAAATGCAGAAAATACAAGGAAAACAGACAATTATCATTCTAAACTTTCTTGTGCCTATGATGTTTTCCAGTGCAGAATGTTAACAAAAGATAGAAATAACAGATGCATTAATATAGCAAAAAATTGTCCCTGAACGATCTTATGTACGATGTATCCCATTCGTGGATTGAAAAGATTACCTTCAGAGATAAAATAAATGGGTTTTTTAAGCAAAAAAATTAGGCTTGGCATCACGTGAAGAACTGCATTGATGCATATAAAAAAGCATTTTAAATATGGGTAAATGTTTACAAATTAATATATTTCACTTTCGGTAGTGATAAGAAAAATAATTCTTAACACTGGTGGGATTTTTATTTTCTAACTATATTTATTTTTATTTCAAATTGTTCAATTCAAGCGAGGTGGCTGTTCAGATAAGGATGTTTTGGCAGTTCCGAATAGTTGCATTTCATTATTCTTCTAGTTCAGATTAGGACTCCCCAGTCAACAAAAGCCACTCCATTACCAAAACAACACAACATAGTTAATACTGTACATTATTTTACTACAGGAATCTTTATAACTTGGGAGATTCGAAACTTTTGCTAGTATCTAATCCTATGATTCTTCAAATTCAATACAGAATCAACACTGGGTTGGGAATTATTGAACAATATAAACCATCCACATTCCCGATTGCACGCCAATTGATAGGAAGAAATAAGTCTTGAGGAAAGTATCAGAGGCAACACACCTCGAAGCAATCTCTGCAATTTATTCGAGTTTTCTACGAATGATATTCTAACATATAGCAGCATGAGCGTTCCAAAAGGACCAAAACACAAGCATATATGGAATTAGACAGATCATTCAACCACATACCTGGAATATTCCAAGATTACAATTGTGGTCAGTTTCGGGTAGCGTCAATAAAACAGTAACCTGCACTTTGTGATTAGCTGGTATTGCCCTTGATCCGCCACCCATAACAGTTCCTGTTTTCTCTGCAAGATAAGTTTCGTGGTTAAGCTCTGGCTCTGCTAGTATGGGCACAAATGCCAGCGGACTCTTCTCCGTATAATCAAAATTCAAATTTCTCCTTATTCCTATTGGCTCCTCCACCAACCCCCTTATCAACAATCCGCCAATCACAAATGATGACATCATCAACCCCACTAATACAAAACACACATAACCTGACCACAACAATCCCCAACCACATTTCAGACCAAGTTTCCAGATTGCTTGGTGTTCTTTAAACCATTCATACACAAATGGGGACACATTTTCACGCATAAGATTCCAAACTCTTTTCATTTTTCGCACCAGACATCGTTTTCCACACTTCAAAAGCCCAAACGGATAGAACATGATCATGAATAAATAATACATTAACCATATTGGAAACATAAAAAATTTAACATACAAATCAAACTGGAAGCTTATGGCCTTTATTATCAAACCAGCTAAAAGATCAAGAAGACTAGAATTTGCATCCTGGTTGCCATTGTTTTCCTCCAAATTCGATTCTTTTCTGACCAATTCCTCATCACCTCCGCGTACATTTGCGTCGGTGCAACTCGAAATTCCCTCATTATTCCCAGTATTCTCTCCACTCACGGCCTCTTTCACACCTTCCGGCCCGCACTTAAGCTCATACTCCTTAATTCTGCGGGAAAGCTTCGAATTTGTCTCTCCAGAATTCAAGTAATTCTCCGAGCTCACCGAAGAGCTCAGCATCGACGACTTGATTGAATCGGCTACGGAGGACCTCCTATGAGTGCGCGATCTCCGGCGGCGCAAAGTCGCCGGAGGCGGGTTATTATTATTAACGGAGGTTGACACGTCACCATAGGATTCAATTACTTCGGAAAAGGTTTCTAAGCAATCATAGAATGGGAAATCATCGGGCGCCTCGTGAAATTCCTCTTTAGCTTCATGTTGGGCCATTGATTTCGTATCGTTCATTCAAAATGATGCAAAAATGTGAAGCTGAATTTAGGGCATGCTGAGAATCGGAATAATCCGGTTTTGAATTGGGGGAATTCTATGATCCATCATGTGGATCAGCCCCCACCATTTTGATGGATGTCACACCGCGTGAAAGATCATCAGTTGTGGCATAGAATTTCTCTTCCCATTGTGGGGTAACAGAATTAGATCAATCATCCGATTGGAAATGCGATCCAATTCGAATTGAACCGGACTGATCCGAATTGATATTAATAAATCTATGTCTTAATAGTGATACATGTTCAATCTTTGTACGTAAGACAGGTTTTTTTCTACTGTCTCTAATTAACACAACAAAATGTTTATATTCTCTGAGTTCACCTATGTTTTTCGGATGAAATTCAATACAAATATTAAAAATCTGAAACAAATATATGGTAATTCAGAACTAAATATTTTATATTTGACATTAATATATAATTTTTGAATACCCAAACATGTATAAAAAATTTTGATATTAATATACGCCTTTTCAGATGAAATTGTGATACAAAACATTGAAAAACTGTTATTAATATATAATATTTGAATACAAAAAATTTCAGATCTTACGCTAATTTATGATTTCTGAGTATCCAAACATGTATAACAAATTTCGGTATTAATGATACGTTTTTTTCGGCTGAAAAATTCGATACAAAACATTTTAAATTTAGTATTATATATGAAATTTGAGTAATAAACGTTACAGATCTGACACTAATATATGATTTTTGAGTACCCAAACATGTATATCAAATTTTGATATTAATGACACGCGTTTTTGTCGGATGAAAATTGATATAAAACATTAAAAATATGGTACTGATACCCCCAAGATAGCCCGGGTTGTGCCCGGGTCATGGACGACCCTGAATACTGAACGGATGGCCCGAATCGGGGGGAATCAGGAGGAAGGGTTCATCAGATACTGGGCAGGTGAACGCCCGGGACGTCTCCTCCCCGGGATATCAGATGCCCGAGCTCTCATGAAAATTCTCGGGACATCTCAGATGCCGGGGCTCTCATGAAAATTCCCGGGAAATTTCTACCCGGGGCTACCTCGATGAGATCACCACACTCGAGTGTACTAGTAAAATAGGATATGGGCGGCTGTCCCAGTTCTGACACCGATCTAAGTGGTTGACAAAATCAGACAGGAAGGATGTGACTAGTGTGTGACTTGATGTGTCATAATATAAGATGTGATTAGCCGCCATGCTATAATTAGTAGGTAGTGCGCAGAACGAGGTCATCATCACTTTTCCTACTATAAATATGATGTTCCCTCTTTGCATTTAATTGATACACACAGACTAAATAAACGAGCATTCATTACTCATTTGACACCAATACCATCATTTGGTGACATCGGTCTTTTTTGTTGAAACATTGCCTGACTTAAGCATCGGAGTGGCCATGTCGGACACTCCTCCGGCGTCCATTCACTTGGTTGTCTTCTTAAGCGCAGGTCGCTATAGCTGTCCGGGAAAGAAGCTTCTGGTTCAGAAAATTCACATTGCTCTTATTTCCTCCATTATCTTGATAGCATATCCGGTGGAGCACCCGACCCCGTTCACCCATTTCACCCGGATCGCATCAGGTACTGATATATGATATTTCAGTATAAGCTCTGTCAGATGGTACTATTATATTATGCTTGAGCACACAAACAAATGTAGAAAATATTGATATTAATATAGTTATTCCAATTTTATACTCGAAATTTTATCTTTTATATCAGATCTAAAATAATTTATTCTGCAATATCATATATATGTTCTTGATTCTCAATGTTTTGTACCGAATTTCATCTGAAAAAATAATTGTAGGCTAAGGGAACGCATAAACATTTTTCGTGTGAATCATAACTGCAGAGAAAATTTCGGTCTAATTGAGATCACACACATTTAACTATGTTATTAGATATTTAAAAGCAAGTCTCCCAATTATTTATCAAGCAAAGTATTCAAATATTAAATATATTATCATTTATCAAATCTAGAATCACAAGTTACTATTATTAAACAATAAATAACTCAAAATCATTTAGAAATATTACTATCATTAACGGTGGTAAATTAAATATATTACTTAACAGTATGAGACGAAATTCAACCAGACTACAATAAAATGGTCACGAAACCATTTTCAAATAACCTAATCTGATTCAAGATGGAATTAAGCAAGATTGGTTCAATTTGTATCCGGTTTAAATCTTTTGGCTTGAAGCAGATTATGACTAGTTCCGGCTTGTTTTGCCGTTGGTGGATTCTCCGGTCGGACGACGGCCAGGATAATCGATCCCATAGTGTGGATAATATATTTGACTTGGCCGATGTGACCAGTTATTATTTGCATTACCATGAATCAGTACTTTGGATTGCATAAAAAAAAAACATAACATAAAAATTATCATAACCCGATTTGGAATAACAATACTGTGTGCCATTTAAAAAAACAATTTCGAAAAAAAAATTAAACTGCAGTTGGACTAGGTTTACATCAAGAGTAGGTCTTTTGTGAGACGGTCTCACGAATTTTTTATCTGTGAGACAGGTCAGCCCTACCGATATTCACAATAAAAAATAATACTCTTAGCATAAAAAGTAATACTTTTTCATGGATGATTAAAATAAGAAATTCGTCCCAGAAAATACGACCCGTGAAACCGTCTCGCACAACTTTTTGCTTTACACCAAATGAGATACAACCTAGCTATAAAAAATAAATTATTGTAAATAAATAAATAATGTCATCAATTAATTATAAACAATGGTCAACCATATATATACTGATAAATTTCAATTTATATTTTTTTAAAAAACATTTATTCCCATAATATGGCCTGATAAAAAAGGCTAGCTCTCTTGACTTTGAGATATTATGTTAATTAGTACATCGACGCACGCGTTGTGTGCTTGTATAATATTTTTTTATAATTCATTTGATTTATATTTAATTAAGGATCAAAATATAATTATAACAAATAATGAGGGACTACACTGTAATTTTGATAAATAAATTAAAAAATAAATTGAAAAATAAAAGAATAAAAAAAGGAGCTCAATAAAAATTGAACCTATAACCTAAACCCCAAAAAACAATAACTCTATCCGCTGAACTACATTTAACTTACATTAAAATTTTAACATTTTATTAATATATATAATTATTAAAACAGACCATGACACCAAAGTTAGTTATTATAAGTGTCTCAAACTTAATAAAATAGTATAGATAGTATAGATTTTAATTTATTTATAGTTAGAATATCCATATATTTTTCAACTCCACACGACCAAAGAAATTTGGCCCTTAGGATATTGATATAAAGATAATTAAGACTCAACTTTTAGATCAGTCTTTCTTATATTAATATCATTTTATACAAAAACATAAATCGCACTTCATATGATATATTCATTTGAATTCAGAACATTAATAAATGTTCCCAAATAAAATTATATTAAGTGTAACACATTCGGTGTGTTATATATTGATTGTTAGCTTTGTATAGTCTAAATCGCATCACAAATTGACGGGGCGATCCATTAAATAAAACTACTTACCCGACGCACACTTACATACTTACATGATTTTTTTTTTTTTTAAATTGATGTGATTTATATTAAAATAGAGATGGTATCATAATCGTAAAAATATATGATACATCATATTGCTATCATAATCGTTTAATAAGAAAATTAAATTTTTAACTGATAAAAAAATTACATGAATCCTCAATAATTTCAACTCCCATATTTACGTACGTATCAAGTCATTCAATTCCATACATCAAATGGGGAAAAAAAATCCAACAAAATTCGATTAACTAATAGAACCTAGCTACTTTCTGTTCAAAGTTCAGATTTCAATCAAAACAAAATAGAGTTATAAGGCCACTTACCCTTGGTCAAGGGACATTAATTAGATGAAAAATGATTAAAATCGAAAAAAATAATAATTTATCAAAATTAAAGATTAACCGACAACAAGACAAAAAATAAACAAGTAAAATATAGATAAATAATTTTTTATCAACTAACTTTCGTTATTTTGATTTTGAGTAGGTCTCTTGTGAGACGGTTTCACGAATCTTTATTTGTGAGACATGTCAACCCTACCGATATTAAATAATACTTTTTCATGGATGACCCAAATAAGAGATCAGTCTCACAAAATACGATCCGTGAGACCGTCTCACACAAGTTTTTGCCTTTGATTTTTTTATCTGCTATATTTTCAAAATTTGATTTTGATGCACTAACTTTCGTTTTTTTGGATTTCATTCATATTATATCAGAGTGCTGAAATGACACAGGAAAATTCTGATGCAACATCGAAAAATACTGACATTACATTAAAAATTGCTTACTTGACATGTGTCACGCCGAAAATTAGACCAAAATGACCGAACATTAAAATTTATTATATCAAAACCAAAAATTTTGAAAATGTAATTGACCAAAACAAAAAATTGGACAAGTTAATAAATCCAAAAACTTATTTTCTTTACACTATAAGATCAAAAATATAATTTTCGATCGAGTGCAGCTTTTCTAAATGTCAAAAGGAAATGATAAAAATATGTTTCTTATATTATAAAAACTATTATATGTGTATACATGCATGCACGTATTAGTTGCAAGACATTCAATTAATAATAGTCGTATGTGAGCATCAGATTCAGATACTTAATATCAAGAAGAGATCCATTAATCCTCCATTCTAAAATGTATTATTCAAGTTTATACACAAGTGTTAAATTTATTCGCGTGTCCAAATACTTGGGATGTACGTATAATTATTTAATATTACATGTAGATTGACGTTGTGCGCGTGTGTGTGTGGGTGGGGGGGCATGAATTTATTGCTGAGCGAGGTGTTTGATGTCGAATGGATAAGCATCCGTTGGTAAAAGGGAATTGTACGATCTGGAAGCTATCAAGCGATTTACTATCTCTGTAGTATGATAGTTGTCAAAGAAAACACGCAGATCCCTGTCGATACACGGAGCCTGGTTAGGAACACACACTCCCACCGATGATACTACACAACATGCAACGTTGAAAATCGTAATACCTGCACAATTCGCCAATGTTAACTTCAACAACATACAAATATATATATATTTTTATTCATGCATGGACCTACCTATGGAAGAAGGATTAATGCTTGTGATGCTGGTGATGTTTATGTATGTAAATATTGCATCAGGTAGATTGGAATTGAGGTCGTCCACCAGAGGCTTCAATCTGTTGTTGAATAGTTGGACGTAGTTGTTCACGTAATCGACGCATCCCGATGAGTTAGCCGGAATCATCATCAACACTTGAGGGATGCAGCCTAGTTGCGCAAGTCCATAGATTGCCACCTTTCTTGCCCCACTCGTGTACAAGGCCTGGTGACAAATTAATTTATATATTTTCAGAAAATGTTAACAACTACACATATAAATATAAGAAAGATAGCAAGTTGTTGTTTCGTGTTCTTGTCATGCCCCGAGTCCGGGCCCGCGCCGGCGTGACTACACAATGAGCCTCTACAACAACTACTTTGTGTTTGTCATCACTTTACGAAAATAATTAAATCAAGTTGCTATAGAAGCCCATTATAAACTTATTTTTCATTATAAACTTATTTTTTAAATATTTGATTTTTATTATATGAGACAAGAGGTATCACAACAAAACAAGAAATGTGATACTTGCAATACATACACACACACACACATTAAGTAAAAATACTAGAAATGACCTCGAGTTGTGTAGAGAATTGTTGAATCAAGAATGCCGCGAACTGATCTGGTGTAAATGATGCACTTGATGTGTAATTTTTTGGCTGTATATAATTGTTAATATAGTCGTTGCTCCCAATTTCCACTGTGTACACGCACTTGTTGAGGTAGTTTTGGACTTGACTTGGGCCAAGTAAAGGTGCCAAACGCAAGATTGTCACCTGATGATTCGATAGCTGCTCGTTCATACTGATTTGGTCACCCAATCCAAAATATAGAAAATTTATCAATAATGGGTTTCCTATATATTGGTCAAAATTGGATCTGACGAAATATTAATTATTACAAGTGCACTTCCAGTATCGTCGAGGATTCCTGCTCCAGCGGACGCATAATTGACTCCTTTCACTATACCAGCACCTGTAGCTGTTGCAAAAGGTGGGATGGGATCACCAATTCCTGGCAACTTAGCTACAACCGTGGACAGATTTAATCATTAGCCACCACTCGGTGATAATAACATATATAATATGCATATTGATACCTCCGTAAGAGCCCGGGTCATGGATGACTCGGAATATCAAATGGATTCCCAAATCCGAGTGAGTTTGCAGATGGATTCTTCTGGAGCGGGGCAGGTGCAAGCCCATGCTCTACTCTCCGGGCAGTCATAGTCCCGGGCTCTTGTATAAATCTCCTGGGAGGCATTCTACCCGGGCACCTCGATAACAGTGCCGCATTCTAGTGGTTCAGAAAATAAGATCTTGTCTCGAGAAGCGCACCTGACAGAATCCTATTGATGTGACTTGATGGAAAAGTAGGGTGGCGTGATAGGAAGTAGCAAGTAGGCACTGAAAACAAGGTACCTACTATCTTTTCTCCTATAAATAGCAGGTATGTAATTCATTTGAGGGACTTTGGGGCTTCCTCTTCTTCTCTAGTGCTGGAGAATAATTCATTCACCAATACATGTTAATGCACATATTTACACCAGTAGCTTTTACTTTTATCTAAGCTACACTGGTTATCATCTTCACCTGCTGACTTAAGCATCGGAGTGGCCACGCCAGACACCCCTCCTGCGCCCATTCACGAGTTCTTTTCTTATTTGCAGGTTACAGCGGAAGCCATATTGCAGAGATATATCTTCATCACAGAAATAGTTCTTGCTCAGTTTCCTTCATTATCTTGATAGCAGATCCGGTGGAGCACCCGACCCTGCTCATTCATTTCACCAGGATCGCATCATTGGCGCCGTCTGTGGGAAATTGAGCTCAAGACGTAGATATGGTTTTCATTCAAAAATAAGCCCAACTCTGCTTGGCAAACATACAAGTCCGACCAGCTCGGCACTCAGATATTATATGTGGATTTTATATGGGCTCAAAGCTCAGTAGCTATCCCGGATTGGTGTGGAAGAGCATTTGCTAAGCACTCAGTAGTATACAGCTGTATTAGTCACCTAATTTAGCTCAACCAGAGAAGTTTCACTCTACCGGAAATGAATTCGGATTCAATATTTCCAGGTTAGTGATTTGATTTTTAATAAAACTAAAACAACAGGTAAAGCAAAATCTCTTAAGCCCGGGAGGTACGAGGCCCCGGCACATTATCTTAAGTCCGGGAGGTATGAGGCCCCGGCACATTCTTGAAAGTCCGGGAGTTATGAGGCTCCGGCACATTCTTTAAAGTCCGGGAGATATGAGGCCCCGGCACATTATCTCAAGTCCGGGAGATACGAGGCCCCGGCATCTTATGCAAAGCCCGGGAGATACGAGGCCCTGACCAAGGCTCCGCACCTTGGTTACTTATAAGCCGAGGTTTCTCAAACATGGCTCGGGGCTCTGCACCTCGACCACTCCCAAGTCCCGGGACATGCTCCCCGGCCCAAGGCTCCGCACCTTGGTTATTTATAAGCCCAGGGTTCTCAAACCTGGCTCGGGGCTCCGCACCTCGACCACTCCCAAGTCCCGGGACATGCTCTCCGGCCCAAGGCTCCTCACCTTGGTTGCTTATAAGCCCAGGGTTCTCAAACCTGGCTCGGGGCTCCGCACCTCGACCACTCCCAAGTCCCGGGACATGCTCCCCGGCCCAAGGCTCCGCATCTTGGTTATTTATAAGTCCAGAGTTCTCAAACCTGGCTCGGGGCTCCGCACCGAAATATTAATTATTACCGGTGCACTTCCAGTATCGTCGAGGATTCCTGCTCCAGCGGACGCATAATTGAGTCCTTTCACTATACCAGCACCTGTAGCTGTTGCGAAAGGTGGGATGGAATGACCAAATTCTAGCAACTTAGCTACAACCGTGGACAGGTGTAATCATTAGCCACCACTCGGTGATAATCACATATATAATATGTATATGTATATATATATACACTGTACACACACATATAAATACATATGTACGTATATATATGTGTAAGATGAAAGAGGGACGAGGAGAAGAAAATGAACCAATGAAATCCGGGATATTTTCCCCGTTGCTAAATCTTCCAGTCGGACCAGTGGGGAAATCAATCCCGTAGGGTGGATAATTTGACTTGAGCAATGTGCTGAGCATATTATTATTTCCATTGTCAGTTAATGAAGCTCCGAAGAGAAATAGACATGGGACTTGCTGTTGGCCATGAGTGAATACTTGGGATTTCATGAAAAAGCTTATTACAAAAATCACAACCCATTTCGGATTAGCAATAATAGCAGCCATTGAAGATATATAGAAAATGAGTTGGCCGGAGATGGAGGTATATATGGTTCAGAAAGCTTGCATCAGCTAGATAGCTATTTATAGAAACTGTTTGAAAGATTTAAGCTAGTTCCATCATTTCTTTCAGTCATATTTCGTGGGAAAGCGGATTTGACATAAGATAATTTCATTAATTTTCAGTGTCATGTTCATAATTTTCAGTCTTAATTATATGAGATATAAGATAAAATATGACTAAAAACTAGAAGAAAAAGGTAAAATTACTGCAAAAGATCAAACTTTGACTATTATTTAAATAAAAAAACAGACCTACTTATGAGACTAATTTAAATATTTTCTCTGTAAGAGCCTTAAAGTGGAATTTAAGCTAATAGGGGAGTGTCTAAAGTGGAAGTTAAGATTTTTTTTTCCAATTTTTTTCACCGGTGCGTTATATTTAGTCTAAATTGGTGTCATTGTCAATGATTTTGAAGTCAAACGCGTGTGATTTGTAGGTTATTCTGTGTTAAACCAAGAGTTCTACTATCGATGTGTTTAATGAACGCCGATCATCTCACTCAGTGGCGGAGCCAGAAATATGACTATGCCGGCGTTAAAATTTTAAACTCTAAAATATTTTAATATTTTAAATTGATCTACCCGAGTTAATATCATATTATTCCAAATTATACAAAATTTACATACAATTTTTTTTTAAAAAAATTGGGCCATCGGCGCTTTTAGCCCTGGTAGATGTGTACGTGGCTCCGCTACTGATCTCACTGCAAGATAAAAAAATATTGATAAACCTCACATTTTTTTATTTTCAAGTGAAATGATCAGTCAACCGTCTTATAAAAAAAAACGAAAAATCTATTTTCTATATAGCATAGACGAGTTATTCATATAATCTAATAGTAGTAAGAGAGGTTGGATAAATGTATTTTTTTTAGGACAAATATGATTTTATGTGATTAATATTACACCATTTTTTTTTTTCGATTTTCAACCTTTTTTCGATAAGTTAATTTTCACATATTAAGACATATATATTTCATTCCAAAAATTTTTTTTTTTTCTTTGAGTATTTTTTTGTTATACCTCTTCGGTCTAATACTAATGAAATAAGCAGTATAAGAAAATAAAAATTCACTAGTTAGAAAACATGCGAGGAATCAATGATCATAAATTACAAAAAATAAAAATATTTCTATTAAACTTGCTTACATTCATTTCCTATAGTTATTTTAATACATCTTATGCAATCTCGTTACGTTATTTGCTAAGTTAATTTCCTATATTCAATTTGAGATTACTCAAACTTAAAAATTAATGATCATGTGGTGTTAATTTTAAGATTATATATCCTTTCAAAGAATTAGAAGTAGTAGCATTATATTTAATCCTGTCAAACACAAATTCTAAAATCTTATTTTAAAATTTTTATATTAATCTAATTGTAAATTCTTTTGGTGAATAAAATATATCCAATTATATATTTCGAAAAAATCTTCAGAATTTTCATTTATTTCAGTTTTTTGTCATAAAATGCTCTAGATATAAATTTGCATCATGAAAGTAAATTAGTTACCCTATCATGGCTATATATAATATTTTATTGATCAATCGACCCCCGAATGTAACAAAAAAATCAAGAATACATAGAGATTATATATTTTAAAAAACTTAGAGATTAGGGGAAAATTTTCTTTCTATTAATTAACATTGATTAGAGAGGAGCTGAACGGCCTAACATGTTTTGACTTTGGAAACAAATTTGTTTGAGTAGGTCTTTTGTGATACGGTCTCACGAATTTTTATCTGTGAGACGGACCAACCCTACCGATATTCATAATAAAAAGTAATACTCTTAGCATAAAAAGTAATAGTTTTAGCATAAATTTATACTGCAAAATACAATCATCAGATAAACAAGCATAAATTTTTTGTTTAAAATAACAAATAAAATTAAGTTATAGTTAATTAATATAATTTTAATAATTTAATATTGATGCCAAGGATAACATGCACTTTAAATATTTGTTTGCCTCTATATAATCATGAGATCCGAATATAATTAATATCAATTACGTGGTAGTAACACTTCAAAGTAGACGTTTGAAATTTATAATGAAAACATTATTACGGGCCCAAATAAATAAATTGCATGGACCCACAGAATTCAACTATATATATATATATATTATATATATATATCACGAGTGTATAAATATATACATGAAAATATTTGGGTTATTACGCATTACTGATGGATGGCTAGCTGAGGTAGTTGAATGTGTGAAGTTTGTGGCCAAACTTTCAAGTTTGAATCTCACAAAAACCTTTTTTGTTTAAGCATATGTGCAGTTTTATGCTTGTTTACTTGATGAGTGTAGTTTACAGGCTACTGTGTATATACGAAATTGACCCGGTACATATACCTTAAGGCATAGTTTGGTACATGGGATAAGGGAGTGATTGATAAATAATCCTCTTTATCCCATGTTTGGTACCTTTTTAAAAAGCCCATGATAATATTATCATGGGCCCTTGATAAATAATTTTTTAGAAGGATAAAATGTCCTTTCTATTAGGTGTGATAATTTTAATTTAATGATAAAATACACTACAAATGACTTAATTGCCCTCAATTTATAAATAATTTTTATAAATCTATGCTATTAGGTAGAAATTAAAATCAAATAAATATTTTTATTTATTTTTATATATTATATAATATGATAATTATATAAATGAATTTGAGATAATTATATAAATAATTTTTATAAAAATCAATAAAATTATTAGTATAACTCGATTAACCTTAAAAATTGTTATTTGACTTGACTCACAAAATCAAAGGCTCAATTATCATATTATATAATATATAAAATTAGGTAAAAATAAATAAATCATGTAAGCACTATCGGCGCATGAACATATAAAAAATATGAACTCAAGCAATAATTTTGAAATTATAAAATTTATTATGATAATGTTAATTTTGTCATTACAATCTAATATATAAATTTAATCACTCTTATTAAAATCATACCAAACATTAAATATAATATCCTACGTCTTATTTATCCTTAACTTATCCTTATATTATATATCACATGTTTATCCTATCATGTGTACCAAACTATACCTAAAGAGTTGTAACAGCAGATTCCACATCATAAAAAATAATTATAACTGATCACAAGGTTCTCAAATCTTGAATTAATTAATTAGTATTTAGCGATATATTACCCAGATATTTTGTATTATGTATATATAATCTTCCTAAGAGATCTTTTCCTGACATTACTCCGTGTTAAAGTGTTAAACCATATAAAAAAAGGTGTTGGATTTTCTTATTGCTATATATCCTAGCTGATATATATCTAGTTTTGGAATTATAACTATGAAATCAAAGCTTCAATTTATTTATTTGTTCTACTTTTTGTGAACTTTTATAGGAGATTATACTCGTCTGAATATGTCAATTTTTTTCTTGCATTGAGTTTATGCATGTTAATTTTAGCCTTTGATTTAGAGTTTGAAGCTGGACCACTTTATAATTCAAAAATAACAATTTATTTTGACAACGTCCTATCGCTTACAATAATGTTTTTGGCATAGTGAATTTAAAATAAACTGAATTTTTTTAAAAAAATTTGAAATTTTATATTCCATTTTTAAATATGTGGCATGACAGGTTTTTTTTATACTTTTTAGTTAGGTTGTGATATTTTAAAATATATTTTTTGATATTTCTATATATGCACAACGTATTTGAAGATAGAGTGAATGCTGAATGGACTAAGTTTACGTTTGTTCCCTAAATGGTTGAATTTCAGATTGTAAATGTTCATATTGGATTGGTTGATTTCTTCCTGACATATATAATGGTAGTCTCATGATGCTAATTCAAAGTTCCAAAATTGATTCGGAAATCTAAACTTCATACAAATATATGAACTGCACATAGCTAAATTAATTGACTTCTGGATGTAGAATGAAAATTTTATCCTTAGGCTATCGTCTCATCAACCGGAATGAAATTTACATTGTGGATTGGCCTAAAGACTGTTATACATATATATTGTTCTTTCCAAAAGCATTGTTAAAGCGACATTAACCCCTAACTATAATTTTTAGTAAAACGACAAATGTTCGGTCCTAAAGACCGTTATACACAGTGCCGGAGCCACAAGCGTGCATGTCCGGGTGGCCCAATTTTTTTAAAAAACATTTATATGTAAATTTTATATAATTTTGGAATAATATCATATTAGCCGGGTAGATCAATTTAAAATATTAAAAGAATTTAGAGTTTAAAATTCTAGCCCGGACAGAGCCATATTTCTGGTTGCGCCACTGGTTATACGTATATATTGTTCTTTCCAAAAGCATAAAATCAAGAGATCCCGTAATTTCTGAGATGTTGGCTTAAATAATATTTATTGTTGAGCAAGCTGATTGATGTCGAATGGAGATGCATCGGATGGTGAAATGGCGTTGTATGATCTGGCAGCTGTCGCCTGATTTATTACATCTGTGGGATGATAATTGTCGTAGAAAATATATCGATCCCTGTTGCTACATGGAACCTGGTTTGGGACACACTGCCCTCCTGATGATACTACACAGCATGGTGCATTGAAAACCGTAATACCTGCATGAATCATCCATTCTACATAACTCAGTCTTCCGATATTGTAATATTATATTGCACATTACTGCACTTACCAAGAGCAAAAACATCAACGCCGAGTGAAATGCTGGTGATGTTTATGAAGGTAAATTTTGCACCGGGTAGATTGGCATTGAGATCATCCACCAGAGGCTTCAACCTGTCGTTGAATAGTTGCACGTAGTTGTTCACGTAATCGACGCATCCCGAAGCATTAGCCTGAGTCGAAGCCAACAGCTGAGGAATGCAGCCGAGCTGCCCCAGACCAAAAACTGCCACCTTTCTTGCCCCACTGTTGTACAAGGTCTGGCCGGTGACAAATTATATATTTGTATAAAAAAACACAAGATATGTTAATCGATATTTTCGTTTCTTGCTCTTATACAACAATTTGTTTAAATAAAAGTGATAGGAATCACCTCGAACTGTTGAGAGTATTGTTGAATCAAGCGTTTAGCAAACTGATCTGGTGTAAATAATTTACTTGAGGGATAAATTTGTGGCTGTAAATAGTTGTTAATATAGTCATTGCTCCCCATATTCACCGCATACAAGCACTTGTTGAGGTATGCAGTGACTCGAGACGGGCCAAGCATAGGTGACAAACGGGTTATCGTAATTTGATGATTCGATAACTGTTTGTTCAAAATAATTAGCATGTGCATTTTTTGATTAGCTCTGGTAGGTAGCATGTTATGCTATTTGCGATTTATGTCATTTACGTTATCTGATTTCAGGTCACAAATACAACTTAAACAAGATGTCAAAGTAAATAAATTGTGTTTGGATAGAAGGATTTGAAGTTATAAATTTTAAATTTAGCAATTTTAAATTCATTTGTTGCTTACATTAATTTATATATTAATCACTTTGCTATTTAATGTAGATACGATGGTAGTTAAGATAAATTTGAAATACAATCAAGATGAATGTCATTTGAAATTTATCATTCAAACATTTGCTCAAATCAAATCATTCTTTTCAAATCCAATTCTCTCATCCAAGTAGGGGTGGACAATCTGGTCAGGCAGTTCGGGTCCCGACCCAATCCCGATCGATTGCATTATGTCAAGTAGATAAGGTATTTAGTCAGGTTCGGGTTAATCGGATCTTACCCAAACTCGACTAATTTAAATCGGGTTCGGGTAGAAAACTCTACCCTAAGAACCTGATCAGGTGCCAACTACCGGATTCAGGTTTTTTTTTATATCCCGGGATGTCTCGGGTCATGGATAGTTCCCGAGATAACCCGGGACATGAAGCTGAGCCATTGGTGGTGCCCTGGTCAGGAGGATCGATTATTCCCGGGTCAATAAGATGATAATCTGAATAGAAATCTGGGTCTCAAATTTCCCGGGACGTTGGGAGTATGACTTGACAGGAAGAATAAGTAGAGAGGCCAGTCGAAAGGCCGGGCCATTGGAACACCCGGACTTAAACTATCCGGGATATTGGATGTCCGGGCTCTCATGTAAATGCCCGAGAGGCACCCTACCCGGGCCATTTCAATAAACGTGCCACATTTAATAACGCCGACAAAGTAGGGTGTATGCGGTCGACCTATCTCTGACATCAATGCAAGTGGTTGACAAAATTTAGTAGGTTGGATGTGACTAGTATGAGATTTGACATGTCATAACAATATGGTATAATCAGCCGCCCTACTATAATTAATGATCAACACAAAGAACGAGGTCATCATTGCATCTCCCACTATAAATGTCAGGTTCACTTTTTGCATTTATTCTCTATTCAGCTATTGAATACAATCATTTATTGTGCATTTACTACACCTTCCACACCAATCTCACAACCATCACTTGGTTACATTGGTTTCTTGCTCGAGTTATTCAATGACTTAAGTATCGGAGTGGTCAAGCCGGACACCCCTCCGGCGCCCATTCACGTGGTTACTCTCTTGGTTGCAGATCTTCACATCTATTCCGGGAAGCAAGCATTTAATCTAGACGTCTTGCTCTTATTTTTCCCAACATCTTGATAGTAGATTCGGTGGAGCATCCGACCCGACTCACTCATTTCACCCGGATCACATCATTTGCGCCGTCTGTGGGAACTTCTGAGTTATAAGGAGTTGATATGGCTCTTATTAGGAGGACAAACCAAGACACTTCCTGGATCCAGGAAGAGAATAACACCCGTCTTTCTGGTGTAGGTGGCCCGCCACCTAATGGTCCCCAGCCCACCATCAATTTAACACCTGAGGAATTGACCAAAATTGTAGCTGATGCTGTTAAGACAACCATGGCAAAGAAGACCTCTACTCATCATTCCAGCCACCCCGAGCAAGAGCATGAGCAGCCACGGGAGGAGGAGAGGGAGTCAAGTGCAGGTTCTAAAGCTCCTACTGTGGCAGAGGAGTTAGAGGAATTAAGGAAGAAGGTAAGGATGTTAGAAGGGCAAGTTGGTTCTAAAAGTAGTACTCAAATTGTCAAAGGTTGCCCATTCTCTGACATCATTGACCGGGAACCACTCCCCGGGCGCTTCAAGTCAGCTAGAGTCAAAGACTATGATGGGAATTCTGACCTCGAGGAGCATCTTGCTCGCTTTGAAAATATGGCTATGTTGGGGCCACGTACCAACGCTTGATGAATCATGTTTTTGAAAAGAAGATAGGCAGGAACATGGAAGTTTATGTGGCCGATATCCTCGTCAAAACTCGGGAAGTCTCTTGCTTCGTTGTTGATCTGGCAGAAACCTTTGCCACCCTGAAGCAATACGGGATAAAGCTCAACTTAGCTAAGTGTGTATTCGGTGTCAAAAGTGGAAAATTCTTGGAATTCTTGGTGACTGATCGGGGGATTAAAGTAAACCCCAAAAAGATCAAAGCAATACTTGATATGCCCTCCCCTCAATCTGTCCGCGATGTACAAAAACTAACCGGGAGGATTGCGGCCCTGTCACGTTTCATCTCCCGGTCTACTCATCGAAGTTATCCATTTGTTCAAGTTTTAAGAAAGGAACAAAAATTTGGCTGGGATGAAAAATGTGAGCAAGCTTTCCAAGATTTGAAAAAGCATTTGGCTGAGTTGCCTGTTTTGGTGAAACTAGAGCCTGGGGAAAAACTGTGGATTTATTTATCTGCTACTGAGCACGCCGTTAGCTCCGTACTTGTCAGGGAGGAAGGGACCGACAAGAAGCCAGTATATTAAGTTAGTCATGCTCTCAGGGGGGCAGAAACAAAATACAGTGAAGTAGAAAAAATAGCCCTGGCCCTGGTGATGACTGCCCGAAAACTAAGACCTTATTTCCTCTCACATCCAATTGTGGTTCTCAATAATTCTCCACTCGGGAGAATCATGACACATGCTGAAGTCTCGGGAAGAATGATTAAGTGGACTATAGAGCTCGGCGAATATGACATTGAATATAAACATCGAGTTGCTAAAAAAGCACAGGTATTGACAGACTTCTTGATAGAAATGATTCAACCGAGAGAAGAGGAAGTATGGAGAGTTTTTGTTGATGGGGCATTAAATTTGTCGAGGTGTGGAGTTGGGGTGGTTTTAATTGCTCCATCAGGGGAAAAGATCAAGTTGGCTCTAAGAATCGATTCCAGGGTCACCAATAATGAAGCTGAGTATGAAGCCGTTCTGACAGGGTTGCAAGCTACCCGAGAAGTCGGTGCTTCCCGGGTAATTATTTATTCTGATTCTCAACTGGTCACCCAGTAAATAAAAAGGACGTATGAGGCCAAGAATGAAAAAAATGCTCAAATATCTAGGGCTCATCACGGCCCGGACAGCATCTCTAACCGACTAGAGCATTGAACAGATTCCTATAGAAGAGAATGAGGAGCCTGATACCTTAGCCAAATTGGCTGCCTCTATGTCGGACACAAGCACCCGGGAAGTTATGTGTTTAACCCGGTTAGTACTTTCTGTTGATGAGGAAGTACCACCAACTCGGAAAAGCTCGTGGATGACTCCTCTAATTGAGTATATGGTCCATGCCAAACTCCCAGAAGATAAAGCTCAAGCTCTGAAAATCAAAAAACAAGCACCCATGTTTGTCCTTTTAAATGATGTTTTGTACAGGCGATCATATCAGGGCCCTTTGCTCAAATGCTTATCAGAAAATGAAGTAGAATATGTCTTTCGAGAAATATACGAAGGGTGCTGTGGTGAACATCTCGGTGAGACCGCCCTGTCCAGGAAAGCTATATTAGCTGGATTTTGGTGGCCCCGGATGCATCAAGATGCTACTCAACTTGTTCAAAAATGTAAGGGTTGCCAATACCATTTTAATTTTCATCATCGCCCAGCTGCCGGCATGCAACCCATCTCAGCATCATGTCCCTTTGATCAATGGGGATTGGATATCGTGGGCCCATTCCCAATAGCTCGGGCACAGAAAAAGTTCCTTTTGGTGGTTGTAGATTATTTCTCTAAATGGGTGGAGGTCGAGCCATTAGCCAAAATTACTAAGGAAGAGGTCATGAAATTTCTCTGGAAAAATATTGTTTGCAGATATGGCATCCCAAGAAAATTGATTTCAGACAACGGGAGGCAATTCCAGGGAAAGAAAATCACATCTTGGTGTCAAGAGATGAAATCATTCAATCCTTCACCTCAGTGGCCTACCCCCAAGCCAACGGCCAAACTGAAGTGACTAATAGAATCATTGTACAAGCGTTAAAGGCCCGACTTCATGGAAAAGGAAAGGACTGGGTGGAAGAATTACCGAGTATACAATGGGCATATCAAACTACACCTCGAACAACTACTCGGGAAACTCCGTACACCTTAAGTCTACGGTTCAGAAGCAGTCTTACCTGTGGAGATCGGACAACCATCTGCTCGGGTGGAATATTACCCAAGTAGCAATGATCAGAGCCGAGCCATTGAGCTTGATTTGGTCGAAGAGAAAAGAGATCGGTTAGCCATCCGAATGGAAGCTTATCGCAGCCGGGTAATGAAATCCTATAACAAGCATGTTCGATCACGGGACTTCCAGGTTGGAGACCTAGTTATGAAAAAAGTGAAGCCAGTGGGTTATGTGGGGAAATTAGAAGCACGATGGGAAGGACCCTTCAAAGTAATTCAGAGAGTTATCTCGGGGGCGACTTATTATCTAAAAGACTCTCAGGGACATACCCTTAAAAGACCCTGGAATGCATTTCATTTGAAGAAATAATATGTTTAAAGCTTTTGTATATGTTGCTTATACATCAAATAAAGAAATTATTCAAGGAAGTGTCTACTAAGTCCAGGGACCCGTACCCTGGCCCGGGAACCCGCACCCCGATTATCTCTTAAGCCTAGGGACCCGTACCCTGGCCGGAGACCCGCACCCCGGTTATCTCCTAAGCCCAGGGACCCGTACCCTGGCCCGGGGACCCGCACCCCGGCTATCTCCTAAGCCCAGGGACCCGTACCCTGGCCCGGGAACCCGCACCCGGCTATCTCCTAAGCCCAGGGACCCGTACCCTGGCCCAGGGACCCGTACCCCGGTTATCTATTAAGCCCAGGGACCCGTACCCTGGCCCGGGAACCCGCACCTCGGTTATCTCCTAAGTCCAGGGAACCGTACCTGGCCCTGAGGACCCGCACCCCAGTTATTTACCAAGATTGATTATTTATGGAACCCAAGGGCTTATACCCCGATTACCGACATACTTGGTGAAGGGTGGTTAGAATCCATCAAGATATTTGAAGAAATCTTATCATTCATAACACTTAGAAATATCTACAAGGTACCAGAAAGGAAATAGAGGAAAATACTTCATTAAACAAGGGAAAATTTACAAGGTGCCCGGAAGCCCGGGAATAAAAAAAATCTATTCTACGAGGTCTTGTTTATCCTATTCTTCATCCTCCGGAAGAGAGGCTGCAGCTTTAACCAGGTGTGGGAAATCCTCCCGGTCAGACAGAACCAGGCATGTTTCCTGGAACTGCTCAAGGCACTTGTTGAAGCCAAGGTCGAAGTAAGGGAAGACCTTATCAGCCATCATCTTCTTAAACTCCCGGGACCTCAGGAACTGAGCTATCTTCTCCTCATGAGAAGTTTTAGCAGACTCCAGAGCAGCAATCGCCTCCTCAGCTCGGGCCCGGAAGGATTCCGCCTCCTCCTTAGCTGCCTGCACTTCTATTTTGGCAGCTGAAGAATGGTCAGCCAGGGCTTTCCGAGCCTCGGCTAGTTCCGCCTGGACCAGATCCACCTGTTGCTTCCAGCCGGCTCTCTCCCGGGCAAGGACGTGTTCATGAATCTCAGACAATCGACCTATCTCCTCCTGGAGTTTATTGTGCATCTCCCGGGCGGCGGTGGCTTGGATGTTGGCTCTCTTGGCAGCCTGGGCCACCTGCTCGTAGGCCGATATAAGCATCTGCAAGCCCTGTAAACAAAAAGAAGATTAGACATCGATGTATTAACTTAAAACAGAGTCAAAAAAGTGAAGAAACTTACAGAGAAGGACCGAGCGACTCCTTCGCACAGTTTTTGGTTGGGATGGAGCCCACTAAGATGCTCCACCTCCTCGGGACGCAAGAGGCCCCGGATCATTTTGGTGAGATCTGTGCTGATATCATCACCAAAAATATTTGGCAAGACCAGGGGCCTCTCAACCTGTGGTGTCTGACCAGCGGAGGAGCCGGGAAGAGTATGTGAGCGAATTATTACATCAGGCTCCTCCTCTAGAACCACTGTCTCGAAGACCGGCTCCGTTGCAGCTTTTCTCTTTCAGTGATTTAGAGGAGCCGGGTCCTCTTCAGTAACCGGAGAGATAGTTTCTTCCCTGGCAGGGACAGTCTCTTCTTGGACTTCAGCATCCGCCCGGACTTCAGCCTCTTGACGGGCCCGGCGTTCTTCCTCTTCTTGAGCCTCCCGAGCCCTCTTTTCTGCCCGAGCTTGCTTTTGCTTGGCCTTCCTCTTATTGGCCGCCTCGAGAAGACTGGCCTTAATCATGTCTTCTTCTACTGCACCAGAGTTGAGAGTTAGAGAAATAAAATGCAGATTAAAAAGACAGAGGGGAAAGTAATTTACCGGTCTGTGACTCAGCCTGACCAAATGCATCTATGGCCTGATCCACAGGATCTTCAGGCCGGGGCCCTATCCCATAATGAACCAGGTTGCCCCCCCACCCCGATCAGCACTGAAGATAAAAAGAACTGGCCTTCTAAAGTGTCCCGAGCATAAGTAAAGGGGGGAAGAAGTTTAAAGTCCCGGGGAAGTTTCGGTTGCTCTGGCATTGAATGCAAGAAGCCTGACGCACAGGTCAAGGGGGTCGGGATGTGCAAAAAGAAAAATTTTGTTTTCCACCCCTTTAATGATGAAGGGATGTCGGTCAGAAATCGGTAATGCATCCAGACCATAAAAGAGAAAACCCCATCATTAAACCGACAAGAGTAAAAGAAATGAAAAATGGAGGAGTTAATTGGGATATTTTTCATACGAAATAAAATAAAAGTGGCTGCCATAATTCGAAAGGCATTGGGGTGGAGGTGGTTAATCGGAAGCCCAAAATATCGGGCAATTCCCTCAAAGAAGTGGTGTATCGGGAAACGGAGACCAATCTTCAGTTGTTCTTAGAAAAAGGTTTGGAAGCCGGGGGGTGGGGTGTCCTGGTGATCGTTTGGCCCGGGAATTTTGATTTTGTATGAGGAAGGGATCGATCCTAGGGACCTAATCTCATCCGAAGCTCCAGAACGAAGGATAGAGGTCACTATCGAGAACCACAAGGGCCCTGCTACCTTACCTTTCTCTTTTCCATGGGCACCGAGGGGTCGGGAGGAAGAGGCTTTGGTTTTTGGCTTAGAAAAAAGTCGGGAGGAAGGAATAGGGATACCTACGGGAATATGCGCAGAAGGAGTTCTCCTCCGATAAACACCTAGCATTCCGGCCTGAGGTAGAAGAGTTGGAATTTGACATGATCAGAAAATAGAAGTAAAATAAGTAAGGAAAAAGGAACTTACGAGCAAGGAAAGAAGATGAGGGGTGGCAGGTAAACGCAGAAGACCACCGGAGTTAGGATGTGCACGTCGGAAAGCTTGAGAGAAAAATTTGCAAGAGTTTGGCCACTGGTTCGAATTTGCAAGTGATTTTTGAAAAACCAGTGAACTACTATATATAGGAAGATGAGTTAATCTACGCCGTTGATTTAAAATGAATCGGATGGATCAGATTGACATGGGAAATCGCGCGGGATATCTGAAAAGACAAGCGCGGGATTCGAGGCGCTATGATGATTTATCTTCTCGGAAAGCGAAGAGTCTCTGACAACTTTAATGCTAAGACTTACGTCAGCACGGATAGGGTGACATCATCCCTATCATCTCGGGGAGACTAAACGACAAATATTTCACCTGGCCGGACACATAAGACTGATCGGGACAACGAGTATGACTCTAGCCCGACTATTTAAGGCTGGAGTGATGATATCCCGGGATGTCCCGGGTCATGGATAGTTCCCGGAATAACCCGGGACATGAAGCTGAGCCATTGGTGGTGCCCTGGTCAGGAGGATCGATTATTCCCGGGTCAATAAGATGATAATCTGAATAGAAATCTGGGTCTCAAATTTCCCGGGACGTTGGGAGTATGACTTGACAGGAAGAATAAGTAGAGAGGCCAGTCGAAAGGCCGGGCCATTGGAACACCCGGACTTAAACTATCCGGGATATTGGATGTCCGGGCTCTCATGTAAATGCCCGAGAGGCACCCTACCCGGGCCATTTCAATAAACGTGCCACATTTAATAACGCCGACAAAGTAGGGTGTATGCGGTCGACCTATCTCTGACATCAATGCAAGTGGTTGACAAAATTTAGTAGGTTGGATGTGACTAGTATGAGATTTGACATGTCAGAACAATATGGTATAATCAGCCGCCCTACTATAATTAATGATCAACACAAAGAACGAGGTCATCATTGCATCTCCCACTATAAATGTCAGGTTCACTTTTTGCATTTATTCTCTATTCAGCTATTGAATACACTCATTTATTGTGCATTTACTACACCTTCCACACCAATCTCACAACCATCACTTGGTTACATTGGTTTCTTGCTCGAGTTATTCACTGACTTAAGCATCGGAGTGGTCACGCCAAACACCCCTTCGGCGCCCATTCACGTGGTTACTCTCTTAGTTGCAGATATTCACATCTATTTCGGGAAGCAAGCTTTTAATCCAGACGTCTTGCTCTTATTTTTCCCAACATTTTGATAGTAGATTCGGTAGAGCATCCGACCCGGCTCACTCATTTCACCCGGATCACATCATTTTTTTTTTAAATGGGCTTGACTTGGATTGCACGGACCTATCAGTTATTTAATTCAGTAAACACTTCTTCCCGAACAAGTCAGGCGATTTGCAAATGTATTCTTTCCTTTCCAAGAAGTCTGCTTACAAATCTATTCTTCCCTCTTCTTTCCCAAGAAGTCTGAGTCGCCAATTTGCAAATATCTTCTTCCCTATATATATATCTATATATATATATATATATATATATATATATGTATATATATATATATGTATATGTATATATATCTATATGTATATGTATATATATGTATATGTATATATTTTGGATTCGATATTTCACAGTGGATTTTCTAGTTGAACAAATGGTAATATTCAACCATTCAGGATAGAGGGGAATACAAAAATAGATGTTCACGCAGGAGCTCTCTTCTTATTGATAGTATAGTAAATGTGATAAATAAAAGAGGTGTAAAAAGACAGAAACTCGAGCTCGACCCGATCTGGTACGTGACTAGTCAAGTAGTTATAATAATTGGGCCGATTTCGGGTAGAGAAAATAAAACTCGAAAAAATTGAGTACCTGAGACCCGAAAATTCGACCCACTGCCCACCCCTTCGCACAACCTTAGAGAATCTATGGGGAATTCAAATACATGATAACAATCATAAATAATTAATCACTATTTGCAAAAATTAATAATAATAAATTATTTATAGCGCACATATATATTTTAAATATAATTACATACACACTATATTAATAGTAGAATTCATATAAGGCAATCCTATGTCGGGGGGAGGGGCATCGCTGAAAATAAATTCGATGAATCCTAAAAATTGAGAAATAAAAGTAAATATAAATTAATTACGAGTGCTCTTCCTGAATCGTCAAGGATTCCCGCTCCTCCTGACGCATAATTAACTCCTCTCAGGATACTTGATCCAGTTGCATTTGCAAACGGCGGGATGGAATCAGCAAACCCTAGCGACTGAGCTGCATCCATGGATATTACAGTATTATTCATACATATTATATATGTATATAAATAACATGAAGAGGGAGGAGGGTGGGTCCGAATGGAAACGAACCCAGGTAATCTGGAACGTTCTTCTTGCTGGTGAATCTTCCTGTCGGGCCGCCAGGATAATCGATCCCGTAAGGTAAATAATTTACCTTGGCCACTGTGTTACGCATATTATTATTGCCATTATCAGACAACGAATCTCCCATGAAGAACAGACACGGGACAGCTTGCTGGCCATGAATCACAAACACTTGGGATTTCATAGAAATTACGGATAGCATGAAAATCATAACCCATTTTGCATGAATGATAATATGAGCCATTGAAAGAAATATTGTTTGATGAAAATTTAATGGGAGATGATGAATAATTAGAAAGTCTGCATTGGATGGCAGCTATGTATATAATCCGTTCAAATGCAAGGACGGATTCAAGAAAGATCATCACTGTATATATACAATGGCGTATTCATGGATATATCCAACCTACTACCTCAGCGATAGATACATAATTAATCAAAGTTGATTTTAAATAAAAAAAATTATAAATACATAAAAAAAATTAACGTCGCGATTATTGACGATCGAACATTTCGGTTTGTGCCTGCATGCTCAAGTCTAATAAAGGTGAAATCATTCACTATTGGATCAACTCTTAGGACAGAATTATCCGAGTTCCTGGCTAGACTACTCGACTTAGTCGATTGGTCTCGAAGTCTTAGCTCGCAAATTCTAAATGCCAGATTTCTCAGGTATACATCATATTAAAAAGTCGACTGCGAATGTTTAAGATCAGCTGGACATACTCTCACATATGGGAAATTCGATCTCAAACTCTGTAGGATCAAATGGTCAGACCAGTTTCATGCGAGACCTATATGAGTTATGTGGACCTCACGTAAAAAATCATGTATATATGGTCAAATCTTGATCATTCCCTGTAATGGGAGTACTGTCGAAGGACCCATCAGCATGTTCCAGTAACTAGCAAGAAAGTCTAAACAATAAAGAACAAATATCCTAAGAAACTCGAGATATGTCAGCAGACATACAGGTATCCCAGGTAGCATGGTATGAATAGATACAAATCATTTTCTGACGTATCACTCGTATATTTCATCCTTCGTATTATATACAACCACAAATTACAATACAGACAATCACCAATGACTAACAAAAATAACTTCTTACCAAGTCATGACCACATATAGATTGATTTTAAATAAGCTCGATTAATTGAGATGCAATACTTTTTCATGAATGATTCAAATAAGAGACTCGTCTCACAAAATACGACCCGTAAGACCGTTTCACACAAGTTTTTGCCATATAATAAATAATAGTAATTACTCTATGAAAATGAGGTTCGTTATTTATTTTGAGTAGGTCTCTTGTGAGACGGTCTCACAATCTTTATCTGTGAGACTGGTCAACTCTACCGATATTCACAATAAAAAATAATATTCTTAGCATAAAAAGTAATATTTTTCATTGATGACTCATTTAAAAGATCCATCTCACAAAATACGACCCGTAATACCGTCTCACATAAGTTTTTGTTTTAATCCCGACAAACACGAGTTCTCAAACTTGTAAATCGAATATGCGATATTATTCACATATATTGTACTATAAAAAAGTTATATTTATCCAGATTTTTTTTATTTGTTTTAGGTTTGTCCGATAAATACTAATTGAAATATGAATTTGGAAGTTAGTTACGTATTTATGACGATATTCATTTATGTAATGCTAAATCGTGGAAAAGTTAGATATAATTAGGAAAAAATTAGTTATACATTGATTATTAGAAAAAGATATTATCTGCCTGCCTAACACGTTTTGACTTTGGGAACATATTTGTTGCTCTTGCGAATGGTATGCACATGAAATCTTGATGAGTTTAAATATTTAAATATTTTTATTTATTTTAAAAATAATAATTTATCGACAATGAATTATTAAAAAAATTTGATTCCTTGATATGAACATGTGACCATCTTATAATTTGACAATCCTAAAGCATTCATAGGCATTGATTTCGTTAGAAGATTCATTGGTAAAAATGAAATAGTAAATCAAATTTTAAAAGCATATATAATTGATTTATACATTAGTTCTAGTATAATAAATTTTAAATAACATCATTTTGTTACAATTAAATTTCGAACTCAATACATTACCACAAAATTGAGATTTTTTTGTCAAATGAGCTACAAGTCATCGATATGAGATTAAACTTAATTAATTACATAGTAGAGAACAATATAAAGTGGTTTAAATTACGGATGTAAACGAATTGAGTCGGCTCGAAAATATTTGATTTGTATCGAACTCGAGCCCCAAATTATTTTATGTTAGTCGCGACCTGCTCATAAGCTTTAATATTTTATTAATATAATATAATTATATATTAAATAACTATATTTCAAGCATTTATTTCCGAGTAGCCCGAAACATGTTCGAATATTTCGAGGCGAACTTGAATTCGAGTCTTGAATCAAAATGAATTCGAGCCAACGTTATTAAAATTTTCGAGTTTCGGATCGAACTCAACCTCGAATATATCTAATTCAATCCTGAAATTTTTCTTCATATTTGGCTTGATTGAGGAACAAATAAACCTAGAAATGGAGCGAGCCACTATTCTTCAACCATCTATGCTTTATGGCTCGGAGTGTTAGACCACTACATGACTATATACGAATAAGATGTCGGTAGCAGATAAGTGTATGTTAAGATAGATGTATGACGAAACGCACAATGACAGAATTAGGAATGAAAGGACTATGAGCTATTTAATCGTAGCTCAATAGAGGATAAGATTCAGGAGAGATTTCTAATATAGTCTGATCATGTGAAGAATATTAAGCCAAAGGTTTGTCCAAACGCCATCAAGAATCATGCATAAGTCCTAATTATTTTCAAGCCTAGAACGCAGTCAAATTTTTTTTTTACTGTCAAAATCTATTATTATATATGTATTTTTTTTTTTTGAAACTGAGATTATCCTTACACTTATTTGCTGAGTGATGAACATGTCACTCACTCTAAACTCCTATCAGATAAGAATAAGGAAAGATGGAGAATCAAGAACATATCCAGTTTTAGAGATTGTGAAGAAAAATAAAATTGTTGTAGTTTTTTAATTTTATTTTTTAGATTATGTTATACATTCCACTACTATAAAATATTATATCATCATGTTATTTTGGAGTTGTGAAGAAAATATTATGTTTTACGAAATAAATACACTGGTTTGGAAATTGTGTACTTCTGATACTTGTTGTTTACGATTGTATTATAATTAAACAACGTCGATGTCGATACGGTTCGGTCATGTGACGTGATATTTAAGTGGTATCAGTGCCTTCGGGTTCACAATCCGGTTGGGGGAAATTCAGGTGTCTTAGAGCCTGTTTTAGTATTAAGATAAGATGCGCAAACATGGCTCTTAAGCACCGCCTACCAGGCACCACAGTGCCAAAAATTCGAGCCCAAAAAGCCATTAGAAGGTGCCTCGACAAATTTTTTTTTAGGTACGATAGCCTAAGATCCACCAGAAGACGCCTCAACGCCTAGGTCTTTTTCGATTTTTGGAATTTTTTGCATTACTCATAATTTTTTGTAGGAAAATCGGAATTCGATTATGCAAGAAACCTTATGACAAATGATATCCATCTATATAAAAATCTCCAAACTTTTCATTTTTTGAAATTTCTCGAAAAATCTAGTTCTACCCTTTTATTGCACCGAAATACTTTAAACTGTTTGATTGATGCTACTTGCAGTTTATTTAATTTATCTTTATTAGAAATATATCTATCAGAGATAACTTGATTTAAGCTTCTAACTGAAGATGAAGATTTGACTCGAGGATAATAAATTATCGATGAAAAATTAATATTCGAAAATCTGATATAAGAATTATATAATAAGTTTTGGATGTTTTAATATGAAAATTGTTTTTGTTTCAATAATTAACATCGTGAACATTCAATTTGGGTTCTTAAAAATGCCAAGTACTAATTTTAATATATAAGATATTGGTGTTTGTTTTTTTAAAATGAATGCGAGAAAAAATATTTTTGAGCTAAGAAATTTATATCATTTTGGGATAACAAGTTCAAACTGTTTGACCCTCCTTCAAATGGGTTGATATGTCATCAACCCAACTTCCAAACCCATCCCATTTTTACGGCGGTGGTGGACCCAACTCAATTTGACAAGTTTGGTGAATATGTTTACTTTGCAATTATAAATGAGTTTAATGAACTGAGCCCAAACTATAGGATATTCTAGTAGTTTGAGAATGTTCCCTGAAGATTTACCAAGCACACCTTCTGACTGAGAAATTGAGTCCGAGATCAACATGATGCCGGGTGCAGCGCCCATTTCAAAAGTACCATATAGAATGACACCAATAGAACTCAAAGAGCTTAATGAGCAACTTCAAAAACTACTAGACAAAAAGCAGATTTGGCCAAGTGCATCACCATCGGGAGAAACTTTCTTTTCATCAAGAAGAAACACGAAAACATGAGATTGTGCGTAGACAATAGAAAATTGAATAGGATCACAATCAAGAACAATTACTCCCTCCTGAGAATCGATGACCTCTTTGACCAACTGAAAGGAGCTAAGGTATTTTCAAAGCTCGATTTTCGATCATGAAATCATCAACTAAAAGTTAATGTAGAAGATATTCCTAAGAGAGTAGCCTTCATCACAAGATATGGGCATTATGAGTTCATGATGATGCATTTTGTTTTAACAAATGCCCCCGTAGCTGTCATGTATCTCAAGAATCATGTATTCAACTCATTCTTTTACAAGTTCGTGGTAGTCTTTATTGATGAGATTCTTGTCTACTCTCCAAGCAAGGGAGATACGAAGAGCACCTCCAAATGACTCTCCAGATCTTAAAGGAGAAAGAGCTTTATGCCAAATTTAATAAATGTGAATTTTTTTTGCCAGATAATGTGATATTCTCGGGTCACATAATCTCCACTGAAGGTATATCTATTAGCTACCACCCACGGAAAACCAATAAAGTAATTGATGCCCTAATTCAAAATGACATGGGGAAGAAAACCCTCACATCATTATCTGTTAAACCATATTTATGCGAAATGGTGAAGATAACTCAGGACCAAGATCTCGATTCGACAAACTCAAAGCTCAAGTCAAGTAATTAAAAGACTCTTGAATTCAAGACCGATCACAACATACTCTTTTGGATCATGAAATATAGATTGTGCCTGCCAGACATTGAAAGCTTAT
Organism: Primulina tabacum; assembly: GCF_025594145.1. Classification (NCBI taxonomy): domain Eukaryota; kingdom Viridiplantae; phylum Streptophyta; class Magnoliopsida; order Lamiales; family Gesneriaceae; genus Primulina; species Primulina tabacum. The sequence continues at coordinate 13,397,740 of NC_134552.1, read as the reverse complement.
ATCAAAAAGTCATGACAGAAACACACAAACAAAATTTGTAGTTCATCCCAAAAGCACTAAGATGTAAAAAAAACTTAAATAATTTTTTTGTGTGGAATGAAATGAAGAGAGACACCGCAAAGTTTTTCTCTAGATGCCAAGTGTGTCAACACGTAAAAGTTGAACACCGAAGTTCTGGAAGACTACTTCAACGTTTAGAAATCCAAGAATAAAAATAGAAGCAAATTTCTATGAATTTCATAGTAGGTTTACCAAAGTCATGTCAGGGTCATGGCAGAATATGTGTGATTAATCATTTCATATGTCTAAGTACAGTGATATAATCATACCAAAAGTGAAGCTACTTGAGAGATGAAGGAGAAGATGCAAAGTTAATATCCCTACATTTTTAAGACCAAGCAATCTCAAATTTCGATAACAAAACTTTCAATAATGAGAGAGTGATGTGAAGACCTAAAAAATTGGGCTCAAATTCAAAATGTACACAAGCTCATAATTGAAATTTGAAAGGGTATTTAGACACATGTTACAATCAGATTTTAACAGCCTCAATTGCTCATAAAAATTGAGTTTATCGATATTAAATAGGGTAATAAATGCATCCTTTCAGCTTATCATTGGAGGAATATAATAGAGGCATTGATTTAGTGAAAAACCATAGCAAAAATTCAGATTTTTCAAACAACACCAGCTGTCAAAAGATGGACAAAATTCTACAACACTTGCGTTCAAGGGTGCTGCAAGAATATTAAGCCAAAGTTCTGTCCAAACATCGTCCAAATTCACGCAGAAGTCCTAGTTATTTTCAAGCCAATCACACCAATTTCTATCAACTTTTGATTCAAGGACAATCAGGTAAATGATCTTATACATTTATATTTTTATAAAAGTTTTGTATACTTGTTTTCTGTAAGTAGGCTTTTTTTAAAAAAAAAATATGCATATTTTATTTTAAAATAAAATATATTTACATGTATAATTTAAAAGAATGGTTTTATCTGAAAATGTGATTTTTTTGTTAATTTGTGTGCACGAGTAATGATGAATTGAATGGTAGAGATACGTATTCTGAACATTACCGATTATTGTTTACTACTTATTAGAGATATAACATATATGAGACTAATATCAATTTATCCATGAAGAACGTAGTTATTCCATTGTACTTCTGAAAGATGATTACTATTATTATTTATCACTGAATTTCCGATTACTATTATCCGAAAATTATTTAATTTGCTGTCAAAATCTACTATTGTATATGTATTATTTTCAAAACTGAGATAACTCTCGTCTCCATTTGCTGAGTGACAATCATATCAATCACTCACTCAAAATCCCTCTCAGATAAGAATGAGGAAAAATTCGAGGATGAAGAACACAACCAGTTTTGGGGATGCTGAAGAAGAATAAGAATGTTGTTTTTTATTTTCGTTTTCGAAAGAATATTTTTACATTTCGCTGTTATAAATCAGTATGTTATTATGTTAATTTGGAGTTGTAAAGAAAATATTTCGTTATTGAAATAAATAGACTAGTTTGGAAATTATGTATTTACGAGGCTTGTTGCTTATGATTGTGTGATGGTTAAACAACGTGAATGTTAATACACATTTTTAATGAGGCGTGAGATCCGAGGTGCCGAGGAGATTTCTAGCTTGGACTGAGGGAAGACTTAAAACTCAAGGCCAAGAGACTCAAAAGTTTGGCTATAAATACAAAAATTTATACCACCTTTTATGCATTCACATATACTTTATCTCTATTTTCATGAGAGAGTTTTTCGGCGCCCAATCACTGGTTTATATTGAGTGTGCAGAAGATCAGCTTGGGTCCTCGGCTACATCAGATAGAGGAAACTCTGCCTGAGAAAGTTGCCACATCTACCCAACTTTTTCAGGCGACGTCAGTATACATTGTCAATCCCCGAGTCTGAATTCTCCTCGACCAAAATAATTAACCTAAAAAATATTGGATACCGAATCAAAAGTAAAAAAAAAAAATTTAAAAGTCCAGCCTCCTAACATGAATGATGAAGTTATTTCCTTGAACAAAACCTCACACTCCTATATTTCCTACACTACATCTTGTGAACTTGTGTGAAGAGCAACCAACGACGCGTAAATGCCATCTTGAATCTTCATCAATGTATCATGCCTACCCTTTTCAGCAATGACCCCATTCTTCACAACGGCAATAGTATCCGCGCCTATTATGGTCGAGAGACGGTGTGCAACAACGATGGTGGTTCTGTTGACCATCACTTTGTCTAGTGCATCTTGTACTATTCGTTCCGACTCGGTGTCTAGTGCACTTGTTGCCTCATCAAGTAGAAGAATTTTTGGGTCCTTCAAGATTGCTCTTGCAATGGCTATTCTTTGTTTTTGTCCTCCCGATAACTGGACTCCTCGTTCCCCAACGTTGGTTTCGTAACCTTGAGGTAATCCGGATATGAAGTTGTGGGCATTGGCGGATTTTGTTGCTTGAATGATCTCTTCTTCTGTTATTTCACTTTGTTTTCCATAGGCAATGTTGGCGCGAATCGTGTCGTTAAAAAGAACAGGTTCTTGGCTCACCAATCCCATTTGTTGCCTCAGCCAGTTGAGTTTTAATCTTCGAATATCCACTCCGTCCAGGAATATTTCCCCAGAATCAGGGTCGTAAAATCTTTCTATGAGGCAAATAACTGTTGATTTACCACTTCCACTTTCTCCAACAAGAGCAACCGTCTGAAAAGCAATCGAAAAAGACCATTTTTAAGTTGTTCAAGTGATAATAGAAGAAGATATGGGAAGAATGGTGGAGCTTTACCTCACCAGAAGGGATACTTAGGCACAAATCCTTGAAGATTTGGATGTCAGGTCGTGTCGGATACCTGAAACTTACATGTTGTAACTCAATATCACCCAGAGTACTGGGCAGTGTTGTGCCTTCGTCACTGCCTGAGTCAATCTTAGGTTGGCTGTCAAGTATCTGAAATATGGAGGCAGCAGAGTCTTTAACTTTGTTAACATCTGGAGCTGTTGCACTTGCTTGAGAAACTCCTATGGCTGACATCGTAAGTGCAAAGAATACCTGAAAATATAATTATTTCGACCAAATTAACGGCATGAAATAACTAAGAATCGGTCCAAACAAGTAAACCACGAGCAAAAGAATCTTAAATTACCTTGAATACTTCACCAAATGTTGCTTCATGATGTTTCACAAGAACCGCGCCGATATAGAAACAAAAGGCATTTGCGCAATATAGTGCCAAAGTGCCGACACCAAAACTTGCTCCACTAACAATACCGAGCCTGACTCCTTGCTTCAAAGGAGCCTCACATTTCTGCTCATACATTTTCATTACCTTGTCTTCAGCACCAAATGATGCCACGGTTCTGATGCCACTGACTGCGTCATTTGCTACTTGGCTAGCTTCTTCATACATCACCTGCATTATACATATATCACATCTTTTGCAACAAATATTAGTTTTGTTTTAATGAACAACGGTTTCAAAGAAACCTTGGCATCGGCACTAAAGCCTTTGTAGAACTTCATCTGTAAAAATCCTTGGAGACCAACAAGCGGCAGCACGAGAAGTATTATGATTGCCAATAGCCAGTTTGCCGTAAAGGCAATAACAAGACCGGCGATTACAGTTGCTATATTTTGTACTATCAGAGCTAAAGCATCTCCTACCAGACTTCTTACAGTCGAGGCATCAGTAGATAGCCTTGCCCCAACCGCACCGCTGTATTCAGAAAAACCACCCATATTAAGTATTTCATTAAAATTATAGAACCCAATGCATGTCGTACACCAAAAGTATAGCTGATGATAGCTGCGAAACTTAAATACTTAGAAGTAGAGAACAACCCAATCAACATGCCACAAAAAATAAAAAATTGCCACACAAAACAGTAAGATAAATATCATTCGTTACAGAAACAAGCCACAAAAATGTTAGTGTTTCCTTAAATAATTAAAAAAAAAAAGAAGAGGACTGACCTTGAGTTGGCGGGATCATCAAACCAGCTAATTTCTTGGTGCACTATCTTCTTGAACGACAAAGAACGTATTCTTTGAATCAATTTACCACCAGCAATTCCAAAAAAGTAGTTCTGAACTGGTAAGGCAACCAATGTACACGTGCCTAAGACAACAAACATGAGTCCCCAAAATTTTGAGTCACTCCTCAGTCGATGTGGAGGTTCAAAGAAAATCTTAATGGCTGACGAGAGCAGTAGGCCAAAAATTGGGAGAACTACGCCGTTGGCCCCTGCACCGATGGATCCAAGTAGCAAATACAACAACTCTGGCTTATTTAGGTAGGCAAGCCGTCTAATAGAAACTCTCTTACGTTTCTTCAAAGTTTCCGCATTGTTTTCATCAATGCAATCACTTACTTCAGCTTCTTGGATATCAGAAAAGCCAGGAACACCATAGTTGATAGTGAATGAATGCCTGGCAGAACCATTGCTTGTAGATCTCTTCATTGAAATTCTCTGACTCGAAGACTTTCTCAAGCTTTGATCTATTTCAGCCGCAGCGTCTGCTTTCTGAAAGTTGGGTCCCCTTGAAAATTCAGCCTGTTTAGCTCCTTCTTGCATGCGAACAAGCTGTGTGTATGCTCCCTCGGGATCATTAATCAATTCAGCATGAGTACCTGGAATTAAATTTTTCATAAAAAAACATGATAAATACAATCGTACTAATAAATTAAGTTGTTTATAATCATGTACCTTGTTCTACTAATTTCCCAGCATGCACCACTGCGATAAGGTCTGCATTTCTGATAGTTGTCAACCGATGTGCAACAACCACTGTTGTTCGATTCAACATAACTTTTTCAAGTGCTTCTTGAACAATAAATTCCGACTCTGCGTCTAGAGCACTCGTTGCTTCGTCAAGAAGCAGTATTTTCGGATCTTTCAAAATGGCCCGAGCAATCGCGATTCTTTGCTTCTGACCACCGGAAAGCTGAGTACCATGTTCACCCACCATTGTGTCAAGACCCTGCAACAATAATTTTCTATTACAAAATCTTAAAATATAACACTGTAAACATTAGGACGAGTAAATAATTTACTATACCTGGGGCAGTATGTCAATGAATTTAGCAGCATTGGCAAGCTCAATAGCCTTCCTAATTTCCTCATCAGTAGCATCTTCTTTGCCGTATAATATGTTTTCCCTCATAGTCGTAGCAAATAATATAGGTTCTTGACTTACAAGACCCATTTTTCCTCTTATCCATTGGAGTCTCAGGTTCTTTAAATTCACCCCATCAATCAGGATTTCTCCAGCATTTGGATCATAAAATCTCTCGAGTAAGCTGATCACTGTGGACTTTCCACTCCCACTTTGCCCAACCAGAGCTGCAGTTTTACCACTAAGAACATGAAGTGAAAAACCCGCAAAAATTTGGACTTCTGGCCTCGCTGGATATCTGAAGTGCACATTCTTCAGTTCTATTTCACCTCGTATGTCTTCTAGGACAGTTCCACCGGCATCAGATGCATTGATTTTTGGTGTTCGTTCAATAGTCTCAAACATCTTGTATGCTGCAGCTTGACCTGCTGCAAATGCATTTATGCATGGAGAAGTCTGGCCAAGTGACCTGATCATGAAGACCATTAAGATTGAAGAGCAAAAAATAAGTGAAATCTTTCTTCATCGCATAAAAATGATGACACTTACATCCCCCCGGTCATTATCGACATAATAACGTTGATGACATTCCCTCCATTATAACCTTTTTCTACGATTAATTTGGCACCATACCATACAGCAAGTCCATAAGTTCCGAAAACAACCAACATCACAGTACCAATTCCAAATCCTGAAGCCATCCCTTGTTTGACAGTTGATGCATAAGCAATCTGCAGTTTGCTCTCGTAATTGTCTATCGCCTGTTTCTCTCCCGTGTATGATGCAACCTATGGATACAATCGAGCAGATTCCTCATATATAAAAGTACTGTACTTTAATGTAATATGGCCTTCTGCAAATTGGTCATTGAATTTTACCGTTCTAATTGCTCCGACTGTCTGTTCCACTACATTTCCAGCTTTCGCATATGCAATTTGCCCACGACTCGACATCTTTGACATGATAATTGCTGAGATTCCTCCAGCTATGACAAGAGCGGGAATGCAAGAAACTAACACCACGGCTAGGCGCCATCCTTTGCAAAAAGCAATGATAAAGCCACCGAAGAATGTTGACATAAATTGGATAAATTTCCCGACCTGTGAAAATCACTTACTAGTAATGTTTATTCGGCGAACTCTGGGTTACCAAACTTTTTTTTATTGGAATTACCAAACTTGACTGTGCAATTCATTCACCTATTGTTGCTTTAAAAACTTACTTTTTCACCCATGGCTTCTTGGATAAGAATAGTGTCCCCAGACATTCTCCCGATGACCTCTCCTGTTGTTGTTTGAGTATCAAAAAACTCAATATCTTGCCTTAGAATGGTTTTCAAGTACAACCCTCGTATTCGAGTAGCTTGTCTTTCTCCAGTCACCATCCAACATACCATTTCTGCAAGGAAATCGTGTCATTCTGCTTTTAGCACATCTGTGCAAATTTATTGTAATCCATAATAGAGTTTCACTCGATATTATATGCTACAAAAGCAACTGACTGGCCTTGATAATACTCTCTGCTCTAAGGAACGTCGCAAAGATTCGAGCATTCATTGATAAATCAATGACTATATAATATATGTGCCATAAAAAAGAATGCAGTATCCACTTACGAAGAAGTGAAGCACATCCGGCGCCAATTCCCAAGTACACATATTTGAGGGATACCTGTTATATATAGAGTGCAGATGAATTTACTTTAAAACACTAACAATAAAGGGATACTGAGTATGTTTGATATCGGTCAATTTCGCATTCAAAGTGGTAAAAAAGGGCAGAGTATACAAGGCAAGTCAGTCCTTAACAGTCAAAATATCCAAAGTTTTTTCATAATAATATCCGGATTTCATATTCAGTTCGATCAAGATTTTATGTTATTATAATTTAATTTGTATTCTTAGACAACAACAGTCTCTCTTAAGATGATATAGAAAAAACTTATGATCACGATTTCATCGGTTCGCAACACATATATTAATTAGCTCTGCATCTTATGATCATTTGCACAACTGATCCAAATAATTTAATGTTAGAGCAGCCTTCAAAAACTTGTTCAAATCCTTTAACCAGCAGTTATAGCCTCCCATTTCATTATAATTCATGCAGCATTCAGTAACTTATTTCAAATCCTTCGACAGTACTTATAGCCTCCCATGTCATCGAAAAAAATCCTTTGGTGGGTTAGTGCGAAATCAATTATAGAAGGAAAATTATCTGCGAGTCGTGCAAAGTACCGAATTAAAGCACATTTTCATAGTATCTCCATAAAACAGGATTCCAAGTCCAGTGCTCTGAAACCCTACCAATTCATGCAGCAATAAATTCAACCAATATAGAATGCAAAAAATTACGGAATCCAAACAAAGAAACCCAGATTTCAAGCGAAGAAATGCGAAAATAAAAGGCAAAATCACCTGCGACACTTCATGCACAACATCTGATTGATTGGCCCCGCCGAAAGAATTAATCAACTGGCCAAAAATAAGAGTCATGAGTGGCTGTGTCATCCCATTGGCCATCGCGGAGATTGTCCCAACAACGATGAGGGCCACATCGAACCTATCTGCAAAAGAAAAAAGTTTAAAGAACGAAACTTTCTGGTCTCCTTTCTTCTCTGAAGAATGCTTCAATGGCTGGCCTTCATCTTCCACCATTTTTTGTATAGTCTTTAATTTATCGTCGTCAAGCTTCCGATACAATGGTTCTTGAATTGATTTCAAGAAAACAGCGGCACTTTTCTCGTAGGGTGAAAATAATGAAGAGTTTTCAGAAACTTGAATTCATGATTCTTGAACCGTATACGTTCCTTTATATAATATATATACACATTAACCAAGTTTCCCGAATTTATTGCGTTTAGATATTCATTGATTCAAGAATTAACCCCTTCTAGAAATTCTTGAAATAGACATTCTACTTCTTGAAGCGCAAGAATCAGTTCAAAATTTTCTGTAGTATATCGAACAGATTTGCCGGATTTCTAGGATTACTTCTGAATGAAGGATGGCTTCTAGAAGTTATTAATAAGTTCTTATCTACTCATGCAAAAAAAAAAAAATGGGATTTAGAATTCCCTAGTTGATAAACAAGATATTTAAAAAATCCTCGTTGTTGATAATCAAGATATTGAAAACATAGGTGATTTATAGTTCTTTTTATGTTAAATAATATTAATTTTAACCGTTAAATCTGATTCTTAAAAAATATTTTAACTAAACAACGGAATTCTAAATCTATGGATTCTAATTCCAATCTTATTTTTCATTGACTTTCGTGTATATATGTAATATTTTACTATTTTTTAAAAATATTAATCGGTCTCTAATCCGTCTCTACAGTAAAATAGAGACCGATTACCGACCGAATTGGTTGGTATCAATAACTTTGGTCGCTAAATGTGAGAGACCGATACAATTAGTCGGTCTCTAAATTAGAGACCACATTTACGTGATCGGTCTCTACAATAGAGACCGATATTATATATGTGGTTTCTAATTTAGATACCGACTAATTAAAGACAGTCTCTAATATAGAGACCGATTCATTATGCAGTCGCTAGTTGAGAGACCGATACAACACAATCAGTCTCTAACTTAGATACTGAATTTAAGAAATCGGTCTCTAAATTAGATATTGTTTTTCCACCACAGGTTTTGTTATTCACACCAATCCAAACACAACACAATATGCATAATCAATCAATATAACCATCCAAAAAACACAACACAGTATTAACATCAATACACCTATTCCAAGCCACAACTTATCAACACCAAAATCAACACAAATATTTATACCAACTATTCAAGTGTCAAATATCCAAAACAAATGTCAATTCATTCTACAAAATGTTCAATCACTTCCAAACATTTACATGTCAATGTAATCGAAACTCAAACTTTAACTACTAGGACGGTGTCTAAGGAGCTTGAGTCTCATCATAATCTATAATAGGTGAAGAAAAGTCTGGAAAAGCAGAAGGAGGTTCTAGTGTTTGCGAAAGCACAAAACGAGCCATGAATTCACGCATCTTTTCCTCCAATTCAGTAACTCGAGTCTTCAAATCTGCATTCTCTGCCCTTAACTCTTGTATCTCAACACATGAGCTACTTGGACGAACCCTTCCAGTAGAAGTAGACGTCGCATGAGGAAAGGCAACTTTTGCTTGGGAGCCAAGTCCATAAATGCATCTTTTCTTCATCCCTCCGACAACCTCATAATATATGTCGTTTATGACATCATGTGATGGAGTATGTGGCTCTTCCCCCTCTGTAGTAGCTTGAGATATCTCGGAAATTCTTGTGGTCATATTATCCTATGTCAAAGAAAAAAGTTTCAGCAAGTAAAAATAAATCCAACAAAAAAAGATGAGTTTTTAGCACTCAAGCATTGAAAATGGTGGAACTATATTATTAACTAATAACTTTTTAATACTTACATCTATTGCTTGAGATCGTGCATCGACAAATGTTCCATCCTTGTGACGATGTGTAATTCGAAACACCTCCCAACAATCAATTTTTCGCTTTAAATCCGCTTCCTGCACAAACAAGTTCAAATATGCTAAGTTTATAATATTAAGTTTGTAATATGAACGAATGAAATATATTATTTGAAACTCACCAATTTCAAAGTATGCTCAATTATAGAGCGTGATCCGGCCGTGTGCTTAGTAACTCTAGTGCCTGTGCCAGCCACCTCACTATTTCTGTTAGTTGTAGCTATCTCTGATTTTTTTTTCCATTTTACCCCGCTCCAAACAATCTGCCATGCAGCCCATATATTAATAGGAACTTGTGTTGGCGGATGAATCTTTTTTCTCCATTTGTGCAACAGTTTTTTGTATAGTTGTTGACAATACAAATTCATGTTGACTTAAATTGTTCCTCTTTCCCAGGTTGCCATGTATATATCTTCTGCAATGTTTAAACCAACATAAACAAAAAAATAATAATTATTGTTTCTAATATTATTATAGTATTTAACCTCTTACCAAAAACTCTTTGTAGTAAAAATCTTTTCCATCTTCATCTAAACGTCCCCATGTATGGCCAGATGCATACTGTCGTAGTTTGAACTTAGAAGTGATATATGCAGAAACCCTATGTCCATGAGGAACAAAACTGCAATGAAAAATTCATCAATGTTTAAAACAGGAATAAAAATGAAAATTGATTGAATATTATAAAAATTAAAGATAATAAAATACTTATTGCTTATTAAAAAAAATACTTACTTATTACCCACTACTCTGAGCTCAATCCGATCACCAACTTCTTCTTCTGCAATGTCAACCATGATGATGTCTGCAAAATCAAATCGTAACACAAACAATTTTGAAATATTACTCGATCACATAAAAGATATATATATCATGGCCTTTTAATATGAAAGTTGTTAGATATCATAGTTCTCAATCATACAATTCAATCGTCATCATAATCTGTATCATAATCATCATTAATTTCCATGTTATTATGGTCTGACTCTATTACTACATCAATCTCATCATCGGTAGACATCTCTTCATCATCTAATTCCTCATAAGTAATGTTTACATCTACAAGTAACTGTGATGTAGTTTGAACTTGTGAATCAAGTGAATGTCCCTCCATTTCCTCATTCTGAAAGGCATCGTGGTCCGCAGGCGTGAGGGAAGTTGGCATTTCTATGGTTGATCGAGCCTTCATTCTACAAATTGCTATCCATTCACTAGGTCCTCTTCTTATCGTGGGATATTTAGCATAGAACACTTGACCCGCTTGTACCGCAAAAATGAAAGGTTCAAATTTATTGAATCTTCTATTTGCATTGACTTCAACTAACTTGTAGTTTGAATGTACTCTCGTACCAATCCTGGGCGTCGGATCATACCATGAACATTTGAATAATACTATCCTCTTTATAGGTAAAGCTGGATATTCCACCTCGATGATTTCATCAAGCATACCATAGTAATCAAGTTCATCAGTTATGTTGCTAGATCCTTTCACATAAACACACGAATTACTAGTCAATGTGGTTGAATTTCGCCGTGCCACATGGAATTTGAAACCATTAACGTAGTAACCCGAGTACACTCTCGTGTTACGAAGAGGTCCGCTCGCCAAATCCTTCATCATATCATCATGTACAGTTGAATTTGGTTCCTTCACCTGAAAAATAAGATCCCACATAAAGTAAACAAGCTTAACACAAACCAACAAAATTGTATTACATCAACACTTACATGGCTTTCAAACCACGATGCAAAATTGGTATCCAACTTTTTGTCCACTTCATCAGGTCGAAGTGCTGGATTTTGTTTTCGCAATTCTTCTTCGTACATACTACAAATGAAAATTTTAAGCAACAATGGTACATAAAAAAAATCATAAAAATAAATATTTTATGAATTAGAATCTAACTTACTTTATGAAAGGTTTCACCTCATCACAGTTGAGGAGAATGTATGTCCTTGCTGCATGGTATTCTTTGTCATCTAACCATCTAAAAATATATGCACCAATCGGTCTACCAGGGAATTTAAAAATCGAAAACATGTTTGAGTCTATCGGTCGAGCGTCATCAGAATTTCGGGGACACTTACGATGTCTAGTCTTCACACTGTCAGCAAAATAATATTCACAGAAAGAAGATGCTTCTTCAACCAAATAAGCATTACATATTGACCCCTCAACCTTTGCTTTATTACAAATATTATTTTTTAGCCTCCTCAAAAAACGTTCAAATGGGTACATCCATCTATACTGAACATGACCAGCTAGCCGTGCCTCATAAGCTAAATGAACTGGGAGATGCTCCATTGAATCAAAAAAGCTCGGTGGAAATATGCGCTCAAGTTTACAAAGTATAAGAGGAATGATTGTCTCTAAGCGAACCATGTCATCTGTTGTAATGACCCTCGACGTCAAATCTCTGAAGAACATACTCAATTCAGTAAGTGCCTGCCAAACATTATTGGGAAGTAGGTCATGGAAGGCTATTGGAATAAGTCTTTGCATGAATACATGACAATCATGACTCTTCATTCCAAATATTTTCAATTTGTTCATATCCACACATCGAGCCATATTTGAGGCATATCCATCTGGGAATTTAATGTCTTTCAACCAACTACATAATGCCTGCTTACTTTCTTTTCCCAATGTGTAACATGCCTTTGGAAATTTTTTGGATGTTTCATCCTGGTGCAACTCTGGTCTGCAACACAATTCTTTCAATTCCTCACGGTACTTTGATGTGTCTTTCGTTCTTCTCGAAACATTCATCACAGTATTGAAAATATTATCAAAAAAATTCTTTTCAATATGCATCACGTCCAAATTATGTCTAATGAGCAGATCCTTCCAATATGGCAATTCCCAGAATATGCTCCTTTTCCTCCAACCACATTTGCACATCTTGACAATTTTTTTATTTAATTCATCAGAACCAATATCAGTTACTAATACCAACCCATAGCTCTCTATTTCCGCAATTACTTCCTCCCCTGACTTAATTTGCGGTGCATGTTTTGTCACCTCCCTATTCTTTGTGAAAGATTTTTTATTTCTTCTAAAAGGATGGTCATCAGATAAAAACTTACGATGGTTATCAAACCAAGATGTCTTTCCACTTCGAGGTAATGTAAATGCATCAGACTCGTCCATGCAATGTGGACATGCTAATTTACCAGCCGTGCTCCATCCTGACAACATTGAGTATGCGGGAAAATCACTAATTGTCCATAACAAGGCCGCGTGCAATTTAAAATTGGTTTTACTAGCAATATCATAAGTCTCCACCCCTGTACTCCATAGGTCCTTAAGCTCAGCAATCAAAGGTTGCAAAAAGGCATCTATCTTCTCTTTCGGGTTTTTTGGACCTGGTACAAGCACAGTAAGAAACATATATTGGTCTTTCATGCACATCCAAGGGGGTAAGTTATATGGCGTTAATATGACAGGCCATGAAGAATATTGCTTTCCTGATTGACCAAATGGTTGGAATCCATCGGCTGAAAGTCCCAACCTCACATTACGTGATTCCATTGCAAAAGAAGGATATTTCTCATCTAAGTGCTTCCAGGCAACAGAGTCAGATGGATGACACATTGCATCTCCTCCATGCACATGTTCATGATGCCACCTCATGTGTTTGGCTGTTGCAGTAGATGCATACAACCGTTGCAGTCTTGGAGTTAATGGAAAGTAATACATAATTTTCAAAGCTATATCTTTTTTATTCTTCCCTATTCCACGCTTTTGTTGTCTATAACGAGGGTGACCGCACATCTTACATTCAGCTAGTTCAACATCATCTCTCCAAAAAATTATGCAATTGTTAATGCAATAATCAATCTTTTCCACTGGCAAACCTAAACCCTTAACTAATTTCTTTGTATTGTAAAAACTGTCGGTCATTATGTTATCGGTTGGTAGCAACTCTGATATCAACCGACATAAATCATCATAACATCTTTCCGAGAAATGGTGCTCTGCCTTGATGTTCAATAGTCTCGCAACAACTGACAATTGGGAATGACCAGAAGGAATGCCCTCCCAAACTTCTCTTTCACTGGCCTTTAGCATTTCATATAATTTTTTTGCAGCGGGTGTTGGTATCTCGTCAACATCTGAATAATGAAGGGCATTCATCGCATCGTGAATCATTGACTGCATTGCGTTGTCATTTGGTGGGTCTTCTTGAGCAATGGGAGCTGAAGATGGGAAAATGGAATGTCCAATCGGATCGGTAATATAAGGCTCCCCATGAACATACCAATTGTAATAATTTGGAATAAAACCATACTTTTCTAGATGTACTTTAACAGTATCCTCATCGTGAAAAGTAGTATTTCTGCATTTACGTTGAGTACAAGGACAACGTAACTTGTCACCACTCATACATTCAGGATGACTTTTAGTAAAGTTCACAAAATCCTCAACCCCATTCATAAATTCTTATGTTACAAATCCATTATCTAACCTAGCATACATCCAAGCTTTATTTGTATTCATTGTCGAAACAACCACTGTAACCTAACATATAAATTAAAATTCAAAAAATAAATTTATTGGAGAATAAGAGTAGAATGAGGCATTCTAAAAAAACAAGCTATTTTATATTATATATTTCTATATCTTATATTATATTATATACTGAAATCATTCAACAAGCTAATCTTATATTATATTATGTAATTTACAGGACTCTATTTGGAAGAAATATTATATATTTCTACATGTTATATTACGTTATATAATGAAATCATACAATAACGTAGGTCTTGTTAATTAGTAAATCATATAATTCTAACTTGAAATCCACTTAATATAGTTCTGTCAGTTTTAATTCAATAATAAATCAAATATGATTTTGAGTTATGAGAGAAAAACAAACTTGATGTAAGTTTGCTTTATATAATCGTACATGGAAACATGGAATTGCATAATTGAAGATGAAGTCGTTTGGTTTAAGCCTATACTTTTAAGTCTAACTATTGATTTCAACACAAAGGATAATTGTGTTCTAAGTCAAGACACCAATATCACCTTCGAGGATCACCAACCATAAAGCCCAAAAACATAAACCAAATTTTTTCCACACTTTTAGAGAAGGATATTGTTCTTTTAATGAATATGGGTAGTGTTCTCTCAGTAAACATAAGTGATAAAAAGATAAAATAAACCCATTTGAAAATGTTCTAAATAATTTAATTTTTTCCATTATACTTTACTACCAAATGAAAAAAAAAAAAACAATGTCTCTAGTATGTATTACACCCCACTTCTTGATAGCTATACAGCCTTTTCACTTGCTCCTCACACCGGACTTTGATTTTTTCCACAGCTGCGGATTGAATGAACAAAACCGCTTTTACTTAAATACACACACAGAGACACACACGTATATATCTGTATATATGTGCACCAATTGCCTCTCATTTAATATTCCTCCACACCATTAACCCCCCCCAAAACATCCGGTCCCCCATTGGTGGTACTTGTGGTTGGGTACTAAATATTTAAAAATAAGAAAATGGTGCTAAAATTAGCATCACTGTATTCTCTGCTATTTGTTTTAATTGTGGTTTCAGAATTCCTACAGATTCCTCTCAACATCCCTATTTTCGTCCTAAATAAAGGAGAGATTTTTAATTTTTTTTTTGAAAAATTCCATGTGAAATATAATTTCCTTTTTCGGTGATCCCTTGCTCTGGCTTTGATATACATCGTGGAAGCGGCAACGTGAATAAAGATTTTCAGTACAAGAATTTGTGTGTCAATTTCTCCAAAAAGAACTCAAAAGAGGAGGAAAAAAAACAAAAAAATTTAGAAAAATACCTCTAAATCAGATAATGGAGGAGCTATGAAAGACGCCCTTGTAGTCAGCGGGGACGGTGGACGGCAGACGGCTGAAAAGCACCGATGATGTTGGAGAATTGAAACCGCAAGGTTTTTAAGTTTTGAGAGATACTGGAGCGAGAGGAATAGAAGTGAGGTTTTCAAAAATATTTGGGTTTTATTAGAGACCACTCTACTATTTCAGTCTCAAATTAGAGACCACTTTCATATTTCAGTCTCAAATTAGAGACGACATTATATTTCGGTCTCAACTTAGAGACCTAAATATAAATTCGGTCTCCAATTAGTGAGAAGAATAAAAAATTGAGCTTCTGAAAATAAATTTAGCGACCGATATAGTAAATTCAATCTCAAATTAGTGACAACTTTCATATTTCTGTCTCCAATTAGCGACAGACAAAATAAATCGATCTCAACTTAGAGACCTAAATATAATTCAAATGATTTGATTATTCGTTTTAACTAGACTAGAGGTGATAGTCATAATTTTTGGATGATACCACAAGTAATATTGCAATTTATCATATTAGTATTTAGCTGCTAAAGCTAATTTTCTACTCATATTTATTTTCATATATTCTTATATCACTACAAGAAAAATACCCTTCAACAACGTACCTACGACAACGATTTTTTTGAAAAACCGTTGTCTTTTACTTTTAACAACAGTTTTAATAAAAACCGTTGTTAAAAAACAGCCAAATACAATGGTTTTCTAAAAATTATTGTCTAGAAAACCGTTGTCTTTTAGCGTATTTTTGGGGGGTCAATGACAACGGTTTATAAAACTGTTGTCTATTAGCGTGTTTTTTGGGACAAACGACAACAGTTTTCTAAAACCGTTGTGGATTAGAGTGGTTTTTTAGACAAACGACAACGGTTTTAGAGAACCGTTGTGGATTAACATGTTTTTTTGGAGAAACGACAACGGTTTTGCTTTAAATCGTCGCTAACTTTAGCGACAGTTTTAAAAAAACCGTCGCTATATATAAAGCGAAACCGTCGCAATTTTTAAATTAGCGATTGTTTTGTATAAACCATCACTAGAAAGTTTTAAATTAGCCAATGTTTAATAATAACTATCGTTATTAGCGACGGATAAAATCCGTTGTTGTTTTGCATTTTTGTAGCAGTGATATCGAACGAGTAAATGACATTTATTTTTGCCTCAATGGAATTAATGCCCTAAATAAGTTTTGCAAAAGATGGAAAATTTGAGAGTACGGAGAAAATGACAAAACTTACAATATTTTGAATAAGCATGTTTTTGCGTCAACACAAATTAATGAAAGAAGACATAAATTTTCTGGCCGGTTCAAGAAAGAAACAATCAATTATACACAAATAATCACACGTTTTACATCACAGAGTGCTCCATTAGTTTGATGCTTAAACTCGCGATCTCCTTGAAGAACTGCCATGGATAGCAGCTATGTAAAAGAGTTGAGTAGCTGACAGGATTATCAGGAAAGCCTCCATTGTTCTCTGTCAAACAAAACCATTAATGATTTCATTATATGTTTCTTACCGTAATCGGAAAATCGAGGGAAAATTACATTTTTTTTATTCTGTAATTATATTTTTTCATGTTAACAAAGAATTTGTATTTTTACACACGTGACATGTATTTCTTTTTTATATTTTTGATCTTGTTAAGATGAATTTTCATATTGAGTCATGCAACTAGTTTCCTTTTTTTTACCCGAGTTCATCTGTTTTGTAATAATTTTTTTTGAAAAAACATACAATTTAAATGACAAATTTTAAAAATATACGACTAAAAATGTAAATTCTAATAATGATTGAAAAATACAAGTTATCGGACCAAGAATACGATATTCCCGAAAATCAAATATATCTTTTGAAACTACTCACCAGACGGGCATTTCGAATATGTAGTTCAATCTCCTTGCATGCAAACCTGACCAGATTAAAAAGTACAAAACATTTCTGTTAGTTGTCTAATGAAACTGAAAAATACATGTACAAGACATGTGTGTCTTAGAGATGAATTTTATGTTACCCCATGGCTAGGAGTGTAAGAGTCCAGGCAATGCTGGCAGCAGACACAGCAGCAGGCAAGCTATCGGCATCCCAGTGTCGTAGATGGCTTAATCCAGATATAGCCGAAGCAACTCCAACCACGCCTGCTATCAAAGCAAACACCACAAAGAAACCGGTGGCAGCATTCCCCATCGGAAAATATATAGGCGAGAAATGTGCGGGTAAATCAAATCCTGGACCTGTTACACCCCGTCAAAACCATATATTTGATCAGTACTTAGACACCTTCTATTTCAATATTGTTTTGCATTTACAGAGAAAACGAAATATTGTTTCGCTCGAAGAATGTTTAGCATACATTACATACCAATGATGAAACCGTGATCGATTGCTCTGTTCATAGCCCATCCACCTATACCCAACACGACTGTATACATGCAGAAGTTGAGGAACAAAAGCAGTCCCGCAACAGGCTTAAGCTGCTCTGATCCTGCCATTCTTGAATCTGTGTATGGAAACTTTTTCAGAGATCGATCGAGGTATGTTGTTGCTGAATGACGAAAAGGCTGTGTTTTATACAAGTTACAAGGTTGCTGGACTTGGTGCTTTTCTTGCGAGGCTGCGTCTTCTAAAGGGCTTTAGTTGGGTTGTAAAGTATATGCTTTGTGTTGAAGACAGGAAATGGAATCCTATATTACTCTTTTCGTTGACAATAAGTGGCAATTGTGTGATTTTCTTCCGGTGTGGAAGATATATAATAGATTTTAGTCGATAAGATTTGAAAATTATAAGTTGATTTATTTTGAATTTTGATTATATTAGTCGAATAGTGCTGAAGTAACGTCAAACATTAAATGCAAAAACTTGTGTGAGACGGTCTCACGAGTCGTATTTTGTGAGATAGATCTCTTATTCGGGTAATTCATGAAAAAATATTACTTTTTATGCTAAGAGTATTACTTTTTATTGTAACTATCAGTAGGGTTGACCCGTTTCACACATAAAGATTCGTGAGACCGTCTCACAAGAGCTGTTCAAAATTAAGTTTGTTGTAATCTCTGTTGGACGTTAGAAGTAATGGTATGTCTCAACTTTCATTAAGACTTTTTATGCAGAGAATGATATAATATGATTACTCCAAAGGTGCTGCAAAGCATTGGCTGTGCATTGAGTTAAAGAATATTCTTAGCTAGACTAATTTACACGAAATATTTAGGGTTATTTTTATCAGAAATTATTACACAATTCTTATAAAAAAATCCCAAACTTATTTTTATATTGTTTATAGAAATTTAAAAATATCAGGTCCTTACAAAATGAAGTTATTAGCATATTCATGAAATTTTATTTTGTTTATATGCAATCGAAATATTATTAAAAATATAATATTTAATGCACTCGTGCCGCGATTATTTAGTTAATTAATATTTAGAAAAATTAGTCTTTTCGCATAATCATGTATAAATATCATATGGTATTTTAGCGTTATTTATTTCTATCATTTTGTAATGTCATGTTGCAAAAACTGTAAAAATAATTTTATATGATTCTAATGAGAATTTTCGTATATTCAAGCACATAAAAACATGAATCACACAGTTTCTGAAATATTAAAAACGACATCTAAATTTAGAAAGAAATTGTTAAATTTGGTTTTTGGAATAAAACATATTAAACTTACTTTTTTTTTTAACAAAAAAGGGAACTGATTTGTCTTTATAATAAAGCATATCATAATTAAAACACAAAAACTAGTCGAGCAAATAAAAATAAAAAGCTAAAGTTTACAAAGTAAATATTCAATGAGTAGGTTTTTTGTGAGACGGTCTCACGAATCTTTATCTGTAGGACGGGTCAATCATACCGATATTCACAATAAAAAATAACATTTTTAGCATAAAAAATAATATTTTTTCATATATGACTCAAATAAAATATACATCTTACAAAATATGATTCGTGAGACCGTCTCACATAAGTTTTTTTCATTTTAATTTACTTATAAAAAGAAAATAATAATTTAAAATATAAATATAATCTTATTTTTGGAAAGTCGAGTGAGAGAGGAAGAGCAGGGTTTTCAAAACCGCAGACATCTTTGGATAAAACAACTCCTCGCGTACGATTTTACCGCAGCATCGATAATATTTCTCTACTGCTAGACTACTTGCGTTTGCCGGGAGTCTTCGAAAGTGTGTTTCTTTTTTTTCTGCGACGAAAATAACTTAATTGTATTTATCAATTTGTGCAAATAAAGTGAAGCAGGGTGATTCAAGAACCGGAAAGCCGGAGCTTTGGCATTGCGGGATAGATCTGCCCGGAAAAAACGATGAGTACAAGCAGGGGAAGCAGCGGCGGAGCTGGGGTACAATCCATACCAGCTGGGTCTCGGAAGATGGTGCAGAGCTTGAAGGAAATCGTGAGCTGTCCGGAAACTGAGATCTACGCTGCCCTAAAAGACTGCAATATGGACCCTAACGAGGCGGTCAATCGCCTACTATCTCAAGGTTTTTTCTTTTTTTCTGGAAAATCCCTAATCTTTTGAACTTTTTCGGTGTGACGTTGATTTTGGTTGTTTGGGTTGTTTCGTATTTCGGTGCGTGGTTGAGGGATTTCTACTGGCCTTTGGTTGAAAGAGTTACTGTTGTTTGGGGTTTAGTGGCTTAGGAAAAATAGGTAAACTAGAAATCAGAGACTTGAAATATCTTGACGTTATGTGAGGCCTATGTTTGAATTTATTTGGTCGATCCTCTTCCTCAAGATGTTTGAGGAAACGTTATTTTAATTTAAAAAAATATACAAACTAGTTCCCTTTTAGTTTTTGTTAACTAACACTATTTCAGCCATTGAATAGAATAATGTTGCCAAGCATTTGTGTGCATGTGTTTCTTTCCTTTGCTTTTATTTATCTCACTCAAATCTCTGTTGCTATTTGAATTCCCTCATCTTTATAAATGTGATGACATGAAAACATGTTACTTTATTCTGAATTATTTACATCGTGAATTTTGAAACTTTGCTAAATCATGTAAAATAAGTAGCCTTGGGTAATTAATATGTGCAAGGCTTGGATTTACTCATACATTCTTTGGGTACATACTTATATGTATTCACCTGTAGATTCGTAGTCGTGTGGATTAATTTTTTTATCCGTGAAGGCAAATATACATGTTCTCTGTTTCTGTTATAATCCGTGAAGGCAAATATACATGTCCCCTGTTTCTGTTATGACTTGATTGGGTTAAGACGAATAATTTCCTTCTACTGCTACGACAATGTAATTTTTTTTATCTTTATATTGTTTTTTAGCTTCTGCAGCTGGTTTTACGGTGGAACTTGATTTTTTCATCGACAAAAATATTTAAATGTCATTTTTTGCTTTTGGCTAGTTTAAATCGCAAAACTAAACAATGTCACTTCCTCTGGATCGTTCATCCCTAAAATTTTGTTACTTTTATTTATTTCACCTTAATTCTGATGGGTGGTTGTAATTGTTTAGATCCTTTTCGTGAGGTGAAGAGCAAACGAGAAAAGAAGAAAGAGGTGCGTGAATTTGATCGACGCTTTTCACTGTTGGTTCTGTGTTGACTCTCCTCTTTCTTAAAATATTAAATGAAAAAAATGGCGTGTTCATCACCCTGCAGGCGTAGTTTGTGGCATCTAGAATTCTCAGCCGTGTGTTAGAAGAGTGTGAAATGTGGATACATCTGGGTTCACTTGTGGGCAAAGTGTTTTGGAAACAAAATGATTTGTTTTCTCTCCTTGAACACTGCCCTTAAAGCCAAAATTACTTGGCTTTATCATGGGCGTTGACATGTTTGTTATCTTTGATTTTATTTTTATTTAATATTTTGACTGGTTGTTTGATTTGATTTTAGACCAGTATTGATGGTGAAGTTTTGAATTAATCATTCATATACATATGAATGTGTGTAATCTTGTTTATATTTTGTACCTTTTTTAGGGCAAAGATACTACTGAATCCAGGCCTCGTGGTGCTAATAACAGTTCAAATCGAAGTGGAAAGAATGCTGTTGATAGGTACCTTGGTCGTGGTAGTTCAACTCCATACAGTTCCTATGGTACTTTTAACTTCTGTATTTTAAGTCTATCAATCATTAGGATAATTGAGGACATTGAAATCATATATAATCATACATCTTCCTTGTCAGATTCAGTTCCTATTCATGGAAAGGTGGCAGATAAGAAAGAAAATGGATCAACAGTACATACGAGTTATTTATCTTCATCTCCAGTTGTTGCTGGAAATAATAAAAGCAGTGGTCCTCCTGGCCTCAGGTTGAAACACATCTTGCTAAGTTTGTATGAGGTTGTCGTAAGGGTTAAACTTATCATTTTGAAATTTGAATTGATAAATGACTCTTTGGTATTCTGAAACTTTTCTTCTTGTTGGCCTTCTTTGTAGAGAAGTTGCCAACTGCCCTTTTTTCTTTTTAGATGGATAATCAACATTTTTGCTGTTTCAGCTTTTGTGATGTATTAAAATCTGTGCCACGCTGCATGCAAATGTAGAAGGCCTGCGCACATACTTATTGTACTGTATTCTAATGATCACACACCATTTATTTTACAATTGGATAGTTAGTTCTTAAGATTTGCTTTCTTTGTTGTATGCAGATCACGTCTTCACTTTGATGATGCTTTAACCTTTGTACTTTCTTGTGTTTATTTGTCGACTCTATGTTGTAAGGTTTTAAAAAACTGAAAAATTGTTTCGTTGCCAGCAGTCCTTGTATTTTTGTTGTATTGGCTCTTTGCTTTTGATGATCTTTCACATCTGTTGCTTGCTCATTTCCGTTTATTGTGTGATATGTTGCAGTAGTGTTGCCATTGACAGTGAGCCATCAGACACCGAGCTATCTTCTGGATTTCAAACTGCATGGGTCGGTGTTCCTAATCAGTTGTCCATGGCTGACATTGTGAAGATGGGTAGACCGCATAATAAAGCACCTAGTGCTTCAAATGCATCTCATTATAACACGAATGACCAAAATGACGGG
The DNA here is from genome assembly GCF_025594145.1 of Primulina tabacum. Classification (NCBI taxonomy): domain Eukaryota; kingdom Viridiplantae; phylum Streptophyta; class Magnoliopsida; order Lamiales; family Gesneriaceae; genus Primulina; species Primulina tabacum. The sequence goes on along the minus strand of NC_134552.1, from coordinate 13,375,225 downwards.
GGTCCTAAGACAGCTGCATTACTTCAGAATATAAAATTTTCAGAAGATCAAGTTTCTGATGTTCATGATTCAAGAGTTTCTTTGGCCCAACAGGTTCCCAGCAACAATGACTGGCCGTCCATTGAGAAGCCTGCCCCTAGGAAAATACTTTCTTTACCGGAGTATCATGTCGACTCGGAGCCGCACTCAGAGCCATATGATGCTTCTGTCAACAATATCGGTCAGCAGTTTGAGCCCGAAGAGGTCCAAGATGCAGAAGTAGTTGTCAATCCTGGAGCAAATGATGTAGGATCTGCTTCTATCTCTGGTAGGAAGATCCAAGAGGATGATTCAAGAGCTGCATCTCTGTTTGAGAATGACTCGCGTGAGAACACGGGTTCATTCCAACATCAAGTCCGTGATTTCGAGCATCATGAAGGTGATTTTTCTTGGTGTCCATTTTACTTTAGCACTTGAATAACAGGCCTCCCTTGCGAGTGTAAGTACTTACCTCCCGATTCTCGTGATACCTTTGACTAACGTTGATTAAAAATTAGTTTATGCTAAACTAGATTTTGGCATATGCAATTAAAATCGAAAATGTCATCAATGACCCTTGCTAGTAAATTAAATCATTCTATTCTTGTCCTTATTTGTTAGTTTTGCTATTTTTTTTAAATGACTCGTGTTACTTTAATTGAGGATTTCAACAAGTGTGGTACTGTGGTTAACTATGTGGCAAGTTATTTTGTTTCACAAGTATCTGTATATTCTAATGTTTGTGGTTCAATAGAAGTTAGAGTTAGCCGGCTCCTTAATGTGATATTTTTTCAGATGAACCTGGTGCTTCAGTGTCATCAGTCGCCAGAAACCTTGAACAATTAAATATAAAGGACGGGAGAGGATTACCATCTGAAACAGATGCCCCATCTATTATAATTCCTAAACATTTGCTTGTTCAAAATTCGGACTGCTCACACTTGAGCTTTGGTAGTTTCGGGTCTGGTATCAGTCCTGCACATTCTTCTGGGCCTATGACATCCGTGCCTTCAAAAATTCCTTTGGAAGAGACCCATGGTGAGGCTGATTTGTCATCGATTGAGTATACGAACTCTAGGTATAGAATTTTCTTATCTTTCGGGAAAATGTTTTTCTTTTTCTTGTTTGTATTTCAAACATTCATGCTCCAAATATTTTTCATCCCAAATTCCCAATTTTGTTGCAGAAATACTGTGTATTTCGTTGATTCTTCTATCCGAAATACTTCTGATGCTAATTTGTTTCATACGACTGGTGTAAGTTCTGGGAGTTATGATGCATCATCTGCATCCCAACCAGAAGATTTGAAGCCAGAGCACGCTGAATTGGCTCATGGAAACCAGTATCCCTTTCCAGCACCCAACACTGATTATACCTATAATGAGGTCCAACAGCTGAATGCAGCGATCAGTCAGTCCCAAACAAGCTCCCAGATGCAAACACTTACTCCCTTTGCTAGCGTTATGGTAATATATAGTTGAGACATTCTCTTTGAGAATGATTCTTTCAATGACTTCGGTTTCATTATGTTATGTTTCTTAGGGTCTGAATGCATTGCTTCATTTTTGTTGTTGGCAAGTAAGAAAGGGAAATGAACATGATTTATGATTGACGTTTGTACATTCATTATCTACCCTTTTTCGGTTACAAAAAGAAAGGATTCCATGATTTCAAAGTTGATATTCTTTCCATGTTTGTTCGCGTATATCATGCAATAAGTCATTCTGATCCTGCACGTAATGAAGTGAAAAATTGTTTCTATGGTTGTCAACTTCTCTGCATTTTTTAAGGATGAGGTTCTTGCTTTATACAATTGTATCAGTCTGATAACATTTAAATGCTTCTTACAGATCTTCCTTGGTTTACTACTCTTCTAGCTTAGTGCATTTAACAATCGAGGAAATTCCAACTCTGATTTTTAAATATTATTTTCAAGAAATACATATAGTCGGACAGAAATTTATACCAGCTTTACGAATCTGTCGATACGAGTTATGTTGAAATCTTTGATATCAGTTTTGTCCATGCTATTAATGTGTATTTCTGGGCCTTTGAGCTAGAGTTTTGAAGAGATTCGGTGCTTATGATTCCCTTTGTATAGTTGCTCCGAATTTTGAGTACTGTTTACATTTGATGTTTGGGTTCAACACGAAGATACACCCTCCGATTGTTCAGTGAAGCAATCTTGAGTTGTCTTATACTGGGGAGGAGTAGCCAGTGGTGATACATGTATTGATCTTCAATTATTATAGTGGTTGGAAGTTGAAACTGTGACATGTTTAATTCCAGTTTTTTATTATTGACCCACTTGAACGATTTTATCAACAATATCTCTGATCATCTCTTGCTTTTCTAGTCCATCACGTTCGTATTTGCTTTTCTTATTTTATATCATTCTTTTCATTTTCGACTGCTACTGGGATATATGGCTTTATTATTGAAATTTTTCCTTAGATTTGTTTCTTGTATTGTTTTCTCGATAGCAATCATACACAACACCATTACCAAGTACACTGCTGGCATCAAATGTGCCTTCCAGTAGGGAATCTGATCTTCAGTTCTCGCCATTCTCAGTAGCACAATCATTATCAGCTAAATATGGCAGTTCTGTCTCTTCTATTGGTGGCTCAGCAATTTCCATGTCTGAGGTAACCCATGCAAACTTCGTAGCTGATATTTTTTGTCATTTTCTGTTATAGTTGTATATGTCTTGCACCTGTGTCTCAGTTTGTTTTAGCGAACTTTATCATCTCCAAAATATTTAGATTTTCCATTTCGTGGATTTGAATTTCCATACTCCATTACTGGAATTATCATATAATAATAATTATCTATCAAATGAGCTCTTTTGTGCTTCGCTGCTGCCCATGCCCCATCATCATTAACAAATTACTTCCTTGACTGCCACTATCAACCAATGCCTCTAACCTTATACCTCTAGCATAGCGTCTATGTCGTAATATGCAGGATAAATTATTTTATTATCATTGTATCAATGAAACAACTGGACATGGACATGAACATGGACATGGATCCCGAATAACATATTGGGCATAAACAATTTTATTGCCACCATTTTCTGCAGAAAACTTTTAACCTCTTTAGGGTATGGCTGATTGAGTTGTGATAAAGAATTGATTGTTTCTTACCGAGTATAGTAGCTGATTGTGTAATTGGGATCCTGTAGGCTTTGAAGACTGCTGGTTTTTCATCAATGCAGTCTGCTCCACAGGCCATTTCTGGAACTAATGTTGCCACTGGACCTCCCCTTCCTCAACACCTTACTATACATCCATATTCTCAGCCCCCTCTTCCTGTAGGGCCGTTTACCAACATGATTGGCTATCCGTTCTTGCCTCAAAGTTATACTTACATGCCCTCTGCTTTTCAACAAGCATTTCCAGCCAACGGGACATATCATCAATCTCTGGCTGGAGTACTTCCTCAGTATAAGAATAGCATTTCTGTGAGTAATTTACCTCAGTCGTCTACAATCGCTTCTGGTTTTGCTGCCTTTGGGAATTCGACTGCCATTCCTGGAAACTTTCAGATGAATCCACCTTCTGTCCCATCTGGTGCAACTCTAAGTTATGATGATGCTCTGAGTTCCCAATACAAGGATAACAATCGCACCGTCTCATTACAGCAGGTATGTTGCTATGGCTTCAAGAGTGCATAAACTGATTCTTCTGCATCAATGATTTTTCAAGCTCCCTATTTTCTCCATAGAAGCGGTTATAACATATTTATGTAATTAGCTGATGTAAGGCGTATGAAATAACTGAATTTATTTTCAGAATGATAACTCAACCTCGTGGCTTCATGGGCTTAATTCCAGAACTACGTCAGCTGTTCCGGCCAATACATTTTATAATTATCCGGGGCAAAATCAGCAATCTGGTGGATATGGGCAAAGCCAGCAGCCATCACAGAATTATGGAACTCCAGGCTACCCTAATTTCTATCATCCTCAAACTGTTGCCTCACTTGATCAGCAGCAGCAGAATCCAAGAGAAGGGTCACTTGGCCCCCAAGGACAACCTAAGCTTTCCCAGATTTGGCAGAACGGCTACTAATCTCTGCATCTCACCCTCCCTCCTGGTCTCTCCAGGCTTGCAATGAGTTTGAAAGAGGTCTTTCAAGGAGCTCGATATGATTTGTCCGGCCTCTACCCCATGCCTTGAGCTTGTATTTATGTATCTATCCTCGTTGGTGCAACGTGGACATGGGTGTTAGTTTATCTGTTGGTGGAGACGCTTTTCCTGTTCCACTATTAATTTAGTTTCACCCCTTTTACTTTAAGAAATCTTATCTTGTCAACATTGCAAACGTTGAATATCTAATCCTGGTTCTGCATCTTTTTGCAAATTGGAATCACCCCTGTTGATATTAACTACGCATCGGCTGATAATCGAGTCCCTGTTTTTTTGTGCTGTATCAAGATGACATTTTGCATATAGCTGGGCCGCTTAATAATTAACTCTTTGATCCGGGTATGCGGCAATCAGGTTAGTGGAAAACTTATTACTGGCCGCTTAATAATTAACTCGTGTCCTGTTGCATCAACTTGGGATGATGCTGGTTTAAATATAGAACTGAAAAACATGCGAGTATAATGGTTTTTGGACAAGAGTCACAAGTGAATCCATTGAGATTAGTTATGCTCTAACCTAGATGCAATGAGGAATTTCACCACTCGAACGCAATCAACAAGTTCATTGTAAATACTCGAACTCCACTATCAGTTGGAGCAGGTTATTTATTATTTAAACTCGGCATTGTATTCAATGTAATTGGTACGAAAACACAGTGGTCTGTGATACAAGCAGCATGAAGATACAGTTGAACGTATCAAATTGAAATACGTGAGCACGTCCCATCATGTATAGTTAAATGTGTGTGAGTAGTCCAAACTCTATCAAGATTCAACACTCTACGGCATTTTCATTCATTCACACTATAAGCAATATTCCAAGCATTGGGCACGAAGGTGGATAGAATATCGGTGAACAAATATGTCATTATGGCAGGCAAATGTGTACCGAACTCGGAATGGTTTAAGATGACAGATGCGGTTATTAGGGATTAAATCAGAGACGCTCTATTTGATATTGATTGTGATAAAGCACCGGGATCTGATGGGTTTGGCTCTTTGTTTTTCAAGAAGACTTGGGACATTACAAGCGAAGATGTGGTTGTAGCGGTGCTTGAATTCTTTCGATCAGGACGTTTATTGAAACAATGGAATCATGCAATAATTGCACTAGTACCAAAATCGAAAAATGCAACTTCAGTTAGTGATTATCGGCCCATATCTTGTTGCACGATTTTTTATAAGATTATTTCGAAAATTTTGGTGAACAGATTGCGGCATGTCATGGGTGATTTGATAGATGAGGCTCAGGCATCTTAAATTTACTCGCCTACCCGGATCGTCGCCGGGTTCCTCACGTGTCAATCCATAATGGTCAGTTTCTTTCGGCTCTAAGGTTGAAAAAAGAAGGAGAATTTCTACGGTCCCTCGGAGCGAAGAGTTAGGAGCTAGGCTACATTCCCATCTAGCTACTATAGCTAATAGAAAAGGCAGACCGACGCTTAGTATGGATGGCAGACTACCTTCTTACTTTCCCTCTGAGATAGCAATAGGACCGATCCATTGTGGATAATATTCATCTCGCACAAGAGTTACTTCGGAAATATGCTCGTAAAAGGGGGTCACCGTGTTGCATGTTGAAAGTCGACTTGCAAAAGGCCTATGACACTGTAGATTGGGATTTCTTATGTGAGGTGCTTACTGTGATGAACTTCCCTACAATATTTATTCAGTGGATTATGGAATGTGTGACAACTACTTCGTATTCTCTTGTTCTTAACGGGACATTCTATGGGCATTTTGAAGGGAAACGTGGTATACGACAAGGTGATCCACTATCTCCCTTTCTCTTTACATTGTGTCTTGAGGTACTATCACGTTCGCTTAGATGCATATCAAAATCTTCGGCTTGGTTTTCACCCAAAGTGTAGAAATCTTCGTATTACTCACCTTGCTTATGCAGATGACCTTCTCTTATTATCTCGAGGCGATGTTCAAAGTGTTTCAATGATTATGAATTGCTTAAATGAATTTGGGGACATGGCAAGATTGAGAGTGAACCTCCTGAAATCGAGCATTTAGTTGGCAAGAATTGATGATTATGTGCGACAGCAAATTATTAACATTATTGGATTCAGTAATGGAAATCTACCTTTTCGGTATCTTGGGGTTCCATTGGCAGCTAGGCAGCTATGCTTCTCGGATTTTATAACATACTACTGGACGCCATGGCGTCGAAGATTAGCTCGTGGCCTCGAAATTCATTGTCTTATGCAGGCAAAATTGAACTAATCAGATCAGTTCTTCAAGGAATGGAATGTTTTTGGTTCTCCATATTGCCAATCCCTAATGCTGTCATTGATGCTATCCATGCGCTGTGGAGGAAATTCGTGTGACCAACGAAACGGCCCCCAATTGCTTGGCATGTACTTTGTAAGCCGTGTGATGATGGGGGATTGGGCCTCAAGAATTTAAAAGCTTGGAAGAGAGCATTCTTGGGGAAGACACTTTGGAAGATACACTTGAAGAAAGATAGCTTGTGGATTCGATGGGTAAATCACATTTATAGTGGCTTCGAAGGTGTTTGGTCATGGGAATGGAAAAAAGACAATTCACCGTTGATCAAACAAATTATTTTCATTCAGGATGAGCTTGTGCGAGTGAATGGCTCGGTGGACGCTGCAATAGGGTGTTTAAATGGTTGGTGTAGATTACGATAAATCTGATGGGAATTTAAATTGATATCAATAAGTTGTATTGATGTGATAGGATATGATAATCTTGTAAATTTGGTAGGGTAATATTTTCTATTTGGTAGGGTAATATTTTCTAATATTTGTTTCCCCTTAATTGTTGGGATTTGATATATCCATTGTAACTATAAATATATGTATTATTTTCAATGAAAGATACAAGTTTTTTCTCTCAATATTTTTCTCATGGTATCAGAGCTCTAGGGTTTCAATACATCCTACACTAATATGTCTTCAACTTCATCCGTCTCCTCTGAAGAAACCATGCCAGAAAAAACTCTTGGGCCTGTCACTACTTTTTCCGGTAGTGACATTTCTTCAATCCAGATCACTACCCACAAATTATAAATGGGCGTAATTACCTTCAGTGGGCTCAATCGGTAAAAATCGTTATTTGTGGGCGTGGGAAACTTGGTTACCTCACAGGGGAATTAAAGCCACCAACGCAATCTGACCCAACACATAAGAATTGGTTGGCTGAAAATTCCATCGTTCTTGCTTGGCTAATCAACTCGATGGAGCCTGAAATCAGTCGGCGCTATCTATGGTTTCACACAGCCAAGGAAGTGTGGGACGCTGCTCGCCGGATGTACTCCGACCTTGGAAATGCATCCCAAATCTATGAGCTCCGATCAAAATTGAAGGATATGAAACAAGGGGAAAAATCTGTAACAAAATATTTTTCAGACCTCCAAGATATTTGGCAAGAACTGGACCTGTTTCGTGATGATTCCTCGTCATGTGCGGACTGCAGCATCAAGATCAGGATTAATCTTGAGAAAGAACGGGTCTTTGATTTTCTAGCTGGGCTTAATCGCAATCTTGATGATGTTCGTGGCCGGGTAGTTTCAAGAGACCCATTTCCATCTCCCGACGATGCCTTTGCGGAAGTTCGACGTGAAGAGATGCAAAGAAAAGTCATGTTTTCTGATGATTCAACAATCTCACCTTCTGCTCCTGATGTGTGCATTAGCCACACAAAAAACTGCATTTCCTGGCCAAAATTTCCAAAAAAGGCCTTGGTGTGATCATTTTTAACGTCCAGGCCATACCAAAGACAAGTGCTGGGAGATTTATGGCAAACCAGCCAATTGGCAGCCCAAGAAAAAGAATGAACAACATGGTTATCAAGCCCTATCTGTTAAAGAACAACCTGGAAACTCAGAAAATTCTGCTCCTTTCACCAATGAGCAGATTGCACAAATTGAAGAATATTGTCGACTCATCCGCCAGGCCTCACTTAATCCACCGCAAAACAAAACTGTTGGTTCTTGTTCTATGACTCAAACTGGTAATCTTTTCTCGGCCCTCCGCTCGTATTCCATTGGTTCTTGGATTGTTGATTCCGGGGCCTCTGACCATATGACTAGCGATTTTAATTTATTTTACACTTATAAACCATGTTCTGCCCTTACTTCTGTGAAAATCGCTAATGGTTCAATGACTCCAGTTGTTGGTTTTGGTAGCATACGTTTATCTAAGGATGTCATCCTAAAGTCAGTTTTCCATGTTCCTACCCTAACTTGCAATTTGATCTCAGTGAGTAAATTCACACTTGACAATAATTGTATTGCTAAATTTGTTCCTTTTTCATGTCAATTTCAGGACCTACTATCGGGGAAGACGATTGGCAGTGCTAGGATTCACAATGGCCTTTACTACCTAGAGATTCCTCAAGACTGTCTTCCAACTCGAGTGTCTCACGTTGTTTCTCTCTCTGATTCTAGTATTAGGACAATATGACATCATAGACTTGGCCATCCTTGTTTCTCATATCTCAAAAAATTGTTTCCATCTTTATTCAATAATAAAAGTCTTGATTTGCTTCAGTGTGATATTTGTCATTTAGCTAAGCACACTTGTAATTTTTTTCCTCCAAAAACATATACACCAACCGCTCCATTTTCTCTTATTGATAGTGATCTTTGGGGTCCTTCACCAAGTGCTACGTCAAATGGCAAAAAAATGGTTCCTCACATTCATTGATGACCATACTCGACTCACGTGGATGTATCTTATCAATAATAAATCTGACACAAGCAAAATTTTCAAAGATTTCCACAGAATGATTCAAACTCAATTTCATACCCATATTCAAACTCTTAGAACCGACAATGGTAAAGAATATTTCAATACCATTCTAGGTGATTATATGTTGGATAACGGGATTCTTCATCAAAGCTCTTGTGTTGATACTCCTCAACAAAATGGCGTATCCGAAAGAAAGAATCGTCATTTGTTGGAAGTCGCACGTGCCCTAATGTTCACCATGAATATTCCTAAGTATCTTTGGGGGGATGCCATTCTCACTGCTGCTTATCTCATCAATCGTTTACCAAGCCGCACTCTTGACTTTGAAACAGCTTCATCCCTTCTTCTTAAAAAATATCCACATGTGTCTACTTCAAATAATCTTCCCTTAAAAACCTTTGGTTGTACGGCCTTCGTTCATGTCCACAATCACAACAGAAGTAAACTTGATCCTCGATCCATGAAGACTGTGTTCATTGGTTATTCTTCCACTCAAAAAGGTTATAAATGCTACTGCCCACACACAAAGAAGACCTACGTCTCTCGTGATGTCACCTTCCTTGAAAACACTCCTTACTTTCCTCCACCTTCGCTTCAAGGGCGGAACCTAGATACAGAATCTTGGTGGGATACTCCATCTCTTCCCATAGGTAATCCACTCCATGAGATTCCTCGAGACACAAACTCTCCTCAAAATTCTCACACAGATTCTCAGGCACATATCCCAATACAGGAAACAGAGGAAGAATCAACACTGTCACAAGAGTTAAAAGTCTACTCAAGACGGAACAAACCTCGGTCAACTAAAGACATTGTGAATCCTAAAAACAGTCAAGAGGATGAACCGGTAGTGGATCCTCAGTCAAATACTACCCTTGACCTTGATCTACCTATAGCAGCCAGAAAAGGTAAAAGATCTTGTACCCAACATACTATCTCAAATTTTGTATCTTACTCAAATTTATCTTCATCATTTCGTGCCTTTACCTCAAGATTGTCTAGTACAATAATTCCCGGGTCTGTTCAAGAGGCACTTGTTATGCCTGAATGGAGAAATGCCGTCTTTGAGGAAATGAATGCCTTGAAAATGAATAATACTTGGAATCTGGTCGAATTACCACAAGAAAAAACTACGGTGGGATGCAAATGGGTATTTACTGTTAAATATAGGGCAGATGGCTCGATTGAAAGATACAAGGCCCGACTTGTGGCTAGAGGCTTCACTCAAACATATGGCATTGATTATACTGAAACGTTTGCTCTTGTTGCCAAAATAAATACTATTCGAATTCTGTTATCCTTGGCAGCAAATCTTGATTGGCCATTGCACCAATTGGATATAAAAAATGCATTTCTGAACGGGGATCTTGAAGAGGAAGTTTACATGAGTCAACCTCCGGGATTTGAAGAAAGGTTGGGGAGTCAGACTGTTTGCAAACTTAACAAATCTCTTTATGGGTTGAAGCAGTCACCTCGTGCCTGGTTTGAAAAATTCTCTCAAGTAATCAAAAAATTAGGATATGTTCAGGGACAAGCAGATCATACACTCTTCTTTAAACATTCTGAAAAAGGAAAAATCACCATTCTCATAGTGTATGTTGATGACATCATTGTCACTAGAGATAACAATGATGAAATGGAGATGATTAAGTTGATGATGGCAAAACAATTTGAAGTCAAAGATCTTGGAACAATGAAGTATTTTCTAGGTATGGAAATCGCTAGGAGCAAGAAAGGAATCTCTGTCTCTCAAAGAAAATACACTATAGATCTCCTGAAGGAAACAGATATGTTGGGGTGTAAACCAAGTCATACACCTATCGATCCAGGGAACAAAGGAAAAATGTTTGAGGGTGGACCAGTGGATAAAGAGAGTTATCAGCGTCTTGTTGGAAAACTCATTTATCTCTCACATACTCGCCCTGATATTGCCTTTGCAGTGAGCTTAGTAAGCCAATACATGCATTCACCTTGCCAAGGTCATCTTAATGCAGTATACAGAATTTTGAGATATCTTAAACAAACTCCAGGAAGAGGATTATTTCTTGAGAAAACTAATGATAGAAGGGTTACTGCATTCACTTATTCTGATTGGGCTGGATCCATCACTGATAGAAAGTCAACTTCGGGTTATTGTACACTTGTCTGGGGAAATCTAGTGACATGGCGCAGGAAGAAACAGTCAGTTGTTGCAAGAAGTAGTGCTGAAGCTGAGTATAGAGCTATGGCCCATGGAGTATGTGAACTCATTTGGATTAAAAGAATAATGAAAGAACTAAAGATAGAGTTTGAAGGTCCTATGAGATTATTATGTGACAATAAATCAACTATTAGCATCGTTCACAATCCTGTTCACCATGATAGAACTAAACATGTTGAAGTTGATCGGCATTTCATTAAAGAAAAACTCGAGGAAGGAATTCTAAGTGTTGAATATGTTCTCACTTCTCATCGGCTAGCTGATCTACTTACAAAAGGACTTTCAGAACAGACTCATGAACTTCTCGTTGGCAAGCTTGGTCTCATCAACATCTATAACCAAGCTTGAGGGGGAGTGTAGATTACGATAAATCTGATGGGAATTTAAATTGATATCAATAAGTTGTATTGATGTGATAGAATATGATAATCTTGTAAATTTGGTAGCGTAATATTTTTTATTTGGTAGGATAATATTTTCTAATATTTGTTTCTCCTTAATTGTTGGGATTTGATATATTCATTGTAACTATAAATATATGTATTATTTTCAATGAAAGATACAAGTTTTTTCTCTCAATATTTTTCTCAGTTGGTTTCGAGGAAACCAGGGTCTATCACAAGCTTATTTCTTCTTTGTTCACAACATGGGCAAGTGGCCTTGGAAACCAATAGTCATGAAGTCGTGCTTACTGCATAAGCATAGGTTCATATTGTGGCTTCTAGCTCATGAGAAACTTCTCACTCGTAATAGACTACAATTTGTTAACGATAAAACTTGTGTGATTTGTAGCATGGCGGAAGAATCTATTGCACATCTGTACTTTGATTGCATGATATCAAAAGATATTTGGAACAGTGTGCGGGAATGGTTACACATGAAGTTAATTACAAAAATACAAGTTAATCATTCAATTTCATATTTCACATATTTTTCATCATTAATTATCTATCTCCTACCATTTTAGTTTTTTTAAGCATATTATTTTAGTTTAAAAATTGATAACTTTTATGTTAAAATAAATTTTTAAAAAAACACATATTTCATCATATTTTAACTAACATTTTTATGTATAATGTGTGTTGCCACATATTGGTATACGGCAAAAATATATGTGAGACGGTTTCACGGGTCGTATTTTGTGATATGGATAACTTATTTGGGTCATCCATGAAAAATATTACTTTTTATGCTAAGAATATTATTTTTTATTGTGAATATCGGTAGGGTTGACGCGTCTCACAGATAAAGATTCGTGAGACCGTCTCACAAGAGACCTATTCTTGGTATACGATATGTTTTTAATAAGTTTTCATAAATAAAAAATTAAATACAAATTTCAACATCCAGCATATTTTTGGAAAAATAACTTTCGAAAAAAAACTAAAAATTTCGAATAAAAATCAATATCCCAATTCGTAAAGGAATGGATTTGAGCGCAAGAGCAATTGCATGGAATTGTACGAAAAGCAAGAGAGAGAACCCGGATCCGAATCAACGATGATAAAAACATACCCACCGCGTTATTCGGACGCTAGAGCGGGCCCGTGTTCTTGCCATTTATAAATATTTCCCAATATTCTTCTCTCTGACGATTTTCTCCTTACAAGTAGTGGATTTCTAATCTGCCGAAACAAATGGTAAGCATTTCGGAAATTTCTTTTAATTTATGTCTTGAATTCGTTAAGAAATTTTCTGTTAGGGTTTGAAACCACAGCTTTGTGTCATTTGTAATTTCTATTGAATTGAATTATGATCTTTGTCCTCCTCTTTGATACCAAGTACTTTATGTTCTCGAGGAATTTTTGCTTACAAAAGTTAATTTACAATTCGTAATTTCGGAATTTGGGGCTTTTTCTGATCGTGTGGGTCTAGCTCATATTGTTTGCTGAATTTGACGCTCTTTTGTATGAATTTCGTGTTTCGGGAAAAAAAGATGATTAGAATGATATACGCCTGGGATGTTATATTAAGGCTCAAGTTAAAGATTCCAATATCCAGGAAACTATAGTGGACTTGTGTTGTGGACTTCAAAAAGATCTATAGCTTAGTCTTTTTTTAATTTATTATTATATTGGGGGTGGGGTGTTTTTTGTTTTAAGCTTGGTTCGAACCTAGGTCTGTCTCCTGTTGAGAGAGGTTTATGGCGCTGTACCACTAGGGGTGGTGCCGTGGTGGCTATAGCTGAGACTTTTGGTTCCAAACATAGATCCTTTTCAAAGTGCTAGTTAGTTGTTCTGAAATCGGAGACAGTAAATATGTGGAAGGAAATTTAGACACGCGGACGAATTTTGTGTTCAAATCATTCGAAGAAATCCACTCGACTTATATGAATGCTTTTTGAAACCTTAGCTGTTATATATTATTTTTATATTCTGAATATGGATTTCAAGTTCTTAATTTTTAAAGCGATTTGAGATCACTTCTCCAGATCCATCTTTTAAATGAAATCCTTTAATTCGAACACATTATCAGAGCCTCGGACAGAATGCCTTCATTATAGCACTGGCCTGGTCCAGTTTGATTCTTTTGATCTGCCCCTGTTTCTCAGGAAGTTATGCTAGGCAGTTTGTCAGGGCTTGCAATTGAAAGGCAAAAGGATCTAGATTTTGATAAGTTTGTTTCGGTTGCAAATTCTCAAAAATATGCTTAAAACAATACATGTAAAAACTCAAAATATATTTAATAATTCTGTAAAAAACTTGTCCATTACGTATGCATTTATAGGTTTAACTTATATTAAGCAGCATGGACCTAGAATAATGCCTATAATAGCCCATAAATGTTACCAAATAGATAATCCATGACTCATAAATAAAAACTGACATATGAGACTAAATCGATCTTAATTGAATATAATGTGAAATCAAGCCCACAATCAAGTTTTTTACTCTCGGATTTGAGCTAAGTTGATCCACTTCAGCTCTTGCTCGTTATATTGGCTTAATTTGCTAACTTGACCCACCATGAGACTTCTACTCGTTTTAAAAAAAGCGGAATTTTTTTTTTTAAAAAAACTAGTATTTACATATTAACATTTAAAATAATCATATTTATTTGACTATAGCGCTTTAAAATAACCAAACTCGTCCAAAATCATACGTAAACATAAACGTATAAAAATCTTAAAATCATCAACGTAGGAAAATGTTCATCTCTACTCAATATCATAAAATCATAAATGCACGGAAAACATGTGGTCCTCGGGTCGTGTCACCGCACCAGGTCTGGCTACTCAGAGTTCGGCACCTCCAGTCCCCTCATCATTAAGCTCACCTGCATTACACACGTTTAGTGAGTCTAAAGACTCAACACACATGTATCGTTAATAGCAAATACATATACATAGCACACAGCAGTGAAAAATATCATACTCAACATACCTTTCATGAACTTTAAAAACGTAACATAAACGTGTCGTGTAAAATCATGACGTGTCATAACAGCTCATCGTTAATCATCATTCATCGGTTATGATTTATCGTTCATCATTCATCATTTATCATTGGTGAATTCAGTTCATTAGAGGTGACTATCGTACATCATCATCATTTACGATGGATCCATCATACATAGAACCGCGGTACCCGGCGGCTGTCGGACATCAGTGACAGAATTATCCATCCATTGTGCCTAGGCCTCATCATCAGCATTTACATATACGTCTTAAACATTTACATATACTTCGATAGCCACAACTTATTCTCGTCATTCAAAACATTATCATTTTCATCACTTATAAAAATCATGCACCAATGCAATTTTTCTTAAATCCAAGCATGCGACGTATATCTTTATAAAATCTTAAAATCGTGATCATGATGCATAAACATTGAAAATGTCATAAATTTGTACTCAGGGCGCTGTCAGGACAAAAAACTCACCTCGGGTGCAAAATGACCATTTTGTCCCTGGAAACCCAAAAATTACCTTTTTTGTTCTAGACGTAAAATTTCACGTTTTTGACATTTTCTTAATTCCATTGACTCTAACATGTCCCAAATAATTATTTAAGCCTACATGAATTTTCCCATATTTTTATTTGACTTAAATCGATGACTTTTAAATTAATCTTTAAATATAACATATTAATGCGTTTTAATCCCGAATAAAACCAAATCTTAGCATAAAATTCCCAAATTAAAAACTTAGACTTCTAATAAATTATTTGAGCTTAAATATAATTTTCCATAATTGCGTTTCAATAAATTCTTTAATTAAAGTTTCGTGCGACGATAAAATCCCGGATAAATTCAAAACTCATTATTTTGATCCGAAACTTATCAAACTTTTAAAAATGTCCCAAAACATATTTAAAAGCATCTCTAGATGTAAACTCGAGCCAATTTCATAACTTAACCCAAAATCCCACGCCTGAAAATTTCAGAATTTACCCAAAAGTCTCGGCCCTACCTTATTTTTCCTCCTATTACCTTCCTCATCTCCAAACTCACGCCCTAGCCTACCCGACGGCACCAGCCATGGCTCGGTCTACTAGGGATCTAGACCAGACCCTAAGGAGTCTACTGAACCCTCGCAACCAACCCCATGCACGCTCATAGGCTCGCACCACCTAATCTCCGCGAGGGAGCACCCACGCTTCTCCTACTCTTCACCCGATCTGTCGCGAATGTGGTTGGTTCCAGCAAGTTTCAAACCCCTCCAGGCTTGGTCCCAGACCCACCAGGGTCTGGTCTAAGGCTCGGCGAAGTCCCTGAGTTGCTGGCCGACCCTTGCAAGCTCAAAATCCAAAGAACCGAGCCACCCTAAAGGAGACTCTCCTCTCGTCTTTCCCTTGCAGCGTCCAGTAACCCCTCTAAACCTCAAGACAGCATCTTAACATCACCAACAGCCCCTAAACAATCCAGAGTCGCAGCCCTTTGCACCAAGATCAGAAAACGTGAGTGGTAATTGTGGAAATGCATGAAACAAAACAAAAGCGATACATCATCATGTACAGCTGCTGGATAGAAATTTTCTACATGTTGCAGCACACATTAAACATAAATATGGCGTGAATAATACATAAAAGATAATACATGCGTGCCTGATGAGTTTGAAGATCATGAACGATGCGAGGGAACCCGGGAGAATTTTTTCTTTGCAAGCTTAAATGAAAACCGAGGCCACCAGCTGGAGAGGGTGATGAAAATAAAGAGAATGATTCTGAAATGAATGGGTGCCGGTTGGTGTGAGGGTGGTAGGGTTGGGGTTTGGTTAAGGGAGAAATTAGATAGGAATAATTTAGCTAATGGGCCCCAAATTATAAATGAAAAAGGAGTTAGAAGGGTTTTAAACCCAACAAGCTTAAAAGTAGGCCCATTAAATCCAAACACACTCCCGAAAAATATTTTGTGTTGGAAAGTTTTTGAAAAACATTAGCCGAATCCTCAAAAAGTCCCCCGTTTTTATAAAATTTACGCACCGTTAAAAATTAAAATCTTGCGGGTAAAAATACCCAATAAATCTCAATTCTTGAAAAATACATTTAAAACATTTTATATTAATTAATAAAAATTTATCATGTAATAAAATAATTTTTTTTTTAATTCCCCGGCCTCCGTTCCTCATTCGAGCGCGAAATGCAACTTAAAAATCTATAATGCATGAACCTTTAAAATTTCATGAAGTAAATTCTATCATGCAATAATAATGAATAAAATGCATAAAAATAATTAAACACAATTTAATAAAATAAACATACATTTTATGCTTTAAAAGAATTTAATAAAATACCAAAGAAATTTAATAATTTGCATGTATGTGGTTCACGTGGACTTTTCGATTTTTCGGGACGTTACACACCAACTCTTAAATTATCCCATTAAAGCCCACTAATGCTTAAATTATCCCATTAAAAAAAAATTTCATCTCGTGGATTTTGTTCTTGTAATTGGACCTGCTGACAATTAATGGGTCTCAGTTGGGCTTTTTAACTTCTTGAATTGGTCCAGTATACCACTGTGGATGAGCTTTCCAAATGGTTGATTTCAAACAACTGGAATTGGATGGTCCCGGTCAATAATTATATGGTGTTGTGGAGAAAATGCAGAATGACTTGAGAATCCTAGTTTCTATGTAGTAATTTAGCTCTTCCACATGAAATGACCCCTTCTTCTTCTTTAAAAAGTCAAGAGAAGGTATTAAGTGATGTGGAAGAAAGTGAATCACATGAAATGGGAGAATGAAAAAGAAGTTGGGTCAGGTGATCTTGTCTAAGTATCTTTCAATTGGTTTTGTGCCATAATTTGTTAATGATGAGTTAAAAGATAGAGAATGTTACTTCTTAAGCTCGAGGCGCGTAAAAGCGGTCAAGTGTCTTTGGGCTTAAAGCGCAAAACGCTCGCTTTACGGAATCGCAATAGACAAAATATTATCAAAAAAATTAAAATAAAATAAATAGTCTTTGAAATGTGATAGATGAAATATCAAATGTCATAATAATTGTCATGTTCCTCTTCCAAATTGTCGTGTTCCTCTTCCAAATGTACGCCATCAACCCCAACGCATGATTTGTATCAATCGGTATCTTCTTCTTCTTCAGTTTCATCATCAATGTTAATATCTTCTTTATCCACAAGACCACAAGACAAGTTTGAGCTGAAGATTGCTTTCTTTTTGCCAAAGTGGGTGATGATGCTCTTTTTGATGTAAACATCTTTATCAGATTTTGGTTGTTGAACCTGAAACTGCTTTAAAGTCAAAAAATCGGATGTTAGAAGAGTCTTTGTAGTTCTTACCGTCTCTCTGTCCTTTAAATTCTATCATCATGTTCAATAATTGTGGTCTATTGTAGATATAAAATATTCACCATCAATGCCAATTCATGCAATATTTTGAGATTAGGAATTTTTAATATTCTCTCAAGCATCAAATCTAGTCAATGAGCTGCATGAGAAGTCCAATACAAGTTTGGAAAATTGTTTTCCAAAAGACGACCTGAAAAAATAATATAAATTTACATAAAAGATAAAAAACTGATTTTTAATTTACAATTTAAATTATTACATGCTCTAACATTGTAGCTTGCATTATCTGTTACTACCTGAACCACATGATGTTCTCCAATTCGAATCACAAATTTAGAAAGTAACTCATACATATCTATCAGCATTCTGATAATAACTTGAGCATCCGGCAATTCAACAAATATGCTTTCTTTAGGACCATATACCATTAAATTTATAAGAGATCTACTTTTTTATCCGTTCATCCATCTGCCATGATTGTGCAACCATACCTAGCATGATCTTCTTCGTGGGAATTGAGAAGCAAGTTCGTGTTTGTCAATTCTTATTCTAATATTTAACTTTTACTTCACGATGTGGAGGTTTCATTCCGACTCCCGAAGTCTCAATATCATCAATACATGGCTGCAAAGAATCCAATTTAACGGCATTGAAAAGAATTCTGGCATCATACATCCATGTAGCAAAATTTTGACCCGCATCTTCTCTTAATTTCTTCTTATTTCTTCATACTGGCCTTTATTTTTCGCAAGTGTTTGTCTGACAATTTCTTCTGCATCTTTAACAAAATAAAGGTCAATAGGCCCTGTTTGTTTACATTTTTTACCCTGCACCATATAAGGGATACGTGAATCGGATATTGATTGTTTCTCTTTCAATTTTGTTTAAATATCATCTTCATCTTCTTTCAAATCAACAATATCATCTGAATGAGAAATATCATTCATTTGATTCTTCAAAGTACTTTTTTTTTTTGCATACACTCTTTGATTTCTTCTTTAACATGCTCCGGACATTTCAGACAAGCTTTCACGTTTCTACTACCTCCAGCTAAACGTAGTTTGTGCCGATATATCTCGTCATTTGTTATTTTACTGCAAAAACAACATACAATATTTGGATTTTTAGGATCCGGAAGTGTTACATAATTCCAAGCAATATCTTTTTAATTTCAAATAACCGAAAAATGAATAACAATCAACTATTATTAAAAAACATCACAATTTAAATAAATTTACAGAAATTCTTAAAATTAGGTTTTACCAAATTTGGGCAGCAAAAGAGAAGGGAACACGGCATGGACGGCGGAGCAGTGGCGACAGCAAGGCAGAGACGCGGCAGCGAGGCAGTAGCAGAGACGAGGCAGTGAGAGTGGTGAGATTTGAGTAGCAAGACAACAATGGTTTAGATGGGATGGGCTTAATTTTGTTTAAAACAATTGACTTAAATTGCACTTCAAAAGTGTGATTTCAAGTATGCAGAAACTTAAAAAAAAAAAGGTTGTGCGGCTTCTATGAAGTGCACAGGTGATCGCCTTTCGTCCCCCAAGCGAAGCGCCCAGAAGCATGCGCTTCGGAGAGAGTGTATCACTTTGGGAATTCCAACAAGTCTTGCGCCTCGAGTCGCTTTGCGCTTAAGTGACCGAGGTGACCGCTTTTGACAAACTTTGAGCCGAACATCACATTGATTTGCTATAAAAAAATCTTTGTGATCACAATTTTTTATTTTCCAGGCTGACCCAGAATTAGAGGCCATCAGACAAAGAAGAATGCAGGAGCTAATGGCTCAGCGTGGTGGTGGCGCAGTATGACATTATTATTTAAGCATATAATTGTGCTTGCTTTACGTCCTATTTTTTGAGTTTATATGTGCTGATGGACTTGTTAATTTGCAGGGTAATCATCAAAACCCTGAACAGCAGAAAGCCCAGGAAGATGCTAAAAGGTGAACTCGCCCATCTTCTTTTACTGTTTAGGTGGTTTTGCAATTACTGATGTTTATGTATGTGTTGTAATATCTGAACTGGGAAATTTGATTGAGTTAGGGACGCAGAGGAACAAAGGCAAATGATGCTTACTCAGCTGTTGACATCAGAAGCACGAGAGAGACGTACGTCGGATAATGAATTGAGCTTCATTACATTGTGTTATTTCATATTCTACAGATCCTTGTCTCATGTTTATATTGAAAGTTTACACTGAATAAGCATTTTTATCATTGAATTATTTGCTTTGGGGTATTAGTTTCTTTGTTTTGCCAACAATTTGACGTTTCACGTGCTACTAGTCAAATGGGTCCAAAATACGAGACAAGTATCTGTTACCACTTTGTTTTCTTAATTTATTAGTTTCAATGTGTTGCCAATCACTTGCTTCACGCTCAATTCGAACTTGATATATGCTTTTTTTTTCATATTTGTGTATGCAGTTGCTCGGATTGCTCTAGTAAAACCTGAGAAGGCCAGAGGAGTTGAGGATGTTATCATAAGAGCTGCTCAAATGGGTCAGATTACTGAGAAGGTACCTTGCTCTTTGCTACATGCTATATGCATATCTCACTGTGTATGCCCTATATTGCTACCCAACGAACTCTTACTTTGATGTAGGTATCGGAGGAGAGACTCATATCATTGCTTGAACAAATCAACACCCAAACTACTAAAGAAACCAAAGTAACAGTAAGTCATATTGTCTCTAATGTTATGGCACTCTTCTCTCGTTCACTACAATCCTGTGATTCATTCTCTAATCATCTAGTTTTATTCTGTAATTTTCCAGATTAAGAGGCGCCAAAGTATTCTTGACGACGATTAGGCTAGATGTAGTTTGGTGATCCACCTTTTGTTTATATTGATTGCTTGTATGATTCATACGAGGCGAAGATCATGAGCAGAAACATCCTTCTATGTATTTATCGACGTCTTATCTAGATTTTTTTGTTTGATATCATGCGTGAGATATCCATCATATCTGGATTTAACTGTGGTGGCTGAGTTTTCGAGTATTTCAATTTCTGCTGTATTTCCAGAAAGAGGAACAAGAAACGGAAAAAGATAAAAACTATGCGATGTAGAAATTGAGAACTATGCTATTGACTCGTTCAGTGTGTGTCAAGTTTCCAGTTTCCACGCACTCACGTACGTAGACAAAACTCGCAAGTACGATTTATTCAGTGTGTTTAAATTTTCCAGTCTCCATGCACACACTGACACACATACATAGACAAAACTCAAAAGCACGATTTAAGCATTGTTTGGTTCAAATGATAAAACATTAATTGAGTTTTTATTGTCATTTTAAAAAAAAAAAACTAGTTTATTTTACAAAGATGCATTTACTTGTTTTGTATTACTACATTCTATGCCATTTTTATTGTTGGACTGATGAAAACTACAATTAAATAACATTGCTCCCGTATAGTTTTTTAAGGGTTTATATGAACAATTGAGATTAGGCAAATTTTAAAAATAAGTTGCAACTTAATAGTTTTTGTTAAGAATTATTAAATAAATTAAATTGTACTTATTACATTAACAATATAGTATTTAGTGTTGTTTTTCATTTTATTTTAATGGGAAATATGCTTTCATTTAAATATGAGAGACAATGCTATTTTGTAGCAATCTGGAGAAGAAAATCCCAGCTTAAGGTTAGTCCGACCCTATCTTTGAGGTAACATCCCCAAGTATTTGTCGGGTTTAATAATTGTTTTTATTTGGTAAAACAATCAAACCGTGGTGCTTGACCTGTTATGCGGTTTAAAAGATTTGAGTTGCATAATTACCACCATCTATAGATTTTGATAAAGCGGCAAGCATTTGGTCCTACAATTGGTATCAGAATCGAGGTCACGGGTTCGATTCCCATTGATTACAAGGAGTGCAATTATTGGGAGAGAGATTTTTTGGTGCAATAATTGTCCCTACTTGTTAGAGCGATCGAACCGTGGTGCTTGAACTGTTGTGCGGTTTTAAAAATTTGAGTTGCACCATTAACACCAACTATAGATTTTGGTAAAACGATAAGTGCTCGGTCCTACAGTATTGATCCAAATTTCAATGCTAGTAAAAACTGCTCTCTATAAATCAATTATATATATTTTGTGATACGCTCTGCTCATATTTACAATGATAAGTAATATTTTGTCATAAAAAAGACTACTTTTTCATGAATGATTCAAATAGGAGATTGTATCATAAAATTAATCCGTAAGATCATCTCACGAATTTTCTATGAAAAATTAATTCGAAATATAGATTTTTGTTCCGAATTTACAATTCGAATTATTTCACAAATATAATTCCGAAACCTTTTCCAAAAATGTAAATTTTGAAAAGGAAAATGAAAAAAAGAACGTCCAATCACAAATTTTAATTATTTATTTAATGTCAATATTTTAAAATTGGTAAAAATGAAAATTACAGCTTTCACGAAAGATATTATAAGCTAGAAGAAAACACTAATATATAGAATATCATGTTCCCTGTTATAGCTCACTTAATAAACACCGATCCTTCGTTTGTACTCTAAAATTAGCAAAGAATAACTAATGTAAGGCAAAAAAAAAAGAGGATAACTTAATTACTCCAAATGGATATTACTTTATAATTATGTATTTATGTCACACTAATTATGTTTATTTATGATGCAATTTGGCATTATAATCATGTTTACCTCATGATATATATATATATATATATGTGTTTGTACGCGCGCGCTGGCGAAATGTGTTCGTCTTTAAAAAATATATTAAAATTTTAGCATTTTATAGGAAAAAAATTTGTCTTTTTAAATTTTCAAGTTTAATCCCTATGGAAATAATAATATTTTTTAAAAAGGAAAAAAATGAACTCCAATGACCATGGGCGGTTGGCAGGGGTGGTACATGAGGAAGGAGGAGCATCTGGACCAAATTCTAGAACCGAACGACGACGTGTTGGACCTCTTGCTAACCCCACTCCCTCTTCCATCATCACTTAATGTTTCAGATCTCTGCAATTCTATTCCATTTTTTGCTCTCATTCTTTCTTGTGTGTATATATATACCTCAATCTCTTTATCTTCTCAATCAGTAGTTTAACTCTTTGGAGTTTGGATTTTGTACACGTATTTTCGTATTGCATTCGCTTGATCGGACAGAATTCTCTACTTTTGCGTCTTGGATCGTTTGTTCGTTGGAATTTTACAAGGGAATGGAGGTGGATTCTGGAGCTGTGACCCCAGGGCAGGTAAAACTGTTGTTATGTTTTTCGAATTTTGGGCAGGTGATGGTTATTTCAGCTTCTCTTCTTGCATTGTTGGTGCATTTGAATTAGTTTACATCTCAGTTGTTTGATGTTGATAGCTATTATATAGTGAAGTTTTTAGTGTGTCTGTTTTTGAATTTTGATAGCTATTATGTAGTGACATCAGTTGCTTTGTTTGGTTATTCTTCTTAAATTTTTTTTGTATAAATCTGCTTTTGCTTCTTGCTTATCTCATTGCTTGTTAAGGTTAATCTTTCCTTGAAATATGAATCACTGGATATACTGTGAAATCATTACTTACGATATTTCAGGTGTCATTTTTGCTTGGTATTATCCCAATTTGTATTGCATGGATATATTCTGAGTGGTTGGAATATCAGAAGTCATCATCCCCTTCAAAAATGTAAGCGTCATTGTTTCTTTTGTCCTCTTCTTATTTACAGTCTACAGATTTTCCACATCTTGAAGCATTATTATAACTGGCAGTGAAATGTGTGGCTTTTTCCAAATCAGAAATTTAAGATTCTTTGAGAAATGGGAGGGTAAAGAATATTATTTTGCATTACATCTCATCTTATGGTACTGAGTTGTTTTTATGACAGAAGTCATTCAGATATAAGTCTTCTCGAATTGGAAAATAAAATTGATAAGGAAGATGATCGAGCTGTGCTGCTGGAAGGTGGTCTTGCTAACCCAGCACCGCAAAAGATGCCCATCCCGTCCATTAAAACAAACTTAATCAGGTGAGTGTGATGATTTTGAATGGTAAATTTGGAGGGGGTTTGCCACATTTAAGAAGTCCTTAAACCCTTTTTGTGGATTTCAAATTTTAGGTTTCTCACAATGGAGGACTCATTTTTGCTTGAGAACCGACTACTTTTGAGATCAATGTGAGTTTTTCAATTATTTTGATTGCATCGCATAAGGTTTCATATTGTGAATGATTTCAAAATCTCATGCAGGGCTGAATTTGGGGGAATTATATTTTATTTCTATTTGTGTGACCGCACAAATTTTTTTGCGGATTCCAAAAAGGTGCCCTTCATCTTTGTCCATCCTTTATTTGTTGGAACTTTTCATTCTTTTGTTTTAGCAATGTGTGCAGTAACATGACCCTGATATTATATCTTAGCATTTCATTGATATCTATTGTTCTTCAAGTATCACACAGAGATATAGACTATTATTCTTATTATCGACTATATTTTAATGTATTTTTTTCAACCTTTTAACTAACCATGTAAATGATCATAATAGGTCTATTGACTAAAGCCAAATTTCTCCTATTTCTGTTCGCTTGACTTGTAATGCATGTTATCCATTAATATTATACTCTTCCTCGGTCAGTGTAAGCTTATTATTAATTTTTCTTGCTGGACAGAGTTACAGTCGAGATGTATTCTTTTTTTTGTACATTCTTCTTATCATAGCTTCAGCAATGACATCTATCAAGAAACATAATGACAAGTCAGCGTTTTCTGGAAAATCCATACTTTATCTGAACCGCCATCAGACTGAAGAGTGGAAAGGATGGATGCAGGCAAGTATTTGTGGCAAACTATTCATAAATTTTTCTGGTTGAATACCAAGAAAGGAGAAAAAACAGAACAAAAAGTATTGCATTCAAGTTCTCTTTCTTAAGTTGCACTTGCACATAAATGTTTAAGCTCTCACTACGTTCTTTCTGCCAGATGGAAGTTGGGATTTTTTTCCTTGTCATCTGTCCACAATTATCTTCTGCTCATCAGAAATCTGATACTGCTTTATAATATTTTCATGCTGCCTGTTATTGCTATGCAAGTTTAATTTTTGCCTTGTCTATGATTTATCTTATGCTCAGCAGAAATTGGACAACTGTAGATCATTTGATAAGCCTGTGTAGCTGCTGCTGCTGTGCACTAACACACCTTGTGCACAAAGCCTTTGACAGTTGTATGCCTTTTGCCACCTCTTTTATAGGTTCTGTTTTTGATGTACCATTACTTCGCGGCATCGGAAATTTACAATGCGGTTCGTGTTTTGATTGCTGCATATGTGTGGATGACTGGGTTTGGTAACTTCTCCTATTACTATGTCAGAAAAGATTTTAGTATTGCTCGATTTGCTCAGGTGACATTGTAATCTGCTTTATATTTTTTCATTGAACTTGATTTTCGCATGTTTTCGTTTTACGTGGGATTTTGTTTTAAAAAATATGATTTGTTGCCTGTGCAGATGATGTGGAGGCTAAATTTTTTCGTGGCATTTTGTTGTATTGCTCTCAACAACGACTATATGCTTTACTATATCTGCCCAATGCATACTCTATTCACTCTTATGGTATATGGGGCCCTTGGGATTGGCCATCAATATAATGAGATAAGATCGGTGATTGTTTTGAAATTTTTTATGTGCTTCATTTTGGTTATTTTGGTGTGGGAAATACCTGGAGTTTTTGACATAGTCTGGAGTCCTCTGACTTTTCTGTTCGGTACGTAACCATCAGTGACCTTGTACTTTTTGGGGTTTCCTGTGGTAAATTTTTTTTATGTGATGAGTATTTAATCATAAATGGCCAAAAGAAGATAAATTTGAATTTCTTGTTTTAATTTCTAGTCTGAATCCTCGGCTACCTGATTGTTGTTTTATTTCAATGACAGGCTACAGGGATCCTGCCAAACCAGATCTTCCATTAATGCATGAATGGCATTTTAGATCTGGGCTTGATCGCTATGTATGGATCATTGGAATGATTTATGCCCATTATCACCCAAATGTAAGGCCGAAGAGAGAGATTAAAGTTGCTGATTGTACCTTCTATTATTATTTTTTTTAATCAATTTTATCCTTGTAGGTTGAAAAGTGGATGGAGAAACTGGAGGAGTGTGAGACCAAGCGGAGACGGACAATTAAGATCTCACTCGTTACAGTCGCCTTATTTGTAAATAATTTCATTCAAGAAACAGGATTCGATGATTCGTTTTTATTTTGAAATCTAATTTCCTGCTAATTTCCTATCTTAAGGTGGGCTATTTCTGGTACGAATGCATTTACAAGCTGGACAAGATTGCTTACAACAATCTTCATCCTTACACATCATGGATGCCAATAACGTGTGTATCAATATTTTTTCTTAGTTTATCTGCTTATTCTAAATTATTTTTCATTCTATTTGAATGTTAAAATTATTTTTTTATTGGGCCAGAGGCTTTATTGCTTTGCCTAAAACCATTAATTTAGCTTGCTGATCGATGGAAATGATCTCTGTTTTTTTGTCTATCAGTGTCTACTTATGTTTGAGGAATTTCAGCCAGCATATTCGAAATTTCTCTTTGACCCTTTTTGCGTAAGTTCTATTTTTGTTATATTTTTAATTCAAACTGTGTAGCTCTTTTCAGTGAAAAAAAATTTGCCAGGTTCTTTTTGGGCTAAAGCTAAACCCGGGGGTTGTTTTCCCATTTTTTTCTTGTTGTACCACTGTTTTTGGGTACCAGGTGGCTTGGAAAAATTACTCTGGAAACCTACATTTCCCAGTTTCATATCTGGCTGAGGTGTGTGAGTTTATTCTCTTGCTTGTTTGTCGATGTTTACTTATTGGAATGATTATTTGAAACAAATTCCATTGCTTATTCATGGACTATCACGCTAATATATTCACTTGTTTGCTTCTACTAATTTGATAAACGAGAATTACTTTTTCCCCGGTAGAAGGCATCTAAATTTTTTAGAGTTATCTATAAAATGTTTCGAGTGCAGGTTCCAAGATGTTTTCTTCTTGTTCATATGAAGAATTAGGGAATTGTGAAATTTTCCACGACAGCTAACACAACTAAAATAGTAAAATTACATGGCTAACAAGTTCCCTACAATATGCAGATCAAATATTCCAAATGGACAGCCTAAATGGTTGCTCTGCTTCATTCCGGATTATCCATTACTTAACTTCATGCTCACCACCTTCATTTACATCTTGGTAAGTAAATTTCTTTTTTGTTCCAATTCTTTTTCTTTCTTTCTTTTTTTTTATTTACAACTTGGGGGAGACCGGGAGAGGGGGTTTGGGGTTTTGTTCTCACAGGGTTTGAACCCTGGCCTCTCCCAATCCCAGACTGTGCCCCTTCGCCTTGCTAGCTGTTTTGTTCCAATTATTCAAGTTAATGACTGATTAAATGGTCCTCGCCTAATGGAATTTCTGTTTTCGATGTTTTCACCACCGCAGGTTTCTTACCGGCTTTTTGAACTGACCAATACATTTAAAGGAGCTTTCCTGCCCACAAGAGACGATAAGAAGCTATTTTACAATTTTGTTGCTGGAACATGCATCTGTGTGTGTTTATATTGCATCGCTTTAGCCCTTCTCCAAATCACTCACTAACATGGCAGGTTAGTTCTTTATCCCTGGATGATCAGTATATACTGTATAGTTAGTGATGAAAACTGTTGGCTTCACAGGGTGCTTAAACACGCTTGAAGCTAGCTACTAACCCAGGATTCATTTCTCAGATTCAAGTGTTTAACCAGAAAGTGCCTTAAGAAGTGAAAACTTTTATCTGGCGAAACCATTAGAATTTTGACCTTGTAGTTATTTTGTTGGACGAAATGGCTGAACCATTAGACATGAAACCATTAAAGGTTTAAACATGGCATTAAGATGTGTTGAGACTTTGCTTATGTGCAGGAAAATACTATCTTTGACTTTGTCGATGGGTGTGGCTTGTGAAGAATTTCAAATGGTTCATGTTTTAAACGGAACCACCATTCATTGTAGTTCCATACTTTTGTGATTTTCTTGATTTACCGATCCCTTTATTTCCGCTCTTGAATTCATGCATGATTATTATTTTTGCAGGCATTTTCTGAATAAAAAACGTGAAAGTGGAGCTGTTAAAAAAAAGATATTGGTTACTATAGAAGTGGAAAAAATACTTGGACATTATGGTTATAGGAAAGGTCTTGAACTACTCGAGGCCAGAGCTTTGTTACCAATTTTGTGAAGCATCGTCACACGGTGTTGCTTGATTTTAGTTACTGATAGTAGATGAAGTTATTAGCTCGGAAGTAAAGCAGAAAAACTGATAGGAAAGTATGCTCCAGAAGGTTTATTTCCACGTTTTTTATTCTTTTAATTCTGTTGCAGTTCCGGTAATGATGATCCTCCCCTCTCCCTAATCACATGTTAATGGATTTGGGTAAACATAGTTTCATTTATTTCTAAAGCGTTTCGTGATACCTGTGGATGGATTGTTGGTGCTACTTGTTTCTGCTTGATTATGTTTGAAAATTAAATGTCAATATCTGTATGATTTGAAATAAAATTAGGTTGTGTTTGATTATTTTCAAATTCCTCGACTATGGATGTATAAAATTGAAGTGATTTCAAATTCACTTTAGTAAAGTATGCAATTTCAATAACAAATTGTGGTGAATTTCTGATACTGATACATATGTTATTTGAACTCCATCAATCAAGTTTTCCCCCTATCAAATTCGTTCCTCCTTCTATCCATCAAATTTGTCAAAAACAATGTTTGGACAAGGTCGACAATTCACACAAATTCGATCTTTTCGAAGGTAGGCTTCGTGTTACGAGTCACTTTAAAAAGCTTGAGTGTCAACTTAATATTTTGTGCTACCAGGTTGAACTATCAAGTTAAAAGTAAATGAAACGTATTAAATATCCATTCCATTTTCCGACATAGGCAAAAATGCATTTTTTAAACCCCTTAATTGATACAAAATTCGAAAATAAATTTGTTTTGGCCTTTAAACTTCAACCCAATTTCTTTCGATTCAAGGTTGCTTTTTTAATATACTGACGGAAACTTCAAGAATAGCTCCCTAGTGCCTTTAAACTTCCACCCGATTTCTTTCTATTCAAGATTTCATTTCTTTCACTTGCTCAATTTTGTAAGATGATGCATTCAATCCGGTCGATGTATTATCTCTATTTCTATCGGTGACAAATTGGTGGTGATACCTGCTGACACTTGATTCGTTGAAGTTATGGATAAAACTACAATTAAGCAAGCTTGAAAAAACTCATTCAGATTCAACTCAAAGATAGCTTCGTGTTTCAATAATTCACAAGTTTAGTTACAATGGAACAATCAAATTCATTTTCCAGGAGTGAAGTTTGTGGCATAGGCCCATGCATTGTTGTTCACTGGGTCTGCAAGATGGTCGGCGAGGTTCTCCAATGGACCCTTTCCAGTCACGATAGCCTGCACGAAGAATCCGAACATGGAGAACATGGCAAGCCTTCCATTCTTGAGTTCCTTAACCTTCAACTCAGCGAATGCCTCGGGGTCGTCAGCAAGACCCAATGGGTCGAAGCTGCCACCTGGGTACAGTGGGTCGGTGACGTCGCCGAGTGGTCCGCCGGCAATACGGTAGCCCTCGACAGCTCCCATTAGTATAACCTGGCTGGCCCAGATGGCCAAGATGCTCTGAGCATGGACCAAGCTTGGGTTGCCCAAGTAGTCCAGTCCACCCTGGCTGAAGATCTGTGAGCCAGCCTTGAACCACACAGCCTCACCGAATTTAACACCGTTGCGGGACAAGAGCTCTGGGAAGACGCATCCAAGGGCTCCGAGCATGGCCCATCTGCTGTGGATCACCTCCAGCTCACGGTTCTTGGCGAATGTTTCAGGGTCGGCCGAGAGTCCAGCGGTGTCCCACCCGTAGTCGCCGGGGAATTCACCGGTGAGGTAGCTGGGGGCCTCACCAGAGAATGGTCCCAAGTACTTGACGCGGTCAGGGCCATACCACGGGCTACCGGATGAAGCAGGCTTTGAAACAGTCTTCCTCATTGAGATCCTCCCTGTGCCGGTGATCTCAGAAACAGATGGTGATTTCACCGCCTTTCCGGCCAAGGTCGGGGAAGAGAGAGCCATTGTTGATGAAGCCATAGCTGTTCAAGGCCGGTTGCTGATTGTATATGAGGAAATGTGTAATGTATTTGTGGTTGATTTCCCTCTGGGATCTCAAAAGCTATTTATACAACCGGGCTCTATCTTATTCTTTATCTTCGGAGATCAAATGCTGTTTTATGATTGGTTGGGGTTGATATTAAACGTCCATTTGGAAAGTGCAATATCACCACTAGATTTTTTCTTGAACAAAAATCTGAAGATCCGTCCCTGTTTGTTTTTGCAACCAACGGGAGTTTGCCAAGTATGCTCTTGATGTTAACGATGAATTTGATCCACAAGTGATCCACGGCTGTGTCTTGCAATTCCAAAAAAACAACAGAAAAGAAACACTAAACCAAAAAAACAGAGTGGAGTTACGTTTATTAACTTTTTGGCCCTTAATTTGGTGTACTAATAGGCATCAATTAAACAGAAAATGACGCGCTACTCTACTCATTGAAAAATGGACAAAATTTCATAAATCATTATCGAAAACTTTATTCTATTTTCATACTTTTATAATATTAATATATATATATACATATATTATTTTTACATAATTAAAAGATAATCTTATTATTATTACGTATATACTTAAATTAAAATTTTCCATTTATTCAAAATTTTATGAAAGTATATAGATTTTATTAAATTCTAAATGAATTAGCAATCAAAGCGGTAAGCCTAACCTTAAAAGTTGTCCAATTTCTTGATTTTGCATTTTTTTTTAAATTCTTGGCTTATTTTTAATTGAAAAATATACCCCTTAATCACTACTTCACTGGTCTATGCCACCCCTTAGGCGTGAGCAAATCTTCAATTAAATTGAAATATTCGACCCGATATATTTAATTTGAAAATTCGATTTATTTAATTAAGAAACTTGTTTTTTTCAAATTTTTCTTAGATAAACTAATTTATTAAGTTCAGTTTCGATTTTTTTATATATAAAAATTGGTTAAATTGAATAAAAAAATTTCAAATAAAATCATTTTTATTAATAATAATTTCTTCGGCCGTAGGTTTGGTGGATGACAATTTCGACACGATCTTATAGAATTGAAAATTCAAAAAATAATAATAAAATTTCTAGGGTCACATAATTACAAGTAAGTTAAATTTCTAATCAAAACTTGACCAAAAATTGCTTGAGACGATCTCACGGGTCGTATTTTATGAGACATATATCTTATTTGGGTCATCCATAAAAAGTATTATATTTAATGCTAAGAGTATTACTTTTTATTGTGAATATCGTTAGGGCTGACTCGTCTCACAGATAAAGATTCGTGAGACCGTCACACATGAGATCTACTCTAAAAACTTTAACAAAAAATTCTACTTTTTTTTTTTAATAATTTTTTTGAAATTTCGAAACTTAATAATTCGGCTTGATTTGTTTAGTTTTGACAAAAAAGATAAAAAAATGATCGATTCAATTTGGTTAGAGAAATCAATTTTATTCGATTTCACATAGTTTTATTCAACTGATAATCGAACAGACAGAATGCTAAAAAATTATTTGTTGCTTCAACATCCATGAAGCTCCACGATGAAAATATACGAGTCTCACACCAAATAAATGGTTACGATCGCACACCCGATGGAACATAGAAGTCCCGATGCTCAACCCGCCGGAATATGTGTGCGCACCCCTATCCTCGTTGGTTGGAGGCAATCTGTAAGTAGTTTATTGTATCCATTTGCAAACTTGGCAAACTACTATTGGTTTAAAAAGGAGAAAACTCACCTGTCCTTGAAATCTGTCCAAATATGTATGATTTTGTGGATAGAACAATTGGCAAAATCAACTCCTCAAATGCCACCAGCCAATGATATTACAGCATCTGATCCTCAACAACAAAAATTTGATAGAGCCCAGTTACTATAAAAACCTTCATGTGTCTCGAATACACAACTCAAGCCACAAACACTACTTCACATTAATCTTGCAGTACATAGCTATGGCTTCATCAACAATGGCTCTCTCTTCCCCGATCTTGGCCGGAAAGGCGGTGAAATCACCATCTGTCTCCGAGATCACCGGCACAGGGAGGATCTCAATGAGGAAGACTGTTTCAAAGCCTGCTTCATCCGGTAGCCCGTGGTATGGCCCTGACCGCGTCAAGTACTTGGGACCATTCTCTGGTGAGGCCCCCAGCTACCTCACCGGTGAATTCCCCGGCGACTACGGGTGGGACACCGCTGGACTCTCGGCCGACCCTGAAACATTCGCCAAGAACCGTGAGCTGGAGGTGATCCACAGCAGATGGGCCATGCTCGGAGCCCTTGGATGCGTCTTCCCAGAGCTCTTGTCCCGCAACGGTGTTAAATTCGGTGAGGCTGTGTGGTTCAAGGCTGGCTCACAGATCTTCAGCCAGGGTGGACTGGACTACTTGGGCAACCCAAGCTTGGTCCATGCTCAGAGCATCTTGGCCATCTGGGCCAGCCAGGTTATACTAATGGGAGCTGTCGAGGGCTACCGTATTGCCGGCGGACCACTCGGCGACGTCACCGACCCACTGTACCCAGGTGGCAGCTTCGACCCATTGGGTCTTGCTGACGACCCCGAGGCATTCG
Organism: Primulina tabacum; assembly: GCF_025594145.1. Classification (NCBI taxonomy): domain Eukaryota; kingdom Viridiplantae; phylum Streptophyta; class Magnoliopsida; order Lamiales; family Gesneriaceae; genus Primulina; species Primulina tabacum. The sequence continues at coordinate 13,342,666 of NC_134552.1, read as the reverse complement.
CTGAGTTGAAGGTTAAGGAACTCAAGAATGGAAGACTTGCCATGTTCTCCATGTTTGGATTCTTCGTGCAGGCTATCGTGACTGGCAAGGGTCCACTGGAGAACCTCGCCGACCACCTTGCAGACCCAGTTAACAACAATGCCTGGGCTTATGCTACAAATTTCACTCCTGGAAAATAAATTTGATTATTGAAACTGTACTCAATCGAGATTATTTTGTTGTTTAATTACTGTGAATTATAAGAATATAATGCTTTTTCTGAGTTAGATCTGAATTATTTTTCCTGTTTATATTCTTTGTGAAGGGAACTAATGAATTTGCTCGACTGCACCATAAGCAGAGATTTCACTGTCGTTCATCGTCCGGCGTTTAGAACCATAGCATCAAAGTTAATTCAATGAAATAACCTCAAGGAAAATCTGTTTTATGAACACAGAGATTAAACAACGATTACATATACTCACACACATATGACATATCCATTCGTTTAGCTTGTGCAATCATCATTGATATTTGAGTTAAAAAATCTCGTATAATTTTTATCTTTGGCCTCGAAGTTGATCCTGTCGTCGCATAAATACATGGCGGATGCAGCCGACCCTTCACTTTCGAGGTTACAAGGTCGGGGCATCATACATAGAGAACGAAGGGGAAAATGAGGAAATCGGGGTCGTTGGAAGTGGTTTATGGAATAAAAAGGAGTGGATTATATTTTATTTTTTTATATTTTATTAAACTTATTTAAAATTTAATTTTGTGGATAAGTTTATTTAAATTTTAATTTTATTTTTATATATAATAAAACTTAAAATTTAATTAAATTTATAAATTTAAAATATCTGCGACCTACATCTCACTACGTTCTTTTCAATCTTTCTGGTTCTTTTTGTACCATTTTTTTCATCACTATTTTTGTCAAATTTGTTTGGTTTCTCACTGTACACATTGTAACAATGAGTTTACAAGATATTGGTTCGGAAGAAATCCAACGAGACAATCAACTTATTATTTTGATTTTTACCATCCTTTTTTTATTGGGTCGAGCTCTACTCATGGTTAGCATATTCTTCGAGTGTAGATCTATTTGTTGGTTTCTTGTTCGACATGCTGTTCATCCTAAATAGATCAATTTTGACACACAGCACACACACAACGAATTTTGGGTCGAAGCTTAACACTGGATCGAGTTATTCACATCTGGGTCGACCTCGACCTCGACCCCGACCCCGAGCTTGACCAGGATGTAAAGAACTCGACCCAAGTGGTGGGTCAAGGCATTGGGTCGAGCCTCGACACAATTTTTTACACTATAACACAAACAATTTTAATTTTTATAATTAATCATTTTTTTCCAGATTTACTTCGCCACGAAACTCGGAAGAGATCAATTCTTTGATTGTAAGTTAACTTCATCGACCCATGCTCAATGCACGCTTACACGACTAAAAATGAGACTCATTGACCCATGCTCACACTACTAAACATTGAAGTTCGAGTCATTGAGATACATTAAACATTTAACTCATATTAAACATGGATCGAGTGAACATAGGTCGATTAAAAACATTATGCTTGATTGGTCGAGTGAGTGGATTTGCTTTAATTCTTAACATTAAGCTCGACTAAACAACTTAATATTTGGTAGCATTTATGATGATGTTATAACATTATCATTTTTATGAATATCTTTTGACAACTTACTTAAATTATAATATATATCTCATATTAAAATGTTTACATAATTATAAATTATTTATATATTTGATATACATTTTAATTATATTTCACATCATCATCATAAGATATTAATTATATACTAGTGCACCGACGCACGCGTTGCGTGCTTGTATAATATTTTTTATAATTCATTTGATTTACATTTAAATGAGGATCAAAATATAATTATAAGAAATAATGAGGGACTACACTGTAATTTTGATATATAAATTAAAAAATAAATTGAAAAAAAAATAATAAAAAAATGACCTTAGTGAGAATTGAACCTACAACCTAAACTCGAAGAACCAATGACTCTATCCACTAAACTACATTTAACTTGCATTAAAGTTTTAACATTTTATTAATATATATAATTATTAAAACAAACCATGACACCAAAGTTAGTTACTCTGAGTGTCTCAAACTTAATAAAATAGTATAGATTATAACATTATCGATTTTTATGTTAAACTCATTTTGATTATCAATTTTTATTTTTTAATTATCTCATATTAAAATGTTTAACATAAATATAAATTATTTATGTGTTAACATATTTAACAATTAGACTCAATCTCGACTCAAATTATTTACTCGAACTAAAATCGACCCAAACCCCTAACCCTAAACGTCAAACCCCAAACTCCACTCACGAGACCCACTCCATCCAAAATGCACTCACTCAAGCCAAACTCCATCCAAACTGCACTCACTCGACCCACTCCACCACAAACACAATACAATACCTCACTTCACTCAAACTCCACCCACTCGACCCACACTCTACCAAAACTCCACCACAAACACATTACAATAACTCACTCTACCCAAACTCCATCCACTCGACTCACTCCACAACAAACACATTAAAATATATGTCAACAAAAAAACAAAACTCAACACATTAATAAAATCGATTGTCTTTGAATTCAAACAAATTGCATATCATTCAACCGAAACTTCTATTAAATTCTCCAATAGAAAAAAAAAATATGTTTTGTTTTTTCTTCCACGTCTTCTCTTGATCACATGAAGCAATACTAACATATGCAACATGCTCAACCCACTCAACTCATGGGCTCGACCCACTCAACCTGGCTCGAACCATTAAACCCTCTGCTCGACCCACTCAACTATCTGCTCGACCCACTCACACTTCTACGCAATAAACAAATCACAATCTCGAAAGTAACTTAATTCTGTAAAATTATTACAATATTACTACAATACAAATTTTAAAATACTTATTTCTCTTACAAATCTTCAAATGATATTTGATTATATTTTGTTTTGTTTCATTTGAGGGAACAAAAAAATAGCGATAATGGAAAGAAAAATAGCTAGAATGAAAAGAGATAAACAAGTGAACGCTCGGACAGGGGCAATTAAAAAATATTTTTAAAAAAATTCAAAAGTTAAACCTAACTAATTAATTATTCTAATTAATGATCTCACATATATAAGAAAGTCAACTCCTTTTTTATTTAAAAAAATCAAACTTCTTTCTATTTAATTAAATTTTAAATGAATCATATATATTTTGTTCACCGAGAATCAAGTCTAAACCTAATATTTAAATATGGAGTTAAATGATAAACAAATAAACAACGGACCAATTTAATTATTATTACAAGATCACCGCCTATTTAAATATAATTATTTGACTCGTGAAATACCAAAATCCTCAAATTAAGAACAGTATTTTTGGTTAATAGTTCAAGTCCATGTATCAATATTTGTTAGTATTTTTAACCTGACCCAGATATTTACTCGCACTAGACAATGTCGAAGTTCAAAATCTTTTGTAATCTTAAAATAAAACAAATATTATCATATCATATTTAGTTATACTTCCATCAATTTTATGGCAAAAACTTGTGTGAGACGGTCTCACGGGTCGTATTTTGTCAGACATATATCTTATTTGGGTCATCCATGAAAAAATATTACTTTTTATGCTAAGAGTATTACTTTTTATTGTGAATATCGGTAGAGTTGACTCGTCTCACGGATAAAGATTCGTAAGATCGTCTCAGAATAGACCTACTCCAATTTTATTATGTCTTAATTAAAATAAAATATCAAATTAACACAAACAATGTCATTCATCTTTCCAAAAAAAAAAGTAATAATTTATTTTTAACAATATAATTTCCCCAAAATAAAAAAAAAATCATAGTTAATTAATTAAAATTACACTTCGAAAACTTATCGTACCAAAACTTAGTTGGCCAGAAAAGTTATCTTCCCTACGCTCAAACAAGTCCTTTATGATTTCTTCGTTTTTGGTCAATTCCCATTTAAAAAAAAAAATCATCACGTATTTATTCAACACAAAAGTTTTCAAGATTACACAAATATATTTTTCTAAATTGTTTCAAATAAGATACATGCAAAATTGATTTGTGTCTAGTTGGCAATGAACAACTGATCATATTCAAGTCTTCCAGATTTTAAAGCTAGCCAATCTTTTCCAAGGTCTAGAAACTTCCACGTTGCTGTAAAAAAGAAGTCATTTTCTGTATAATTGATCAATTCTTCCACAAAAGTTTACTAATAATACAGCAGAAAACGTCAACTGCCAGACACTCCCGTGAATCGCTACTAGCCAGGACCATGCAATTGTGAGGGATTTCCTCCCTCCAATCTATCGTATCCAATGGCAAACTCCCATTGGTTGCAAGAACAAAGGCACCGAATCTTGTAGGTTTTTGTCACCAAAATAAATTAAAAAAAATCTTGGTGATTGCAATCTCCATTTTTGAACCCCCTTCGAATGTCACTACCCAATCACAATGTAGCATTTGATCTCCAAAGATAAAGAATTTGATAGAGCCCACTTGTATAAATACCTCACCAGCACTTCGAACCAAATCAACCACAAACAATTCCTCCAATACAATCACCGGCCAGCTCTTAGATCAACAGCTATGGCTTCATCAACAATGGCTCTCTCTTCCCCAACCTTGGCCGGAAAGGCGGTGAAATCACCATCTGTTTCTGAGATCACCGGCACAGGGAGGATCTCCATGAGGAAGACTGCTTCAAAGTCTGCTTCATCTGGCAGCCCTTGGTATGGCCCTGACCGTGTCAAGTACTTGGGACCATTCTCTGGTGAGGCCCCCAGCTACCTCACCGGTGAATTCCCCGGCGACTACGGGTGGGACACCGCTGGACTCTCGGCCGACCCTGAAACATTCGCCAAGAACCGTGAGCTGGAGGTGATCCACAGCAGATGGGCCATGCTTGGAGCCCTTGGATGCGTCTTCCCAGAGCTCTTGTCCCGCAATGGTGTTAAATTCGGTGAGGCTGTGTGGTTCAAGGCTGGCTCACAGATCTTCAGCCAGGGTGGACTTGACTACTTGGGCAACCCAAGCTTGGTCCATGCTCAGAGCATCTTGGCCATCTGGGCCAGCCAGGTTATACTAATGGGAGCTGTCGAGGGCTACCGTATTGCCGGCGGGCCACTCGGCGACGTCACCGACCCACTTTACCCAGGTGGCAGCTTCGACCCATTGGGTCTTGCTGACGACCCCGAGGCATTCGCTGAGTTGAAGGTTAAGGAACTCAAGAATGGAAGGCTTGCCATGTTCTCCATGTTCGGATTCTTCGTGCAGGCTATCGTGACTGGAAAGGGTCCATTGGAGAACCTCGCCGACCACCTTGCAGACCCAGTTAACAACAATGCCTGGGCCTATGCCACAAACTTCACTCCCGGAAAGTAAATTTGATCCTTCAATTGTAACTAAACTTGTGAATTATTGGAACACGATGCTATCTAATTGAGTTGAATCTGAATGAGTTTCATGGGGTGTTCTTATGTTTTCTCAACAAATAATTAAGCTTTCTGAACTGTAGCTTATCCGTCGAGATAGAGATAATACGTATTAAATTCTTAATCGGAAACACTAGTATTTCATCACTTGTCAATAAGAATTTTCTCGCAGATCCTAATTAATTAAATATCAAAAGCAATGGCAACATTTTATGTAAAACTGCTCATACATAAGCACAAGCTCGATCTAGGAATATACTTGCCAAAATCTAAGTTTGCTTCCTATATTATAGACCATAATAAAATTAAATCAAGATTGTTAGAACTTCCTTCTATCTATGTTCACATGTTAATCGTGCTGGAAATTATTGTTGCATCATTTTCAGGAAAATGTGGTACTTGGGGCAGCCAATTTGTTTATTAGTTTTGATTTTTGAAGGAGATTCTTTTTCAAAAAAAAAAAAAAAATTTAAAATACAAGAGACTAAAAGGCAATGCCATTCAACCAGTTTTTAAATTGAATAAAATATTACAACCTTTATGTTGTTTTTTAAACAGTCTAAGTTTTTCCTCCAAAAAATCATCGGTCCTTCATTTATGCATTTAATCTTAAACTTACCACATATATAATGAACTCTTGCTAAGCTAGAATTTGGCACTTTTTTTGACCTTGCCAACTTATATTTAGTTGAAATGGGACTAAAAACCGTAGCAAAAAATCGGCTAGCAAAGGAACCAGCACATAAAAGTAGCAGAAAAAAAGGACTTGCGTTTGGAGAAAACATGAATAGATAGCTTAATAATTTACACAAGAATCCACTATTTTGCTAGAAAACACTCAAGACAAAACCGTATAAGGAAATTGTAGAGATGATTCTTAGGCCCCAAGAACTTATCACTTCTGCATTCAATCATCTTAAACCAGTTAAATGATTGAGATTTCTTGGCAAGCTCCCTATTTTCAAGAAAATGTGTACCCGATTTGTGTTTGCTGGTTTAAATTTTGAAGAACTTGGTTTTTCTCATGACAGAGAGGACTCAACCATCATGATCCCTATTGAACGTAGTAAAAGCTTCGAATCCTTCGCTGTCAGCCATTGATGGCCTCATCGCCATTTCATCGCGATAGTTAATCGAGCTAGTAGACCTCATCGATCCTTCCCTCGTCTTATTGGGCTTAATATATTGCTGCACCACCAGCACCGAAAATGTTGACTCGAACTCTGATGTAACCAGCAGGTCCCCTATCGGTCCAAGCTCCGGGCAGTCACACCAGTCTGTCAGCCCTGCGGTAAGTGGAGACGCCATGCCTCTCCCTCTACCCACCATGTAAAGGTCGTGTTTGTGTTCATCCATTGATTTTATGGCTTTAATCGTTTCTTCTTCGTCGTTTAACACCAACTCGCAGTAGCTTATAGAATTGTTGTTCATAGTTGCTGTTTTGAATTTCCCCAAGTAATCTTCATCTAACAGCTTCTCTCTTTCGATGTCGATGTGTAAAGTTACATGACCATCGTTAGCTGGTTCCACAGGCTCCAATTTCTCGGCATCTGCGCTAGGAATGAATCTCATCACCGTCATTCGTGCATCGGACCCTTCAACCATCCTCCACGAATAGGCCAACGCCTCCCTGTCATCTGGCCCACCAAAGTACAGTACAGCAATGTTTCGGGCATGATCTCTTGACTCAGAAACTCCCCTTTCGATGAGTATGCCAACCGAGCACGGTGCGTTATCCAGAACGCCTTCATTGACGGCTCTAATGGAAGGATTTATATCTTCCATTTCACCGTCCATCGTCTGCTGCTTGTGGAAGGGGATGACAACGAAAGCCGCGCGTCTGTCCTTAGCTATGTTGCAGATATCTTCATCCATGGTAGCATAAGCGCATCTAGCGGTGAGCACTTGGGTGGTCACACCCTCTGACCGTAGTTCGAAGTTGTCAAAAGCGTTGACGATGTGATCAGCTTGTGCTTCGATATGGCTAGGATTTCTCGGACCGGCCTTGCGTGAGTTATGGACCAGTAGCATGGCAGAGGCGCGTCCCACGAGCTCTACCAACTGGAGGGCAGAAACGCTTATGGGAGATGTTTTTGTGGGGTTTGATGTCCTGAGGAAGTGGACAACGGAAGGGACGTTGCGCGTGTTATGTATACAGGTAAGAATTCTCAGCTCTTCGTCTGATTTGGCCTTCTGTATCGTTCTTCGTCTGTATGGTGTGACGTTTTTCGTTGGCCGGAACAAGATTGCCATCGGTGTGACTGCCATTGTCATTACCAGGACTGCAATCACCATTAGTGAGTACGCTTCATTACTCAGAAACTGGTCAAGAGACAATAACACTAGCATTAGCAAAGAGTATTTCACATATGCAATGGTTCTTTTGCTTTAAACACATGTATATATGTTACGTTGGGAGTCATTTAAAATATGGCGGTTTTTTCACCATCGATAAGTTTAAGAGAGGGGCTTAACCCAGAAAACTATCCTATATAGTGGGAGAATCTCTCAACTTCACAAGTCAATCTACAATTCCTCAAAAAGAGTTGATGTGGAATGACAACACTGCCTAGTCTTGTCTTCTTTGCACTCTCATATCAGTGTTCGGTTGGATTTCTCAATGAGAATAATGGAATATCATAAGCCAAGAGCAGAGATCAAAAACAAAACATAAGTATATCAGGGGGTGGGGGGTGGGGGGACTGTCAACTTTATGCTATAACTTCTTACGCAACAAGTGCATATACGTGTCAAAAGACGGCACGGGCTTACACTTTGTATCTGGCCTGCTTCAAGAATTATTATTGCCATCATGCTCTTAGTATTGGTGAGTATTCCAATTCCCACTGCCTCATGGAGTGGAAATTCGCACAACAGTGACACAAAAACAGAGCTAAAGATCTTCAAACAGCAGGCAAAGAAAAAAACCAACCCCACTGAATACCATTGAGTCCCTAAAGAAATGATATCGATATTGGTCCTTATCCCACAAACCAGATAGAACACCGGCATCAGAATCCCAAGCACAAAATCCTCAAGTTTATCAACCAATGCGGCTTCGAGAACTTCGTTAGGTATCACAATGCCAAAAGTGAATGCACCGATCATTGGGTGGGTGCCGCAAGCATCTGTTATGACTCCACAAAGAGCGACCCCAGTAAGAATCGAGCATATGTAGAACTCACTGTAGCCCTGTCCTTCTGGCATTTTTCGAATGATCCATCTTAGTGCCGGTCTACATAGTAGACGCAGAGCAATACGAAAGCAGAGGTACATATCAAAGAGTAATGTATCCCTGATGAAGAACTTGTTGCTATGAAAGCCAGTGCAAGAAAGCCCCATGAACACAAATCATTTATCAAAGCTGAGGATATTGCTATTTTGCCGATCTCAGTGTGAAGAATATGTTGCTGGTCAAGAATCTTTGCAAGCACTGAAAACCCAGTAACAGAAAGGGCAGCACCCCAGAAAAGGCACCCTTTGCCTTCTTGAGCGTTGTAATTTGTACAGAAAAATAGTCCGCAACCCAGAAAATAAGGGATGAGGGTACCAGATACAGCTATTTTCATGGCTTTTGGCCCAATACGCAGAATCGCTCGTACATCCATTTTTAATCCCACTAGAAAGGCATAGTACATGACGGATAAATGTGCCATTGGCTCCAACACTTTCAAAGAGTAGTAAGGGAATACCAGATGTTTGAGTGCATCAATCCTCCCAAATGCTGAAGGTCCCAAAAGTATGCCTCCCTGTTGTGGAAGTATAGGATACATTTTTTCATCGGTTAGTGCATGGCAGATCTATTTCCACGCGTGAAACACAACTCAATATTTATGTTCATGGTATAATATGCTAAAATCTTGTGTTTGAAGTTATGCAAATATTAGAGGAAGTGGCGAATTGTTTCAACGTAACATGCAACGTCTACTCCGAGGTAAGCATATGGATAGGGATATATATACATTATCAATGGGATCATTCGGTTCTCATGAATTCCTTTTATGTTAATAAGATGACACCATGAAATATACAATTCAAGGTATCGATTCAGTTTTAAAAAATTTGGGTGATAGGGTAGGGGGTTTGGAATAAGAAACGAACAGAAATAATATGTAGATAATATAAATGATAATTTAGCAGCGCACACCTGCATGTTGCAAAACAGGTATTACAACAATAAAATTCTTCGGATCACACTTGTATTTTTAATCTAAAAGAAAAGGAAAACTAAGATTGTTGAATCTGGCCTTAACTTATGATGATGCATATTCTCAGTATTACACAACAAAACAACCATCAATAATTAAAGAATTCCTTACAACTCACAAGAATATCAACGACAAAGGGAGGTTGATTAAAGGGTTTCAACGCGAAAAGAAGAAACCGGTTGACAGCAATAGCCACAGTGAGCTGGATGAGGAAGAGAGAAATGAGGGGAGTCAAAGGATCAGGCCCTTCCCAAACGCCATTAAACCGGTATATATTTTGTGCATGACAAAGAATGATTTTGTTGAGCTTTGCAACATTCAGATTGTCTACACCCTCCTCCGCCATCCCCATTTCATGCAGCTAATGCGGTTGCTCTGCCCTCATGTGCCGCGGTGGCCTCCCTTCTTCCTCCTTCAAGCCAAGGCGGCAATCACCCTGGCTTTTGGAAAGGTAAAATATTGTATGGTAAAATTTAAGGTAATAGGAATGGAAACATGATGATTAATTAAATAAATTAAATCAAATACAAAATATTTATTCTTTTAAGAATTTAATTGGATGGTTTGCCGAAGTAAAGGGGAGGGAATTGTGGGTTTTGCTTATTTCATGTTATATCATGTAAGCATGCATGCTTAATTATTCGGTAAATATTGGCTTCCAATTTGATTCCATAAAATCTTCAAAAAAACAGGAACAAAATAAGAGAGAGAACTTTTCTTATCCGTTCCTCATTATTATTCACAAGTAATTTTCACTATTGAGGGGACTGAGGGGACTGAGAGGGGACTGCAAAGTGCACATGAATATCAATTTTCTTTTCTTTTTTTTTTCTTTTTTTCTTTTTGGTTAGATTCATTCTAAACCTAAAGAATCCTTAAATAAATCATATGAAACCATTTGATCTTTCTATCTTTCATGGGAAACAATAGAGCTTAATTGACAAATTACAACCTGAATATTTAAGGCATGGATTTTCAGTCGTATAAAATACCTCATAATTCATTCAGTTGAGGACTACTCATTTGGATTCTTTAATTAATCGCTAATCTATTTTCTTTTTGTTGCTATTTTTATATTCACTTAATTTTCCACTGATGAATTGTTAAGTGGTGGAGCTGAGTATATTTCAATTTCATCTTCCCTTGAAAGAGATTTTAATCCACTAAAGTAGGATTGAACGAGACTATTATTTTCCACCATAAAATGTTAAATTATTTAAGCTTTTGGGGTTTCATTTCAACAGGGGGGGAAAAGAAATCTGCAAAAGCACACATCACTGCATGCTTCCCTACCATAGTTTCTGAACTTAGGACACAAAACTACATAGAACAAAGAGAAAAAACAAAAAACATTGAAACAGAATCCAAAAACCCACAAGATTCATTAGTTAATGCATCTCAGATTCTCATACTTCATGCAGCGATGTACAGGAGTCAGGCGATACATATACAGAGATAGAGACGTTCTAAACCATCAATTGCAAAGAATAATATACACCATTTGAGGCAGTTTTGTGGTGAAGAATGCCCAAATAGTCACCCGTCGAACTCTGAGTCCTCTGAGTCATCATCGTCCTCTTCAAACATCCCACTTTCCTGCTAAATGTTTTTCATGAGAGGATGATAAAATCACTAGTATGATAGATATAGTCCAAGTGTTACCATTTAGCATGAAAAATTATCTTTAAGGCTTAAAATTTACCTTTCTTTTAACAAAGTCTGCCATAGCTCCATCAAACTCGGCCCGTTTCTTGGTAGCAACATCATAATAATGCACCTTTTCCTACGATAAGCAAAGCATTGATCAAATATTGTTTTTCGTACTTGTCATATTATTCTCAGGTCGAATACTAAAAAAGGATTCAATTCCAGAATTGGTCTTGATTCCAAAACTTCAAAAGTTAAACCACCAATAACATGGTTGCAGAGGACAGTCCAAGAAGAAAATACAGAACACAAGTAAGCACCAATTCTTTTTTAACACTTTTGACCTTTCCTATTATTGATAATGGAAATCAAGATATAACATTAGTTCTGACAAAAAATTAACATTATTTCTGCCAATGTCCAAGGCATTAAACCCAACATGAAGAACGATCCATAATATTTCTTTAAAAAAAGCATGATCATGAGTAATATTCCACTGAGTTTGAACTATAGTGATCACATTTCCACAAATAAAGGACGCCTAAGAAATTAAACACAAGTCTCTCTTCATCCTCACACTACTAAAGCAGCATAAGATTAATTAAAAAAAGGAAGAAGAAAGAAAGAACTTTTTGTTTTTATTTAAGATAGATATTACAAGAACGGAATGCCATAGTTTTTTCCCATAAATTGTTATTAGAAGGAAAAAAAAAGAACCATATCCAAATATGACAAAAAGGATGAAAAATACCTCGTATGTCATTGTTTTCCACTTGTGTCCACATGCCTTCCCAATCTAAAGCACAAAATAGAAGTAAAATTATATGCATGTGAAAAAAAATAAAGCAAAATAATCTCTGACCTGGACTTTAATTAAAAAAAATAAGTAAAGTAGTTGGTCAAAACAAGTTGCCACCCACATACATCTCGCATTGACTTGATGTCTGGATTCTGCTCTTGATATTCCTTACGAAAATCTTCCCTGGAAAAATTGTACTCATGTTAGCACAAAAAAGCAAACACTTTGAGTTACACTGAATCAACTACACACTGCTATTTTTACCATAAATTATAATGGCGAAATGCAACAAAAATAAAATAAATGGGAACACAAAACTGGGTAAAGACTCGATTCTATAAGGGTGAAACCAAAACTTAACACCTAATGTAGCTTCTGCTTCCACGAGATAACAGTTTCATTTTTGTTTTAGGGATGTAAAAAGTGTTGTTTGAAAACAAAACCAAACATAGCCATAAGCTTTCGTGCGTGCATAACACAAAAAGAATGCATAGTTGAAGCTCAACAATGGCCAAGGCCAATTTGCAGTCATTCACCCTTTCTTTTCTCTATTTTATCCCCTTTCTCGTCTACATTTCTACCCAATATTTCTGAACAGAAATGACTAAGATGTCGCAAGTATACTTGGCCAAACAAGCTAGAGGGAAATCTGTGACATAACAATATGAAAACTACTGTTTAATTCAATCAATCCAATACTAATATGAAGCTGACCTAATGTGTGAATTAATGCAAATTATAGACATATACAGATATTCACAAAAAAGGAAATCATACAAGAAGTAGAAGAAAGCTGTTGGCGGTTTCTTGGGCTTCATAGCTTCAAACTTCGCCGCTCTTTTCTTAGACTTCGTCGAATTGGCCTTCCTCAAGGACTTCTTCGTATTCTTCGATGATTTCACTGCCAGTGCCGTTTCCCTGTGATTAAAAAAATTAAGAAATTTCACAAGCACTAGTACATTAGAAAGATGGAATTAGCTACCGAGTGTTTTCACCCGTGGCTTCGTCTTGAAGTGATTTTGGTAGGAGGAGAAGCTGGAGATGAAGCCCTAGAACGAGTTTTTCTTCCGGTCACCATTCTGAATATTCGCCAACGGCCAACGGCCACCGTCTGGATACGGCGGCGTGGTGTTTGCGGTGGCTCCCGTTGACTCTCCGATCGGAGGCTATGGATATGAAGAAAATGGAACTCGCCTTATGGCATTCTTACAGGCGGTGATGTCAACGACTTATCAATTGCAAATATATCAGGTTTTTAAATAAGTCTTTTTGCTTTTTCTTTTTTAATTCTGACGTCGTTGGAGGCGTATTGGTACGGATATGTATACTCCTGCTAATATTCAAATAAATCATGAACATGTATCTTGTGATTAGATTATGACAAAAACTTGTATAAAACGGTCTCACGGTCGTATTTTATGAGACGGATCTCTTATTTGGATCATCCATTAAAAAATATTACTTTTTATGCTAAGAGTATTACTTTTTATTATGAATATCGGTAGAGTTGGCTCGTCTCACAGATAAAGATTCGTGATACCGTTTCACAAGAGACCTACTCTAAGTCATATACAATAAGTTCATCTGAAAAAATATTGATTAGAAAAATCGAACTGTTTATTAATACATTAATAGAGAGTTTACCTATCTTACTAACTCGAACAAGAAGAACAAGTCCAATAAGCAGTTGTCGTTCTTAAAATAAAAAATAAAAAGCAAAAAAGTAATTGTTATCTTAATTTTTTCTTAGATTTTCATAAAGCCGCATATTAATATATGATTATCAATCAGATGTTAATAGAAACCAATCACTAAAATACTATGTTCGATGATAATAAATCAGGTAACTTTGGAAGTGCCAATGATTTTTAACACCCTTTTAAAAATTCAAGAAACCATATAACTTCGTGTTAAAAAAAAACTAATTATATTTTAAAACCCTCTGTTTTAAACATCGCAAAACCCATGTAAATGGGAAAATTGAATAATTTGAATCCAACTACTAACTTCACTCCAGAAATTTTGGCACCCATTACTTTTCTTTTTAATTAATTTTTGAGTGAGAATAATCATATTGTTCGAGCCAGTTTAGATATAGAAGTTATAATTAAAAAAATATTTAAATAAGTTTATTTTTTAAGTGTTTTTATTAAAAAAAAATAAAGTAAAGCGATTTTGGTTTTTGATAAATGTTTAAAAAATTATTTTATATTTATTTTTAAATATAATTAAAAGAAAAAATCCATGAAAAAATCCAACTTCTAAAAAAACTTTCGCAAGTGTTTTTTTTTTTAATTACTTTTTAACCAAACATTATAATTTTTCTATTTTAATGATTTTTAAAAAATAAGTGTTTAATCCTTTGGTTTCTCCTTAAAAAAAATTTAAAAAAAAATAAATAAACAAACTCTTCGTTCAACCCCTCCTTATTAATGTTTTAATAAATAGGTCAAGTTAAATTCTATCTATGTTTTTCCTTTGTCACCAAATAAAATCCATGTGTTCCGTCTACGACCAGAACATTTGAGTTCTTATGATCTTTTAATTAGTAATCTGATATTGTTGGTTAATTAAAGAGCTTCCCTTGGCATGATGGTTGTGCTGCATTCGCTTGCCTATTTCTGATGCACGAATTCTTCGAATCCCAGCCTGAATTTAAAAAAGTCTAAATTCAGAATTGTAGGGCTTTACCCAAATAGGGAGCCCTTCCAGAAATTCTCGAAGGCCTGAGGCAAGCCCAGGCCTAAGAGGGGGTTTGGAAATAGTTTTCAACCAGCAATAGACGCGCCTCGGTTAGAACCTCACTAGCTGCGTCATTGCCCCAAGCGCAAAGATACATATGGAAGGCCAATTCTTTGCCCTTTATAGTGCATTCATTTGACGTGGTTTGTAAATTATTCCATGTGGGATTCGGCAATCACAGGCTTTTTTTACCTGTGGTGGAGATTACGTGTTGACTATAGATTTTAGTTAAACGGTGGGCTAGCTTGTTCTATTTTTTAACGTTCTTTAATGTAATTGGATGTGAACTCGGTTTCTTTTCATTTAAATGGATATTAGTGGTGATAATTTGATGGTTTTAGCCCAGCCCAACCGGATTTAGGAGTCCATATATTTAAGAGAGAATATATTGCACAACATTTATCTAGCTTTAACTGAATTATTATGTTTTTGTGATGCTTGATAGCTATTTGTTTGTGATGGATGAAATGTTTTTTTTTTTTTTTTGCCCTTTTAATCCCCCGAGAAGATGGATTAAATAATTTTGAATTGCAATTAACTGCATTAAAATATAGTTATATTTTAATTTAATTCAAATCCAAAGTAAAGAAGGACTCCATGGCCCAATGGATAAGGCGCTGGTCTACGGAACCAGAGATTCTGGGTTCGATCCCCAGTGGAGTCGTTTTTTTTTTTTTTGGTGTTTTATTAAAATAGAAAATTCCAAAAAATCTAGGCTTCCACTATATTTTATGAAAATCCTCTCAGTTTGATTTCATTACGACCAAAAAGTGTTGATTCCCTTTGATATAATTTGGTTCATTTATAACAACTTAGTTAAGTAGTTAAAATCAATGATTGTATTATTTATTTATTTTTGCATAAAATCTACAAAAAAAATAAAAAAAATTACATGATACGAAATATTTCATGTCAATTGAAACAACTTATTAAGGGCATTATTTCTTGAAAAGTGAGTCCTAAGTGCATTGCTCTTCCTGGATTGCTCGTCCTTCTGATTATGCAATTCAACTTGGGAAATGATTGTGTCCATTGTCCACAATCCTTTGCTTTTGCATGTGATGCCATTTGTCTTGAACAAGATAAAAAATTGCCATGAATGAGATTTGAGCTGCGAAAATTATAGTCCACAGTTTTGAGCTCTTTGACGTCAACCTGTGTAAATGTTCGAATTCTCCACCAAAGGAACATTGTTCCAAAGTATCCAATGCAAGAAATAACGCTCGCTTTTATCTTTAGTTCTTATGAGAGAATAAAATACACCATCTGAATCGATTGATTCATCACACATGTGTTAATTTATTTTAGCGTTCATTATCTTAATGGGTAATGTTTCAATTCTTAGTGGATTAGCATGTATATTTAACCCCAAAAAAAGGTTACAAAAGAGAGCAAATTTGAAAGAATTACCTTTTAGGCCTTTTGAAGCCAATCAAAACTGGTACATAAATGGCACCATAGACTGCTAGCCTATTCTTTGTTGAATGTTGTTGAATGCATTCTCAAAATTTCTGATGAATAAAGCTGATCCAATTGTGGCAAGCAGCACTGAATCACCTTCAGATTGTTTAAAATAAAATCAAACATTAATGTTGCCAAACCAACATGAACATTGAAACAATATGACTTGCGAATATCTGTCCACCAAATCTCAATGTTGATTCCAGAACAAACTGTCTGAGATAATAACGACTGATGTTCCCTTTTCAGATTAAAAAATAATATTTAATATCTCTCTGTATATTGTTAAAAATGCAATTTTTAATTTCGGCATTCAAATTTCAAAATTGAGCATAGTGATTGTATTTGTATATATTGCGAAGTGAAGTCATCATTTCTTTTCGTGAAAATTCTTTACGTCTATAGGGACGAAGATGAATTGTTGTAATAATAGTCTTTACCTCCTTGCATGTTATTAAAAAAGAACATTTGAAATTCAATTTTCAGGCCACTATCAAAGGGAGTCATGATTATGCATCAAGAAAAGAGAAACAAATGTGTAATTATCCCCACCTAATGTACTATAAAGCAACAAATGATTTTATCACGCTTTACTGAATAATTGTGATCAAAATTTCAGTTTAATTCTCCAATACAGATGGCAACACTCACCTGAGAAATTGCATGAACATAGAACAAGATTTTGTGCTTTCTGAGATTGAAGCCCTTTGTGCTAGACATTCTAATTGTTAATATTCCAACCGTCATCAAGAGTCCGATCGTGGCCCATAAAGAATTTCGTGAAAGGGCCATTTCATATGTTTTTTGAGGATTCATCACCTGCAGAAATAACTCAAAAAATGTTCCAAAACACAGGTGGAATTCCATGAGGTTCTTTGAACATATACAGAGGAATAGAGAAAAGGAAATGAGATATTGTTACTTGTTTAGTGATATTTTTGTGATGACTTGCTTCTCTGTGCGGTTCATAAGATGAGCATTCACCATAATTACAGAAGAGCCATACAAGTAAAGATTCTGATATAGAACATCTTTTGAAGTGTGTGCAATGTGAAGAGGTGGAAACAAGATAGGAAAACAAGAACAAAATATCAGTTTCTTTTGGGATTTTTCAGACGAATTTTTTAGAGTTGATGAGTGCAGTGCTTATTTCGTTTGATGTTGGTTAGGGTGATGAATTTTGAATACCTTTTTATGCAGCATGTGGAAAGAGTGTAATGATCTCTTCCCTTTGCCTTTTTCCCTATGAAAGATTTTCCTGCTTTTTGGCTTTCATTACTTTTGTTTCTTTTTCTTTGTTGTGAACTTTCTTACTTCAAACAAAATTATTCAATTCAATACAGTCTTCAACAAAATCTCACATCAGTCGTTTCTCTGTTTCGTACTAAAGGAAATTTAACATTTCTCGGCCGGTAATATACAAATCCTCACATTTTCTTTGAATAACTTGTGAAGGCACCTGCAAAGTGGCTAAATTCTATTGGACATTTGCAGATTTTTGGCATTCAAAATTCTCGTTTCTTAACCTATAAAAACCGAAGTAGGCAACATTCTGATAAATCCACCAGACAATCTGTAAATACCAAATCAGAGAGTCTCAGATTACCGATGAAAGCAAAAATGTTGCAGCCAATTCAAGAGAATTGTCCAACTAGCCAAAACTACTTGAACAAACTCAACCATACAAAAATTTATGCCGGTCAGATAAAAAAGATGTATGAAACTAGAAATTATGCCGATTTTGGATGCTTCCTTCCTGCAGATTACATAAATAAATTTGGCCTGGTTGCCTTGTACGTGGTCTTCAGCTTCCTGGTGGGTGGCCTGACCTTCCTAAACACCAACGGGAATTTAATCTTGGAGTCATGGAACTGTTTGGTGCTCTCCCTCTTGCAAAGCTTTGCTGGGATGGTGGCTGTCTTTATAATTTGAATACAATGATGGCGGACTCTGTGTCGGGATGCCATCTCAGTGTACATCTGCTCAACAGCTCCATTCAATGTTGTGTCGCGGTACTCTTTGTACATATTGTGATAACCAGTCCTGCTTTGGTATCGCAACCAAATTCCGTAGTTCTTGATTGTGGTTGGGTTCTTCTCAAAAATCTACTGGGAACAAATAACAAATTAGTGACCATCTCTGCATATGAATCTCAGTGTCGGAAAAAGTAACATGGAACACCTGAACATGAATCATGCTAGGTCAGAGAGAATCAAAGGGATATTTACCATTGAGTTGAGATAGAACACCAATGTAATAATCAAAATGAACCACATATAAATTATAAACAGTGAATATGCAAACCTTTCAACAATTAAGTAGTGAACGACAAACATGTTTCAGCCCGATAAATTAACAAGAAAAAGAAATATCGGATTTCATATATATGAAACCCTAGAAGCTCATCTTGTGAATAAAAAATGCCCACAAGACTCAATTACTTACAGCATGATAATTTCGTATGATAACAAATGGGAAAATTGCAATGATATTTATGTCATTCCATTTGTGCATGGTACATTATAATAGCGATAGAGCATAAACTACCACACCAGATGACAACATAAACTACCATTCTGAACTCCTCCAACGCAAAAAACAAGAAGCATAACAAAAACCAAAACAAGCAGCATAACAAGAGCTATGGAGAGAAAAAACAGAATGGAAGTTAAAGTTAACCAAGATAATGAATTTGCAGATACATATTCACATGAAAGAAATTGAGCTCTTCGCTTGGATTCTTTGAAGCATAGGCAAAGTTGAAACTTTAGAACCAAGAAGTGATTTTACAAATCTCCCAGAGACCAATGTCTTTAAAGCACGTTAAAGTAATTAAGCATGTAAAAATTTTAAATTAAATTTCTACAAACTATGTAAAACAAGATGGCATGTAACAAATATTTATAAGAATCAGCGAGGCACTATCCATAATGCATGTAAACCACAAGGTATAGAGATGAAAAGGTAACCCGAGACACAGCAAAAAACACCACTAAAACACATAGCGCAAGCAGCTGCACAGGGAACTCGATCAGAATATTCCAAAAAGACCAGAAAACTAGTCGAGCAGAGACCATACCTCGTTAATGGCGAGAACCTGACCGTTGCTCTTCTTCACCTTTTTAAGCTTTCTCAAAAAGTACCTACAAACATAAAAACTCGATCCATAATCCCCATTCTGTCGGATCAAAGGTACATATTTAGACAATCATATCAATCCAAACTGATAAAGAACAAGTTCTGGACAGAAATCCATTTTAATAAAATGATGGAATGGAATAATCGCCAAAACATACCAAAACTTGGACTTGGCGCGGACTTCGTTGGTGGCCCACAGCTTCATTCGATAGATCTTTGGGTGCTGCTCCGTCTCCGTCGGCAGAGCTCTCCCCACCACCTGGTATTGATGGAACTGCGCAGAGTACAACACAAAGACCCTATCAATCGAACTGATAGACAAAAAATAATTTCGAAATACAACAAGAAGGAAGAGAGCATCGGATGCATACCTTGTAAATCGCCATTTCCGATCAGATTTTCTCTCCTGCCCTTTCCCTCCCTCTCTGAACGATTTCGTTGATACGGCTCCGGAAACCCTAATTTATTGGGCCTTAAGGGTGGTAGTTTCGTTTAATGGGCTCACAATAAATCAATTGGACTGGCCCAAACATACTCTAACGAGTCTTATCCAATTACCCATTTTGAGTGTGACTGTAACTCAAATTTTGGTCTATTCAATCAATTAATTAATGAGGATATATTTGTGATATCATAATTTGTAGGACTGCCTCCAACTCCTGCAATATTCAACTATAACGTTCAAATCCACTCCGATGGTCCGAAGAAGATGTCAACGGAACCCCTTACGCCACTCCAACGTTCCGGCCACTGTCGGCAGCTCACCGGTCCCCGGACTTATACTCCATCATACACCACAATTAGCAGTCGACGGTGGCCGGACTTATACTCCATACACAACAATTAGTAGTACCACCAGTACTCCTATATACCATTCCTCTCCATTTGAAAGGAATCTAATTTTCTTGGGAGAAGATCCCCGGAATCCCCAAGTACGAAGATTCCCACAAGAAATCAACATCGACAAGGAGCCGCCACGAAAACGGATCCATTTCTCGTGGAATGTTCCAAGGACGAGGATCGTCTTGATCGTGTCGGAAAGAGCACAAACTCCGAGAATTTCATTACAAGGACTTTGAGCGACAGGTTCGGATTCATAAGCATGTATGGTTCCTGCAAGAGAGGCTGCGCGGTGTCGGAATCGGCCATTGTTTATCTGCCAAGATCAGCAGCCCGGCCTCATTATCTCTTCAACCGCCGCTCGAGATGATCAGGATCATTAAGGGTAATTAAATAATTTTTTAAGATTCCTTCTAACCATTTCAAACACCTTTGTTCAATCCGAATGTTCCAGCTAAAGAATATTTAAAGTTTGGTGATAATCCGAACAGATTTATGAGAAGCATTATGATAATGGCAGTAGCCACATGCCATATATTGTGGATCAAAGCATTACTTAAAGACCTCAGGGTTGGAAATGATGAACCACCAATGTTATTACGTGACAGTCACATTGTCAAATATTTTGTCCACTGAGATGCAGCAGATACTTTGGATAAAAAAATCGGATATTTTATTAATATATTCAGTTATAAAAACAGACTATTCACACAAAAGTCTATTTTAAAAATACTTAATAAATAGTAAAAGGTTAATTTACGTGGAATATCAGTCGTATCTATGCTATTTTATTAAGCTTGAGACATTGAGAGTAACTAATTTTGGTATCATGGTCTGTTTTAATAATTATATATATTAATAAAATGTTTAAATTTTATTGTAATTTATATGTAGTTCAGCGGATATAGTTATTATTTCTTAGGGTGTAGGTTATAGGTTCAATTATTATTGAGGTTATTTTTATATTCTTTTATTTTTCAATTTATTTTTTAATTTATATATCAAAATTACAGTGTAGTCCCTCGTTATTTCTTATAATTATATTTTAATCCTCATTTAAATATAAATCAAATGAATTATAAAAAAATATTATACAAGCACGCAACATGTGCGTCGGTGTACTAGTATATATTATTATTGCTAATAATAGTGGCAACGTTGTGTGTGTATATAAAAAAATTTACATATAAATTATATTTTAAAAAAAAATCAGAATTCAGCAATTGTTGTGTAGAAATGTAGATAAAAGAAAAATGTATTTGTGCGAATTGGGAGAATATTATAGTGTCGGAGAAGACGTATGTATAAGATTTGGTGGAGACGCTGAGTATAATTTTGTCGATTTTGTTCATTAATTTTATGTAACTAATATATTTTTTTAGGATAAAAATATAAAATAACTAACATATAATAAGATCATGTCAAAAATTTGTGTGAGACGACGGATCGTATTTTGTGATATGGAAGTCATCCATAAAAAGTTATTATTTTTTATTGTGAATATCGAAAGGTTAACTTATCACCCAAATAAATATTCATGAGACAGTCTCCCAAAAAACTTTTTCTAATATCATATGAAAAAACTTTGATTACGGTGCTCAAATTTTATAAAACCGTAAAGATAATAAAGATATTGCACAATCAGAAATTCAGTTCTTCTCCTTTTCAATTTCAGCATTTGAAATTATTAATCACATGCTCGATCTCTGTAGGTCATAGGCTGTGACGACTCTAGATTGAACACACGCACTCGTTGTGCGAGTGTGTGTGGATTTTGGACTGGAAGAGAAGCGTCACGCAAGTCCTCTCGTCCGATCGGAACCGTATTCCAGATGGCCGACGAACCTTTGCCCACCCGCTGGTCTTTTCCGGTACTTTGAGTATTTTGTCATCTGTTCTGTCTCATATTCGCATGCATTTTGGGTTTTGCTGTGTATGCACTTGTTTGTGTTGTACTGGCCATTGCAATTGCAATAGATCAAGGTAAAATCGGAGAAGCGCATCTTTTTGCAGTCCCTTTGTTTTCCCTTTTTCCGCCGTTTGTTGACTAATTTACTATACTGTGTATCGAGTATGATTGATAGGTTAATTCCCAATTGCATGTCCACTTTTTTGTTTTTTGTTTTTTGTTTTTTTTTTTTTTGTTGTTGTGGTTGTTGGATGTTTTTGTTGAAGCTTAACCTGTTAGATTTTGATGAAGAGAATCGGTGCTTATGTAGCGATTTTTTTTCCTGGGTGTGCGATTTAGGAATTTAAGTTATTTTATGATGTGAAGTTTGGGAGGAAGAGTGAAGCTCACACAAAAAATACGGCTGCAAATGGTCAAACTGTACCAAGCGGGAATAGTTTGAATGGGACATCACATGGAAATGGACATGTGAAGAACACGGCTGACTTGGCTATCTATGAACAGTTTCAGAACCAGGTACTATGCTCTGGATTTAGGGAGATGTGGACTTGTGAGTTTTCATTTTTTCAAAAGCTTGATTGTTTTGACATGTTTCAAGTTACTGTGGTAAAGGATCGGGTGAATTCACTGCAGTCAGATGGAGCCCCATCCATTGGAGTCTATGAAAAGCCGTACGATCTTCCTTTCCTTTCTGTAGAATCTGTAAAATTGTATATTTGAATTTTAATTAGTTGCTGAGATTGAAAAAGTTGCTGTGTGGTAGCATAAGATCAGCTTGAGTTAAGTTTTTTGCCTGCAATTGGTGATGAAGTTTGATGTAAAAAAAGTTTGTACTTTCTATGAACATATAGCCATTATAGTATTGTACAATAATATCCTTCCACGTCTCATCCTATCTGCAGCTCATGAATTCTGTTTAGATCATTGAAATTAATTCATTGGAAAGTCCTCTACTGTTCTGGGCATCTACTAACCATCTGTGTCCTTGTTACAGGCAAAGATCTTTGCTTCCTCCATTTGAGTCGGCAGAAGTGCGTGCTTTGGCAGAGAGCTTATGCAGGCAAATAAAGACACTATTGGCTACATGAATTATGAAGCTCTCATTTTTTTCCAATGGATGCTATCGGTTTAACTTCCTCAACTTGTGTCACTTCTGATAAATCTTCGGTATTTACTTATCTTTTGCTTTGCAGGGACATCATTCGTGGAAGTCCAGATGTTAAATGGGAAAGCATAAAAGGGTTAGAGAATGCCAAGCGCCTACTCAAAGAAGCCATTGTTATGCCAATAAAATATCCCAAGTAAGTTCTATAAATGTAAATTTGATTTTCTAGACTCCTTCAAATTTCCGTTTCAACCTTTTTACAGGTACTTCACTGGTCTCCTTACGCCGTGGAAAGGCATTCTACTTTTTGGCCCCTCAGGAACTGGGAAGGTTCTTTTGTCTACATTACCTCTGCTGTTATATTTTTGTGCTTTCCGCTTTCCAATAAAATTGAAATATACTATATTTTTAACTGCTGCCATTTTTTAACTGGAAACATTTGTGTTAACGCTTGAAAATTATTTTCTGTTAAAATAGTTTAATGCATTTGGATGTAGAAGTTGATAAGATGCCTACAAGAGTTATTCGTTCACGCATAGTTGTAAAAGGCACATGCCTGGCACTTTCTGGAGCCACCAGGTGACTCTGTTGTGGGTGGGTATGCACCGATATGCAGCGGGAAATTGTTTTTTGTTTTTTTATTTTATTGAGAGAATTCTTGCTCTTATTCCTCGAGTATTCGAAAATTACGTGTATAGAGATAGGTTGTTGTCTTGTAGGCCATAAACTAGGATCTAAATTAATCAACTTGACAAATTAATGGAGAAAATTCCTACAGTAACTAGGGTAAGGAAGAAAAATAAAAGTATCTGCCAGTAATGGCATATTCCCTTGTACTAAAAATTAATTTCAATAATCTAGATGAGAAAATAAATGTAAAGAAGAGATTTGCCAACAATGACAGATTCCCTTAAATACTGCATACTAAAAATTATATATATTTTTACCATATTTTTCTAAATAATCAATAATAGCATTTTTGTTATATAATAATAATAGATAAAAAAATTTCCCAGTAATATAATTTGCACAACTTAAATACCTAATTATTTTAATTTAATAGTAGCACTTTTGCCATATAATAATAGTATATATATATATTTTTCTAAAAAATTAATTGATAGTGTATCTTGCTTCGATAAGACGCACATCTCGTCTTGCGCCTCAGGCTCCGGGACCTTTTGCACCTTAGTGCGCCTTGCACCCGTTGCAACTATGCGTACATGGATATAAACGTTAATCACACAACTTATGTATGATTTATGGCATAGATTAAGTAAAAGATTAATGAAATTTGATGATATTTTATTGATTTGTCATATCTGTTTTAAAATCTTTAAACCCACAGACTATGCTGGCTAAAGCTGTTGCAACTGAGTGCAAGACCACATTTTTCAACATTTCTGCATCGTCGATTGTCAGTAAATGGCGGGGTATGATGTTGTGGTGTCCCAATTTTTTCTGTATTCGAATCCACTAACCTTGTTGCTCTTTGTGCTTTGTAGTGACTGCTAAAATAAATCATGTTACTTCTATGTTCTTGCTTGTTTTACCTTTTCTTTCCTTTTCCATTACAAGTTGTAGTTCAGTCAGGAATGCCTAGTACCATGTGGTTAATACGAATGATATATATTTGATCTCCGCCCCTTCCCCGGAATCATGAGGATTGTATTTGTTAGACTGTTGAGATAGTTCATTCTGGTCCTTGAACTCATTGTACTCCACATCTTGAAAATGAGTAACAACACACAGTTATGTTATTTTATTAGATAAGATGGTCCTACTAGAATTGGCATCCATTCTTTTGAGGATTGTATTGCATTACCGGTTGCAGGTGATTCGGAAAAGCTTGTTAGAGTACTGTTTGACCTAGCTAGGCATCATGCACCCTCAACTATATTTCTTGATGAAATTGATGCCATTATCGGCCAACGAGGTGAAGGTCGCAGTGAACATGAAGCAAGCAGGCGTTTGAAAACGGAATTACTTATACAGGTTACAAATTGGTGCTGATAGATGTTAGAATTTCACGATGAAGTTTCTAAAAAATGCCACTTTGTTGTTAGTTAACATTTGTCGACCCATAAGGAATGTTAAAGAAAATATGTTTCTACCTCCCACTTATTTTTTCTTTGATATTCGAGTTAATTTTAACCTTTGTCATCTCCTAGGACGTGGGATTATAATGTGAGTTGAAAAACGAGGAGTCAAAAATAGGGACTCGACATCATTGATCTCTAAAGTTTATCTATGCCAATACAAGTGCAAAAGAGGTCTTAAAGTTACACTGATCACTGTTCATTTCTAAAATATTAGTTGAAATTCAAACGACACCGAAAATTATCTCTTCAATTGCATTAAAGAAGAATCCATGGAACATTTATGTTTTTCAAGTCACATCTACGCATTTGGTTTACCTAAGCCGATTCTTGAAGGAAACATTTCATGACCTTTGAGGATTACTATTCACAAGCCTCTGCTGAATATGTTGTGCTATTTATTCAAAATGGTCATTTCTAGCATATGCCTTGACTTTTTTTCATGTTGGCTGTTGGCTGTAAACCATATACTGGTGTTGGTCTATCTAAGATGCTCCATCCTGCATTAAGCTGTTCTTTAGCGAACACTAAGAAGGTCACTTAAACTGCAGATGGATGGGTTGATGCAAACTGACGAACTTGTTTTTGTTTTGGCGGCTACTAACCTCCCCTGGGAACTAGACGGAGCAATGCTTAGGCGTCTTGAGAAGCGGGTATGTTGTCAAATGGGCCTATGACACATCATTTGACCCGTTTTTATAGGTGAAAGAAAATATATGTGAATTGAGATTGATTTCTAATCTGCCTTGCTTCTTTTTTTCTTTTTTTTTGCCTCTTTTACCATTTTAGAGAAAATAAGATGCATGCCGGCACAGATCATTTGACCCGTTTTTATAGGTGAAAGAAAATATATGTGAATTGAGATTGATTTCTAAGCTGCCTTGCTTCTTTTTGTCTTTTTTTTTGCCTCTTTTACCATTTTAGAGAAAATAAGATGCATGCCGGCACAGACAAATCCTAGACTCTCATCAGCCACTACTTAATTTCAAGTTTGCATCTATCTTGCACTGAATCTAAAATTACAGCATTCCGGAATTGCATGAAGACGTGTGTGAATGCTTTATAGGATTTAATGTGCAATGACTATTTTTTGTGTTGTGGAAAGAAAAGAAGTGGCAAATGACAGGGATTGATAACTTATTTTCTCATGTGATTCAGATATTGGTACCTCTTCCAGAACGAGAAGCGAGAAGAGCTATGTTTGAGGGATTATTGCCTTTAAAGTCTGAGGGGGAGGAACTGCCTTACGATTTAATGGTGGATAGATCTGAAGGTTTTTCAGGTTCAGATATTCGTATATTTTGCAAAGAGGCTGCAATGCAACCAGTGCGGCGTGTAATGGCATATCTTGAGGAGAAACAAGAGTTGGTGCCTGAGGACGGTATGCCTTGCTATCTTCTATTAGGAGACTCGGTAGAATTCAAGTTAAAAAGCAATGCAGAAAAGAGAAGTGTGAAAAATCTACCGACACATTAAAATTTATATTTCTTTATCTTCAGTCTATATTAGAGAGATTAACCTTTTGATAGTATTTTAGTTTAAGCTGGATCATCGTGCTTCATAAAAGTTTCATCCAGAAAATAGAACTGCTTGTTGGATTTCAATGTTGGAAAAGTCAAGATTTGCGATCCCACTTTTTTGAGGAAAATTTTTTCAAGTCGGGCAATATGTTGGATATTTTATACATTTTGACAAAGAAGATAAAACATCAGGGTTTGTGTTTGAGAACCTTCTAACTGTAGACCAATTGTAGTTTTTCAATGACACGATGAGTTTCGTGTCAAAATTTATGGACTTTAATTTGTGGTTCGTGTCCTACATGCTGATAGTAATTTTTTTCTCCCCTTTAGCTTATGTAAATTTAGTTATATGTTATGAACTTAATATGTTTGAAACATCAAGGAAACACACATGACATAAGTTTCTCATTTGTATGCAGAGTTGCCAAATGTTGGACCAATTACACATGAAGATATTGAGGTGGCTTTGAAGAACTCTAGACCTTCGGCTCATCTCCATGCGCATCGTTATGAAAAATTCAACGAAGACTATGGCAGCCACATACTCCAATGAAGGCGCCTTGTGTTTCACCTTCAACCATCTACTTCTTTTGCTCTATTGTTTGATTTTATTTTATTTGTTGGCTTTCTCTGTTTGATGGATAACTCTGCTCTGTAAGATTGTATTGATCCCATGTGTCTTATCCGGCAAGACTTGAAAGCACAAGGTAAACTCTCGTGGGAAAAAAATATCAAAGCAAAACAAACTAGACTCGATTTTATGCATAAAAATCTGGTTTGTTTTGTGTACACAGAGGGTTGAATTTACTCTAATCAAAGGGACATTAAATCTCGTGAAAATCTCTCAATGTAATGCTCAAGTATTGCAGCATTTTTGTGTGCTGAAAGACTGAAGACTGTATTTCATAAACTTATTCTTCTTCTGAACCTGGTCGATTGCAAGTTGCTGTTCTTTAACGATGATTTCTGATATTTGAAGGTTAACCAACACTGCCCGCTAATTTTGAAGAAATTACATGGGCAACTCTCAATTCTGCCACCAGGGCCATATTTTTTAAACAGCCTGATTAAGTGATGATAAAACACAATGGAGAACAATAATTAATACCAGTAAAAGATGCATATGCATTACATGTGCTATTATTATTTTTAATTTGATTAAATAAAATTAAATAATTAACACGAAATTATTTTCGATTTAGAAAAGTTGTTCGATTTAAAAGGAAAATTTTGTTTTGATTTTTTTATATTTAAAATATGGAGTGATTTGAAAAGGTTTTTAGTAGAGTAAGAATGGTAATTATGGAATTAAATATTTTGGTGTCCCCAAATGTAGTTATTCTAAGGCCCTCACACTTAATATAATAGTATAGATTAATGTCCCTTCCCAAGCGGTACATGTTCACATATTAAAAAATTTTGAAGTTAAATATTTTTCGTGAATCCGAGAGATTGTATTAAAATTTAAAATATTTTTTAATAATAAAAATTTATTTTTTATGTTATGAAATATATGATTATTTAATTTAAAAATAAAAAAGTATAGATTATTATTTGTATTATGATATTGTGGACAGATAATAAAATAAGTTTGATGACATTTTAATTAAACAAAAAAAAGGAATGTTTTGAATTTTTAGAAGAAGGGTATTTTGGTTTATAAAAAAAATGACCATAACATCAAAAATGAGTTCTTTTAAATTTCTCAGACTCAATAACAAGATAATAATATAAATAAATTATATATATATGTATAAACACACACAAAGATGAGGCCCTAGTCACGTGGCCGACTCACGCACGTGCTTATTTTGACTTTATATTTTGCAAACGTTTCTTGTATTTTAGTTTGTCGTCCGTGTATGTTTCGTGTTTGAACAAATAAGTATCTGCCTGCATATATAAATACTTTATTTTACAAGATTTTCTTTTCCTTTCAAATCAAAACCTTTTTCAAGCTGAGTGAGTTGAATACAATCAAGAAATGAAGAGAACCTGCAACGATAAGCTGGACCTTCGGCTTGCTACTCCTACGATAGGCGGAGCTGGGGAGGAGGAGGTGGAGGAGGAGGCAACTGTATTCTGCAATGGAAGAGTTGCTACCTGTGATGTTACAGAGCTTCAGGCTCGGGCCATCATCATGCTTGCAAGACGAGAACTTGATCGAGAGACGAAACTTGGCTCAACCGCGATTACTGGTGTTTCCATGAAGAGATCGTTGCAGAGGTTTATTCAAAAGAGAGAGACAAGATCTCAATCAGCATCCCCTTATTCTCGTTAGCATATATTACAATCACAAACAATAAATAAATACCAAATTAATATATATATACATACATATAGTTTTTCGGGTTACTTATTCGATAAAATTAGTTCCAGTTCTTGAAATTGTTTATATATATATATGTGTGTGTGTGTGTGTGTTGATTTGACTTTTTGTTGAATCTGATATTAATTTGTGAAATTATAGATTTTTACGGTATATAAATTGTTCATGTAGCCAAAAATTGTGATTATCTGAATTACTCTGCTGGTTCGTAAACGGTCCAAGTAGCTGGTGAAGAGAAATCTTTGTGGGTTGTCACCTGCGTCACAAACAAACATCATAGGCGCCGAGGTTTGGCCGGCGTAGACACTCTGACGCTCAAGTCAGAAAATAATTCAAAGATATTAATTGGAGAATACAGTGGACTTGAGCTTTTATAATTAATAATTGTAGGCTTGGACTTTTATAATTAATTTGGGCCTGAGTAATAATAAATTGAATAATTAAATTGAGTCATTACCCATCAAATTGAATACTGTAAAAATGGAGAAGAGGATTAAGAAAAAAGTTGAAGAAAGGTAGGACTGATGACGAAAGTGCCATGGGATTGCTCGAGATTGAGAATTTTGGTAGGAATGAGGTGGGTGAGCATGAGCAAAGATCTCAGATCAAAGATATTACTGAAATGAATAGGATCATAGATGAAACGAAAAAAACAAGGCAAATAAAGTAGTGAAAGATGCTGAAGTGGTTCATGACATGGAGAAGGAGTCAAGTCATGGACAAATATTGATTGGTGTTTATTGTGAAGATGGCAGTAAGTGGGGATGAAAGGAACCAGGAAAAAAGAAAGAATAGAAAGAGTAAACTTGAGGCATGTGATTTGCCAATATATGAGGTTGGGAAAATTGAGACAAATGAGGTTCTAACAAAGTCGGTGGAAGAAAAAGTTTCCAAACTGAAAAGTGTCAAAGTAGCTAAGAAAGAGAGGAAGAAACAAAAGTATATGGAAATCCTAATAGAGAATACTGAAAACCGAGAAAAGGCTGGACATTTGGTGATAATATTGAAGTTAGTGTTACTGAGACGGTAAAGTCGTAAAGAGGAAGAAAAGGAAGAAAAAGAACAAGACAAATGATATTGAAGTAGAAGAGGCAAATAACGGTAAGAATAATAAGGCCAAACTAGTGGTTAATTATTCAGATTATCCTATGCCTTCCAAAAGTGATGAGAAGGTGAGTTTTTCTGGTGAGATTGAGGTTTTCCCTCTTCCTGATGATTCCTGCAGTATCAAGACAAAATATGATGACGATAATCTGGTGCCGAGGTTAGCGGTTCACTCCGGAGGAAAACGAGATTGTCAAAGAGGCTGTTTATCGTATCATACAGGATCGTGATTTGGGCGAAGAATATGGTTTGGACATGGTTTAGAATTGTAAAAATCACTCTAAGTTGAGAGGTTGTTGGAAAGAGAGAGGGGCTGCCATACCCTGTAGACCATATACCGCTGTCTATTATCGTGCTCAAGTTATATTCCGAAGGTCAAGCCAGAAATGGACTCAAGAAGAGTATGATATGATTCTGAATTACCGGGAGCTGCATGGGAACGAGTGGAAGGCACTGGCTGATGAACTTGGCAAACTTAGGTGGCATGTTAAGGATACTTGGCGTAGGATAAAACCGTGCAACATGAATAAAGGGCAATGGACACGGAATGAGTCTCGGAACCTTTTTGATCTGGTAAACACCGATTTGCAACATAAACTCTCCGAAGAGATCAAAACTTGAGATATAAGTTGCGGGATATATAGCAACTGTTGGACAGCAATTAGCGATAAATAATCCTAGCGATTATCACTGCCCGGATTCAAGTAATTTCAAATAGCTAGCAAGTATTATTATTTAAACAGCTTGTGAAGACGACTAATGTCAGACTTCTAGAACGCAATTTCAGAAGTAATTTCAAATACCAAGTATTTAAATCGTCGCAATATTTCAAATAGCTTGTGAAGACGACTAATGTCAGAAGTAATTTCAGATTTTAAACAACTTATGAAGACTACTAATGTCAGAAGTAATTTCAAACAACAAGTATTTAAACTGTCGCAATATGATAGCTAAAACCGTTGTCGTTGAACGCACGATCCGTTGCAACAATTTTAAATGACCTAACGACAACGGATTATCCGTTGTCAGATAATCCGTTGTCGTTTAGCGTTTTTGTTGTAATGTCTCTTTGTAAAGTTTTGTTGTTTTTGCAAGTATAGATATAGCTCTTCAATTCCTTTGATTCGTTCCACTGCGCTAAAAGCATTAAGAGCTGGCAAAGTGGGGAAAAATGTGATGAAATGTTGGGGTTCAAAACTTGAAGACTTGGAGTATTATTATATGATTAGCCGAAATTTTAATGGAGGCTATATTTTCAAAAATGGACGCAAATGTTTGGTATGATTTGCTGCAGATTGACCTTTTTTTCTTCTTGCAGACCAAACGTAAAATGTGTACAGCAAAGACACACTTTGAGTTGGTGGTTTGAAATCTACCAGCTTTAATATTTTAATATTTGCGGGTGCGTTTTCTTTTCAATTAGGGTTCACATTAATTTCACGAATATTCATTCCAACACGTGAAGAAAGCTAACCCCATTAAGCACAATTGCTTATTTTTAATTCAAATGGATTATATTTTTAATCCCATGCAGGACCAATAATGCTCTCATATTCCTCAATTACTTTTCCTATTTTGGTCCTGAGGATATCAGTAATATCATATTACATTTTTAAAAAAAAAATTAATCCACCTGTATCACGCATAGTTTTATTTTATGTAAACCCAATGTTTAGTACCGTGTCTAATTCGAATAACATATTGTTTATGAGTATTTATCAATCTAAATATATATATAAAACACAAAAAATGAAAATATATTATGACAATAAATCATATATATTCACTTATTCATATGACACTTTCAATCCGCGTGATTATAACATAATGACAGCTCTCTCAAATTAGAAAATATATTTTTCATCCAAATATAATTCTCAATGAAAAAATAATAAAAATAACATAATAGTGAATTTTATCGAAACCAAAATCACGATGTACATAAATGGAGTAAACATAGAAAAATATTGTCAAATAAAATTCTATTAATTAACTAAGTTATCATAATAATGTTAAAATAAAACCACTAAATATTTATTAAATTAAATATCAATTGTGATTTTGCTAAATAAAGTAGATATATAAATAACATACAAAATTTTGTGAGACGGCTCACGTGTCATTTTGTGAGACGAATCTCTTATTTGATTCACTAATGAAAAAATATTATTTTGTATGACAAAAATATTAATTATTATTGTAAATACGGGTAGAGTTGACCCATATCACGGAAAACACACTAGGAACATTGATCCTAAATTTGCAAACGCGTGTAGACACATTATGATTTAAATTTTCTATGCATATAATATTTCCAACAATGTTAAATAAAAATAATAAGCACAAAAACATCCGCAAACATTAAAAAATATATATAAGAAAAAAATAGTGTCACAAAAACAAAATGACATATTTAAATTAAAAAAATATGATACTTCTCAGTTCATATTTAAAAATCAACTTGTTATAAAAGTGATGTATTTATATGTAAAATAAAAGAAAAGATAAGATAAAAACATTAAATATTCATTAGCAACCATGAAAAAATCAACTCATTTTAGCAACTAATTTTAGTGGCAACAAAGAAAAATCATTGGTAAATTGATGAATTCAATATGCATTAATTCACAATTAGAAGTCATATATTTATATGTATGTTAGATATATATATATATATATATATATCTATAATTTTTAATTTTCGTCTCTTTCTCTCTCCCTAATTTTTCTGGCTCAGTCTCTCATTCTATACAGGAGTAGATCTCTTGTGGGACAACCTCACAAATCTTTATCCGTGAGACGGGTCAATCCTACCGATATTCACAATAAAAAGTTCTTAGCATAAAAGGTAATAATTTTTCATGGATGACCCGAATAAGATATATGTCTCACAAAATACGACTCGTGAAACTGTCTCACACAAGTTTTTGTCTCTATACAGATTATTTAATGCTCGGACTGTTTATATATATGTTTATATTATTTTCCTTTCCTTTTCAAATTATTGTATACGATTAAAAAATTATAATAATAAAATATTTATGTTCGTGATTAGTAATTATTATAATGTTTAAAATGTGTGATAATGTTCTTGTGAATGTATAATATAGAAAAGCTGAAAAGGAATTTAAAATTTTAAAACGAAAAAGGGTGAGGTGGTGGCATCTCAAATTCTCTGTGTACTTAATCAATTAAAAATAATTAACAATAATAATAATAATATACCTTGACTGTCCTTGAGGCCCTCTCGTGTAAAATAGTCACGTGGTCGACCCTCGCACGTGCCACACTGAATGCGGGCGGACCCGAAATCATGTTACACGTGCTTATTTAACTTGATACTTCTTCGCGCACGTTTCTTCTTTGCTTGTGGGACGGACTGACTCGGTCTGTGGTGTGTCTCGTGTCTGAACGAAACGATGCCGTTTTGGACTCCTCCTCCCCCGCGCAAAATATCTGCATATATAATACTATATTTTACAACCCCTTTTTTCTCATTTTCAAATCAAACCTTTTGTCTCTCTCTCTCTATATATATACATACGTATATTCCATTGAAAACATATGGAAGAAGATCGAGAAATGAAAAGCAACTGCAATCTGGAGCTGCGGCTTGGTACTCCTTCTGTATCTGACCATTCCTCGCATGAATATGAATATGATCATCATGACTACAATGCTGCTCCTGAGAAGAAGCAGCTAAGTATTTTCTAC
This sequence comes from Primulina tabacum, assembly GCF_025594145.1. Classification (NCBI taxonomy): domain Eukaryota; kingdom Viridiplantae; phylum Streptophyta; class Magnoliopsida; order Lamiales; family Gesneriaceae; genus Primulina; species Primulina tabacum. The sequence goes on along the minus strand of NC_134552.1, from coordinate 13,308,557 downwards.
AATGGAAGAATTGCTACTTGTGATGTCACGGAGATTCAGGCTCGAGCCATCATAATGCTGGCAAGACGAGAGCTTGATCAAGAGACGACACCGGGACCGACCGCTACTACTACTGGTCTTTCCATGAAGCGATCTTTGCAGAGGTTTCTTCAGAAGAGGAAGACCAGAGCCCAATCAACATCTCCTTATACTACTGTTCGTTATCAATATTGCAAGCAATAGCATGTTCATTGAATTCGGATGGTGTCTCGTTTGTTTCGTTTCGATTTAATTTATACTCATTGAATATTACCCTCTCTTTTTTTTTTGTTTCCTTTTTTTGGGCCTCAGGATCTTACGTACGTACGCGTGAGATCAACTAATTTGGCTCTTTAATTCATCTGAAATCTTCAATTCGAGTGTGTGAAAATTGGTTGCAGCCATGGCCTCCTGCATCGTTGTTCCTTCGTTCAGACGAAGTCGGACCTTTTGTGGTTAATTATTGGGTCCAATTGTGATCCACCTCATACAAGACCTAGGCTGATTAAAAAAAAAGATATTGTTTGGAAACAATTAATTATACTTTACCCAAAGAATTAACATGTACTATTTATTCTGCACACGCGATGAGTTTGTATACAGTCTTTTTTATCATTATCGATGAATTAAAGTAAAATTTGACAAATTATGGAGGGACTAAATTTATATTTGAATTGCTGAAATAAAAAAAAAAGTGTGTTGCAATTTAAAAAAAATACAAAAAACAAAATTATAATATTAATATCATATAAGGGTAAAGTTGGAAGAAAGAGTTGATGTCATTCCTATGTAGTTACTATCATGTCCACAATTTTAATAAAATATAATAGATTTATACATAAAATCCTATTAAACGAATACATATCGAACCTATAGTATACTATGATCGAAGAAAATCATTTTTTATATCGGTCAGAGTAAATTTTTGTAAAAAGATGTCACATATATTTATTTGTAAGATGAGTCAATTTTGTTTTATAATAAAAAATAATATTTTTTTACATAAAAATTAATATATTTTCATGAATGACCGAAATAGAATATATGTCTCACAAATTGACTCATAGATCATCTAACATGAGTTTTTTTACTCAGTGAGTATGATGATTTGTTAAGAAACAACAATATAATGATTGTCTTTTTTGAGATAGTAAACAAGAACTTGTCTTTATCAACATGATAAAAAAAAATAGAAGTGTCCACAAATCTTTTCTTTTTAATCAAGAGAAAATTTCATCTTCCTGTTATAATGTAATTTAATTGTAAGAAAATCTGGTTAGCCGCAAAGTCCTAAATAAAAACATTTAAAATTTGTAACTCAATAAATTAATAAAAATTATGACACAATAATAGAGCATAAAAATAAGTACTTTATACATGTTTATGAATCACCATAATTTGGATTGTGATCCAAGCAAGATTTACTATATTAAGCCATTAGAGTATGTCTCTTGTGAGACGGTCTCACGAATCTTTATCTGTGAGACGGGTCAATCCTACCGATATTCACAATAAAAAGTAATACTATTAACATAAAAATTAATACCCCTACCGATATTCACAATAAAAAGTAATACTATTAGCATGAAAATTAATATCACTACCGATATTCACAATAAAAAGTAATATTTTTTTATGAATGATCCAAATAAGAGATTCGTCTCATAGAATACGACCCGTGAAATCGTCTCACACAAATTTTTGTCAAACCATTAAATATAGGGAGAGCGATCGTGATATCATCAAATCGACTTCGGTGATAATTTATTTTTTATATACAAAATCACTATTGCATGTGAAACTATTCTTAGATCTCCAATAGAGCAAGACTAGAATTTTAGAAACAAAATTTTCAAATTGCAAAATAGAGGACAAAATCGAAATCAGAATACAAAATAAGACTAAATTGAGAATTGCCTCAAGAAAATTGTGGAAAACTTTTTAAAATATATATTGATGAAAAGATTTTTTTAGCTTATTATCATTATTATTATAGGAAAATAATATAATTTGAAAAATAAACGACATTTTAGGAAACTTTCGGAGGGTTTCTTCTTTCTTTTGAAACTTTTTTAGAAACGGTGGTTGCGTGAATTTTGAGCTCCATTGGAGTCGAATATTATCGAATCCGAATGTTCATTCCTACGTTTGGCTCAATTGGACTTGATATCCTCTAAACCGCTACTCTGTGTGGTATGTTGAGTTTGGATGGTGTTTTCAATTCAGTTCTTTTCACTTGAAACCCTTCAAAAAGTTATTTTAACGCTTTTCTTTGAGGAAGTAAGTGGAATTCAGTCCAACAAAACACCATTTTTATTTTCTGCATACTTTATATTTATTGGGATTAATGGAGTTTGCCCATTTTAGATAGACCTAAAGTTACGTTTTTTTTTGTTGATTTTTTGTTTTTATTTGGATTTTCACGATTTCTGCATTTTCTTGTTGCTGCTTCCTTTTTTTTCTTTAGCTCACTAGAATATATGATGGTTTGCTTACTTTTAGGATGTTGCTTTTGAAGGATTGAAACATGTTTCTCAGAAGTGTGTGGAATGTGAAGATCTTCAAGAATGTGATGTTTTTCCAGATAATGAAAAGATCGGTATCTTGTTCTGCCAGAGAAACCGTGAGAGATTTGGCCTCAAAAGACGGGGAACTCAGAGTTTTCGTAGTTGCTGGAGAAGTTTCTGGTGACATTATTGCATCGCGTTTCATGAACTCTTTGAAAAAGCTTTCTGCTTTGCCCGTTCGATTTACAGGTGTGGGCGGGTAAATATAGACTATGTATTTCTTTCTCAGTGATTTCACTTTTTTTACCACCAGTTCTTTTCAAATTTTAGCTACTCGCAAAGTCTGTCATGACACTGGCTTCATAGATAATTTGCTAGTTTGTGATTATTCCAGTTTCTGAAATGATTATAAGGGGATTTTTTTTTCTGCCGATTGTATGGTACCAGGTTGCATTTGTCTTCATTTTCAATTTTCTGGTTAAAAGGTTTAAAATATATTCAATTTTAAAATAAATTTTAGCTCAATTACACTTGTTGTAGTGTTGTATCAATCATGTTTATCATTAGTAAGTAAATATCTGCCTCTCATCATACACGCCATTGGGATTGGACAATGTCAATATGCAACTTTAAGGTTGTCTCATATCATAGAAATTGCCTATGTTTGCCTCCCAGCTTTGCAAGCTTCTGTCTTTGCACCTAGAAGTTTCTGCAGTTCTCAAAATAATTGAAACTTGAGTCATCCGTAAACCCTCTAAACGAGTGCAGCTCTGCTGAACACGCACATTTTTCAATATCATTTGCAAACATCTGATGACTTCCTAAGAAATAAATAATACTTCGAGTTTCTATAGTCATTAGATTTTCTTAGTTTCTCCGTGGTTCAGTTGGTATGATGCCACAGTATCTAGTTGCTCTGGAGTGAATTTCGACAAATATATCGCTAAAGCAATGTCATAATATTGTGTGGCATGCAATAATTTGATGGCAAAATTCAGCATTTGTTTGTGCATGTTGAGATACCTCTGACATTCCTGCTAAAATGTATATTCATGATTTTTCCAAGCCAAGCATGATTTTAAAAACTTGCAGCTTACAAGAGGCTCCCCAAATCGGTGTTTTGTTAAAAGCATAAGATTGTATAAGATGAACAAACGTCATAGACATATAATTTCATTGTGCCTACTTTTCTTTTTTCAGTCTGATGATGTCAAAACAAGGGTTGAAGTCTCTGTTTCCTATGGAAGATCTCGCAATAATGGGTATATGGGAGTTGTTACCACATCTTAGTAGCTTCAGGGTGAGCTGTGAACTACGCTAAATGTGCTCCACTTAAACCTATCCTTAGAAATGATTCAGTATTTAATATATGTTCAATGTTATGTATCCACATACGTCATTTATGAAACTAGCCAATTTCTTTGCAATTACTGACCAGAACTTCAAATTTCAGGTAAAGTTGAAAGAGACTGTGAAGTCCGCTCTCTCTTTTGAGCCTCATGTTGTGTTGACAGTAGATTCAAAAGGGTTTTCCTTTCGTTTTCTGAAGCATTTACGAGGTAAATTTATTTCAATTGTCTGAATTCTTGGTTTAACTTTCAGTTTCCTCGGCCAAGGAGAAAATGGTGTTGGAATAAAAGGCAATGATTTTTTCAGCTAGATATGGTCAGCTTGGGCTGGCTTGTCCTCGACATTTTCACTTTGTAGCACCATCATTCTGGGCCTGGAGAGGAGGTGAAGCTAGACTTAAAGGGCTTACAGACTTTGTGGATCATGTTTTCTGCATCCTTCCATTTGAGGCAGAAGTCTGTAGGTCAAATGGACTACTCGCAACATTTGTGGGTCACCCAACATTAGAAGATATTTTGGAACTTGAGGTGAACTCATATGCATAACATTAGCCATATGAAGGCCTCGTTTGCTGATAAAATTGTGTTTGCCTTGTGAAGATATATAATATACGACATACAGATTATAAAAACTTCTTTTATCTGATGTTTCCTATAAAGAAAGTCTTGATATATTTTTCTTGTAGTCGTGTTATTCTTGAGGAATTTGATCGTCAGGTTGGAAAAAGCACAGACCAAGAATGGAGGGTTGAAGGCGATGGAGAAAAATTCAGGAATGTGCATGGGATTTCGTCAGGTAGAATGATGAAAATTTATTTTACTTCTGCTTTACTTTACAGCTGGTTTGTACTTCTTTGTACTTGGTATATTAAAATTTATCATGACTGTCAGTTCTTTAGAATATCAACCACCTTTATTGACAAAGCTAGCATAGAAGTGGTTGCTTTTAAGTTGATATAAGATGTACATGATAAATGTTAGAGGGGACAAAAGTCGTATTTAAATTGACTTAAAAGACTACCAGTTCTCAGTCTTTCCCTGTTTTTTTTAATGAATTTTAATGCATCAGATTGACAAAAACAGCCTTAGATTTTAATTAACGTTTCATGGAATCGTCGTTGAAGTTTATCGTGTATTAAGCACATTGGTATTGATACATGAAGGATCCACAATCATATCAGTGCTCCCTGGAAGCAGATTGCAAGAGGTCACACGCATGCTTCCAATATTTTCACACACCTTGGAGCTACTTAAAAATGATTTCTCCGGGTTAACAGCAGTTATTTATGTGGCACCTAATAAGCAAGTGGAAGATTACATCAGGAAGGCTGTCGGTATGTGGCCAGTGCCAGTTGTTTTGGTACCAGGCGTCACATCCTGCATCAAGTATAATGCTTTCAGCGTAAGACCCTTGATATAATATCAGCAAAGCTATTTGGCTACGTTTTCTAAAAATATTGCATCTTGAGTAAAGTAATTGTCTAAATAGCACTTCAACAGAGGCACAAATGCAATAGATTGTTGATAATTTAACCTGAATCATTTTTAGCTCAGATTCGTTGTTGACTACTTTTTGCAATTAAAGGGATCAGTTTGACAGAATTAGTCTGCTGCCTTTAGTATTGGAAAACTGAACATTTCAAAATTCTGGTGTTTTGTACACTTTGACTTCCAGCGCGCTGTGGTTTGTAAACTGATATGCTGGGGCATTTGAACAGTTCTTGGTGTACAAGATTTCAAATAAAATAGTGCCTTCAAAATTAAAATGGGAGGAAAGAAAATCAAAACGAATGATGCTGATCCAGCTAAATTTCAATGTGATGCAGGCAAGTCGAGTAGCATTATGCGCATCTGGGACAGTTGCAGTAGAGCTGCAGCTTGCACGATTACCATGTGTGGTTGCATATCGCGCCCATATCCTGACAGAATGGTTCATAAGATACAAAGCTAAAATACCTTACATCTCACTTCCTAACATTATCCTAAATTCAGCCATAATTCCTGAAGCTCTGTTTGGAGCATGCACTCCTTCACACTTGGCTCTTCTACTCAGGTAAGATTCATGTTCTTTGACTGAAATTTTAGAAACTGGTGAGTTGATGATGCTAGAACTTCCAGAATTGTGACGTTGTAGGGACTTGATGAATGACGAGGGCCTCTGCAAAAAACAGATGGATGCTGCTGGTAAGTTCATCAATGCACTGAGTCCTAATAATAGAGTAAGTAGGAACTTAACAGAGGGAGAACCTGCACTCGTTGAGTTTGCACCAAGCATGATCGCAGCATCTGTAGTACTTAATTCTTGAAGCCTTTGAATTTTCCAACTGTGTTGGACTAGATTTTTTCTTCATATTATTTAAAGAAGCCTTTTGTTTAACTTCTGGTTAATTTTACTAGTGGTGTGAGTTTTATGAAGCCAACTCCAGTACCAAATACTTTCTTCAAGTCGGATATGCATAGCCATGATGAGTTCTAAAGCTCTCACTCGATTAACAGACTTCCTTAGCTTTATCAAAATTGGCTTCAACTCATGATCAAAATAGGAATTGTTTTCGTAACTTAAATTGGAAACAAATCGATTTCAATCATAGTTCCTAAAGATAGAAAATCAAAACCAAAAATTTTGTATATCCGTGACCGAAATCCTAAATCAGTTTAGAATTTTAAGATACTTGACATATGTAATATCTTTTAATCGTCACCTTTTTTAAATAGCCTTCGTAATACAGCTTTTGAGTTATTGCAACCATGGATCATTAAAACCGCTAAAGTTTAAATGATTCAACTTTGATTCAACTTGGTTCAAATTATAATGGTAGGACAACTGCAAACTTTGATTCCACTTGATCTAGTACACACATATTCGATGCTTTTCTTACAGAAAATAGAACACGCGAATCAAATCAGGTAGCGGTATGAGACATCCCAACAAAAACTATAAACTTAAAAATCAGCACCAATTCAGAAACAATTATTGACCACAAATATGTCATGATCCAAAGCAGAAACGTGTGGTGTTTCTTGAAAATGGATCCTGTTTGAGGCAGGAAAGCAAATGCATTGCTAAGTGTACCTGAATCAAATTTGGATAAAAAAACATTTCAGCCTAATAAAGCTTTACTTGCCGATGTTAGAATGTGACAATGTTAAAGGCGCATATGCATAAATATGATCGTGCAATCTCTGCTGTGTGAAGTTTATTAATAACATCTATCATGGTTACAAGTTAAAACTCTATAGGAACCTGAGATGCAATCTAAATGTCACATCCGGAGTATGTATATTCTTGAATGGCAACTATGAACACGAGATCAAGTATCCAATCGTGTCAAAGTAATACCAGGTCTCGAGTCCAAGGGATGTACTTTGAGCCGGTAGAAGTTCATTGGCCTTAGTCAAGAATTGTATCAATCATTAGCTAATGTAATGAGTTAGTGAAAATTTGTCCAATGCAAAAATATTGTTTTCCCAACACTCCACAAGTAATACCGACAGGGCTGTGAACACGTGTTAGAGATCATTAGAGACAACAAATGATAGATGCTGCTATCGAAAATCATACTTTCACTTGAAACCAAGAAATTGACTTAAACTCCAAAGATACCCACGATGCAATGCACAAAGATTCACAATATTGAAGAAACCGTCAAAACCAATGTCAAGAGAATTAGACAATAAGCAAACAGCACAAAGCAATTGCAATCGTCATAATTAAAGTTTTAGGGCTTTTTTTTAAATAATGGGTATGAGTTTAATCAAGAAAAAGAGAAGGAAAATTACCCGGAAAAAAGATGTGGTTCAGAGGAACAATATCTTCAATAAAGTCATCAGTTCTTTTCCTTTCCCTTCTGGCCAGATTGCCTCCCATTATTATTAACATGAGCATCTCCATAATAAAGCTGCAGGCGGGCATCGAATCCAGATAGAAGCTGGTTGTGATTCTCGACAGGCACAGCGGTGCCGATGAAAAAACTTGGAGGTCCGTGTATGGGAGGAAACCTCTGGAGTTGAGGCAGCAGAGACGGTGAGGAAGAATTGGACTGAAGGGTCCCCCTGTTTAAGCCTGAAAGGCCTGAAGAAGTAGCAGAAGAAGACATAGTGAAATTCAGGTTGTATGCATTACTTCCGTTTTGGCGGTTACTGTTATCGACATTTTTTTCTCCGGCAGCAGCAGCATTGACAACCGAGACAAGGTGGTCTGGGACAAAGGAGAAGTGCTGCAGTTCTTGATGGTGGTCCGCTCCTAAACTGAACAATGGTGAAGCCACAGGTGTTGCAGGTGGGCCAAGTAGACCACTGAGTAAGTAATCCATAGGAGCTGAGGACCACTGCTTCGGAGACTTTTGTAAGAAATGTGACTCGTTTGCAGCACCACGGCCGCCTCCGCCGCTCAAGAGTTCAGTAAAAGAAGTATGCTCAGAAATTGGGTTCAAACTAACGAGTGAAATGTTTTCCTTGTCTCTCTCTTCCGTTGAATTTCTTTTGTTGGCCTGGTTCCAAGCTTTGATCCTGCTCTCAGATCTGGAAAGTGATAAACCAGAACCTTCGCTAGCTTCAGATGGGCTAGTGCAGGCAGAGGATTTGGACGCTTTTCGCTGGGGATGATGGTAATTCTGATAGTCGCCGCCGTTCATGTGGATTTCAGCCGAGTCGAACCCAATATTATCACCACCGCCGGTGCTAGACTTCTTCTCGTCGCTCAGCTGCTTAGGGCTGTCGGGAAATAAATTGCTTATCGATGGCAGCTCCTGAATGGAACTCGCTGCGGCGTTCAGCAGCCACTCCAGTGCCTTGCTTGGCTGATCGTAGCCCAAACGATCTTGTAAATCATAGAATTGGATTGCAGTGTTGACGGAGAGCCGCACCCGGCGGTCTCTAAGCCCCTTTACCGTCAAAACTTTGCTGTGCCTATCTTTCCCACCGGAGGCCCTGGAAACCCTGACGATTCTTGAAGAAGGCCAGCCATAGAACCTACCAACGCCACCACCGAGATCTACAACACGAGCGGCACTCCGCCTTTTGGGCTCTCTCTCTTCTTCTTCATCTGCGTTACACTGAACATCGGCCTTTCCACCAGAACAGCTGATTCTTGGAATTTCAACTAACTCCATACCACCACTTTCATTCCTTTTCTCAAGTACCCTCTCACCTCTTCTGCTTTCTTATGAATAACGTTATCTACTCAGAAAGGCGAAGCAATAAAGGGAAAGTGACAGAGAAAATTCTTCATGAAAAAGATCATATTTTTAAATTTATTTTTAGATGGGGGGGTGGGGGGGTGGAGATGAGGATCAAGATTTAGAGAACATTTGGTGTGCAGCTAAGAGGTGGGTGTTGCGTGGCTATTGTCCTGTCCTTTGCATTGAATGACCAACTTTGGCTTTTGTAGCGACATTTTCGTAAGACATACTTGGACAACAGAGAGATTATGAACAAAAACTAAAAATTCTGCCATAAGATTTTTCACTATCAATGACAGTGAAAGCTCATAAAGAAGACGAACGACTTCGGCATTTAGTCTTGGGTTGCCCTAAAGCTCTATTCAGAAATAAAGCAAAAGAACAAAGCCTGTGTATATAATATGCTCAGAAGTCAGAACTACCTTGACTCAGGGCAGCACTGAAACTACACAAAGGAAAAAAAGGTAGCCACATCCAACCAAGATTTTGGTGCTCGATGCTCATGAAAAATTAGATGATTTATTTATTTCAATCCAATTCATAATTTGCAGGTGATTGGCAAAAAAAAAAAAAAAAAAAAAGCATAACAAGATATCCTTTGACTCATATAATCTTCAAACAACTGGAGTTTATAAACCTATTGATGACTCTGTTTTCAGTGTCCAACTGCTACTCATGACGATATGATCGTCCATGTTCTGTGTCACTGACAAGTCTTGACAATACATAAGCCTAGTAACATCACTCCTACGTGGGTCGGAAGCTCTCCTGATGATGATTAAATCACGATACCCCATACATGTGAAGTAGGAGATGATATCATGTACCCGGGTGTTCAGGTAAATGATCGTGATGTGGAACACTGTCCATTAATTGTACTTCCCGAACACTAGCTGCGAGCCCTGCTCTTTCTGAGCAATGGTCGACCTGCTCAACTTTCTTGGCTTTCTGACTGTCCAAAACTCGAACTAAAGATGACTCGGACTAAAGACGACACATGGGGTATCACCTATTTTAAAACATTCATCTCTTTCGTTTATGTAAAAAATGATAACATGTCAAGTGACAAGTGAGGTAAGTGTAAATTACATAAAATATGGGGTTAGAATATCCATTTTAAAACAGAGAAAAATATTGGTTTGAATATGTTTTTATTTCTTGGACTCGGCAACAAATTCTTCTTTTATACCAGTGTTCTTATGACAAATTGGATTGGGCTTCGTTAAGCGTGAGCCAACTAAAATCAAAGTCAAATGATCTGTATAAAGTTGAGCCCAGTCCAAGTACAATCAGATAATTTGTTTCTATCGGGTGAGATTGGGCCAGCCCGATGTGATAGACAATCGTGACTCGTAACTGTGTCAAATGATGAGCTCCTTAAATCTTGAAATGCCTTGAAATGCACCTGTTCAAAAGTAACGGATTTCAATTTGCTGTCTATTCCGTCCTCTTTCAAATATTTTGATTTTAAATCTTTTTTTCGAATTTGGAGATAATCCTATGAGTAGGTCTCTGATAAGGTCTCACGAATCTTTATCTGTGAGACGGGTCAATCCTATCGATATTCACAATAAAAAATAATACTTTTAGTATAAAAAGTCATACGTTTTCATGGATGACCCAAATAAGAGATCTGTCTCAAAAAATACGATTCGTGAGACCGTCTCACACAAGTTAGGAAAATAAGAAAGACAATATATTTAGGAAGATAACGAAATATTCCATTTTGTTTCTTAACTTAAGCCTAGATGTCTTAGGCCCGAGTGTTAGGAAGATGAAAGAAACCACTTTTCAATGATAGAATATTCTATTAGTGACAGTCATGGACATGGGCTAACGGCTCATAAAAAAATAGTGGTGCATTGGGTATGATCATTACTGAAGGGAAATATATTTTCTCAATTTAATATGATTTCATAACCTAAAATAATTTCCCTAAATATTATCTCTTCCATGATTAATTTGATTTGGTTAATATTTATTGTAATTTTGTCTTTCTAGATAATGTGGTATTTAATGAGATAACTATGCAAATATTGATATGATATGGTATCAAGATTTGAGAAGAGTTTTGTTTCTATTAAATTCTTATTTTTTCCTTGTTGAATAGGTTTCCATGTTGAGACTAACTCTAGGAAGAGAGAATATCTATAAATAAGAGAAACAAGGACTTTGTTACCTTCTTCTTCCAATCGAGCCTACATAAATACACGAAGTGGAGATTTTCAGAAAAAAATAATTCTCGAAGCCGTTGGTATTGAAGAGTGATGATTGTGTGTTGCATTGAATGTTGGGAATATCTACAGACAACATCTGCAAAGAAGTTGGCTGAAGATCGTTTTCGTAGATTCTCTTTTGGCATCACACTTTTGCTTTCTTGTTAACATTTTATTCTAGTTATTTGTTTTAGAAAGCTATTTATTTTCTCAACTTGTTGAGAAAATTGACTTTTGCTGTAATCACTAGTGATAAGTTTTTTTTTTTTTTTTTTGTAAACAGTTTGATTTTCTAGTGATTAATTTTTTCCATAAGGCACCGCACAAGTATAAGTATTTATACTAGTGCAAATTTAATCTTGTCCATCTATTTATTTAAAGTGAATTTGTGTTACAAAATATAATATTTCGCTGCATGTTGTCCGAGATGGGTAACATCTGACACAACACCTAATTCTGATATAACACAAATTCACTATTTTGCATCCTATTCTGATATTATTATTATTTGTGGTATCTGTCGAACTAATAAGTACTATTACCAGATCCTTTCAAAAATTATAGCATTATTCTTTATTTAACACTGCAAGTACAGAATATACTATTTACATGATCAGAAAATTCTCAAGCGCCTTGTAAACAACATACTTTCAAGATATCTTCTATATCTGGATCATCCCCTGCTTCTTTATCCTGTATAAATTAATCAAAAACATTATAAGACCAGGTGAATGTAAAATTGGTTGATATTACTTATTAGGATCATAATATCAAGGATATCCGGCTGAGTATCCGAGCCGTTGAATCGACCCGTGCGGGTAGTGCCCGCAGGGGTAGGGTCGACCGAACTCAATTAATGATAATCCGACTTAGTCTCCGACGTAATTTTCATACCTTCTATATATGTCGATGTCAAATATATTCGGAGAATATAATAATAATAATAAGAACATTGATATAAACTTTATTATATTTTCTCTGTTTTGGGCACAGTTTTTAAAAATAATGTTGAGAATTATGTTGCAGCTTTCGAACTTCAGAGTCACTTGAAATACCATGCATGGTGTGACAAACCAATTTCCTTTATTTGAGTAAGGAGAAATAGATTATTAAAAGAGATGTGAGATCATGACGGGTAAAAATGTTTGTGTTAGAGAAAATATCATCGATAAGAAAAAAATAAGATTGATCTAGCTTTAATATCGTATTAGACAACATCAACAATTAGATACTAAGTATGACGAAATAATTGATTGACGTGTATTATTGTATATAGTGATTTTAGCCTCATACAATTAAAAAAACTTAAATTTACTAACTAAATGAATTTTTAAGTGAAGTCATACACATTTAAAACGTAGATAAACATATTTAAAAAAATCAGATTAAAACAAAAATTCGAAATAAATAATAATAGATTTAATAACTCGATCCCCTTTTTTTATGGTGGATTTGGTTGGTTAGCTTTGTGTCTTAGTCCGAACTCTTATTCATTCACAAAATAATTTCATGGGAAAGCAAAATCATTTCTTTTTTTTAATGGAATTTATTTATTTATTTTAAAATTCCAACCGTATGAAATCGTCGTCGTCGTCACTCCTTTGTCAATATTCCAAATTTTATTAAATAAGAATATTAATAATAATTTCTGAATTTTGTCGGTCGATATTCTAGACATGTCAGAATTGGTTGACGGGACGGGACGGGCCAGCCCGCCACCCGCCGCAACCCGTCATTAGGCGGGGCGGGGTGGGACAGGCCAGCCCTAAATGATCAAACCCAGTCCAATCCACCTTGGGCCGCGGGTTAGGCGGGCCAATCCGCTTATTTTTTTTAAGAAAAAAATGTTAAACATATTTCAGTCAAATAGTTTCTTAAAATAATTAAAAACATTGAAATAAGAAATTAAAAAAAGTACAACATAATCCATAAAAAGTAAATTGTTTAAACCAAACATGAAGATTGAGACATGGAAGAAAACATAAAGTCGATAAAAGAGACGGTTGTAAATTTTAAAAAATATTATATCTTCAACAATACACATAATTAGCAAACCTCCGTCGGGTCTACAAAATTTAACTGCAACTCGTCGGACTTCAAACAAAACTACTATTGGGTTCACAGACAACTGTCATGCTTAAAAATTATTTTAAGATTCATGAATAAAATTTACAGGAATTTCTTCCCTTTTGTTTTCTGTATGTATATCTGTAAATTTCTCTTTTTTATTTTCTTTATGTATATTTGTTGTAAGAGTAAATTATCAATAAATTTGTTCTAAGAGTAAATTATCAATATATTTGTTCTGAGACATGGAGGCGCATGAAACTTATTCTAATTTTTATATAAAACTTAAAACTTGAAAATATAAAATGTTATCTTAATTTGGCTCCGTTTGGGTTCGACCCGTTTTGGGCCGCAACCCAAACGGGCTCAGCCCATTTGGCCTGTAAGGCCCGAGATTTAATTACTGTAATCAGACGTTAATTAATTGACATGATTGAGGTTATATGAACTTGAATGGAGAAGCCGGGCGTCGTTGCATTGTGAGCCAAGATTTTGGACAGAACCTCTGGCGCCCGAGCGGTAGCAAATAACCGCCCGAGCGCCAGTGTCGCACAAGAATAGGGTTTGGACAGAACCTGTTGCGCCCGAGCAGTAAAGAGTTACCGCCCGAGCGCCAATGGACAATAGCTAAGTATTCGGGCAGAGTGTTCCGCGCCCGAGCGGTACATTTCAACCGCTCGAGCGCCGCTGAAGTTTTGTGGAAAATCAGCCACGTTTCAATTTCATGCAAAATGATATATATATATAGGAAGTGCACGTCATTCCTCTTCAGAATTCTGAGAAAATGGTTGAGGAGGATTATTGATTATGAAATAATCCTTACGTCTTTTACCTTATAGATTTGTGATTTGCGAAAGATCCGCCCGTCTGATTTTCAATCCGACTTCAGTATTGTGTTCCTATCAACGCAGGCTAAAACTGGACGTAAGTTTTGTTACGTTTAGACATGATTTGAAATTATGATATTGTCAGAATTGAATATGAATCAGATATGATGTTTCTGCTACAGTAGGCATTGTATAGTTGAAGTTAGATTAAAGAATGGACTGGTTATACAATTGTTATGATTTTCAGAGTTGAATTGATTGAGATTTGATATCAGAGTTGAGTTATTACTGATTTTAAGTGTACCGATATTGAGATTAGGAATTGTATTGGTACTGATTATGAATTCTGGTATTATATCTGTGGTGTTGGAATTGACGGGGTTATCGAGACTGTATTGTTATGTCGTCGAAACCTCAGTAGATTGATATTGATCAGATTCAGTAGTGACTTCGATTATATCATGATATCGTCGATATGGATTAGATTGTATCTTGATTCGATATCGATCAGATTATGTGTGATTTGAGTATTGATCAGAATAGATTTTAAATTGAGTTGCATATTGAGATTGTGCCTATGCGATATTGTATTTCAGATTGATATGGACAGATTTGACTTCAGATCGAGAAGACAAAGGTATAAATTAATGTTGAGTTGAGATTGCACAACTCGAGTGAGGTTTGGCTCGAGTTTCCCTAAATCACATACTTTACCTTATTGTATTGATTTGATTGATATACTTGTTCTCTTGATTGATAGATAGCAGGTATTAGACGAGAATCTTGTGACAGAAGTGCCTGATAGTGGTGGGATCGCCACGGGCACATTGCACGATGTTACAGGATATTGTAGACATCTTGGGACGGAAGTGCCTGACAGTGGCGGGATCGCCACGGGCACATTGCACGATGTCTCAAGATGAGATATTAGCGATAGAGCTACAGTCCATGACGGATAGGTCAGGACACCGGATATTGGTTATATCGAGTAATAGGATTGGAATTCTTCTATTACGGAATTCGATATAGGAACACCATATTTGGTTATATCGAGTAATAGGAACAGAGTTCCTTCTATTACTGAATTCGATATAGGAATACCACATTTGGAAACCGGGATCCCTAGACTAGGATTGAGTCTAGTCTTAAATGTGACGTCATGAGTTTAATTGACAGTTATATTGATTCATGTTGATTATGTTCCTGAATAGGGTACATATTGATTTATGTTCCTGATGATGGTACATGTTTAGAATAGGTTTTATTCTTGATATTGATTTATATTCTGATTTGAATACATGTTAGACATATCTGTTATATGCGGTTACATTGTTTTTATGATTGCATGTATACATGATTTATACTGAGAATGTAATTCTCACCGGAGTTATCCGGCTGTTGTCTTGTTTGTATGTGTGCATGGCAACAGGTGGGATACGATCAGGGTCAAAAAGAGAACGAGGCTGGACTAGATAGCGTGGAGATCCGGGCTTCGAAGCAACTTAGGATTCAGCACTGATATATAGTTGAACCTAGTTGAATTCTTGTAGATAGTACAAGATTTATATTTTTATGTTTAATATGTAATTTGAATTGAATTACATTACGTTTCCGCTTTGTATTTTAAAAAAAAAATTTAGACCCTGTTTATTATAAATGTTTGAATTATTCCTAAAGACGATTAAGGAATGAATTAGCGTCCGGGTTCCCCACATGGCCCGCCTTTAAACGGACTGGTATTTTATCAACCCAATCCGTTCAATTTTTATAGTGGGGCGGGTCGGGCCTGACGGACCTAACCCAATTCGACAAGTCTAGTCTTTACACATATATATATATATATATATATATATATATATATATATATATATATATAAGCGGAAAAATATAAATAAATATGTTTATAAATATAAAAGATTTTTGAAAGAGAGTAAAATATGATATATATATATATATATATATATACACACACATATATCTATATAACTTTCCCCATTGAAAATAATACAGGTCTTCGAAAAATCTAATTTATCTAAATAATAAACGGTCCTATCACAACGAATGGTTGATGAGGGTTCAGTCTCAGACCATTTGCTATGTATGTAAAATTATTGCATTGTTTCAATAATTAATGCGGGGTCGGGTCGGGTCGGGTCGGGTCGGGGTCATTTATATGAGGCGTCACGCCGAACTCATGGACTTAACTTTATAACTTATTGACATCCAATTAAATGGATCTTCTTATATCAATTTACACATGTATGAATCCAGAAATTAAAGTTGAGTATACTTGAACTTAATACAATAAGTTAATATATATATATATATATATATATCAAAAATCAGATATTAATATGAAAATAGTTAGCAAAATGACCTTGTTATTTAAAAAAAAAACATATTGTTCCTAACGTATTCGAAATAAGAGAGTTAATTTTCAAAAAAGAAGTTTAATCAATATAATTTTTCAAAATTTATATATTATATAAATTACTATGTAAACCGTGTAATATAAAACAAATTTCACTTAGATTCAAAATTTTCATTTTAAAAATATTTTTAATATATTTTAAATGTATTTTCAAAATTAAATTCTATTAAATAAAAGAATTGATAAAATAAATTTATCACTTTTATGAGTTATTTGCACCAAACTCCCTTTGAAATATTGAAAATCTACATTTATTCACTGTGAAAGTTAAATAGGTATTCTATATATTAACTTTATTTGCACCGTGATATCTTTTAAAAAAATTAGACTGTGCTTAAATCTCTATATATATTTACCAAAAAAAATTAGAATTGGCTCGAATATCTATAACTCCTTGTAAAAAAAATTGGGCTGAGCTACATCTTAGGACGAGCCAAGCATAGGTCCGTCCCTGACTTTACATAATTATAAAAAAATAAAGTTGGACGTCTATAAAAAATTATATTTTTTTGTTTTTATATTTTTGGTACAGTGAAAAGTGTTTGATTCTAACATGACGTATAAAACAAAAATCCAAAACTGTAATTTGATTTCTAACTAAAACCTCTATGTAAAATTTTCAAATATATATGTGTGTGTTGAAGGCTTAGAGTTCACAATTTAGTGTAATGGTATGTTTTTTATATAAAAAAAAATACTTATCTTCTCAATATATAACTAATATATCATTAAAATTTTTTTGTCTTTATATATAATTTTGCTTGACATGTTTTTATTAATAGCACAATATTACAAAACTTTATACCTAACTAATATTTTTATTTTTGGTATATATTAATTGTAGTCTCATACAATTTAAAAAATAAAATAAAAACTCGTATGAGACGGTCTCACGGGTCGTAATTTGTGAGACTGATATTTTATTTGAGTCATTCATGAAAAAATATTACTTTTTTATGCTAAAAGTATTACTTTTTATTACTTCGTGCGATGATCTCACAAGAGACCTACTCTAAAAAAATTAAAATTTACTAACTGAATGAATTTTTAAGTCAAAACATAGATAAAAAAAAGATTTTAAAAAATCGGATTAAAACAAAAATCGATTTCCCTCACGTGTTCAATACGATTGGGTATTAGTCAATTATACCAAAATTGACCACTTAAATGGATTTTGACCACCTAAATATTTGTCAATTCACCATAGTACAAATAAAATTGATTTATTCATCGAGAATTTACTAAAATAAATAAGGTAAGATAGACTATTTTAATACTCAATTAAATTAGGGTAGATATTTTGTGAGATGATCTCACGAATCTTTATCTGTGAAACAGATTAACTTTACCGATATTCACGATAAAAAGTAATATTATTAGCTTAAAAAGTAATGTTTTTTCATAGATGACCCAAGTAAGATATCCGTATCACAAAATACGATCCGTAAGACCGTCTCACACAAGTTTTTGCCATTAAATTATGTCTCAGTTTCATTGCAATAACTTGGTTTTATGTAAACATTTTTTTTAAAAAAAATCGCTAGAATATGTGAAGGAAGCGTCGAAAAATCAGTTACGTCAACAACGAGATCTCGAATCAACAATATAACATAGTCTTCTGTCAAAATAAAGATGATTTTTTTTTTAAAAAAAGTATAATTATTACATTGAAATTAAAAAATTGTTACGTAGAAAATTTTCATTTATTTTTCAGAATTCACATAAAAAAAACTTACGTAATATTGGACTGACAAAACAAAACCGTGTGAAAAACGAGTTTCAATTTGACACGTAGTGATAAATTCCCCTCTGCACCCCGCCGCATTCTAACACTCCCTGCTGATTCGGGAATCACCTTCCTCGGTTGTCAACTCCGATCCTCTGACTGCATCGAAGCCCGCCAATCAAATCTAATGCGACCCGTTATCCTGCGTATATGATTTCATCCTCACCTACCATTTTCTCGCAAATCCTCTTATTATTATCGAAAATTATCCGAAAGTTTTAATTTTTAGCAATCCGTTATTTCTCATTTGCCGGTTCTTTCTTGATAGCCTCAGGACTCCGACACAATCCGAGAGACTCGAGTTCCACCACAAATCCAATCATTCACGAATCTTTTCTGTTTTTTATCCAAATATATATGAACATATTCATCGCTAAATATCCTACTCGATGATTATTGATGGCCTCTGCGCTAAAATTTTCTGTTTTGGAAATTTTACCCGGGTTAGGAGCGGAAATTTTGAAACGCTTGTGATCTGAAATCCCTTTATCGGATTTCTTGTTACCTTCTATATCTTTGTGAGAGAGTAAGTTTCAGGAAACGTAATATGAGTCTTGCGAAGTCTCAGGTGTGGCAACCTTGCAAAAAGAAAAGGCTTTAGGGTAGAGTATTCAAGAAAATCCATAGAAAGGGACCCTTACCCGTCGATATAAGGGAGACCGTCAAAGGGGGATTAAAAAAAAGAAAAAGAGAGAGGGGTAAATGGATGGGATTTGTATTTGGAAATCTGGGTAGTGTCGAAGGAAATCGTGGGATTTGTGGAAATATCAAGAATTATTTTGGTCGAATCTATACATAGACGTATACAGACAGATAGAGATTTTTTTCCCTGATGGTGATGGCATCGAAATCAAGCGTTGCTGGAGGGAGTGGGAGTTCGGCTGGGAGGACTAGGGTGGGGAGATATGAACTGGGGAGAACTCTTGGTGAAGGGACTTTTGCGAAAGTGAAATTTGCGAAGAATTTGGAGACAGGTGAGAATGTGGCTATCAAGATTCTTGATAAAGAGAAGGTTCTCAAGCACAAAATGATCGGTCAGGTGCTGTTTTTTATTTTTATTTTTATTTTTGGGGGTCTTTACAGATTCTTGAACTGTAATTTTACTGTTTTCTTTTGTTCTTTCTGTAGAAGATTGGCGTCTTTGCTGTTCTGTTTGGATTTGATGCCTTATTGGATATAGTTGGTGATTGTGAATGTGTAAAAATTTGGATCGAATCGCGGCTTTTTAATGATATGCAACTTATGTCTTTGCCCCTTTATGAGTCTGCCTTGTTACGAGTCTTTGTTTAAGATGGCGTAAAATGGTTTCTGATTGATGTTTTTTTGCCTTATCATAAGTGGAATTTATCGGTTCCTTTCCCTGATTTGATCCTCTTGTCAACTAGCTGGTGATTAAAGTTGCTCGTGGCATGGGAATGCTCTTTTCCGATTGTCTTTCTTTTTGTTTTTTATAAAAAAATTGTATCAGTTGTTCAATTTTCTCATCTATCCCATTTGCAGATTAAGCGTGAAATCTCAACCATGAAATTAATAAGGCATCCAAATGTCATCCGGATGTTCGAGGTTGATATAAATTTGATTAGACAAAAGATTTACAGAACCCTTGGTTTTACTTAGATATCGTCGTGTTCATCATTTAAAAGTTCTATGATTTGTTAAACAAACAAAGATCTTCTCCTATAGGTTATGGCCAGCAAGACGAAGATATACATCGTTATGGAGTTCGTCACCGGTGGCGAACTCTTTGACAAAATTGTATGTCCCACTGATTTTTGCCTATATGTAATAACGGCAATCCGTTTATATGCTGTATAAATCAAGTGAATGTTATGACGTTTTTTCTGAGAGTCCAGGCTAGCAGAGGGAGGCTGAAAGAAGATGAGGCGAGAACCTATTTTCACCAGCTCATTAATGCTATTGATTACTGCCATAGCAGAGGCGTTTATCATCGGGACCTTAAAGTATGTTTTTTCATTTATCTCTCAGTTTACCAAGAATTTATCAATTAAGAATTGGGTCTCATGTCATTATTTTTTCTTGATTTATAGCCGGAGAATTTGCTGCTCGATACTACTGGGATTCTTAAAGTTTCTGACTTTGGACTGAGTGCACTATCTCAGCAAGTTCGGGTTAGTTCAAATCTTCCATATCTCCTCTCTACATCGTTTATTTATACAGTAAACTCTAGAATTAGACGCACAAAATGATTCTCAAGTCCAAATTCTTGATCTGGTTGATAGGAAGATGGGTTACTTCACACTACATGCGGTACACCAAACTATGTTGCTCCAGAGGTTTGCAATTAATAATTATTCGTTTTGAGTTAGCATATTTTTGGTTTTCTGAATTATTCTTTGACCATCTCCTTTTGGTATCGTTTAGGTTATAAACAATAAAGGTTATGATGGAGCTAAGGCAGATCTTTGGTCATGTGGTGTTATTCTTTTTGTTCTTATGGCTGGTTATTTGCCCTTCGAAGAATCGAACCTCATGACGTTGTACAAGAGGGTAATTAGTCATTGATTGTCATCTTGTTAATAATTCTAGAAGGCCAGGAACTCCATTAAGAATTTATTTTCCTTGCTTTTTTTGTCGATATGGTAAATATTTTTGGATTTCTTGCGAACTTTGGTGGCTGAGATCATTTGTGTTATTTGTCTTCTAAATACAAACTTAAAATAATTTTTATATTCAATTGAATGCAGATATTTAAGGCGGACTTCTCGATTCCTCCATGGTTTTCCTCTGGTGCAAAGAAATTGATCAAAAGAATTTTGGATCCCAATCCATTGACTGTATGTTCACTTTTGCAATCTTGATCACTAAAACCCACCGGGCCCAACCAGGGTTCCCTGGTTATTTGTAGTCCCATATGCTTTAAATATTGTTGATTATATAATTGGTAAATAATCGCATGCTTTGCCATTCGAAACAGCGGATAACAATTGCTGAGATACTTGAGAATGATTGGTTCAAGAAAGGATTTAAGCTACCTGTTTTTGAACACGAGGATGTTAATCTTGATGACATCGATGCTATTTTTAATGAAGCTACTGTAAGTATTGATACTCCTCTCGTATGCACGTTTGTCCTAATACTTTGTAACGATTTTCTATAAGTATTCAAATCTACATTCAGGACTCTCCTGACCTTGTCGTGGAGAGGCGGGAGGAACGGCCTTCCACGCCTGTAACCATGAATGCCTTTGAGCTTATCTCTACATCCCAAGGTCTTAATCTCAGTTCACTCTTTGAAAAACAAATGGTTAGTTTTTAATCTGTTACATTTTTGTTGATGAAGAAGCATAGAATCGCCCCATTATGAAAATATCGATGAGATGTCTGGTGTATTCTTTTATTTTATAGGGGCTTGTTAAACGAGAAACGAGATTTGCATCCAAGTGTCCTGCGAAGGAGATTATCTCGAAAATTGAGCAAGCTGCTGTGCCGATGGGGTTTGATGTCAAGAAAAATAACTACAAGGTGATTTCACATCCATTACCAAAACTTATTATTGTACTGTCCAAGGCATCCTGAACAATTTTTTTCCATCTCTAAATTTATAATCAGCCTTGCATGTTTTATCATTGTTAGATGAAACTTCATGGGGAGAAGTCGGGACGCAAGGGTCATCTATCTGTTGCTACAGAGGTATGTTCTGTGTACAGAGCATTGCATAAAGTCCCCAGTTCAAGTTTATGTGAAAGCAGTAGTGTAGTATTGTTGTTTGTTGGCCTCATCTGATACTAAATTCTCGTGCAGATTCTTGAAGTGGCGCCATCTCTTCACATGGTTGAGCTTCGCAAGACTGGAGGAGATACATTGGAATTTCACAAAGTACTTACTACTACAATTGCCAAATTCTTATTTAACTTCAAATAAGTGAATTTTTGCAACGTGAATAGTTATGAGGGTAAACATGTTATATCTCTTCAAGTGCAGTTTTACAAGAACCTGTCCACTGGTTTGAAAGATATCGTGTGGAAAACGACCGATGAAATAAAAGAAGAGGCGAACGAGGGTTAGTTCTTTAATATGAAATACAAGCAGTCCATTTTGCGAGATGCAATTCGCCTCATGATCGATGATGGACTTAGCAGGGCGAGCAAATGTCTTCCCTGTATAAAGTCGTCTTATTTTCGATCTTTCCGGTCCATCCTATATAGGCTCTCACCTTTTTCCCAACACATGAAATCATTAAAAGTTTGATTTGGTTTTCGATCTTTACTTATTTCAGGTGCGCAGGTATCTTGAAGTCTTGATATTGGTGTTTGGTATGAATAGTTTTCGGCGTGGACTATGTATTTATCTTTTATTTTTGTCATCTTTGTTAAACCATCCACCTTCCGAACATCGAAATCACATCATCAATTAAATGTGAAGAAAATGGGAAAATAATATGCCACATTGGGTGAATTTGTAGTCATGATTGGGCCACACTGAATCCTATACCAATTAACTGTTGATGAATTTTTCTAGGTTTAGTCTCAAGCTATTTGCTATGTATGTAAAATTCTTCGGACAGTTTATTGGTTAATTTTATGAGATGAATCTTCTATTTGGATCGCTCATGAAAAATATTGTAAAATTATTGCATTATTTCAATGTTTAAAGCTTTTTCACAAAAGTTCTTGTAAGATGGTTTATTGGTTAATTTTATGAGATGAATTTTCTATTTGGGTCGCTCATGAAAAAATATTATTTTTTATGTCTAAAATGTTATTTTATATTGTAAATGACATGATTAGCTCATGTCTCGAATAAAAATAGCTTTTAGTTGAAATTGTTGTCTTAATTGTAGTTTCCTCCATAGCACCGAATCGACCATCTACGATCCAACCATGCGAACCTAAATTTCAAGAAATACAATCATATCCGTGGATAATTTGGGCAATTCGGGCCTCATCTCACTCTGAAATTCGAACCTTATTGTCACCTATAAATCCGAAACTCATCAACCATTATTAATTTATATATTAATTTTGTTTACTTTGAATCTAAGCTTCACATTTTACAACATATTTATGACCTTTAGTTCAATTTTACATTACTGAGTGAACCATGTTCGGACGACCAAGCTCCCTGAAATCAAGAATGGACGTTAGAAGAATATCGGAGGTGTGCTCTTAAACGTATCTATTTTGAAACTCAAATAAAATACTAGAAAATATATGATGAATATAAATACAAGATACGATAAATTTAGATCATAAACCAAATCTGGTATTTATAGGTGGAGCATGATATTAATTTTGGCAAAATCTGAGGTCAACGTCTTAGATCGGGAACTAAACCCCTCAATTCGAGTAAGCTCAATGTCCTAAAATATACCCCTGCACAAGAACATATATTCATTTGGTCTCCCGTTCGAGAGTCTTCTTTCTTGAGATTCAACCAAAAAACCGACCTCAAAACTTTTAGACAAGTCATTTTCAAGAATTACTAGTTATAAGTGTCAAAGATTGACGATTTCTCCCACGATCACACAGACAATCTTACATCGTCGTAGATCCAATGAGATCCTCATTCCTATTAAGAACATAGGAAGTACAACGACCCTCATTCTCAAATTGACAAGTCTACCGTTGTTAGTAAGATCTCGTCAAAAGTGATCAATCTTGAGCCTAATTTGGGCGAACTCTCAGCGATGGTTCCATGGACATAATTCGCTTGTGAGTGTGGTGCTTGATCAGTCCTAGGGGTTTGGGCCTAAATGAGTGGGATTAAAGTCTGTTATTATTACATATAATTATACTATACTATACTATAATGGGCATGCACATGTCATAATTTGTGGCTTTTGCAAACGTGATTGGCCAAACCTCGTATTG
The DNA here is from genome assembly GCF_025594145.1 of Primulina tabacum. Taxonomy (NCBI): domain Eukaryota; kingdom Viridiplantae; phylum Streptophyta; class Magnoliopsida; order Lamiales; family Gesneriaceae; genus Primulina; species Primulina tabacum. Next base: position 13,284,346 of record NC_134552.1, on the reverse strand, counting down.
GGTGCGTGGTCACATGGCCATCAACTTAATTTATTTATTATTTATTTTTCTAAATCGGAGAACGAAATTTAACCATCAACTTCATACTTATGCATCAATTCATATACACTAATGTTAAATTGCTAATAAATGTAATCTTGTAAATAAAATATTCGAGTGGGTGGAGCAAATGAACTTTTTATCAATTATCAAAACGTTCGATTTTTTCTATCACAGAATGAATGGATTGTTTTAGTTCGAAAATTCATCGCAATGGACGATAATGAGTTTTCACTTCATAAAAATAAATGGATGAGTCCTATATCTTAAGAAAGAAATTGATTTCATTAGTTTCGATGGGAAGGCTCGTGTCTGTCATAGATTTCAGTACCCTGACACTATTCATTCATTGATTGACTCACGCAATGGACAAGGGTTTTGTATTGATGGATGTGTCGATTTAAGTATCTTTTGACTGACTTCTGCAAAAATCGTCATCATTATTGTGTTTTGGTTTGCACGCAAATGGGCAAAGTTACTCTTTCACATGGCAGTCGGAGAAAGATTTTAAGTTCGCATCCCTTTTCTGTTTTCATAATATATATATAAGCAAATCTGTGGAATTAACAGAGCTATAGCTCCTTCTTTGACTGGTTCCATCTGTTAAGATTTTGTTTTACTCAACTGGGTGTGAGAGAAGGTTGAAGGGAAGGGCGTTCATGGACTACAAGAGGATACACAAGGTTAAGGTACCTACTCTGTTCTCTGGAGCCTTTTGTTTGAGGTTGCTTTGTATATGTCACGAGTTTTTTCCTGTTCTGTTTGCTAAATTGCTCGTTCCTCTTGCTATTTGAGGATTGTTATTTGGTGGGCTGGGCGAGATTTTGGTCTCTGAGTTTGGGAAGCATTGATTAAGTATATTGATTGTTTTGATGCAGGCGGGTATTTCTCCAAGTAAGTTGAGGATGAAGCTTCTGGGATCTCCACATCACAAGAACCAAAATGAATCAAACAATAACTCTTCGAGAACATCTTCTCCTTCCAGGTTTCAGGATTCAGAATTTGGAAATAACGGCTTGTTGGCCGCTGAAAATGGAGATTTTGGAGAGGAAGGTTTGACAACTCTTCCACGTTCTGTGTATTTGCGTTTTAACGCTCTATAAACTGTTCGTTTCTCTTTGTAGCTTTTGTATGCTGTGTAGTGTGACATTATCAAGTTTGAGCCTAGTTCTTTATTGTATCATAATTATGTGTCCTTGGGTTCTGAAATGATTACAATAAGATCTAATTTTTATTTAGATGAATGAAATTAAACCTTGGTTCATATTTTAAGCCTTTTCTCCTTTTCCTGCAGTTTCAAGTTCAGAAGTTCCACCAATAAAATCTGATGATCAAGTCTGTCATACCAGCCAAAATTCCCGAAACTTCTTGCAGTCTGAAGAGCTCACACTCGGTGAAAATGAGAACGTTAGGATGCAGCTATTTTCAGAGATTAATGGCAGGAATTCTAGTTCGATATACCCAGTTACTACATACGAAGATGAAACTATTGATTCCGGCACTACGCCGAGGTTTGAGTTCGATAAAGAGAAGAAACCACTTCAACGTTCTTTGTCAAGGTCCTTATCAAAGCCAATGTCCTCAAAATGGAATGATGCAGAAAAGTGGATTGTGAATAGGCACTTTATTCAATCTGGGATTTCGAAGAATATAAATCTGAATGATGTGGTGAACGAGGAACAGGGTATAGTCCCCACAGAATGTCCTAGTTTTGAGAATAAGCCATCAGGGAGACGGACTTTTACCTCCGGAGGAGATTTGTTCGTTGATTCATGTGTAGAAAGTAAAGATTTGACAGATGAAACAAGAAGCAATCAACGGCCTTCAGGTGTTTCTTCTATAAGATCAGTTTCAATGAGAGACATGGGAACCGAAATGACGCCAATTCCTAGTCAAGAACCTTCAAAAAGTAATACTCCAATAGGAGCAGCGACCCCTCTTCGTAGCCCAATTTCATCTATAACCTCTACTCCTCGAAGAGACGATCCGGCACCCTCACCGACAGAACGATCTATCAGCAATGCGACTCGGGATGTCACTAGAAACGGGAAAATGGATTTGGCTGAGCAAGAGCAGAAGCTCAAGACAAGGAGGGAGATTGTGGCGCTCGGTGCGCAGCTTGGTAAGATGAATATTGCTGCCTGGGCTAGTAAGGTTGAGAAAGAAATTAGTGGTTGTGGGAATGAGAATGTTGATTTGTTCGAGCTCGAGCGAATTGCTTATGCCACGAGGGCAGCTGCATGGGAAGAAGCTGAAAAATCCAAGCATGCTGCAAGGTTCATCCTAAATGCTAATGTTACCTCCGTAAAATTTCGTTAAGCAACTATTTGTGAAATAACTAAAACTTTTGATTCAACAACCATCAGGTTTCAGCGAGAAGAAACGAGAATCCAAGCATGGGAAAATCAGCAGAAAGCGAAGCTCGAAGCAGAAATGGAAAAAATAGAGGTAGAAATCTCTCATCTCGTATCTATGACTCCAATATGATAACTACATCATTGTATTCACGCAAGTTCATATCTGAAATACGATTGGCATGACGTTGGGAAAAAACTCCCTAACCGATTCAATCACAGATTCTCGGAGATGCCAAAATTTATACCCATATTTGGTTTTTCTGGACTTTCCTGGCCTCATTTTTGCATTCTTTTCGTGCACAACTGATCTCGAATTCTTGAATTCCTACTAGACCTACACTAAGTGGTAGCAATGTTCGTCCGACATTCGTTCACATTGATGCTATGCATATGAAGGAAATGTTTTTTTTTTTGTTTTCAGGCTCAAATTGTGCAAATGAGAGCACAAGCACAATCAAGAATGGTGAAGAAAATAACACGGGCAACTCAAAAATCAGAGGAAAAGAGGGCAGCAGCTGAAGAAAGAAGAAATCGTGGGGCTGTTAAAACTAAATATCAGGCCGCTCATATTCGTCGAACGGGTCAAATTCCATCAGCCCCGGCTATCTGCTGTGGTTGGTGGTAATTTAAAGGCAGATTCATGAAGCCAAGGTAAGAGGTTGAATCCATCTAACCATCAACCATGATATGCAATCCACAGCTCGGAATAGAGTCTCTTTTGCTAGCTTCCCTGTTTCGGAGGATTGTTATTTGTGTTTGTTGATCTGCACACTTATCATCCTGAAGGAATGAAAAGCTTCCTGCTAGATGTGTTACTCTTTTTAGCAAATAATTAAAGGTTGATTGCTGTGATGAATTCATATCGTCAACTATGTAGATTCAATGATAATTACGATGAATGTCATTTCAAATTCATCGTTTAAATCATCTTGGTACATTCCGAAAGCGCAGAAGTTGATATGCAAACATAATAACATAGCATTGAACGTGTAGAAAAAAATAGTTCAAAGATTATAAATAAGTTTGTCAAAAAAAAAATTTGAAGCAATGACTTTTTTATTTTTAAAAATTATATTTTAAAAATCTGAATCTAGTACACATGTGTGAATATTATATATTTAATTTTTTTATATAAAAAAATCATATGCCAAAATAACTGATCAATCTAAACTTACCGGAACATTCAGCAAGTTACTTGAAATATGTTAAAATTGGACAGGGAGGTTAAAAGTTATTAATTTAATACATATAATTATACCTGTTTCTTAATTAGACATTTAATCCAACGATGGTAAATACCAAGACATAAATAAATATTCAAAATTTCTTTGAATAATTGTTCTATTAAATATTATTATAATTAGATAATTAGTACATCAAATAAACAAAGAGTAAGTTGTAAGGAACTTCTCTCAGTATAAATTAAATAAGTTTTTGGTACAAAAATAGTTTTTAGTATAGATTTAAAGGATTTTTTCAATGGTTTTTACAAAATTTATAATTTTTTTTTTAAAATTTAGTTTCGACAACTATTCTATAAAATTTTTAATTTTAGATTTGTTTTGTTTGCAGTAACATTAAAATTTTCAAAATACTTGTCCGAACATAACACACATTTTTGATGAATTTGCCTGATTAATTCTTGGCTGATTAAAGTCAACCCCCTCTGAAATCTCTCATGATATATGGCCTAATTCTAACCTTTGGCCCACACATGTAAGAAGGAAATTGAAGCCGAATTTCGAGTAGTAAACTTTTTAGAGTAGGTCTCTTGTGAGACGGTCTTACGGATATTTATCTGTGAACGGTCAACCCTATTGATATTTACAATAAAAAGTAATATTCTTAGCATAAAAATTAATATTTTTTCATGAATGACCCAAATAAGATATCCTGTCTCACCAAATACGACCCGTGAGACCGTCTCACACAAGTTTTTGCTAACCTTTTAAACAAAATTCTCAATGATATTCTGAATTATATCTCCTAAAGACTATGGAACAAAATTCTCAATGATATTCTGAATTATATCTCCTAAAGCCTAGGTTCCATAATGAAGCATCATTGTGATTAATGATGTTGAAATATTAATTTTTAATTTCATTTAATATTTAAATTGAAAATTGCGTATAAAATGAAATCATAATGAATGTTTATTTATAAACAAATATTTGAATCTGATAAAATATAGTCATTGGATTTTCAGACATTTTCAAAATTTTTAAATAAAATATATTTTTTTGGTTAAATATGTCTGAAGTTTTAATGATCACATATAAGTTTACTATCTATTATGCGATTTTATGCAATTGCATAAATGACATAATCAATTTACTAGAAATAACGTTAATCTTGGAATTGTTTTATTACAATCGTTATACATCGATTGTGCACTGACTAAACCCTCGAGATCTCAATGCTCGTGTATGCAAGCTGTTTCATTTTAAATTTTAAGAATGTGCATGGGAAATGTTGAAGTATTGAATTGAGCTAATAAAGAAAATGTGGAGACGGTGGGGCTGAAGGTCTCACACGTGATTCGGTTCAAAGAGATCCCAAAAACGGTTAATGAGATCCTACCTATGTGAGCACTAACCTCACTTCATTTCAACGGGTAAGATCTTGCCACACATACAATTTCAGAAAAAAAAAGTGGGTCATATATATGCATGGACAAATCTTGGCCATCCATCCTATCATGGGGACAATGTTCACATGGATAGGATGAAACAAACCCCCGATAACAAGAAATAGTATTTAATTTAAAATAAAAATAATAACTGCCAAACAGTTTAATGTTTACTTATCTAACAGACTGGAATGACAATTGGACCGTGAATATCTTAATCTAAGGTCCCGTTTCTCATGACTTGGACAGATCCTGATGTTGGTGTCGGCATTACCGACACGTGTCCTTTTTTGAAAGCTGGAGCTGGACATTTTCTTGTTTTTATTTTTTTTATTTGTCTGATAGAATCTTTATATTACAAATATATACGCAGAGTTAATTCATCGTCATCTTCATCAAAATTTGATTTGAACATCGAAATAGATACTTCTGTGAACCATCCGACGGCCTACTAACGATCTTTGTTATTTTAAAGTGTGTAAATATTATAAAAGCAAGGGATAATCTTTTCCTGGACAATCCTAATCTTACATGGTGAAAATTGTCCACTTCAAAACCAATTTACTCGATCACATCAATTATAGTACTACATTGAGGGCGTCATTAGAATCTTTAATCTGGTATTATATATGTCCTATATTATTATATTTGGAAAATCTAAAGACATGTCGACCACTTTGGTTTTGTATGATTCGAAAATTCGATTTTGAAAATTATGATTTCACTTCCACTTTAGGTTTTAGATTTCTCCTATTAACGGGGTTGGTGCGCACGACACAACTACTCGAGGTCGACGACTAAAACGAAGAAAAGAAATGGAATCCATCTGAAGACGAAAGCGAAGGAATAAATTATGGGATTAGTATTTTAAATTACTTGTTTTGTGGGTATATTTATTTTGGATAAAAGTTAAATAAACCCAATGAATAAAATTTATATGAAATTAATTTTGGTGATTTTATTAAATGAGTAAATCAAATAATACGTGTAGAACCAGAAAAAAAAATATTTGGTTTCGTTGGTTTTATATACTTTGAGTAGGTCTCTTGTGAGACTATCTCACGAATCTTTATCTGTGAGACATGTCAACCCTACCGATATTCACTATAAAAAGTAATATTTTTTCATGAATGAACCAAATTAGAGATCCGTATCACAAAATACGATCTGTGAGACCGTCTCACACAAGTTTTTACTGTATACTTTTATGCAAAATTGGTCAAATAGTTCAAGTCTTTTAATTTTTTTGATTCGTTTAGAAATAAAATTGGTCGCTCGATATATTCAATATATTATATTATTTAAAAAAAACTCTCTAATAATGATTTTTTTCAAATCGAGAAATAAGGATTCCGTCATGTTATAATTAGAAAAATCATTCATCTCTATTTCTACAAAATATTCATACAAATAGATCGCGAAAATATTTTCAAAGTGTAAGCATAAAATCATCCCAAAATCTGGATTTATTTTCACAAATTTTTATAAGAATTTTCATAATAATTTATGTAAAAATAAAAGTTGACATCACTTTTAATAATAATCTAACTGTAAAAGATGATATCACTTTAAATGTATATTTAATTGTTTTTTCTGTCTTTTTCACTTGGCAAAACTTCAATAAATGCGGATTAAATGAAATTGATAAAAACCAATTCATTATAATTTCAAGTCAAAGCAATTAAAAATCACTTAAAATCAACCAATTGATATCTCTCAAGAACCTGACGTTTTATTCATGTACGTTTAAGTATCTAAACCAAATAAATTCTCCAAATAAGTAATTATTTTTAAAACATTTGTTTATATTTACGTTAATAAATAATAATAACAGCGTTTCTAAGCATATTTAATTTGATATGCATGGTTACTTTGAGAATTAAAATGTAAACAATTCAATGATCAAAATTGTCTAAGTCGTTATATATACCAAATAGCTTAATACAACCGACTGGAGCTTGAAGTTTATGAGTACGACAAGGAATAAAACAAATGGAGTTTGAAGTTTTACAAGACATTAATAAATGATATATAAAGACAGTTCAACATATAACGACGAATCTGAGCTCTGATACAAATAAAAAAAACCTAGTTAAAAAAGAATGTTCAACTCCCGGTGAGTTGATCAAACTTACACAAAGAATCAAGAAAAGTGAAATAATCACATAGAATTGTAATATAAAACAACAAAAATAATAAACGTATATGCATGTAAGTGGTACTTGATATGGATTATCCCCTGAAAATTTCAAAACTATCACTTAAAGATTTGATTATTATTCTTTAACACGAACCCTTTGAAAATGTTAATGACTACCATATGAGAATTGATATTCACATTTTTTTTGTTGTTGTGTGAATAAAATATATAGATATATACATATTTTACAAATAAAGTAGAACATAGATAACATCAATATTGTATTTATCTTGTAATAATTCGCGAATTTTTATAAAAAAAATTAAATAAATAAAAAGAAAAACTTTATTTAAGTACACGTGTCACTTTTTGGAGTTAAAAGCAAGAATCCCAATCCTCTTTGCTGCAGTGTCACTCTGTCATGCATTATTACAAATCCGAACAAGAACACGGCGCAAAAACTCCTTCAACACACTTCCTCGAATCCTACAACCCCACAAGATTTGTGTATAAATCCAAACATCTGTAACTCCACAACCCAAATGATCTTCGAACTCTGAAATTAAATCGAAATCCTTAACTGCCTACTCTCTCTTTTGTACCATTCGTCTCTTCTTAACGGTTACTTGGCCTTGTTTTAAACGCCTTTTGCTTCTCAACGAGTCTCACTGTTTATTAGGCTACTATCCAGATATTGAACAGAGGAAGAGAGAGAGAAAAAAAGGAGGGGAGAGGATTTCAAGACTGAGGATCGGAGATGGATTTCAGTTCGTTCTTGACGTCTCTGGGGACGTCTTTTGTGTTATTCTTGATGTTGATGTGTTTTTTCACTTGGCTGTCTCGCCGACCCGGAAACAATGTGATATACTACCCGAATAGGATACTCAAGGGCTTGGATCCGTACGAGAGCATTCGGGTCACGCGCAACCCGTTTGATTGGATCAAGGAGGCCTTCTCCTCCACTGAATCTGATGTCATCAGAATGTCGGGGGTTGATTCTGCTGTTTACTTTGTTTTCCTGACCACTGGTATTTATTTTTAATGTTTATACACAAGTGATATGTGCGTATTTTTAGTTCTATCTTCTGGTTTATTGAAAAGTGATTATTCTTTAACAAAATTCACGGCCTTTTTGGTTTTCAATTCGTGTACAGTCGAGAGCTTTGAAGAAAAAATAATTTTGATATCCTATTTTTCTTGAAAAATTCGTAGTTGGTTTTGTGCATGGTTGTGTTTTGCCACGTATATGTAATGCCAAATTTGTTCGGTCACCTCCAAGGATTGTTGAACCCAGCCTGGAAATCAGAATTATGAAAACCTTGGTTGTTCCCTCTAGAAATCTCAGAATCACGTGTCGTGTTCGATGGAGCTTAACCATGGTTAAAGATGTATTTTTTTTGGGTTCTGTCTCAAGTTACTGCTATTTTACCATACTAAGGGAGAAAGATGGATATTTGACTAAAAATTCTGTGTTATTTGTGTGAGAGATTATGTATTAATTTGGTGGTTTTTTAATGAAGAAAGTAACATGTAAAATCATTGTGAAAATGATATTATCCGCAAAGCTGCGTATTGGTTGCTTTGTGCTACACGACAATGCAAAACTCGCTTTTTGTTTATTTTTCTTGGAACTTAACAATCGTGTTGTTTCACGCAGTGTTAGGAATTTTCGTTTTGGGCGGAGTCGTTCTTCTGCCTGTACTGTTACCAGTTGCGGCAACTGCTCACGGCTCTCTTAAGGCCAACGATACGATCAGTAAAGGATCTTTCGATGACCTTGACAAGTTAGCTATGGGGCATATTCCAGTTAAAGTTCCATCTTCTCACTTTTTCTTTCTTCCACGATGCATATATTAGGACGTCATCAATAATCTGTGCGGGAGAATACAATCTGTTCATTATATTGGCTCACTTTGGTTCATTTTCCTGTGGATTACAGGAAAAGGCTTCGCGGTTGTGGGCGTGCTTGGCCGCTACCTATTGGATTTCGTTTGTTGCATACTGCCTCCTGTGGAAGGCGTATAGACACGTTTCCGATATGAAAGCGACGGCTCTTATGTCGGCTGAGGTGAAGAATGAACAGTTTGCTATACTTGTCCGAGACATACCTCCCCCACCGGAGGGTCAAACAAGGAAGGAACAAGTCGACTCATATTTTAAGACCATCTATCCAGAGACCTTTTATAGATCAATGGTGGTCACAGACAACAAGAAGGTACTTAGAATTTGTTGCGACAATTTCTAGTGTTCTCATCTGTTAGTTATGCACCTCTGGTACTCCTGTGGCAGTGTGTGTATGTGAAATGTTTGATAACTCTAGTTGGGAATCACTTTCTCTAAAAAGTTATCGGCGACGTGCCCGTGTGATTAAGCAAAATATGCAAATAATTAATTGTCGAGACTAACAAACAAGTGTGAATTGGCAAGATATTGGGCAACAAAGTCCCAGAAAAAAGTCCCACTTCATCAAATATAAGGGTGATTGATAGCGCACCAGGTGTTATGAACATCCTTCTGAAAATGCTAGACTCAAAATCAACAGTTTTTATTTTATCAATAATTTTTCGTTGAAGCTGGGAAGCGTTTGCATCTTGAAATGTTTCGGTTTTACCAGGTGAATAAAATTTATGAAGAGTTGGAAGGATATAGAAAGAAGCTCGCACGAGCAGAAGTCATATATGCAGAGTCGAAGCAAACTGGTAATCCAGAAGGAACTAGACCAACTGTTAAAACTGGCTTCCTTGGTCTTTTTGGTAAAAAGGTTGACGCACTAGAATACTACGACGAAAAGATTCAGGATTTGATCCCGAAATTAGAAGCAGAGCAAAAGGTCACGCTGAAAGACAAACAGCAACGTTCAGCTCTCATATTCTTTAACAACCGTAAAGCTGCAGCGGCTGCCTCACAAAGTCTACACGCCACTATGGTCGACGCTTGGACGGTACTCGACGCGCCTGAGCCTCGGCAGCTAATATGGACTAATCTTCCTAAGAATTTTTATAACAGGCAGCTTCGACAATACCTCATCTACTTCCTCGTGTTTTTGACCATATTTTTTTACATGATCCCGATTGGGTTCGTTTCTGCATTAACTACTCTTGCTAACTTGAGGAAGGTTCTCCCGTTTCTAAAAGTAATAGTTGATCAGCCTGCATTAAAGACAGTACTTGAGGCGTACTTACCTCAGCTCGCACTGATAATATTTCTGGCTTTGCTACAGAAATTTCTATTGTTTCTATCTAAGGCCGAGGGCATCCCTTCCGAGAGTCACGCCCAAAGGGCTGCTTCAGGAAAGTTTTTCTACTTTTCGGTTCTAAATGTATTCATTGGTGTTACTATCAGTTCAACTCTTTTCACCGAACTTAAGGCTATTGAGAAGAAGCCAAATTCTATCATTGATACACTAGCAAACAACCTCCCGGGCAGTGCTACGTTCTTCTTGACTTTTGTGGCCTTGAAGTAAGATTTTATCGCTGTTCACGCCTTTTATGTTCAGAGAGTGCCACTTTTTATTGTGTGTGCGCCTTTTCATCCAGGTTCTTTGTTGGATATGGGCTCGAGTTATCACGAATTGTTCCCTTGATAATCTTCCACCTAAAGCGAAAGTATCTCTGTAAAACTGAAGCAGAGGTGAGAGAAGCTTGGGCTCCCGGAGATCTTGGATACACCACTAGAGTTCCCGGTGATCTGCTGATTGCCACTATCGTGCTCTGCTATTCCGTCATAGCACCTATTATAATTCCATTTGGTGTGGCGTACTTTGGCTTAGCATGGCTCGTTTTTCGAAATCAGGTGACATTCTCTTATTCAATACAATGTATTTGAATCATCTATTGAATTCTTGATCTGTTAAGTGACATGTCTACCACAAAAAGCATATGGTTGAATATATACACGTGATCACTTCAACTCCTGACGTATTTAAAACTCGCACTTTGTAAAAAGCATATGGTTTCTATACAAGTTATCTCTCGATTACTCGACATGTTAAGAAGCAATCGCACTCCAAGTTGCATCCTCTCGATCTGTGTCACCCCCATTTTTAATAATCCCGTCTTATATGATATAGATTAAACCATGTTCTTCTCACGTCTCGTATTGTCAACAGGTACTCAAAGTTTATGTCCCTTCGTACGAGAGCTACGGAAGAATGTGGCCACGCATTCACAATCGAATCGTAGCAGCCTTGTTTTTGTACCAAGTCACAATGTTTGGTTATTTTGGAACAAAGAGATTCTACTATGCACCCCTCATTATCCCTCTCCTGATTATATCTCTCATCTTTGGCTTCGTCTGTGGGAAAAAACACTACCGATTTTTCCAGTCTCCGGCACTGGAAGTCGTCTCCCATGAGGTGAAAGAAACTTTAAACATGGAACTTGTTTTCAGGTCATTCATTCCAGCAAGTTTGAGCTCTGATAAAGCTGATGAAGATCAGTTTGAAGATGCTCTATCTCAAGTCTCGAGATCGGGTTCTACTCTGTGATTCACATTTTGTGAAGTTTTATTTTGTGTGATGCTTTTTTTTAATATATATGTGCGATTTTATTGTAATCGTTAGAAAATTAGTACGTAGTTTCCACTTGGGATGTAGTAACTCTTGCGTTATTCTAAGGAATGTATGATTTTTGTTGGCTTCAGCTGCTGTTCCACGAGGGAATCACGTCTATCATTTTTTTGAAAACACATCGATTTGTTTATTACTTTGGCTACATTTGGTTGGAAGATAAAATTATGAAATTATTGAAGAGATAAATGATAAAAATAATGATTGAAGTAGAAATATAATATACAATGATAAAATAATATTATGTTTGATATGATTGTTGAGAACGTGATAATTAAGAATCTTTTGATGAACTGACAAAATTGTCTTCTACTTTTGCGACGGTCGGTCGACGGTGGGCCAGCCGGAGGCGCTAACGGTGGTCGGAAGGAGGAGGGGTGGTCGGCAGCGGAGGCGGCGGTGGGTGGTCGTCGGTCGGCGATGTGATTGCAGGCGGCGGGGTGGTCGGCAGCGGAGGCGGCGGCGGCCGATGGTGGTGGTGATGGTCGGCCGGTGGTCGGTGGAGAGAAGTGGTGGTGAGTTTGGATTTAGAAGAAGGGTAAAATTGAAAAAATAGGATGCATTAAGAGTGAGATAAATAATTCTAGGGGGTGAGGATTGATTATTTTATCAAAGTTAATATAACCTAATCATTCATAGGAGAGATTGACTTGATTAAATAAAAATCCTATCGAAAGTGAGTTAAAAAATCATAAACCCATTTATCTTTCCAACCAAACATCGCCTGAATCGAAGCTAAGGATCTAGACCAGAAATTCGTAATCCAATTTGTTTGGATATTCTAGGATTGGGCTTGGAACTCGGGTATCGAATAGGAGGATTTGTTGGATCGTACCTACATGGACAGTGTCTCAACCAATTGGGAAATTGACACGTGTTAATTTCATACCTGACGTGACTTCAAAAATAAAATCGTAAAATGAATTGGATAGAGGGATAAAAATTTCAAGTGAATAGAAATGGGGGCAAAACTGCTAAAATCGAAAAGAGTTTCCGAGGGAAAACGCACGAAATATTTACCAGCGGGAGCAAAAATTTCAAAATAAGTATATACCGAAGAGGCGCCTCGACATCTATCTACACCATTCCCCGTTCAAAATTTCGGTCTCGTCTCGAGCACACAACAGCAGAAATTCTTCAATGGCAGACGCATCACATCTAGAAAGGATGGGGAGGGAGCTCAACTGCCCTATCTGGTAAACATTTTGTCTGTTTTTTGATATCTGTTTGGGAAACATAAACCGGGGATCTTTTATTTGAGTAATGAATTTTTCGGCGCTAAAGTATGCTTCATGTTTTCTACAGCTTGAGTCTCCTGAGTTCTGCGGTTTCGCTTAGCTGTAATCATGTATTTTGCAAGTGAGATCTCTTGTACTTGAGATTTCTATTTTGGTCTGGACTTGTTTCTATACTAATTTGATGGGTTCTGTTGATTGTGTGACGCAGTTCATGTATCGAGAAATCCATGAAATCTGCATCAAATTGTCCTGTGTGTAAGGTTCCATATAGGCGTAGAGGTATTTAAGTTTTTTTTTCTTTCTGAATCTGTGTTTTTGTTTGCGACGGAATTGTTACTAAATCCTATGAATTTCTCAAGAAGCTGGAAATATGGAGGAAAAAGTTTTAAAAGAGTCGAGAAACCGTTTATATCCACCGTTAACTAAATAATAACAATCTCTAGCCAATTCATAAATCATGAACTGTCCATGCCTCAACTTTTGTGCATGGATTAGATATTCCAAGGTATGAAAGTGCATTGCCAGTGCTGTCCAACGCAGAACTTGGAGAATTATTTTCTGAATAATAGAAGCGATGAGTCAGCCTAAACTGCAATGGCCTTGCGGACTTTCACTATTGAAATATTAAAGCAAGCTTGCCACATTCTTCCTGAATTTTTGCCATTCCTTTGGTTAGCATGCTCTCACATTTATTTTGGGGATTTTAATAGCTCGACTAATTTGTTGCCATTTCTTGCGGCAGAAATTCGACCTGCTCCTCACATGGATAACTTGGTCAGTGTCTATAGGAGTATGGAAGTTGCCTTGGGGGTCAACATTTTCGTCACTCAAACTGCTGCTTCAACAAAAATATCAGGTAATAATTTGTTGGTGCTGCCTATCGATGATTTTCTCATTGCGAAGAATTAGTTCTTAGTAAAAATAAATATCTAGCATTAAATTTTAGTGCCATGCTGAATAAGATCATAGATTCTCTTGCTGAAACAAGTGTAACGTGCAGTTATATATATCGCTAGACTGCTTAATAATATTGATCTTCCTCAACTACAGACTGTTGCTGCTAGTATATGTTAGCGGCCTCAATTTATACCTCAAGCGATTCTGCCAACACAACTTCGAAAGAAGAAAGAACAAAACAACAAAAAAGCTTGTTTATTCTCTCAATAAGAAAATTTTGTTAACTGTAATGGTCTTCTGTCTTTCTCCATTGTGAACCACCTCTTATATATTTTCAAATGATTCAGATCACAAGCTCTATCCTTTCTAACTAACAGTAGTGTGTATCGCAACTGGCATAACTCTTATTGGTTTTAGTCCATCATCGTTGTTACAGCCATTAGCAGAAATAACTACCCTGCTATCTTTGCATATAAAGCCAACTTGAAACTTGAAAGACACTCTGTTAATATGATAATTGCTTTAGTTTTGTAAATTGAAGAATATGTGAAATGCATGTTTGGGCATTTTTCTCTTAGCAGCGAGAAAATATCAAAATTTGCACTATGACAACGAACATTTTTTTGCCTGATGATAAAATTATTTGATGAATTCCTGCTACTCTGGTTGATTCTCATGCAATCATGTCTTACCGACATCTACTACCTATTCCAATGCAACACACATGAAGTTTATCAAAAGACTAGCTTTAGCAAATTTTGCTCTTTTAATGAAAGTGCTCATGCAGTCGAAGACAACCAAACTGGTGCTGACATCTGTGTGATCCAAGATAAAGGCAAATCGGAAGATTTAGATTGCAAAAACCTGGACTTAAGGCCAAGAAAAGGATCAAAAAGGCCAGCAACAAGTAATCAAAGAGATTTTGGCGCAGCTTTTGGAAAACCTTCCTTTCCTACCAAGAAAAGGATCCAGGTTCCACTTTGTTCTAATACAGAGACGCAAAGGCAGCCTGGAATTCTGGAAGAAGGAATTGGTGAAATTTACAAAAAGAATCACGAAGGATACTCTCTAACAGAGAAAAATGTGCCGGTTGTCTGCGAAAAAGGTCAACCTGTATTTGCTCCATTCTTCTGGCTAAGAGAGGAAGAAGATATTGAGATATCAACCCAGCAGTGTAGCCAGGATCAACTTTTTGGCACACCGGCAGATGCTCCTTGCTTCAGTGACATCAAGGACTCAGATGACGAGGTAACTTGCTAAAGAAGTCCACAAGCTAGTTTTGGTTTTATGAAAGTGATGGCATCGGCCGATTTCATTTGCGTCATCTCTTTGGCGAAAAACATTTTTGTTGCTCTGAAACTATGTGATATTCCTCTGCAATTGTACAGAGAGGCAACTGTAGTAGAGCAGATTTAGTTGACAGTGAGATGTTTGATTGGACACAGAGGCCTTGCTCTCCTGAACTTTGCTCGACCCCTGCTATATTGCAGGTACTTCATATTTGATGTTTTTACATGAAGATTTTAGTTATTCACTCCACACTCATTATTTTTTGTTTACTTTTAACTGAACATTTTACATAGATTGAAGATAATATGGAGCACACTAGATGCCAAGAAGAGGCCGGGGCTTCCTATATTGATGTGACGGCTTCAGTTTCTAAGATAAGTGCGAAGAGAAAAAAAGTTTTTGACAATACAAAGAAAAGTGGAAAATTCGTTCAAAATAAAAGTGGAACCACTAATAAGACAGTGCATATGTTAACTGAGACCAGAAGAAGCAAGAGAAATAAGAAAACTATACATGAAGCAGATGCAACTTATTTTGAGTCAAAGAAAGTGAACGATGAAAGCATGCTGAAATCTGGCGAAGTAGGCTATTCCTTGGATACTAGGGGAATATCAGGTAAAAATAAAAAATTTGTCTGCTCCGATGTCATTGTACTAGAGGTGGCGGATGGAGTCCCCACTCTCCTAAATGAGACAGAACCGCTGCTAAAGAGAAATAAAACTGGATTTGTTGATTCTTTAGTTTCAAGACATCACCAACAAAACAGTAAGTTAAAAAACGTCGAAGGTAACAAAATTAGAAAGACATCTGGTGAGCTGAAGAAATTAAGTGGTCGAGTTAGGATTCAAAAGGTGGAAACTAGCAACAGTTTAAAAGAGGAAGCTGCAGGCCAGGGAATGCCAAACAAGACTTGTGACGAAAGTTGTAAAAAAACGTTGAAATCTTCGAAGAAGGTGAAATTTTTGGAAGGCGTACCCAATGACAATCGTAGCATCACCCCTAAAAGTCTTCATGAAGAATCTACAATGAGAAGTCAATATTTCCAAGAAAATCATAGTAATGCCTATCAACATGGAATGGAAATCGTTCCAGAAATCTCTAAAACACTGGCCACTTCAAATAGGATACCATTGAAAAAATGCAAGATGCTCTCTGATAAAATCCATTGTTGTTTCTGTCAATCATCTGAAGATTCTGAGGTACATATTTTTTTTGGTCTAAAATAACTAAACTGTGATATTTCCTCCCTCGGTTTCTGAAAAATTATAATTTGTTATCTAACTAAAGTCAATTTCTTGAATGGAAAATAAAATTTTAGGCTTCAGGGGCCATGGTTAAATACTACAATGGGAAAGTAGTTACAGACAGTCAGACTGCACGTTCAAAAATCATACATGTGCACAAAAACTGCACAGAATGGTATGGTTCTTTCGGTAACCATTTGTGTTCTTTCCTTTGAAAACTTTTATATATGGTTTGTTTTGCAGCTCGCTAAAATAAGTTTGTCATATAGCAGAACTCCCTGAAGTTTTAATCTCCTGCTTTAATTTTGTCTTGAGCTACTTCGTTTTGATGAGGCATGGACTTGAAAAACAATGTTAAATTAACGTGATTTTGAATTTTATTGAACTTCGTGAAATCTTCATCTGTTGAATCTAAATTGCATCAGTTCTAATGATCCATCAATTAAGGTTAAGGTCATTTGGGCTGATGTTCTTTTTTGTTTTATGCCAAAATTTTGTGCTATTTTCGGCAAGCAATTGATATTTATTAATCAAATGTGTTTATCCAGGGCACCTAATGTGTACTTTGAAGGAGATGATGTCATCAACCTAGACGCTGAATTGTCTAGAAGTAATAGAATTCGATGCTGTTGCTGTGGAAATAAAGGTGCTTCCCTAGGATGCTATGAGAAGACTTGCCGGAAAAGCTTTCATGTTCCTTGTGCGAGACTGACTCCAGAGTGTAGATGGGATTATGTGAGTGTAGCTTAGTTAAAACTCATTCTCAAAGCAATGCAAACATTTACAGGCTTCTATTGTCTTCTGCTTATCATAGGAAAACTTTGTCATGTTATGCCCTCTTCATGCGTCACGGCAACTGCCAAATGAGGAACCTGAATCTCAAACTAAGCAGAGAAGAAAAGTATATTACAAAAGGTCTGTAATTGTTTTCAGACCTTCGTTCTGGTCACATTTCAAATTTTTACTCTCCTTTTTAAGACCTCTGTATATTTGAACCCTTTTTTTAATACTGTTTCACAGTCTCTCTGATGTCCATCAACCAAACATTACTTCTAAATGTGAAAATAACACGATTATACCGTGGAAGCTTGAGAAAAGGCTCAAAAACCTGGTTCTCTGCTGTTCAGGAATGACCAACGTAGAGAAGGTAAACAAACTCATAGCTTACATGCATAAGCCATAAACTCAAAATATCCTTGTTCATTCGGTGTAATTCATTACATTCTGAATTTAGGGAATAGTTTCTGAATTTCAAAAGCTGTCTGGAGTGATGGTCCTAAAGAACTGGGACCTAAGTGTCACCCATGTCATTGCTTCTACAGATGAGAATGGGGTGTGCAGAAGAACCCTCAAACTTTTGATGAGTGTGCTCGAGGGAAAATGGATTTTGAGCATAGAGTGTAAGTAATAATTACCATTCATATCCCTTTTTTAAAGGTCATTCAGAAACTAAGCTGGAACTCTACCAACATCTTTACATTTTGTTGATCCCTGAATGTTAATAAGTTCTGCTCTAGCTCAAGTATTTAAATGGTCTTTGTAGACATTAGTGCTAAATCAACTATCGTTGATGCAGTTGGTAATCTATCTCCTTCTTTTTCTTAATGCCGTGATTTTCTCTCTCTCGAACAGGGATTAAAGCTTGCTTGAACGCCAAAGAATTTGTCCATGAGCAGCAGTACGAGATTACATGTGACATTCATGGAATCAGGGACGGCCCCAGACTTGGAAGATTAAGACTTCTGAACAAGGTTATTTTCTTCACCATGAAAGTAGTGAACTTTCTTATATAATTTTTGGGTAATATAATGCAAGAAAGGATTACACTTCCCTATAAAATTGCTACAAACAACACTGTATTTTGTAGCATTTTACATGCACAACTCATGTTTGTTTGTTATCGCATATATTTCTTCACACTAACGAGTATGATCCTACATTTTACTTCCATTATTTGGTCCATTGCACTAAAGGAAAGTTCAATGACAAGTTTTTTATGCCTTGCAGCAACCAAAGCTATTTAATGGATGCCAATTTTATTTCATGGGTGATTTCGCGCCTTCGTACAAAGGATATCTTCACGACCTTGTTATCTCAGCTGGAGGGAAAGTACTCAATAGAAAGCCTGTCGGGGGGCACCATTCAATCCCACATTGGGAATGCTCTGGAAAAACATACATCGTATTCAACCAAGAACTTCATGAGAACTGCAAATCATCTGAACAAAACTTGATCCTGAAGCGTAGATTTAGCGACGTAGAAGCTTTCGCCACTTCAACTGGAGCTACGGCCGCAAGCAATTCATGGATCCTGAACTCCATTGCCGGCCATAAGTTGCAAAATCTTGAATAATTATCAGCTTGGATTCATCACCTTGCTTCATTTATTTCAGAAAACACCATAACCTTGAATTGTATTTTTCTTTGGCTTGAATCGACATAAACGATCAAATACTGCTTTAGATAAGTTAACCACCATACATCTTTCTTGATCATCCATTAAAAGTTATGTCTATTTCCTCTTTACATGTTGCAACTGATGTCAAGATCGAAGAGTTAGATGTTGCAACTAATCGTCAGGCATAAAAATTTTGGAATAGTGGGTAAAATTATTAATACTTAGTGAAAATTTTCATGTATCAGAAATTCGGTAGCATTTCCTTGGCTTTTCATTAAGTTTTGATATTTACTAAGATTTTTTTTAGTGAATAAGTTTTTGAAAATATATATTTGTTGTTTTTAGTTCTCAGAAAAAAATTTCATAGATATGAAGTGTCATAAAATGTTCAAATATTGACACATTATCTAGTTTAATTTTTATAATTGAACTTGAAATTTTATACAAAAGCTCATAAAAAGTAGCTTATAAAATTATTTTTCCTCTAATTGATTAATCTTACTCAAAACTCGAAACAAAAATATTTATTGTAATTTTTTAGAAATTATAATAGTGGTGTTATTTGCTTTTCAAGGGCAGTTTTCTTTATTGTTCATTGGAGAAAAACCTGGAGGCTGAGTCCTTTCTATTTTGGTTCCATGTGTTTAGCTAGGCACAAAAACGAATGCATACGGTAGTGACGACGTCTTTTTTTTATAAAGAGTTGGAAATATGGACTCTTATATTTTTTAAATCATTTTTTTACTGAAAATTTGAGTACCCAACTTAAGCAATAAATTATACTGTTTTTTTTTTAAAAAAAATTTATGTGTATAATTGTTGTTAGATTAATTTTATAATCCTAAATTTGTCGAATTCCCAAATTAGTGCATTTCACCTCATTAATAATTAAATAATCAGATATTTATGAAAAAGATTTATATAGTACTGCAATTCGTACCATGCACATGGTATTGTCAATGTTAAGTGAAGTCTTTTCAACTCTTAATTATTCAATAATTGATGCCAATACTTTCACTGTTTTTTAATTTTTATTTAATTTTTAAAATTGTGAATACATAGTCCATGTTTACTGGATTCTACTTGCACTATTTATTTAGTTAGTCGTCATAGTATCATTTAAAAATTCAAAAATATGAATAAATTCAACTATAATATTATTAAAATAGATTTCTATCATAATTAATATTTTTGCAATATTATAAGAGTATTTTTAGTTTATCAAATCATGGTTCCATGTATTATAATATAATAAGATTTTTTTAATCAGATAACGAAAAACATAAACAATATAAATTTTTTTAAAAAATCGTTCAAAAAAATAATATATATATATATAATATATAATATATATATATATATATATATATATATATATATATATATATATATAATAGTTTGAAAATAATGAATAGCTTATAGGTTCTAACAATTCAGAAACCTTATTTGTTCATCTACACAAAAATTTTTAGACATCTCACGAGTCAATTTTATAATAATCATATTTTTTTTAGAATCATTAAAAAAAATTATCTTTTAAACAAAAATATTACTTTTTCTGTTGCCTAGAGATTTGCAATTTAAAAAAAAAAAAAAAACTTGTCCAAGCATGGAAACGTGGGTCCCACATTGTATATAGTTGGGCCCAATGGGCCGGTAACTATCGGAATGAAGTGGGCTTAGGTAACTAGATGCGAAAGCGAAGTTGTCATAGAGTGGGCTGATAGGTTGGAATGTGGGCACATGGACATTCCATGTGTAGTCAAACATCAAAGGCCGACACCAAAAATCATTTGATTTCAATGATTAAATGCGTCACGTGGCCATATGTTTCAAGCGAAAATATTAATCTAACTATATAAAATATACTTCCCTTTTTTTTTAATTACACAACACAAATGTTTGACAAAATTAAAGAATATTTCATATGTTACATTCCATCACTCATTTTGATACATAGATGCCAATTTTTTTTCCTCGAGTCCAAGAAATACTCGAATTTTTTCCTCGGTTGTGGCTGCTTGTAGTATTCCGATTCTAAATAGGGATGGCAATGGGGCAGGACAGCGTTTGTCATCCCTATCCCCGTCCTCGAATTCCATCCTCACACTCATACCCGTCATGATCCCCGTTTTTTCGGGTTCGGAGAATTTCTAAACGCGAAACTTCGGGGATCAACTTCCCATCCTCGTTTCAAAAAAATTAATATGGCAAGACGATGATGTATTCAGAGATTTTTTCAAATTAAAATTTATGATTAACTATTATTATTAGTGATAATATTAATATTAATATCAATATTATTAATAATAATATTATTAATTTTATAAAAAATAATAATATTATTATATTATTGATATTAATAATTCTATTATTTTATTATTGATATTATTTTCGGGGCGGGTTGGGGGATGAAGATAGTATTCCAATACCCGTCCCAACTACATCGGGATATAAAAAAATCCTCGAACCCGAACTCAAACCCGAAAAATCCAGGATCTCCATCCCCGTTTCGGGTTTTCCCCGTGGGACTCTAAACTCGTAGGGAAAAGTTATCATTCCTAATTATAAAACCCCTATTTTTTTCGCCAAACTAGGGCATCCGATATTATATGGATGTAGACAAATAAAAATAATAGATATTAAAATAAATTTAAATTTATAATTTCAAATGACTTAATCCAAATTTTTCATGAAAACAATAAATACGTAATGTCGATAGCGCGAGGAATCATTGGAATAAACATTGTGGACGTTAATGCATGGTCTTGTTTAATTTGTTCTCCCCAACGTTGAAAAGCTCCCCATGTTAGAGATTGCCCGTATGTGTGTTGTTACCATCCGAGCAAAGACTTCTCATCCACCGAAGTACTCTTGCCAACAACCTCAAATCAATATTCTTTTCTTTTTGTATTTTTGGGGGAAAAATATATTTTTATATGGAAATCGGAACCCTAAAAGTGGGTACTAGGCAGCTTTATACAAGAATGACGTAATCAACATTAATTTGAACAAAAGGCTACTTGATTTTGGCAAGATTTATGTACTTCTTAGACAAGAGGAATCTCCATTTTGTAATCGTTTTATGATAAAATGATGTTAACTTTAATGATTAATCGATAATAAAGACGACTCGGTAACTTGTCTTCTGTTATTGTCTTAAATTAGTTATTGAAATTTCTCATTTTCTTTGTTCTAATTGTTTCATCACCTTGGAGGTTTGCCCAGCTGGTCCTCATCACGTGTATTATGATGATCTCTCATGCTCTCAAGAAAAGCTAGCTTTGTAACCTTTTTTTTAGGGACGGGATAATTGAGGATCAACTTCTACGTGCTGGGGTTCAGGGGGCACTGAAAGCCATAATTCAAGCAGTAAAAATTACTTTAGATATAGAAAATGTCCTTATAATGAGTTTTCTACTCTTTCGACTAAGAAGAGTCCGGTGGTCAGAAGAATTAGAAGATCATTAGTTTTCCTCGGAATACACATATTAGTATAATCGGGAAATGTCCATAACTGATGTGACTATCGAAGGTAGTCCTACTGAGGTGAGGTAATAAATTCTATGTGAATTGTAATGCCCTAGATTGTATGTGGATAAAATGAAAAGATGAAGTGTTGCTTGAAGAAAGGGACCGCACCCGCGCCTAGAGAAGCACCGCACCCGCGGTGCATGGACAGAAAGTTAACCATTTTTACAGTAGGGTCACCGCACCCGCGGTCCAAGAAGGAGTGCACCCGCGGTTGATGGACAGAGAGTTGGAAAGTATTTACAGAAATGACACCGGACCCGCGGCTCAAACGTCACCGCACCCGCGTTGATGACACCGCACCCGCGGTCTTATATGTAGCGCACCGGCGGTCGACGTTTATGCAAAGTTGGATGGACCGCTGAAGTCTGAGCGCACCCGCGGTCATGCGTGTTACTTGAAAAATATGACACTTGCCCCTCAACATGCAAGATATATATATTATGTGTCTTCATTTCCTCTCCTGGACAGCTGAGAATCGAGAGGGAGAAGGGATCAAGGAAAAGGAAAGTTCTTTCACTTTTGAAGCTAGGTTGTACAAGAATTTTACATCCAAACGTTAATCCGATTTTGGTTCTGAACTCCTCTCATCAAAGGCTTTAAGGGGATGTAAGTTTCATTCATTTCCTGCATGATTTGAAATATTGATGTTGGGGAAATTGTGAATTACACTAGATTATGTGTTCTTGTGAATTTAGTGACTATATATTCGTAAACGGATCGATTATCGGATATCATATGCAATTTTTATGATTTTCCAGCATATTTAGAGTTAAATATGCAGATTTTGAGTACTATCATGTGCTTATAATGATGATTATGAGTTGAGACTTATGAATTGGTGATATATGTTGAGAGGTGGATTGACCGGTATCGAGAGATTACGTCGTTATGCCGTCAAATTGTACCGAGATCAAGTATTGAATTGGATATGTGTTGATTGAGATTAGATATTGATAGAATATGTATCAACATTTCCATTTCAGATTTGATAGTGACAGATTCGTCATCGAGACTTCGACATCGACTGACATTGTGCGACGAAAGGTATAATTCATGTTTTGTTTGGGGAAGACACAACTCAAATGAGATTTAATTTGAGTTTCCCAACCAAATCACATACTAGAATTATTGTTTATCTTTTGATATGATTGTGATTTGTTTATAGATTTATATTCAAATCTCTTGATATGATGATGCCTTGTTTATAGATTTATATTCAAGCCTTTGAGATAGGAGAGTCATTGACAGACTTGCCAAACTAGATGTTCGGTGGTATCGACGCTTCGGATCAGATTCACTCCGATTGTAGGCATTCGATACAGACTTGACCGAAGTCTAGGAATAAGACGTACAGTTACCCCGATTGGGAGGGTATGTGACAGACAGTGACGTCTTATTCACATCGGGATCCCTAGAGTAGAGTCGATTCGAGTCAAGACATGATTTGATTTGAGTTGCATGTTTAGATAGATCGGTTTCATAGACTATGGAGCCATTGTTATTGCTTTCATGCATGATTTATGATTTCGTACAGCATGTATACATGTTTTATACTGGGATTTGTTTTCACCGGAGTTTCCGGCTGTTGTTATGTCTGTATGTATGCATAACAACAGGTGGGGCAGGATCAGGGTCACGACAGAGATGAGAGATCGAGATAGCGTGGTGACTTCGGGCGCAGCAGATTACTAGTGGTTTCTTTTACTAGACATGTACTATATTTTGATTATGGTTGGGATTGAACACTAGTTTGTATGAATGTATTAGAACAAGACATGTAATTATGTTTATTGAAATAAAATAAAGAACTATCTTGTGCTTGAGTTATAAACATTTGATTTAATGTTAAAAGCAAAATTTTGACCCGTATTTTTGAACGAGAATCCGATTAATTCCGAAAAGAATTGAGTTAGAGCCCGGGTCCCCACATGAATTCAACCTGAGAGACTTCCTTCACCCAATCTGGTTCGATGATCTACTTCCATTTATCTACGACAAATCTTATCAGTAATTTAAACCCTGAGATCTCAACAACCATCTTTGCTATGCATCTATTATCCTCTCGATTTTTTGCTACTAGGTCAGGGGCCAATCAGGCTTATCGTTTCTTCGAGGGTCGAAATCCTAAGGTGTCCGTGGGCTACTTGTTGTTAGGAATTCTTGCATCTTTCCCAAGCACGCTTTCACTCTGTGGTTTTGTGCTCTTGGCAAGTTATTTACTAGAGGGAAACTTCAACCTGAGATTCTATTTCTACATAAAGAGAGTGAGAAATGACAAAAACTTGTGTGAGACGGTCTCACATGTCGTATTTTTTGAGACGGATCACTTAATTGGGTCATCAATGAAAAATTATTACTTGTTATGCTAAGAGTATTACTTTTTATTGTGAATATCGGTAGGGTTGACCGGTCTCACAGATAAGATTCGTGAAATCGTCTCACAAAATACATACTCATTATAAATTTTGATAAACAGGGAATTCCCTTATCTATCTTAACTTTTATCTCCGTTCCAGACACTTACATTGAACATCTTCCTACCCAAGTTGGCATTTTTTCCACATTTTGAGGTATTTTTCTGTCGCCTTTCGCTCTCATGATAGATAGATAGAAAC
Organism: Primulina tabacum; assembly: GCF_025594145.1. NCBI lineage: Eukaryota > Viridiplantae > Streptophyta > Magnoliopsida > Lamiales > Gesneriaceae > Primulina > Primulina tabacum. Next base: position 13,259,399 of record NC_134552.1, on the reverse strand, counting down.
GGAAAACTATGGAGCTTTTGATTTTTTTTATTAGTGCAATAACTCAAGAAAAGTTTTTTCTTGGTGGAAATCAAATATTTTCGAGATTTATTGATCATTACAAAATAAATCCAACACTTGTAATTTTTCAGTTCTTTCTTTGAAGGTTTATGGGCATCAATCCATAGCTGCAACGGATTGTCGAATAAATTGTGAAAGAAAAGCATTATCGCAAAGATTCAAGTCAATAATATATTTTCCTTTATATTTTTTAAAGATAAAACCATATTCTCATATATATATATATATATATATATATATATATATATTGGAAATTTCAAGTAAATTTAAAGTTTGAATAAAAATTATGTCTCATGAATGTCGGAGTGTCTTTTGGCTTTTCACATTTTGAGTTAGTTGTGGCTCATTATTGTGGAAGTGTCTTTTGACTTTCCACATTTTTGAGTTAGTTGAAGAGTTTTGACTCTTCATATTCTTGAGTTAATGGCAAGATTAATTAAATCTTGCATGACTCTTGGTATGCATTTTGGTGCTTATAAATAGTGTGTTCATTTCCTCATTTAAAGCACATAAAAAATTTATCTCTTTCAAACACTCTCTTTCGTTACATATTGTTATCTTTCCATTTGGCCTCTGTTAAATTTTATTGATAAAATAAATGTACGTTTCCAGTTCGCCGTAGTAGTGTCACGTGCTAAGTCACTGCTGGTTGTTCCGTTGTATCCTGGAAAACAGATGTCCGCTGAGACCTCGAAACACATACCCGAAGAAGACGAATCTGTTTTAAAAAAATTGTACACGCTACATGTTTAATTTTGGTTTGGTTTTGCTTTCTTTTACACAATAGTCATACTGTAAACATCACTTGTTTCGGTTATTACTTTACCTCTACAAGTTCGTTTGTACGATTCTATTTTTAGCAATTTTTCTAACAATATATTATAATATAAACTTTGGCAATAGAAATTTGGATAATCCATGTTCTCATATATATATATATATATATATATATATCCTCCTGACCAAAATTCGCGACATTCATAAAAATTTCAAATATTGACTGATGTCAGAACACATTAAACGGCGGCGTTTGGCAACGCGACGTTACCGTCTTATGTCTCCTGATTCCCGGTACGCTGTTGGGTGGCACCATGGACCGAATCAGGGCGAAATTCAACCCCTTGAAGAACGGGTGGGTCTTCACTTCAGCTGCGCCCCGCTTCGACCCCAGCCTCCGGTCCGGATCCTTGTTCAGCAACCCGGATATCATCCCCCTGGCGTGCACTTCGCTCGCACCGCAGCGCCACCCGTCGGGGAACGCCAATGGTTGTTTTGTGATGTTACGCAGCGTGGCTTCGTTGTTCGCGCCACCGAATGGGGTCCGACCATAAATCATTTCGTAGATGAAGATGCCGAAAGCCCACCAATCAACGGCGTTCCCGTGGGGCCTACCGGTGGCCACCTCCGGCGCCACGTACTCATGGGTCCCCACGAAGGAGCTTGACCGGGCGTTGACTGGCTCAGCCACGAATACCCGGTTCGCGGCTATAGTCTGAATCTTTTTGGACCGGAAGAGCCGGTTCGAGATGCATGAGAATGGGGTGAGGTAGCGGGAGCCCTGTGCTGCCGCGGGTGAAGATAGAGAGTCGGGTGAGGAGTCAGGGTATTCCATGGCGGGGATTGCGTCGGAGCACAGGGAGAGATCAAAGTCCGTGAGCATAATGTGACCGTCGGATCTGACGAGCACATTTTCGGGCTTCAGATCTCTGTATATTATGCCCAACATATGAAGATACTCTAGTGCTACCAAAACTTCAGCTGCATAAAACCTGGGAAAAAAAGTACTGGATTTTTTAGCGAAAAGAAATAATTTTTTTAATGGATGGGTGAAAGAAAAACAGTTTCTGATTTCTTGGTGGAGACGATAAAGTGAAGAACCCGATGTGGTAAGTTCTGGTTTCAGATTTAAAGGAAGTGACTTAAACAAGAAAACCCGGATTTGGAAAATATTAAATAACAGGAAATTGCGGCTAAAATGGGTTAAATTTATTTAATCTTGTTTTCCCCTTCTTTCATATTTTTCGACCAAATTTCAATACAGTTGCAAAGTTCTTCATTCTTTACAAGAAATGAGGCAGGCACAGTGCATGTTTAAGAAAAGAACCTGCGTGAACAGTCTTATATAGCATAATCAAACAAAAGAACAGATGTATATCAGAATCATATCGAGTGCGAAAACTACATTATAATGACACAAGTCTCAACTTTTTTCAAACAGATTAGTACCTCGAATATATTTGGATTTATACAAGATGACAAAATAGAAGAGAATTAGAAATAATAATGTATTAATTAATTACCTTGTGGAGCTGATAGAGAAACGTTTCTGCGGCTGTTTGTGCCTCAAAGAATGCAAGTCCCCACCGGAGCAAAACTCCATCACCACGCAAGAGAAATTGGAGGCCTCAAATTCTGCGTTCAGAGTGGGCAGAAAAGGGTGGTCTAATAATCTCATGATCTTCCTTTCAGTCTCAGCTCTTTGGGTTTTCTTCTTCATAGCCAGCACTTCATTGTCCACCACTTTCATGGCGTAGAGCCGCCGCTCATCCCCTCCTCGGAGGCGGCAGAGATAAACTCTTCCGATGTCTCCACTGCCGATCTGCCGGATAAGGTTGAAGTCCCGGAAACTCAGCCCCGTCTTCGAACCAAAGGCTTGGAACGACGAGTCCGACGAGCGGTGGGGCTTCATTCCCGCTTGCTGCTCCGGAGAGCTCGTCGGAAGCTCGAAAGAAAGCCGGCTAAAGCTGGCGCAATGGCTTATAGTCGTGTCACTGCTCCTGGAGCTTTTGCTCGAGTAAAATCCTTGTGCGAAAATCATCTCATCCGAATTTCTGCGTGAGCCCACCATTTTCCTCGCGTTTGCATGCACAGTAAAAAGAAATGCATTCACCCAGTCAAAAATTTACAAAAAAAGGAACAATGGATCATTTACGAAATCGCTTTAGGAGTATCAATTAATCTTTCCTTCCCTAGAAGAGAAAAAAAAACAAGAAAATCAACACCACCACAGAAATACAACAATTCACGCTCTCCTAAACCCAAGAAAAACCAGAGATCAGAAAAATTAAAAACGGAGAGGCCCTTTAAAGAAAAAGCGTATAATGGTAGTAAATAAGAGCAACAGTGTTAAACAGAAACGTAGGGTTTCCGTACAGAAGACAATAATAACAAGGCTTTCAATTCCTGATCAATAGAAGCTCGTAGCTAGGTTATGGTTATGACTATGGCGAGACTGCTGGTAAGAAGGAAAGAAAAAATGGGCCGTTGAGGGGACTGTCATTGAATTTTAATGTGTAATAAAATGAAATAATAATAATAATAATAATATAATAATAATAATAATTCAATTAATAAAATAGTACTACTTCTGTCTCCTTTTTTGTCATATGGGCTACCACTTATTTATTGATTAATAATTTATTCAAGTACAGAAGCTCGTTTAAAATATTTAAGATTTCAACTACCTAGTTTGAATTCACATGCACGAAAATTTAAAATTTACACTTGGACGATTCCTCGAATCAACTTTATGAAGTTATTTGTTAACAGAGCAGGTCTCTTATGAAATGATCTAACGAATGTTTATTTATGAGACGTATCAATTTTTTCGATATTCACAATAAAAAGTAATATTTTTAGCATAAAAATTAATATTTTTTCATGGATGACCCAAATAAAAAATTAGTCTCACAAAATACGACATGTGAGACAAAATTGACCTTTAACATGCTGAATGGGACACTAAGATGTTAATTAATACTACTTATTTCATTCTCGTCAATGATATCTCAAATGTTAAAAAAGTGATGTATATGAAAAATCATACCGGCCATACATGAATGTATAAAATCAGGCCCTTAATTTATCCGTAATTAAGATTACATTTGTGGGACAATAACACAAAAAAATGAGTATCGATTACATTTGTGGGACAATAACACAAAAAAATTATTTTAATCAAGATTATTTAGATATATGAATTTGTATAATAAGACAAAAAATCGTATAAATTTGTAAAATAAAATTGTTTTTTCTCAAAATCTGTCCGAATAATGGGATATTTATTGCTCATAAATCTTATAATATATTGCGTGAATTTATATTTGTATTCATTAAAATATTAAAAATTACATATTTTAAATCATTTTTATAATATTATAAATTAAAAGGGTAATTTTAATTTACCGCAAGAGCTATGGTTAGCTGCGACAGAATGACGTATGCATCTTCGCACGTAGGGGAGGATTAAGGAGGGCCGAGATCCCTGACACGTGGCAACGGAGAAGGCTGTTGCTTGTGTTTTCGAGCTTCTAGGGTTGGACTCGGGACACGAAATTAACAGCCTTACATTTGAAATGACGAGATTGTCCCTATTGGCTATGGCGTGGTTGCTGTTTGATTGGGGTCGTACATTTTTGTAAATTTCGTGAACTAGAACTTGTGTGTGATCGATCACACATGCTGTAACTTGTAAATGTGCGTGTTTTCTATTCGAATTCTAATATATTGATGAATATCCAATACTTTGGATTCGAATTCTAATATTCAAGAATATGTGACTCGATCAAAATCGCCCTATCATCGAAAACAAAGATGAAGTCCTATATATATATTTTTTATTTAAGGTATTGATGATCCAAATAAGAGATACGTATCACAAATACGAACCGTGAGACTGTGTCACACACGTTTTTGTCAATATTTACATGGATCAGAAATTATAAACTGAAAATTTAGAAAAAGTTAATTATGTATTTTTGGTTTTTTGTATTGGAGAGAGAGAATCGTGTGTGTAACGAGACATATTGGATCGAATTTCATGGTGTTTTGTTTGGGCGGCCATTAATTCCCATGTGCTTTGTGTGGCGGTAAGACATTCAACTTTTAATGCACATCATTTGAAAGTGACACCTAAAAAAATATGCAAAGTTTTAAATGAATTAAATAAAGATAATATATGAATTTCGTTTGTTTTTTCAATAAATAAATCTATTTATTTCAAACATATGAAATATATTATTTTTAGAGAAAATATCAATCAAACATGATATAATAATACCTTCGACTATTTAGCTCAGATAATTTTATTCTTTCGGTAAAAAATGATTTCCATCAATTAAAATTAATTAATTTTTTTAAAAAAATTAATAGTTACTTAAATATAAAATATTCTAAGAAAATTGGGAATTTTTCTATAGTGGCAAGTGCCCACACTGTCCAATGTTAATCCAGAGTTTATATTAGGTCGGATGAGTTAATTTTAAAAATTAAAAGATTATAGAGTTTAAAATTTTAATATAAATATTAATAATCTTGATTCCGACGTTGGTTAAAATGCATATTAATTAATATTGCCAATGAAGAACTAAATAGGTACGGACGTGGATAATAGAGTATTATTTGGTATTCGTAGGATGTAATTTTTCCTGAGATGAGTCAATTTTTTTCAACATTTAATGTTTTTTTAGTGTTTCTCTTTATTATTTCATAAGATCGTTTTAGCGGTGATTAAATCAACTAGATGGACAAGTGATAAAGATTTAATACATAGTAGATTAGGTATAAGTTGAGTTAATTGCATAGTTTAATCAGTATTAAATTAAAAGCCTCCTCAACAATTTTATATGAGACGGTTTCACGAATCTTTATATGTGAGACGAGTCAATCCTACCGATATTCACAATAAAAAGTAATATTTTTCCATGAATGACTGAAATAAGAGATACGTCTCATAAAATACGACTCGTGAGACCGTCTCACACATGTTTTTGTCCAAACCATATTATATCACACAAGATGCAGTGTTTTGTAAACAAAAATAAAGAATGAATTTATTTTTTTCTTCAAAATTAAATTTTTGAAATTGAAATGATATAAAATAAAATAAAATAAAATATATTATATTATTTTAAAATTAGGTGACAAAACACAATACCAATATTCCCTCCGTTTTGACAAGCAGACAAGAGGACAAAATATGTTGTCCCATCGACAACACAGAGACACTGCTCGCATACAAAAAAAAAAAAAAATATATTAATTAACTGCGAAGTTTTGTACTGATTATGATTTTGGCAACATAATCACCAAACCAGAAGGAACTCAAAAATAAAAAAAATGGAATAGTTCTGGATATTATTATTTATCAGCAAAAAAAAAGTATTTCAAGAAAATGTTTGCGTTGTTCCAATGTTTGCTCGGAAGATGGCATGAATTATAATATGTTTGTCAATCTAAATCGTTAGATTTTGTCGATGATTTCTGCAAATCTTTCTGTGCTTTTATTTATTTTTTATTATGTTGTTCTTAGTTAAAAAAAAATAAAAATTTTGGCATTTTATAAATTATTATTGTTTAATATTTTGGTCCAATTGAGAAGAAGAGATCAGCAGTTCCCAATGCCAAGGAAAGTTGGCATATTGTCTCGACTGAAAGCTTACAATGTCTGTCATATCTTTTTTTTTTATTTTTAATCAAAATATTTTTTTATGGCATTCGATCTTATTCCAAAAATTTTGTGAGATAGATCTTCTATTATATTATATTTGATAAATATTATTTTTTATGCAAAAATATATTACTTATTATTATAAACATACACAAAATCGGCAATATTTTACGTCAACGAGCTAAAATCTCATACATCTATTCGAGTAAAGGAACCCTTAGTTTAGATAGAGCCATCTTTCTAAAGCCCGACCTAATGTATTAGGTCTTACAACATCCACAAATGTAGACTAGCATTATTCATTCATCTTATAATAGCTTTTTTTTTTTTAATCAATCAGGATCTTCTACATTTAAGGTCTTTTCGTTACGTCTTCTGACTTATGGTCTTTATATAGCATTCAGATCAAATGAATATATGAAACTAAAGAATAACAAATTATATATGGTTTTGTGATCATATTTATTGGTGTCAAAATTTTTATTGTATTCGGACGGCTGAATCCGAATAATTTACGATATGGAATTAGTTCTTGAAGTGTGTTGGGGGCTCGAATTAAGGGGATACAACGTATCTTATCCAACTGGGATGGACACACCAATAGATCATCGCCATCTCAGCAGCAATATTTCAGTGTATCCAACTCTAACGCCACGAGCTCTGTGTGGAGTTGTTTGAATTCCACTTACAATGCATATAACACTTGGCATCAGGAGATCTCCATCATTAAAATGGCTAGTACATGTGATGATGACTTCTCTGCCACAATTCAATGGGCTCAGGCCTCAAACGGGACCAGTAGTTTCCCCTGTCAAGAGCTTGGTAAGTCAAATATCCCTCAAGTTGGCGCTTAAGATTCGGAAATTTAATCTGGGACTGTATTCCAAGAGTCAAGACATGTGTTTTTGTTGCTTTTCCAGGTAGCGGTTCAACCCATTAAGCGCAGAGGGCAGGGAGCCTTGGGAGCTCGCTGTGACTTCATTGGCTCACCTACTAATTTGGTATGCTAGTTGGGATACTCTAAAATCTTAATGAATTCAAGAAAGTCGATAACTTTTTCACCCTTCTATTAGCTGAGATGAAATCAGTGACTTGGGTCTATTCCTATTCCTATTCCTTCCTACTACGCCAGTTTTATTGTAAGGTTATTATTTTTATTTTAACTGTCGGGAGTTGAAACAATTATCTTGTGCCTGATCAAAATGCAGATAATGGTGACAGCCACTAGTTTGATGTTGTTTGCGGTTAGGTTTGGGTTGGCTCCATCAGCGAACCGTAAAGCAACCGCGGGGTTGAAGCTGGAGGTGAGGGAATCCGGGCTGCAGACTGGTGATCCAGCGGGGTTCACGTTGGCTGATACATTGGCTTGTGGTGTTGTAGGCCACATTATTGGAGTTGGCATTGTACTTGGCCTCAAAGGCATTAGTTCCCTTTAAATTGCTTTTGTTTAGCAGAGATGTTTTATCTCGATATGTTTAACGGCCATGTGCATATTCATCAAGTCGACTCTTTATATTATTGCCAGTCATCGTTAATGGTGGAGATTCATATGTTACAAGAATAGGTCGCCCCCATTATTGCATTTCTTTCATATAAATGAAGTTTTTCTGTGGAATAAAAACGGCATTTCACTGGGCGTTTCAAGATTTAATCAAACATATTGAAGATGATCGTGAAAAGCTGACATGCTTTGATAGGATAACGTATAGGCACTTTTAACTTCAACGAAATTAGGACAAGTCGAGTGGTTCAATGCGCAACTCAACTCCTCTTGCACATTGGTTAAACATCAATAAAAAAACTACCTGATTTCCACAAGTTGCTCCTTCTCAGGATATTGTATTTATTTCACCCCTTACTGTTCTAATGCAATCTGGCCACCAAGAATCGCCTCAAAGCAATGAACATAAGCTTTTGAATAGTCTGTTAGCACACGAAATACATTTGGGAGCCTAGTCTGTAAATTGTTCAGAATCAAGGCTTGAGTCGCTTTGACACAATTTACATACTTGGCTTTCTGCTCATCCGCTAATGTCTTGAGAGCTTCAACTTTGGCGCGCCTACTCAACAAAGGATGCTTAGATGTGGTCACAGAGTTTACTTCTCCAAGAGAGAAGCTTCCCTCAAACCTAAACTCGACTTCTGAAAGGGAATTGAGTTCTCTTTCCAATTTCCGCCCAAGTTTTTCAGATCTCTTGCGCATGTTGTATTCTTCTTGCTGCTTTAAGACTATGGTTTCAACCGCAGATATCAGGCCCTTGATGGTTTCAGACACTATCTGTAGATGAAAAATGGGAAAACAAATTAACCAAGTTAGAAAGTTGACAGGTGGCTCAAGATTTAATCAAACAAGTTACCTTATCGTGTAAATTATTGAGTTGGTTCAGCCATTCTCCGAGAAGGGCATCCAATTTTAAAGAGTTATCACTCTGCGGAGTCCCGATATTTGCAAGGCAGCTGGTAAGTTCGGTCCATTTTTTTAGGGTACCTACATATTCTCGCTGGAATTTTACCAGTTTGCAGAAGCTGTTGTACCAAGAAGTGACCTCTGTATGGAGCTGAGCTGCAGCCTGCAGATGGTATTCAGAAGTAGGTTCGATGTATTGCTGATCTGCTAGATGGATCAGCTGCTGAGATATATGACTCTGGACTTGATGACACTTGTGCATTGTGTGCCACATATGCATCAATCTGTATAAAAAGAAACACAGTGACGATTCGAACTTAGTGGCGTATAGATCAAAAGACCAGGAGCAAGTATTCAGGGTGATTCAAAATCTGAAACCGGCCATCACGGGACATATAAATTGGAGATTAATTTTAAAAACTCAAGCACATGGAAGATGACCCAGCAATAATTTTTATAGTTCAATACACCCCCCCACTCATGTGCAATGAAGTATGAAAATTAGATTTATAAAAAATTATATATCATGGGATATTAGACAAGCATAGTTTTTACTTCAACAATCTCGACTCGAGGGAAAACAAGTGAGGCTTCAATTTTATTTAAATATCTCCTAATATAAGCTCTTTCCCCTTAATTTGATCTTTCTGACCATGCAAGAAAACCGTTAGATACTCCATATAAACAAATTCTTCCAATTTTTTTAGGCCTATGCACTTTCAAAGGTTGTCTAGGCTATCAATTAAATACATTCAAGACACATAAAATTCAACAACTTGAGAGTTTACCCTGAAGCTAGCGCAACAATCTGTGGGTGCAGCTCCTCATTTATAAGTTTTGATATAGTTGAGTAAGACCCATTGATCGATTCTTGCGTAGATAAAATATACGACTCCAAACTTTCAACGGTTAGCCGAGTTTTCTCTGCCTTGACCCAATCATGGTCTTCCTCTTGTCTCTGTAGCAGCAAAGATTTTCTCCCAAACTCCACCTTGGCATTCACCTCCTCCTTTAAAAAATATAAAAGCACGGTTGCCTTTAAATTTGTGGAAAAAAATAAGTTATGGACATAATAACACACTTGTTACTTTCTCAAGGTTTACTTAGACAAACATGGGAATCCGTTTTATAAGCTAAATCTGTAAGGCTTTCTTTCTAAATCTGTAAATCATATTCCTTATAACAAAGATAATGCTATTTCTTGGTTATGTACTCATACTTTATTTTCAGCCCAATTACCTTAACATCCTTATGGAGCTTCTGCTCCTCGGAATAAAGCTTCTGGAGGGTGGTGCAATGAGCTCCAGGTTTACAGGGTTCATTAGGTTCAGAGAAAAGTTCGGCTTCTCTTGAGGATTGAAGTGATTTAAGGGACCAACTCCAAGTTAGAGCACGGAAAACTCTTGTTGAATTGCTTCTCTTTCCTGAAAATATAGATGGTGTAAGCACCCAAAATGTCATATCTATACAAATTTGGTTCCAAGAGAATAAATCGATTTCCATAATTAGTTAAAACCTAGATTAAAAGACGATGTTCCATTTCAAACTAACACAAGAAATGCTGTAAAAGAGGAATTTTTTCAGTAAGTAGGGCATGCTTTCCTCGACCTCACACAGGGAACATCAATATCATCATCAGGTCGAGCACAAAAGAAAAAAAAGGAACTCATGCATTTGAAAAAATGCCACCATTGGAAAGTTGGATGGGATAAAAACAGATAAGATGCGAGGAAATTTGACAAAATCATAGAGGAAAAAACACCATGACAGACAAATTTGCAAGATATGTCTAGTTTAAGAGATCAAAAACCATGAAGGGAAAAAACAAATAGTTTGCTCCGATTAAGAGGGAAAAAGTAGTTAACTCTTGTTCTCTTTTATGCCGTTATAACGGAAAGAATCACTCGTATTGATATCTATAACAACAGCTATATTCTTCACAGAGCCAGATGCTTTAAGGAAATATTCATCCAAATCCTTAACAATACTGCTCAAGGTCTTGTTATTCCTCCAAACCACCATACCCATATCAGCCGTGTCTTTAGCATGCCAGCTCATCATTGAGGAATTTTCACCAGCGAGTTCAACCCTCTGCTGTTTCACGGGAATCAGATCAATTTCTTTAGTCGCGTCAAAGGCTGCTTCCTCATCTTCGTCTATAAATTCAGTATTTGTCTCAGCCCAGTTCTCATCCTCTTGTTCCATTGCTTCACTTTGTTTATCACATTGGGGTGATGAGGGACCAAAAGGGTCCCAATAATCCCAGGAAGAACCGGTAGGTAGAGGTGGTGGAGTGTGATTTTTATCCTCCTCGATTTCTATTATTTCTTCTTCCACTGCAGAATGAGCCTTCGGGTGTTTATTCTTAAGCTTCCTTAAATCAGGGCTGAATGGAGGTGGTGGTGGAGGTGCAGGAGGCAAAGGAGGAGGAGGGGGGGCTGGAGGGGAAGGAGGAAATGCAAAATCAGAAGTGTTTTCCTCAAGTTCCAGTGATTCGGATTCGGTAAACTGTCTAAGGGTCGCTCCAGTATTTTTTAGCGATCTTAAGTACACCAACAGGGCATCAGCAAATTCTTTTCTGCATCCCAACAACTGTTTCATAAGCCTCTTCCTCTCCCTGCAAATCTTCACCCGCTCTTCCCTATCAATTCTTGATGCAACACAACCCATATTTTTAAATCTGAATGTGCTACTGAAGTATCGTAGCAGATGCTGAACGCTGAAGAATAATCCTTCAACATTTACCGCTCCTTGCAGAATCTACACCATAATCTTCATATTCTTGAGGATAAACATCACATTTCATTGTCTAGAGGACAACTTGAAATGCTGCTTCAGCCCAGTAAAATCAAATATACAAGTGATCCACACAGCAATAGTGCTCTGAGAGAAGCATGGAACGGTATTCCTAAGACTAAATCCTAAGAACCACTCTGACACTGCACAGAGAGAAATACATGACGCGCTCAAAGAAGCATGGAAACGGTGTGCTAAAAACCTAAGACTAACTCCTCAGAACTACTCTGGCACCACGCAGCACGAATAGCGTTTACAAATTCAAGAACTGAAAGTGCATAAATGTCCTAAATAACCCACTTCAAAAACTCTACCAATCTCGCAGACCCATAAAAGATCTGAAGTCCTTCGGATATTCGTCAGCTAGTACCCAAAATCTGCAGAATTCAATAGGGATATAAATCAGAAAACAACACTATCAAAACAAAAACCCATTAGCCTTTTCACTTTGAGCCCATAGTCGGCAAATGAAACGCAATTCGACACCCGTAAAATAATAACAGAAACTTTCAGCATGAAACAAAGCCTATCTCCAGATAAAAACAGCCAAACAAGTTCTCTTCTTTTGTTTCAGAAATTATAAACTTAGCTGTCAAAACACACAGTACAAAAACTTTTGAACAAATTATATTCTTTAAAGTACAATTTTTTTCCTCAAAAAGGTCACAAATATTACCGATGATACATCATTCTCCGCTTTTAAGAACCAAACAGATGACAGCTAGAAAACAATGGTGTTGACATGGAAGCCAGAGACAACCAAAAAATTACAAAAATAGCGCATAATGGAGAAAAAAGAAAAAAAAAACACTGCAGAGCATAAAAATATAAGCTTGAAAAAAGAAAATCAGAGGTTTCACAGGATTTACTCGACTATGGTTCCTTTAAACAGACCATGGCAAGAAAGAAGCTGAAGAATATACAAGATTGACAAATGTGAAAAGGGAAGAGCTCCACAGCCACGACTCCTCCATTCCCAGGTGCAGCCCGAGGAAGAATCCTAAGCAAAAGGGACTCGCTTTTTGAAAAACTAAAGTTTTTTCTACTTTACACCATCTTTTATTAAGACGTTGCGGTCAGAATATTACTTCCTATTAATAAATTGGTATTACTATGCATTCCTTTTCAACTTATTTTCCTCAAAAAAATTGGAACTTGTGAACTATACACCATTAATGCTTTTTATATTTAACAGCTCATCGTCTACATCCAAATCGTTTCAAATATATATTTCAGTTTACCATTTTCATTTTGAATTTGCATTAGTAGTGGAAATGACTTTTAAAATTCATAACAGTGTCTTTTTAACCATCAGCAATTAATCCATTAATAGGCTTGTCAAATTGGGTTAGGCTCGTCAGGACGGCCCACCCGTTTGTGTTGCGGGCCAAGACGAGGCGGGCCTAAACGGGGTATAATTTTATATTTTTAAGTTTTATATAAAAATTCATATTTCTTCCTTCTTTTTTCTCTTGCGCCGGCCTCTATCACTCTGATAAAATCTTTATGTTTCTATTTTTTTTTGAAGATGTTATGCTTTCCAGTATGCTCCCTTTTCTCTAATGTTTAACTCAAACTAATCCAAAATTATCGAAATAATATAGTAAATAAAGTAATTATGTGTATTGTTGAAAACATAATATTTTCTAAAATTTACAACCATCTGTTTCCTCGACTTTATGTTATTTTCCAATTTTTCTCACTTTTTAGTACATTTGTACGATGAAATTTTGTGTGAATTAGAATAAGCACTTTACATTTTATGGATTATGTTGATTGTTGTATGTTTTCGATGTCTTATTTCAATGTTTTTAAATATTTTATGAAACTATTTGACATAAATATATTTTTCTTATATATTTACTGTAATATTGTTTAATAATTTTTCTTTAAAAAAAATAAGCGGGTCGGCCCGTCTAGCCCGCAGTCCAAGGTGGGTTGGGTTGGATTGGTCATTTAGAAGCCCGCCCCGCCTGATGGCAGGTTGCGGCGAGTGACGGCTGGCCCGTTCCGTCAGCCTGTTTTGACATGTATATCTGTTACGTTATTTTAAAATAATTAAATGTTAAAGAAATTTAAATTTAAATTTAATTTTTTAAAAAATCTTTCTTTTCTATTTTTTTTAATATCAGTGGTTGAATCCGGCGCTGCCGCTGTCATTAATTCTAAATTCCAAAATCGTTGTCGTAAAACACTGCCCCGGTCCTTTCTGACCGCCGGCCATCCCTCAGCCACTGTTCACCGCCTCTCCTCCAGGCTGCATACGCTTAGTTTACTTAGGTTTGTAGCGGATATACATTATATACACGCTCTTTCTGGTATACAGAAATGTCCGTGGGCGGTGGCGACACGACTTGGGTGGGAAAGAAACCACTGAGAAGAGTGGGTGGAATGTCCGATGCCCTATCCATCGCTGCCGATCTAGGATTCTCCGTGCCTTCGCCTCCATCACAGGTCCTTATACTTTCATAAGATTGTTTTGCGATTTCAAATTGGTATTGTTATGATTCTCGCATTGTTTTGGATTTTGTAATTTTTTTTGGTTTTTTGTGTAATTGTTGGATTAGGAAGATATGCAAAACTTGTCAACTGGTTCTGGTGAGAAGGGGGATGACTTAATTAGGATTTTAAGAGAGTTAACTGCTGTGCATCGGAAAATTACAGATCTGCAAGTCGAACTTCAAGGAAGAAAGGTGGTGTTTTCGAGATTTCCCCATTACGATCTTGGCATTAACTTTTGGATTTTTGAATGGCTGAGTTTGAATTACTTGCTCCTGTGATTGTATAAATCCTGATTGACGTATATTTGTTCAGTTGCTTCTTGTGAAGAGGACTGAAATCTTGTGTTTTGGAATATCAGGAGGACAAGAATGTTGCTCATCTAACTCATGTGAGTGAAATGGAAAAGAAGATTGAAACTTTAGCTCGGATCACCACTATCTTGAAAGATGTAATTCTGAACAAGGTAATGTACCTTGCTCAATGTTGTTGAGCGTTTGCTTCATGTCTTGATTAGAAGTTGAAATAGAGATCTACGACATCTTCGAGAATATTCAAGTGTCTTATTTATTTCTCAATAGAAGAAGGCTGAACAAATTTTGATTCACTGATTTCGAGAGAGAATTGCTGGTGTCATAGCTACGGTCTAGTAATGTTTTCTACAAATTTATATTGTTAGCAAATAATTAATGAACTACAGATATATGAGAGGGAACATTGGATTTTAATGTGGGGAGGATATCACATGATAACATAGCCTATCTGAGTTTTTAGAAGGGTAAACATAACAGAGTTTACAATAAAGTGAATAAAGCCATTTGAATTGGTATGGAAAATATTATTATGAGAATTTAAGAGGTAAAATAGAATGGTTGTAAATTGATAAAAAAATTTTCATCCTGTTGTGACTTGTGAAGGAAAATATATATTGTTTACACCCTTTTACGGCAATTCATACGCGAGTCTTGTGCTTATATACTTTCTTCTCAGGATAGGATAATAGCTCGCCTCCAACAACCTTACTCACTAGATTGCATTCCTGTGGAAGCTGAGTATCAGGTATGTTCTTCATTGAGAAAATCAAAGAGCTCCCAGTCATTTTCATGTGAAAGCGCCATTCAAGCTTGACTTATTTTCACGGAATCTAATCATTACATATATGCACACGAGTATAGAGCACACACCTGGCAGAATTTGTCCTTCAAGGTTTGTAAGTTGTAATTATGGAGGCTAACCTTGGGATCGTTCTGAATGTCTACTAGGATATGAATGACTCAGAAATTTAGCTTTAAAATAACAACTATCACTCTCCGATATCACTTAAAATGTCGGAAGATTATATTGATTCTTATTGTTTGTTCCTGATTTGTACAGAAACAATTTTCAGAATTGCTTATGAAGGCAGCAAGTGATTATGGTGCCTTGACTGCTTCTGCATCTGATTTTCAATGGACCCAGAACTTTAAGGAACCACCCACAGTATGGGGGGTAAGTTAACAGAGCATCCGACACTTTTGCATCACCAATTGAAATACCCATATTCCTTCAACACAACCATACATACGTTCAAATTCCTTTTCATATGTTTGTGAAAGAATGGAAATTGCATCTATTTCCAACCAATATGGGAAACTTAATTAGCTTAAACCTCCATTTGGCAATTTTTCCCAGTGAATTAGCAATTACACTATTGATGAAATGGGTCAAAACACTTAACAGCACGTTAAAGCTTGTTTGCTCGATAGTTTGTGCTTACAGGGAACATGTTGAAATAATTGACTCTTCGTCTACATGTTTCAAAATATGGTCATTATCTATTGAGAATGTAAGGTACACGAGTTTAACTCACACTCTTGCTTGACCCTG
Organism: Primulina tabacum; assembly: GCF_025594145.1. NCBI lineage: Eukaryota > Viridiplantae > Streptophyta > Magnoliopsida > Lamiales > Gesneriaceae > Primulina > Primulina tabacum. The sequence goes on along the minus strand of NC_134552.1, from coordinate 13,243,323 downwards.
TGTTGCGTTGTGATTTAGGAAATGCTCCGTCCTATTCCTGTTGCGTTGGCATCTTGCACTCGCTTCTTTGAAGCCATGACGGCAATGAGAGAGTCATTTGCCAAGCTTCAAACCCTGAGAGTTGGTACTTCCTCTCAAAGAGTGATGGGAGAGTCCGATTGTGTGACCCCACCTTGGAGAACTGAATCAAGTTTTGGTGTACAAGGTCCAGAAGGGGACAAAGCTGTGGAATCTAACTATATTGGTGGTGATTCTGATTATGTCGACGGCACAAGCCACAGGAGATTGTCGTGGCCTCCATCTGTTAAAAAAACTGGAGTCTGATGAATGTAGCAAGTTTTATTTCATGAGAATCAAACAGAACTATTGAGTGCAGGTTATTCATTCTTACAATTTCTCTCTCTTTCTAAATTTACTCACAAATGCATCCGTGTGCAGTCGTACGTAGGTAATGTGTTGTTCCACTTTTGGGTTCCCGATTTGTGTTATTTGTTCCATTGGATTCCACCATTTTCAATACTCCCTTTACTTGTTTCCCAAATGAAAAATTTCTAATTTTTCCTTCAATTGTTACATTGGAAATTTAATATTTGTTTTGTCCAGAGTCTATAACTAAAATTTACTTTCTTTTCTTTTTCAAATTTCAATTCGACATACTTCAAAATCCAAGTGAGTATTCCACACTTAATATTTTTATTTATTGACTAGAAAGAGGTCCATGATACTTGTAATATACAACTATAAGTAATCCACCAAAATTTATAATTAGACGTTAATAGGAAAAAAAAAAAACTACAGCAATATAATTTATTCTGAAATATTGCAAGAAAACAAAAGAAATTTTATTAGTAACTCTTTTAAATTTAATAAATTTCGAATTAATTGTTATTATTTTTAAATTTTAATTTCAACAAGAAAATATTATTGAAAATATATTAAATGGAGAGAGAGGAAAAAACGGAATAAAAAAACTATTAAGAGTAGGTCTTTTGTGAGACGTTCTCACGAATTTTTATCTGTGAAACGGGTCAATCGTACCAATATTCACAATAAAAAGTAATATTTTTAGCATAAAAAGTAATATTTTTAGCATAAAAAGTAATACTTTTTCATGGATGACCCAAATAAGAGATCCGTCTCACAAATTACGACCCGTGAGACCATCTCATACAAGTTTTTACCAACTATTAAATATATTGGCGTAAAAATGTACTAGAAATAAATATCTTTTTTTTAAAAAAAAAGATTACGTAATACTTTTTATAAATTGAAGAAGTCCAGAACTATCAAAAGATAAATATGTCCATTTATAATGTATACTTTTTAAAATTCTTAAAAATCAATACCAGATTTTGTATTAAAATATATTTTAGAGGTATGCATGATTTATTATTGTATTTAATTTAACTAATATATAACTATACTATAATAGTGATAAAGAAAAATAATATTATTTTTACTTTTTTATAATATATCTAAAATATATTATATTTGAATATATAATTTATCCATTAACATATATTTATGTTAATTAATAACTTTATTTTAATACAAAGTGTACGATAATTCTTTATCATAATAATTTATTAAATAAATATCCTATTTTAAAAAAAATAATTAATACAATAATCTTGAAAATAAAAATATATATTATTTTAGTTTAATATAATAAGTAGACTTAAAAATAATTTAAGTTAAATGTAAAATTGATTTTTTTAGTTAGATGCATATATTTATTATTATAAATAATTATTTTAATTATAAAGTGATTCTCATGAAGTCATTTCAAATTTTTGTTTGGTTTCAAAACGTGTCTATTTCATATATTTATTATTATTTGAAATTATAAATTATAATATTCTATTTCATATTTCTTTAATTCATCATGTATTTAAAAAAGACAAAAACTTGTGCGAGACGATCTCATACGTCGTATTTTGTGAAACAGATATTTTATTTGGATCATCCATAAAAAAATATTACTTTTTATTGTGAATATTAGTATGGTTGATCCGTCTCACAGATAAAAATTTATAAGATCATATCACAAGATACCTACTCTTTAAAAAAAATACAAATTACGTCTTATTTTACATTTCGTTGATCCAACTGTCCAGACTTTGAGGCCAACCAAGTCTGTTAGGGAGTCAAAATTTGCATCCTACTTGGATTTCAATTTAGACTCGTTAATTGGTAGAATGGATGATCGATGTCTACCAACATTTTCTCACACCGATCTGTTACACAAAGTTTGTTCGATCGTGTTAGCCTGAAGTTCAGCGCGAGATTCTGTACCATGAAGAGCCAAAGATCCGTCCTTTGCAACTTGCCAAAGATCATTGCCCTCCAGAGTTGACAGCCCCTTTTTGTTTTTTCAACTAAAACCCGCATTCTTGAATCTGGACTCCACGAGTATAAATACATATATATACACCAAGCCGTCACCATTTTCCTACCTTCTACCTAGTGGGCCACCAGCACCCTCTTTGATAAATAATTATTTGAGCACGACTTTCATCTGGTTCGGAGCTCATTTACATCGATCATGGCTCATTCCGCCCTCTATCAGGTAATTTTCAAAGCACGAATGCTCTTTTTCTTTCCTTCCTTGGGTTCTTGGGTCGATTTTATGTGATGTTTTGACAAATCTTGGATTTTCTTGCAGGTCCCATTTGCCATGTACGTCAACAGCGACTCCTCTCTTCGCCGATCCATGTTTAAGGTTCTTGATTGATATCCTCTATTTATTCGTCATTCTGTTTCTAAGTTATATAACGGGTTGATCGAATGAGGCGATCCTAAGTTTGAATTGCACCGAGCCGAGGACAATAAAAAATTCGTTTTGTTTTTTTCCCTAGTTTAATTGTCGATGAGCTAGATATTTGTTCAGAATTTTTTTGTCTCCTGCTTTATTAATTATTCGATATCTTCCAAAACTTGGGAAAATTTAGTGTACTGAAACTGAAAATTAACAGGCAGGAGTTTGCTTTTCTTTCCTCTTATCACCTTCTAGTTTCTGCAATCTTAGTTCTAGTGCTTTAGCTTTGGAGTGCAGTGTACAATGGTGACGTAATCAACCCTCCAAAGGGGGAGAGGCTCAAATAAATATCTGAATTTTGAAGGGTCTATTGTTTTAATCTCTCTTCTGTTCATTGTACTAATGCATATATAAATGGTGGGTTTCCTGCATGCCTCCACCCATAGATGTAACGGGACCTTGTGCTAGCGAGCTTCTGGAAAGCTATATCAAGAAAAGCCTGATCTGCTCGATTTATGGAGGGTTGTTACTTTCTTTTTGTCTTAGTTTTTCTGTAACTATGTGTTTCCAAGGATCCTTGGGCAATTGTAGGGACCTAAGCGATTTGTGAATTCAACTAAGAATTCTTTAAACAGGAACCTGTTATAATTATTGTGATGAAATGATTGGATTTATTTGAAGTGGTTTAACTTGTTGGATGTATTGTTACAAGGTCCTGTTGGTCACCATTTGTGACGGAAAATAACAGTATCTTTTGCAAATCATTTTACATCCACCATGCTTCCACTCGTGTTATTCAATCTATGAACCTTTTTTTTTCTAAATTTTACATATGTATTTACTACCTGAATTTATTTTTTAAATGCACTGTAGTTTTCTTGAAACTATTTTTTCCGGACAAACCTTGGTTGCCTATATTACAACTTGTTACAATAGTGAATGTTATCAAGGAATTCAATCTCTTAAGGGGTTATGACATCTCACATTCAAATCATTTTACAGGGTTATAATGTGCCTTTTCACGATAAATTATGGGCATCTGGCTTGTCTTTAGACCTTAAAAATGCGGACTCAGAATCAAGGAGTAGATCCATAGTTTGCATGTCAGTGCAACAAGCGAGCAAATATAAGGTTGCAGTTTCGCCTCTTGGTTTAGAAGATGCGAAAGAGCCGCCAATGCACTTATACAAAAACAAGGCACCCTATACAGCAACCATTGTCTCCGTTGAAAGGATTGTTGGTCTGAATGCTCCCGGAGAGACGTGCCACATTGTGATAGATCATGGTGGAAATGTTCCGTATTGGGAAGGGCAAAGTTATGGAGTCATTCCTCCAGTATGTTTTCAAATCATTTTCTGCCTCCATAATGTGTTGTTTACTTAGTGTTACTTAGAAAACTATATTTATTTAGTCTGCTGTTGGTTGTTTCTTATTTTAAATTGAGAAGAATCGTTCTTTTTCATGCACTCTCACTCGGTGGGTATTTGAGCTGGTCATGTACTGGCTTACTACGTGCAATTTTTTATGCTTGTGTTAAAGAATATTCCATCTGTCTGGTCTTTCGACTTCGCAGTCCCTGCTATTTTTGCTCTGATCTTATATTGATATCTTATGATCTTAGATTGTAACACCCAGTTTGCTGTTTCATGAAATTTATTTTGTATGTTCTTCAAATATATTTTTTATTTTTTCTGTACCATTTCAGGGTGAGAACCCGAAAAAGCCAGGTAGCCCCCAAAATGTTCGCCTGTATTCTATAGCATCAACCAGATATGGAGACTCTTTTGATGGCAAGACAGCAAGTCTGTGTGTTCGACGGGCTTTGTATTATGATCCGAAGACCGGATTAGAAGACCCTTCCAAACAAGGTGTATGCAGCAATTTTTTATGTGATTCAAAGCCCGGTGACAAGATTCTGGTAACGGGTAAGATATTCGTCATCTGGCACTTTTTTATGTAATCTCTGAAAAAGCAATAGATTTCTTGGCTTTCAGTAGTCTAGATTTATTAACCAGTATAACCTTATAGGTCCTTCGGGCAAGATAATGCTTCTTCCAGAAGAAGATCCAAATGCCACCCACATTATGATTGCCACTGGCACTGGTGTAGCTCCCTACAGAGGCTATCTTAGACGTATGTTCATGGAGTCTGTTCCAACATACAATTTTGGTGGTCTCGCTTGGTTATTTCTTGGTGTTGCCAACATGGATAGTCTTCTCTATGATGACGAATTTTCCAAGTATCTCCAAGACTATCCAGACAACTTCAGGTATGATCGTGCTCTTAGTCGAGAACAAAAGAACAAAAAGGGCGGAAAAATGTATGTTCAGGATAAAATCGAAGAGTACAGTGATGAAATTTTCAAGCTTTTGGATGGCGGGGCGCATATTTATTTTTGTGGGCTCAAGGGGATGATGCCCGGGATTCAAGATACGTTGAAGAGGGTGGCGGAGCAGAGAGGGGAGAGCTGGGAGGAGAAGCTTTCGCAGTTGAAGAAGAACAAGCAGTGGCATGTTGAAGTTTATTGACCATTCATCTCTTGTTATGTATTATGGCAGTCGTAGTTCATTAAGAAAATACATGATTTGATTAAAAGAGTTTGCCTCTAGCTAATGTTTTCTTCTTTTAAATTTACTTGCAGGATTTTGTCAAATTCTCATTTTTAGTCTTGTCATTGTGAAGGCTTGAGAAGTATTCTAATTTTCCACCAAATTTTCTTCTTTTTTTTTTATGCCTTTTTGTCAAAATCACTTGAAATATAATGCTTGGTTTTAAATAGATAATGCCCTAATGGTTATTTTATAAATCACTTAAATAGATTTTTTGTAACTCGAAAACTGACTCCAAAACCACATATTTAATTCTATTTGATTTTCAAAACAAATTGCACATGGCAATTCGGTTTCAATTTTATGGAAGAATACGATCAGACCACACCGTGATCACGTTGCCAACGAAAAAAACTAAAAGGGAAATGTAAAAAATCAATATATTAAATTCAAGACCCCCAACGAAAGGTAAACAGAACACATATTGTACACGATACACAAATCACACACCATAAATCTAACTTATCTTTATATTACATAATCAGAAAAGCAAGCTTAGAAAACACATTACAGACAGACCGAGATTCGGGAACATATTTCAATTTGCAGCCTCTTCTTCCTCATCGTCCTCGTATTGTTCATCAGCTGTAGCATCCTGGTACTGCTGATACTCGGCCACAAGATCGTTCATATTACTCTCGGCCTCAGTAAACTCCATTTCATCCATCCCCTCACCGGTGTACCAATGCAAGAAAGCTTTACGCCTGAACATGGCAGTAAATTGCTCACTGACACGCCTGAACATCTCCTGGATTGAAGTAGAGTTTCCGATGAAAGTAGATGATATTTTCAGACCCTTAGGAGGGATGTCACAAACACTAGACTTAACATTGTTTGGAATCCATTCAACAAAGTACGAGGAATTCTTGTTTTGAACGTTGATCATCTGTTCATCGACCTCTTTGGTACTCATCTTGCCACGGAACATGGCTGATACGGTTAAGTAACGGCCATGGCGTGGGTCAGCAGCACACATCATATTCTTGGCATCCCACATTTGCTGAGTCAGTTCGGGGACTGTGAGAGCACGGTACTGTTGGGAGCCTCTGGAGGTTAAAGGTGCAAACCCAACCATGAAGAAATGAAGCCGTGGGAATGGGATGAGATTAACAGCAAGTTTCCTTAAGTCGGAGTTCAGCTGCCCTGGGAAGCGGAGACAGCATGTGACACCACTCATAGTAGCTGATATCAGGTGGTTGAGATCTCCAACTGAGAAATCACATAGCCAATGTTAATTACATTAGAAAAAATGCCGAGTAAAAACATCGTACAATCAGTTAGTAACAATCAGGTTGTCTACGGGTTATTGGGTGGTGCTTTCCCCACCCTTGGATGGATGGATGGCGAGGAGATAACCCAGTGTAGCATCGCCCTCCTTCCAGATTCTGGCATAAGGTATAGCGCAAGCATGTGCACTGCTGATGCACAGACCCAACAAAGAGGGACGAGGAAAAAATCCCCCCTCCGAAAACTAAAGTCTTGGGTCTGCTACAAGAAGTAGAAGTAGATAATAGAGAAATTAATGAATGTGCTCACATGAAGGGGTGGAGAGCTTGAGAGTACGGAAGCAAATATCATAGAGGGCTTCATTATCCAAAACCATGCACTCATCTGCATTCTCCACGAGTTGGTGAACAGAAAGGGTGGCATTGTATGGCTCAACAACAGTGTCGGAAACCTTTGGCGAAGGAAAGACCGAAAACGTCAACATCATTCGGTCTGGGTACTCCTCCCTTATCTTGGAAATCAGAAGGGTGCCCATACCAGATCCAGTGCCTCCACCCAAAGAATGACAGACTTGAAATCCTGCGAACAAAAATACATCGACGTTACACAATCATGTGGATCGCTTTCAAAACCACCTAAAAAAAGAAAATGGCAAAGATTCATTACACATTTGAGCTTAGAAAAAATATAAGCAACCCCAAAATAAAAGAATAGGATCGCCAGCAGTGGAAAAAAAAATGAAGGAACTGTTTATTTGCATTGCTAACCAACATAATAAGCCAGAGAATTCCAAGTAAAATCTACCACAAAACTGTAGCAAAAACAAACAAAACATTAACGTTCAATTAGATGATACATAGCAAATAAATGCTTCAATCGAATGAGGTTGAAGGAATTCTGGAGTCAGCCCAACACAATTACAATTTCAACTAAGAGTAAACATACATCAGATCAAATGCATAAACAGAACCACGAACAACCCCCGACAACCATAAAAAAAAACACAATTAAAGAGACTTGAACGTATACATGAATACATCACATTCTCAATATTGATATTGTAAAATGATAATAATAATAATAATAAACCAATGTTATTTATAACGAGATCTTCCAAAAAAAGCAGAGAGAGATCTATCGAAACCTTGCAAGCAGTCACAATTTTCGGCCTCTTTGCGAACAACATCCAGGACGGAATCAATCAGTTCCGCTCCCTCGGTGTAATGCCCCTTTGCCCAATTGTTCCCGGCACCAGACTGACCAAAAACAAAATTATCAGGCCGGAAGATCTGTCCAAAAGGACCGGATCTGACGGAGTCCATAGTTCCGGGCTCCAGGTCCATGAGGACGGCGCGTGGGACATACCTTCCGCCACTGGCCTCATTGTAGTAAACATTGACACGCTCCAGCTGTAGATCGGAATCCCCGCTGTATCTTCCAGCCTGATCGATGCCGTGCTCGTCGCAGATCACCTCCCAGAACTTGGCGCCGATCTGGTTGCCGCATTGACCACCTTGGATGTGCAGGATTTCCCTCATAGTAACGGCGTGTCCGGAAAGTAGCGATTCAGCTTCAGAATATGGAGAAATGGAATTCGTGTAGTTTATTTCAGTGGATTGGATGGAGAGGGAATGGGGGAAGACCAACAGAGAATTTTTAGGAAATAATTATTAAAAAAAAACATTATTTACAAAAATAATATTTATGTGAAATAAAATATCACTAATAACTTTTCTTTGATGTATCGGAAGAAGCGGTGGGCTGTAACTTAATTCGGCGGTCCCCCGGCCATTTCGCGGGGATTGGCGGTGAGGAATGCATCCACGGCTGAATCCACGACCTATCTCCTTCCTTTTTCCCGCCCACATATTCTACCAACGGATGCCAGACCTCCTCGCATTTCAACGTTGTCCATAATCTCCTATGCGACTTCGTTGATATAGAGAATTTTTTTTTCGAATAAATAAATTGGACAGCGAAATCAAAGTGCTGTGAAGTTCGACCATCGTTCCCGGTGACATAGTTCTAAGGTACATTGTGTTAATTTGTTGTTCAAAGGGATTTGTTATGTCTATTTGACATTTGATATTCAATTCTTTATCAACAAAATGCATTTCAAAATTCATCTTTTTTGGGCTTGTTTGCCTTCTCTTGAGACGGGATATGATTGAAAAGTGCATAACAAAATCAAACACGACCTCGAGAATTTCACTGGTGCTGAAAAATCTGTGGATTAATGGAAGAACATGTGACTGAGAAATATATGGAGGTAGACTACCATAGCTAAACAACGAGATTACTGAAAACCCAATGTTCTCAAATTTTGAAAACTTTGGGACATTGGAAAACACATCAATCTGGCTATATGCAATTAACCCTTGATTTTCATGCGCAAAACTAAATTTTTCGAATTATTTATAAAATTTGAAATTTACGCTAGTTATTTTGAGTGTCTTATGTAAAATGAAAAATGATTCAAGAAGAATGTACGTGGATTCAGATTTCTAATTTTTGAAGGAATTCATGTCCAATTTTATTTGGTCGAACCATAGTTTTTACACTTGAATCTTTCCTTATGCGTTAACAGGTGAAAAGATGGTCAATCAGGGTTACATGGTGGATTTAAACAAACCACTTGTTTTTCAGGTTGGGTGCACGACCTTTTACAGTTTTTCTCGCGTAACATCTTTATATTTTTGTTGATATTATTCAACATTATACTATGTCATCAAATGGCTAGATCATAAGGAAATTAATTGATCTTGGAAAAAAACTTGATGAAACTGTGTCCTAATAGGTTGGCCGTCTTGGAGAAGCTTATGATGAATGGGTTCACCAACCTATAGTGAGCAAGGAAACCCCAAGATTTTTTGCCAACGGCGTTCTTGAGGTATCTTGTGATTTTTTGCGGTATACGAGACTGTACAGCATTTAGATTTGGGTTCTTTCCACGTTATTATGGCAGCCATTTCTTGCCCAAGAACAACATAATAAATCATAAAGGATGTATATCAGAAATCAAACAATATTTCTGAAATCACAGTTAATATCCTTAATATTCAAATTAATCTTTGATATGCTTTGATATTTTTATTGTGATTCAGTTGTGTTGAAAATTTACGTTTTTTATCAGAATATTTCTATTTCTATATAAAGGTTGATAATTGAATTTTAAATTGAAAGATATTATTAGATTTGAAATACTCTTTGTACTGTGTTTGGATGTAATTTACGGCCCTATCATGTTAATTCCATGTTAGTGTTGCATTCTCTTCTCATTTTACTACTACTACTTAAAATTGAAAAATATGTTTTGGATTAGATGTTGGAACTGAAGTCTAATAGAATAAATAAGATAAATATTGAGTGATCAAAATTAATATATTTTGATTACTTGGACCAGTTCATGACACGTACTCCTTGGTGGACGATTCCTATGGTCTGGCTACCGGTTGTATGCTGGTTAATCTCATCATCCATGAAGAATGGCCTTCCTCCATATCATCTAGCAGCATCATTAATCGCCGGTGTCTGCTTTTGGACATTGCTCGAGTACTCCTTGCATCGATTTTTATTCCACATAAAAACAACTGGCTATTGGTTCGTCAGTTTTCTTACATACCTGTCACTTTGATTGTCAAAATGAAGCAACAAGTCTTGATGGTTTTAAAATTTCATGCAGGGGAAACACAATTCATTACCTCCTCCATGGATGCCATCACAAGCACCCAATGGATGGACTCCGTCTTGTTTTCCCTCCAGCTGCTACTGCAATTGTGCTTGTGCCTGTACGCATGCAAAACACGATATTCGTCAAAATTATCCAAAATTTCCGACTTTATAGCATTTTTTTCCCCTTTCTAATCCTTATATCTGTTATATCTATCAGTTGTGGAATGTGATTAAGCTTCTAGCACCTGCATCCTGTGCCCCTGCATTTCTTGCTGGTAGCCTACTGGGATATGTAATATATGATTGCACTCATTACTACTTGCATTATGGAAAACCATCCAAAGGAGTTCCTCACGATCTCAAGGTAAAACAACGTTTGGCAAGAATCATGTCCTGTAATTAAAGCAAGAGAAAATTTTAGCCCTTTATTACGTATACAACGAAATTTTTTTTCCCCAAAAAGTCGTGCTCATGGGACTTGGCCCTGTACACGCTCTTGCATATGTAAGTCGGAGACAGAATACATACTTGAAGTTAATATCCATATAGTACACGTGCATGAAATTGGGTATTTTGTTAGATGGGGCTCATACATAGTAACCAGGACCTCCATAATGTAATAATGATGGGAATTTCATTAATAGGTTTTGAACTTGTGAATACCTGTATGATACCATGTTAGATGTCACTTTTTAGAAGCTTGAGCTTAAGAGAGATGATTTGGTAATAATATGCATACTTGAACATAGAATTTGGCACATTCAGCAACAATGACTAAAATTCGTTGTTGGAATATTATTGCTCTTACTAAAATTTATACTCATAAATGTTTTAGATTATAATTCACATTGAATGGACAATTTTGAAATAGATAGTAAATCCTACAATTTTATTGAGAGGATTTCATGTGCTTTGGGAGGTCAAACTCGCTTTGACATGTCCGTCTCGAATAGAAAGATTTGTTTGAAGACTAATACATCGATCGCATGGTAATTCTTGTAGAGAAATCACATGAACCATCACTTCAAGATTCAAGATAAGGGATTTGGAATCACCTCAGCTTTCTGGGACAGGATATTTGGAACCCTTCCTCCCAAACCTGCTAAGAAAAGTAGCTGATTTCAGGGAAAACTTTGAACTATTTTTTTCTCTGAACCAGAGTTTACCGACTCGGGCTACAAACATAGCATTGCTTCTACGCAAGGAATTTAGCTCAAGCTGTTGATTTTTGTTTTCTTAATCTCGTCTCTTACATATATTCTTTCGTTGTCTCAACTTTGGTCACCACTGTAATTATAGGTTAAAGGTTGATTAAGATTTATACCTTTTTTTTTGTTTTTAAATCATTGAGAGATTGATTTAATGTAAAATAAACATAGACTGTTACAAAGAGCGTTTCTAGGCATTATTTATTTATTTATTTATTACCTTTTTTAAAAATCAGGACCTATATGTCTGGATGAAATATTGGTGACAAGAAATTATGGTGAGTTTGGATACACAATTATCTAACTGAAAAACATACAGATGCTGCCAAAAATTAGTATTATCCGAATAGAAGCTTCAGGAGGTAGGTGAACATCTGCAGATTGATTGAATGATCTTGTTGATGAACTTCACAGGTCGTTACCAAAATCACAGACCAAAGATCTTGGAGTAGGTCTTTTGTGAGACGTTCTCACGAATCTTTATCTGTGAGACGGGTCATTCTCGCACGTACGATCCATGATTTTTTCATGAACCCTACGTAAAGGCCAGTTTGAATACAAAAATTTTAATTTTAAAAAACACTTAAATAATTTCACCTTTTAAAGGTGTTTTTATTTTTAAAACTATAAATGGAAGGTTTTTGTTTTAATTTTTAAATAGAAGTCGAATCCATAATTATTTTATTTTTTTAAAAAAAACACTTTTTAGGCGAGTTTATGGGGGTTTTTTATAATTAATTTAAAAATTAAAAATTATTTCAAAAATAATTCAAAATAAAATAAATTTGCAAAATTAATTTAATCCGTGCTTACGAAGCACGTATTAGAATGACATGGACGAACATCCATATATTATTATTATTAGCTTAAATAGAAAATAAAAAATTTAAATTTAGGAATAGAATGAACATATTATAATTCAGCGCAAGTTTTATCGATATTATTGGTGAAAGGCTACTATTTTTATTCTCCTTAATTTTCTCTCTTCAATCATCTCATATATCTAATTTTTCAATCACCCAACAAAATAATACAAAATATTTAATAGTTATCATATATTATAAATATTGATATTTTTATATTTTTCATTCGAATTAAATTTATTATTAAAATAATAATAATAATAATAATATATTTATGAATATACTTTCACGTCGTATTAGTTTTTAATGTTGTGATTGAAATTCAATTAATAATAATAGCTTAAATAGAAAATAAAAATTTAAATTTAGGAATAGATTGAAAATATTATAATTCAGCGTAAGTTTTATCGATACTATATACTAAAATTAAACCTCTTATTGGTGTATTGGTGAAAGATCATTATTTTTATTCTCCATAATTTTCTCCCTTCAATCTTCTCATATATTTAATTTTTCAATCACCCAACCAAATAATACAAAATATTTAATAATTACCATATATTATAAATATTTATATTTTTATATTTTTCTTTCGAATTAAATTAATTAATTAATAATAATATATTTATATACTTGTGGAGCATCAATGTTTTGTGAGCACGGATGCTCGTCCACGTCACTCTAATTCATGCTTCGTAAGTACGGATTAAAGTAATTTTTTAAATGTGTTTTATTTTGAATTATTTTTAAAATAATTTTTAATTTTTAAATTAATTATATAAAAAAACCCGAGTTTATGTAACCAAACAATAAAATTTTCAAAAAAAAAACCATTAAAAAAGTTGTTTATAGCCACAATTATTATCTTATTTTAATTTTAAACCCACACATTTGTAGCCAGAACAAATATATGATTTAATTTATTACTTTGATATATAATTAAATACCAGACCGGATTCAGTTTTTCTTTGAAGGTGGGATACTTTGTTCATTCCTGAAGAAATTATCAGGATCCACCAATGTTTTAATCTTCGTCAACCTGTCAAAATTTCCTTTGAAATACTTCACCCCATAAATCTTGCCTCTCTCATAGGCATCTTTACCATTATCTGTGCTTCCAACGTCAATATCTCTGTAGTTCAGAAATGCTTCCCTCGGATTACTCGAAACATACGGCGTCATGTAACTGTGGAGCCCTCTCATTTCATCTATATGTCTCTTTTCTGCCTCAGGCCCTGATTCTTGCCAGAAAATTATGTACTGAATCTTGTAAACATTCCCCCGTCTGTGAGGAAATGCAGTCTCCGTCTCTAAAATTTCGCTCATCCTTCCGCCGTAAGGATTGAACAACATCCTAACTATGTCCCCGGTAGATTCCGCCATTTTTTTGAATGCTCCCTGTAATCCATCTTTCGGGATCGGGGTTTTTACGTAATCCGATTTAATTTTATATGCGGACACTTGGAGTTCTTTCCTCCCAAGTAAAGCTGTTTCTGGAGTTCCTTCGGGAAATTCTACCCAGAATAAAACCGATTTGATCCAACTCATCTCTTTACAGTCCTGTTTTGTCAATCCCAATTCGGGGAACTTGTCTTTCATGATAGACAACAACCTGTTTGAATCTCCAAGAAACATGGCGATAAAAGATGACTCAATGGTTCTCTGGCCTTTAATCTTTGAATCAGTACTCGCTTGTATCCTGGCCCGGAGAAAGAGATCATTGTCCACCTTGTCCGCAAAATATTGCCACCTGTAAACAAGATCTGTAGCATTTTCTTCCAGGGTTCTTGAAACCTTAAAAACGGTCACGGCCGGGGGAACCTGGACGAGCTTGATTTTATACGATAATATCACACCAAAACTACCGCCACCACCTCTAATAGCCCAGAAAAGATCTTCTCCCATTCCTTTCCTGTCAAGAATACTTCCCTTCGCATCAACAATCTTAGCATCGAGCAAATTGTCGACGGAAAGACCGAATTTTCGCAGCATGTTACCATACCCACCACCAGCGAGGTGACCACCAACGCCTAAGGTAGAGCAAACTCCAGACGGGAAAGCGTGGATTTTACTTTTCTCCCAAATTCTATAGTACAGTTCACCGAGGGTCGCCCCTGATTGAACCCAGGCAGTTTCCTCGGCCATGTCGATATCAATAGAAGTGAAATTGTTCATGTCAAGAACGGCGAATGGAGCGTCAACGTTGGACGTATACGAAAGGCCCTCGTAATCATGGCCTCCACTTCGGAATTTCAGAAGCAATCCCACGTTCTTGGCGCATGTTACAGCCGCCTGGACTTGTGATTCTTCGTAAGGGCTCAGTATTATGGTTGGTTTGTGTGTTCTTGAAGTGTTGAAACGACTGTTTCTGATGTAATTTTTTAACTCGGACGTGTAGTTTGCAGTGTTGGGAGTTTTGATTATTTGCTCCAATACTTTCTTTTGGATTTTTCTGCTTGAAAGGCACCGGAGAAAGGGGTCAGTGGCAGCATTGGAAGAGTAACAAAACAAGCAAAGCAATAGAAGTAAGGGGTTAAACGTTTTCATGATGCCTTTAGGTTTTAGTTTGATGGGGACAGACGAAGCATTATTGGCTTCTCCTAGGCTATACATACTTGTTGAGGAGAGGGAACTGACGAGTGGTAAGCCTTATACATACATACATACATACATATATATATATACATACATACATATATATATATAAGGTAAGTATATACAATATGAAACTATATTCATTTGTGTAATAAGGTTACGTTGAGAAATCCTATAATAACGATCTATTTATCAATGAAGAATATCAATCAAATAATCATGTAATTACATTTTTTGTCTTTGTTTTCGGTCAATATACAGTTTTCGTATATTAATTATTACTTTTTTTTATTTTTGTTTTTTTATTGTACTGCTGACATGACAACAAATATAATGATATGTCAATGGGAAATATCACCATATTAGCTCAGCACACCGGTTAAAGGATTGAGGTTGAAAAAAATGCAAATTAGTGGATTATGATTATTATCTGAACTTATAATATGACAAAAAAATAAAAACCTACAAACTACAATGCTAAAAATGTAATTTTTCCATAATAAAAAGATATGATATATGGACAATATATGCTTCAATGTTATTATTCACGCGTATAGTTGCACCATGTTATGTTATAAGAGCTCATCTATTTATTTACCAACTACTAGTGGGTATGCGAGAAACAAATATTGTACTATCAATGATCATGAGTTTGATTCTTTTTATTTATTATTTTTTTCGAGCGAGTTTGTTTCAAAGGATTTGCCCAATTCGATTAACAGTTTATATATTTAATGTGGTTTGCAAACTATTATATTACTCCGAATTTTGTTCAGTATAGATCGATTGCAAATTCCATCGTCATTTAAAAAAATATCAATACGTGAATAGATAAAAACTTAGGTGGTGGACAATGATAGCGCATAATTGAGGTGAAAATTATATGCGTATGAAAATTGCAAGGAAATGGCGAATTAGTTAAAGTTGTATTCTTGTAATGATATCACAATTTGTAATTTATTTTAAAAAAAAATCTGAAAAATCGTGAACATCGAAATGGATAATACTTTCAATTACAACAATTGAACGTATAATATTATGAAAATTATCTAATCAAATTTATATAATCAATGACATATTTTATTGATTCTAAAAATAAAATAAAAAAAACCGTGCATGTTAACATTAAAGTTAACATTTCCCCATTTGAAAAAAAACATTAAGGAGGGCAAAATAAAAATGAAATGTCAATGGAACACGTAGATATGGGTACGTAATATGGCAATATTATACTCCTAGTATTAAAAGTCAAAACAAAATATATATATTTATGATATGTTGTGTTAGGCGGGTGGGGGTGGGGGGCTCAATTTTATATTTAAAATTTTTCTTTATATATATATATATATAGTAAAATAATAGTTTTAGAATCGGTATATAAGATTTTTTGTCGATAATAAAATTTTGTAGAAAAATATGCTTATTTTTGGGCAAAAACTTGCATGAGACAATCTCACGGGTCATATTTTGTGAGAATGATATCTTATTTGAGTCATCCATGAAAAAGTATTACTTTTTATGCTAAGATTATTATTTTTTATTGTGAATATCTATAGGGTTGACCCCTTTCACAGATAAAGATTCGTGAGACCGTCTCATAAGAGACATACTCTTATTTTTATATATTTTAATGTAATATATTTAAAATTGTAATAAATATCTATTTATAAATTTCAAATCTAATTATAATTTTTAATACAAGAAGCATCTTATTCTACACAAAACTAATTTTTTTAGTAAGAATGCTATGGTTGATGCCATTTTTTAAAACCAATATTTAGGAACCTTTTTTTATTAATTATTGTTATATGTAAAATAAAGTTTTAAATCAATATCAATTTGGAAAAATTATCTAAAATCCTTACAATATGTTGGGATATATTAATGAAAAGTGACTGGAATTAATCTTTAGAGAGAAATAATATATTTAATGATTTCATGTATAAATATTAATGAATAATCACTATTATTTATTATTTTTTCTGTAATTTTTTATGTTGAAATTTTGTATGGACGAGGTATTGAAATTTTTTCGACATTCTAATTTTTGTAATTGTTATGTAATTTATTTGCTTTTAAAAAAATTCATTGTAATAAATGAATATATTTTTAATATATAATTATTACAGGATCATTTCAGCGCTCAACTGCCGTATGTTAACTGCTCGTAACCGTTCCTGCGGATTTTATACGTTCATGGAAGGCTAAAACACTATGGCTTCCATTTCTGCGACTTCCCTTCTCTTCTTCCTCGGAATGTGGTGTCCTCTGACTTTTACAGGCACTGTGATCGAAGATCTCAATAATTTACAGCCCCCTTCAGATTTCAACTCTATAATCACCAACAACTGCCACTCGAATCCTTCTCTCAGATACTGCAGCGCCACCAACCCTTTTGATCTTCATGAAATCTTCAAGTCTACGATTGTCGCAAGCCATTTATGCAACATTTCCAACAATCCCAACTGTGTCGAATCGTTTCCGGAAATCAACCTCCGTGGCCAGCCAAAAGTAGCGCCACTTTACTTGTCCTTCACTTTCTTTTGGAAATTCTGCCCCTTGTCCATATTGTCCATTGATCTTGCGAATAATTCATTGAAGGGTAGCATTCCAGGTGAGATTTTTTACTGTTCTCAGATTCAAGAACTTGATTTGAGCCACAATCACCTCTCTGGAGACATAGTTTTAGATAAATTTTCTGGCCTCGAAAATCTCACGTTTCTGAACCTTTCTTATAACGAGTTTTCAGAGATTAAAATCTCAGACAGACACTTTTTCGAACGGTTTAATTCGTCGAGTTTTGTTCACTCGGGTCTTCTTCCAAATCATCAACGATTCAGGATCAAGGCTTTTCTTCTGTTGGTTGGGTTTCCAGTTTCTGTAGTTTTAATGGTTGTTTTCTGCGGATGGCTCTGTTTTTGGCGACCAGACTTTTTACCAGATTTTCTTCGGAGAAAACACAGGTTCACTCCTTCGATTCTCAAAGCTGCAACAAATGGATTCTCGAAGAGAAATTTGGTTGGAAACGCTAGAAATGTAAGCATATATAGAGGTGTACTAAGAGATGGAAACGAAGTAAAGATTGAGATTTATTGGGACATGAAATCAGGAGTAAACAGAACAAGATTTGTCGAAAAATGTAAGATTCTCGTTCAATTATGCCATACAAACGTTGTCCCTGTAATGGGTTGGTGCGATCACCGCAAATTTAGTGCCATTATCTCCGAGTGGATCAATTCAGAGAACATTGAAACATGGCTGTTGAATACGATTCCTCCGTGGAAACAAAGGTTGAAACTGATATTAGGGGTTGCAGCAGGTGTTCGTTATTTGCATGAGGAATGCCCTGAAATTGTATATGATCTGAAATCAAGAAGCATTCTGCTGTCTGAAGACGGCGAACCGCTGATTACAAGGTTCAAATTTCATGATCATCGCCGTGGCAGCTCGAAAAGTAAGTCCACGTCGAGTTTCAGAATTCAGATATCAAATGACCTGTAAGGTGCTGGTGTTGATATGTTTATTAATGTCATTTAAGTATATTTTTCAAATAAACCAAATTTTGCTTGTTCGAGTCAAATTCGAAAGCTTGTGCTTGTGCTTGTGCTTTGAAAGTGAACTATGTTGTTCAACAGCATGAGTCCAGGTTACCAACTTTAACATCCGACGGAGTAACTCGAACCTTCATTTGATAGGGTTCAAATTCAGTCTTTAATCGAGTTAAGCTCCCAACATAGCTGAATCTTTAAGGCTTTAACCTGGAAACATGAAAGTTGTAGCAAGACTGGTTGGTGCCCCAAGAGTTGAATAACTCAGTATATCAAGCAATGACAACTTATAATTTGAAGTCTTAGAAAAGTTGATTTGAAGTATGATCTCCTCTCCGCTATGTACAGGATTTGCATGCTATAACTATGATACATTCTTGTTATTCATCACACAAGTTTCTTGTGAAAAATTAATGAAATTTCAGCATGATCATACCAGAGACCTACAAATTTGGTGTGTTCATATTGGAGATGGTGGCTGACAAAAAGGAATTGGAAGATTTCGAAAATCGTGAATCAGGTTTTGTCGATTGGGTGAAGATGCAATACCCAGACAACATTGAGTCTGTAATAGATAAAAGAATGAAGAACGCAGGCAACGTTGTTGAACAAGCCATAGAAGTTATTCGACTTGGGCTAATGTGCACTGATTTGTCTACCAGTCGACAGCCAAACTGGGAACAAATCTGTAATTTGTTGTCAAATTTATATTCTATGGCAGCACCGGGCTCGCTGGATCACAAGACATCGCGAGTTAAACGAGGAGAAGGCCACACACATGCCCACCATCGATGAGTTCACATTGATAGTTCTGTAAAATGCGGGTGTTTATTTTTGAAGAAACATGTAAAACCATTTAGTGACTCGTACTAGCTCTTACTTGTAGTTACTGTGGCACCGGTAGGAGAAAAGGTCTTAAACATAGACTTAACATATCTTCTATCATTTTTTAAAACAAAATTCATGTGTAAAAACTTGTTCTCAAGTTTGTAGCAGGGTACTAGTGAAAACAAGACGCTGGCTTGCATGGTGCATCCAATATCGTTTTTTAAATTTATGATTGAATATCAATAATAATACTAAATTCGAAATAAGAAATATTTGAAACATGTAACAACATCGACCAACAGCTGACATGTTAGACATCTAACCCAATATCGTGCATCATATCCTGAGACCAACAAAATCCATCTCATACATTCTCACTCACACATTGGCAGATATAATATACAATTCCCGAGTTGCATATTCAAAGCGGAACGGATTATCAATCCATATGACACCCAAAAAAAATGTAATTATCTCTTGGCACTTCACACAAAGAAACCCATACTTAACATAGCCAAAATATGCACCTCTATACCGATTGGAAGTCATTCACTCATGTTGTGACACCAACCACGACGTTGCTCACCTATCAATATATATATATATATATATATATATATATATATATGTGTATATAAATATAAACTTTCGCATTTGGAATATAAGATATAGAATTGTAAATAAACCCCTGCACTACAGAGGAAACAGGGGGCAAACAACATGAAGAAACTCACCAGCTTGCCACTTTCATCGACTGTAGTGGGATTCTGAACTACCACAGTTTGGCTATGAGGACGGGCTATTGCCTGAATAAAGCATAGTGGTTTGAATCAGGTAATGCCAAATCAGTCTTTCCTAAACTGTTGCAACTGTATCGGAGACAACCAACTCACCATCGAAGGAGGCGATGATGATGTAGATGCGGAGTCCCCACCCTGCGCAAGAAGTTGAATCCTAGCGTCGCCCATCTGGATAAGAAGAAATATATTAAAAATGAAATGTAAATGCACACAATCTACAAGGCTGAATTCAAGACACCAACTAGATTATTGCGAATCCCACGAAGCCATAAACATAAATACAAGATCAGGAGCTACAATTTTTTTAATAAAATATTGGTGGAATCCAAACATGTTCAAACGTTAAACTTCCATTACAAAATTCTGGCATGCCCAGCTCATTTATCTGCTAAAACTCACTGTTCTTTATTTTTCGACAAGAGAGTAGAGTGAAAAATATCAAGACAATTGAAAATTCTATTTTATGTATATCTTTAATTTTATAATTTTCTACCGCTATCCATTGATAAGGTCAAATGCAAAACAAGTTACAAGGAGTACAACGGGTACATAAGCAAGAAAAGTTGCATCTATATATTATTTGCAGAATGATAGTCTTCCTTTTATATTGGAGGAATAGATGAAATGTGTGACATGCTGACATCACCTATTATGATCAGGGTGAGCAATGCACTACAATCTCAATCACACAACATAAGATACCTCTAAATACATCCATTATCTGCAGTCCCAGCCCTTGAGACATTTAATCACAGAAAGGCACGGCCAGAATCTAATATTTTGATTCAGATTCTGTCAGCAACCAAAATTCCAAATTCCACGACAGTATTGAGTATATTAAAGTTGTATGCTAGAGGAGTATCTTACATTTAAAATTCTTCTACCAACTCATTTTACTTATAATTTTTTCTTTGGTACACTAATCATTTTTTTGGACTATTATTCATATTAATCTCCTTAACATCATGCAAAGGCAAGCCTTAAGATCAGGAAAGTAAATGGAACCAACAGACAAAAGTGTGATTCCCATTTGTATCTTTGAAGATTCATGCAAGTAGGTTATGAAAGAGATCACGTGACTTCATAAAGTGCATACCGCGGCACCAACATTAGTACTCATAATGTAATGGCAAATTGCACATCTAACTGATGGAGCCCCAGCTGGAAACATCAGCATAGTATGACAGTTTCCGCAGTTGACATGAGCAACATGATTAGGTGCTGCAGATCCATAAATAAGTGCTAGTCAGCAGCGGAAGGAATACGATGCAGTAGCACCAAAAACTGACAAGTTAACAGGCAAAGCTAAAAAGTCAAAGAACCTCCAAAGCATATTCGCTTGGAGTGGTAATGCAGATTTTGCATATTTAATGATTTGAGATATTATTTAGTTTATGTTTATAAGGAAAATCAATCTGGCTAATAGCAAAGAACTCGTGGACAAGAAATCAACAAAACCAATAGAAAAGGATTACTGATGTTACCAAAAACAATAGGGTCCAAGCATCATATGATGGAAATACAATTCATCAGATGGTTACCTGGCACAAGGTTCACCGTATGGCAGCAGGAGCATCTAACACTGGCAACCCCACGTGAATGCATGAGTAATGTACGGCAACCCCCACATATTAATTGAGCCATGTCCATCCCTGCATACGCAAATGAACTTTTGTTGACATAGCCACCAATCTAAAACGTGGAGACCCAAAATATGTACTGAACATGCAAATAACATTAATTACAAGCTCCACTGATGTCATTATCAACTCCACGAAAACAATACTGGTGACACCAGACTACTACTTTTATGGACTTCCTCAAACAAGGCTGTTATAGCAATTAGTCTCTGTATAATCAGCAAAGCAAGAGGTGCATCATCAATAGAACCCAATATTTTGGTATTTTGAGAAATATGCTCCAAGAACCACACTTATCTCTTCAAAAGTTATAAATGAAATGATTAGATACAGAGAAATATATGTGCATAATGTATCAAATAGTAAAACAATATGAGGTAAAATCGAAGTAAATAACAAACAGAGAGAAGCACTGCATGGTGTAGAAATATGATCCAGCAAAAAAACAATAATTTAAAAAGATAAAATAGAACCCCCTCAGAAACAATATGCAATGAAATATAAATGCATAAAGCAGTAAAAATGCAACAAAGTCCAAAATGGCTAGTATGTGATACAAAATCGATAGCTGATGATGTTCCTATCTGATGCTGGGAAGATGAGCTAAATAACAGAAAGTAGAGTTTCTCGCATTACCAGAAGGTGGTACTGCAGTAACCATATTGCATATTGCACAGCAAACATTGCTAGCTCCAGAGGGATAAAGAAGGATAGTCCTACACCCGCTGCAAACGAGTTGGTTCTGCATATCTGTCATGCACGAAGTTCAGGATAAGAATCAAATTAATCTGAACAAAAGATTCTTCTTCTTAAGGCAAGTCCACAAGTTTGAAAAAATTTGGGCTCAACCGTAAAAATTAAAAGTGGAAACTTTAATTCCTGAAAGAATTTGTCAACCAGAACCATAGGCTGGTGATGAAGAAGAAAATTTTATATAATTATGGATTCGCATATTTGCTGCACATTAACCTCACCAGGAAGCTAAATAGTACAGCAACAAATCCCTATCTTTGAGCAGAGAGAAACAAACAAAAACGAGAACCAACGGAATGCAAGAAATTTACTAATATTGACTGTGACAAAATTGCAAGGTAAATTACATGTAGCACCCCTTTTGAATTTTGAAATGTGTTGAAATCCCCGATGATAAATTGACATAAATCCCATGAGTTTTAGAAAACATTGTCGAAAACACCTACGTTCAACTTTTGACATGCACACATTGTTTTTTGAGCGTTTATATGCTTATTTGTCAACCAAAACCGGTACAAATGCTATGTTGGAGAATCTGATCATTTATGGACAAATATTTTAAGTACTTAGTTTCCTTTTATCATTTCTTTGCCTTTCCATGGATGATATATGAGGAGCAATAAAAAATGGTTGAAACTCATACGATAACCAAGTAATCGTCTAGTGCACATTAGTGATTAGGCTAGAAAGGCTAATATATGATTTGCAAATGCCAATCTATATCTGAAATGCGATGAAACTACTGTGATAACAAGTTTGTTATAATCACTGCAAACAATCCACTGCCACGTGATGGAATGAAACATGTCAAAATTGGCAGAAACTTTGTTAGGCATGAACTTGATGAGGATAAGATCGACCTAAATTGCATTCTCACTGGAATTTAACAGGCAGATATACCAACCAAGTGCTTGCCAAAACACAATTTTGGAAGTCTCGTATACAAGTTTGGAATGATGAATATCTATCAACGGATTCAGGGCAACTGTTGGAGAATCTGATTTGCTTATTGGTAAACGTTAAAATTGATTGTAATCACTCAGTTTGTTACACTTCGGAGATTTGTCAGAATTTCACGATTCCTTCTCCTTTTGTGGATGAAGGTTAGTAGAATGTTTTGAAACAATTAATGCTACCACGAGGAACACAAAAAAGAAAAATTTTATTGCTTTGTGTATTCGTTTAATGCTGTAAATGCCCCCAACTAGATAAATAACAAGAAAAGGACACGACAGCCAAAGAGCTCAAGCGATTCTTGGAGCCGTTTTGGAATTCTAACTTCTCAGGAAATATAGATTGACCTCTTGTTTTCCATTTATCCATCGAGGAGAATTTATAACATCATTATCTGCCTTAGCCAACAAAAAAACATATAGAAACAAAATAATGATTCATCGTGTGGGCATTTGCAATTATTTCAAAACATGGTCAGGATTTCATCTGTACTTATAAAGCTGGTACTTTCAGAATATTTCAAATTTGGCATGGCTTTGGATGCAATTTATCCCGCTATTACCCTAAGTATCGCAAGAACAATTTTTGCAATGGGGATCAATAATTCCACATCAAAAACTAGTAAAAAACACATCTTACATCAGGATAATAATTTTTTACCGTCAATAGCCGCAGAATTATGGTACAAAACGAAAACGTGACCGA
Organism: Primulina tabacum; assembly: GCF_025594145.1. NCBI lineage: Eukaryota > Viridiplantae > Streptophyta > Magnoliopsida > Lamiales > Gesneriaceae > Primulina > Primulina tabacum. Next base: position 13,219,163 of record NC_134552.1, on the reverse strand, counting down.
TATTGATGATTGAGTATCCTCGAATCAATGAAATCGAATTCGTAGATTAACTCCACAATTACAAATAATAATATCTTTCCAGGATTGGATTAGCTCCACCGTTGACAATTTCTGGAAGCGGGAGGGCGACGTTGAAAATTCTCTTTATGGTTGGTTTTCTTTCATTCTGACTTTCATTATTATACTCTATTTTTTGGTCCAAATGTATAATTGCACTTTAGTCCCAACCTATTTATGGGGTCGGAAACTACTAATTTTATAGGTCAAAAAGATAAATTATAAGTTTATTTGAATTTGAATTTAAGTTTCAACCTATTTGTTTATCAAAGTATTAGATAAGAACTTGTATTATAGCTGGTGATCTTGAGTTTTTTTTAAAAAAAAAAATTTTAAACATATTTATTCCAAATTAAGATAGTCACGAAATTCCAAAAATGCTAAGACTCCCCCCTATAAAAAAAAGAGCGAGCGTTGGAACTGTGTCAAAAATCTCTCCTTTTTTTTAACAAAAGAGTGAAACTAGGGGCTATCACGCCCCTCGCATACAAGACTAAAAAATAATTTGATTTTTCAACCTATATCTAAATTTGTGGCAGTTTAATTTCAAATCCTACACTTGAAACACAAAGTTAATAACATCCAAGAAATGTACAAAATCTTGGAAGCTACTCGATTCATCAGTATCGTCGATTTTTTAGTTTTTCTCGAAAATGATATCATTAATCAATAAATTTATCTTTATTCATCAGTATATTTTTTTAATGACATTATGTTTGAATCCATATTACTTTCTTATTAAGAAAAATTTATGTCACTATACCAATAATAATCGAGGTTATCACTTACAATTTCATATATCTTAATTATATAATAACCTCATGCTACGTCAAATGGACCAAACATGAGCGAGCCATTGAAGCCGAAGTGCAGCAATGGATAAAAACCAATCATCTGCTGACAGTTCAAGTTGATTGCATCCACTTTCATAGATCGAGTTGTTACCAAAAACACTGAAAATGGCAGCGGAAATGGAGGACTCGACCCGTTTTTCGGATTGAGAAACCACTTCTACGTTAAAAAAAAAATTTGTGATTCGACAGCCCCTTCCAAAATTTTAATGTACCCTTCAAGCACCCTTTATCAATGTTTCAAAGAGGATTAAAAACACCTTAAACGGCTAGAAACCCAGAAAGAAAATTACAAATCCATCAAGAAATTTCCTACAAAAAGGGACAGGATCATTATAATGAAGCTTTGAAGCATGGGGGAACCTACAAAAAGGGACAGGATCATTACAAGGTCTTCAGTCAGTATATTGTCAGGAAAAAGGCACGGCAGAGAGTGGCGGCTTGTGATGGAGTTTCACTTGAAATTCGTTTTTTCCTCCTCTGTTCCCCTTGGCGACGAGCTGGCGGTGGTGGCACAAGGATTTAGTGGAGAAGGTAACAGCGGAGAGTGACGACGCACTAGTGTGTTAAGGTTTCTGATGGAGATCCCATCTCGCATTCTTCTCTGGGTGAAGATGAAATGGACAAACGTTTTTGTTTTTTAAATAAAAAATTAAAAGCCACACGGCGCCAGCTCCATGATTGTGTGGAAGGAACAAACCCGTATGTGTGTGTGTATATATATATATATAAATACTAAATAAATAAGAAGGAAAGCGAAATAAAAAAAATTGGAAGCAAAATAAATTTTCTTCCACTGTGATCATCGACACTTTTCTTTGAAGTTCTCAAATTCTACAATCCAACTTCTAAACTTGATTCATGGCCTCCAGCGGACACAAGAACGTCAACGCCAAGCTGGTACTTTCTTTCTCCGGTTTTTTTGGTTTTCCCCTGATTTAGGGTTGATTCGTTTATTTGTTTTTTTCTTGATGCAATTTTCAGTTTGAATCAGCTTTATCTACTTCAAATGTTCTTGGGTTCCTTTATTTTCTTGTGGATATATGTCATTTGTTAGCCTCGAGGATTGAAATTGTTTTTGTATCTCTACGAGGATTGTTGCTAACAATAGATTATAGAAATTTGGGTTTAAATTGATTATTTCTGTTAGTATTATTAGTTCTTGATCAGCCTCGATTCCCGTCTTCTGTCAATTTTATGCCTTTTTTTCTTGATGATGATAAATCGAACATGGTATTATATTTTACTGATGTTGTTTCTAAGCAATTTGTGGGTTAGTTGATGTTAGGTAATTCCATCAATTACTTCAGTTCTTATAACTCTGAATGACCCATTAGATCGTGGATTCGTATATTCAATATTCTTCATGTCACCGTGTTAGATTCTTGTTCGAGACTTGCTCTCAGGGTACACGAGGCTAACGGTAGGTAAATTTTTTGTTTTTTTTAAAAAAAATTGGACACACAATATCAAAGATTACCATAATGCCTAGTTTATCAGGTATTTGTTATAATTAAAAATAATAATTTTTGTAGTGTCAAAATTTAACAAACAGCTCAAGGTAACACACATTTTACTCTGTAGGAAGCCAAATTCCCTTAGTTTAAAGTAGATTCTTATCAAATTTGATCGGTGGTATAGCAGTTTCGATTAGTTCACCATGATTAACGGCATGAAAGATTGGATGACATCACGTGTTAATTATATATGTTTGAGGGAGAATGAATAATTTTGTATTTTGTTGTTTAACAAGGACGTTGATTGATTGGGTTGGATGTTATTGTAGCTAGATCAAACCAGGAAAGAAAAATAGTTATAATGGTTTGTTAGGCACTAATGCCTTTAATTATCATGGGTTTCTGTTTTTTCAATGAGAATTTAGGTAAGTGTCCACCTGTTTCACTTTTTGTGGTATGTTGCATATTATACTTTATGCTATTCTTATGTTCTATTTCTACTTTATTTTTTACCACCATCTACCTGTTTCAGATATTTATTTCTGCCTGTAGGTGCTTCTTGGAGATGTTGGAGCTGGAAAATCTAGCCTAGTTTTGCGTTTTGTGAAAGGACAATTTGTCGAATTTCAGGTTTGATAAAAATTATTTTCATGGATTTCATATTAATTCCTGCACTTTTTAAACTTTTCTTTTGGAGATTGAATTTACATGCTTGATATTTTAGGAATCAACTATCGGTGCTGCCTTTTTTTCACAAACCGTCGCTGTAAATGATGCAACTGTGAAATTTGAAATATGGGATACAGCAGGTCAAGAGAGATACCACAGCTTAGCTCCAATGTACTATAGAGGAGCTGCAGCAGCCATAATTGTCTATGATATAACAAATCAAGTAAGGGTGCTGCTGCTGCCATAATTGTCTACTAAATATAATGCATTGTCTAGTTGATAAGTATGAATTATTCTGTTTAGTGTTGTGCCCTGCATTACAATTTGATCTGCTCCACTTAGGAAAGCAAAATGTTTTTACTATTATACAAGTGAATATTTCATTCATGACAAAATGGTTACTTCAAATTGCACATTGTCATGCTTTTCATGTTAGTAGCCTGTCAACTTTGTAGGCATCATTTGATCGGGCCAAAAAATGGGTTCACGAGCTCCAAGCACAAGGTATATTCCCTTTACTAAGTAGGCTAATTTGGCTGGAAGTTATTGCGACTTTTTTCGCTTGTTGGTTTTTCTTTTGTGGGAAGTGCCTTTTTATGCTATGTCCTTTATATTCATGATTTTACTGATTGGAATGATGATTGAAAAAAGTGAACTGATTAAACCTTTTATTTTCTTCTTCGTTAGCTGAATAATTTTTTTCTTTATACCCTACTTTACTTTAGAAAGGCTTCTCGTGGAAAGAGAAGGCCTCTTTTAGGAAGACCACGGTATTGCCTAAAACCTTGAAACTGGAAATGGGAGAGAGGATTTTATAAAAGCTATTGTTTGGTATCTGTTGCTTTGAGAACTCTGAATTTCACCATCTATCTATCTATTTACCGTAGGTTTTTCTGCTTTTCTTTGTTATATATTTAATACTATTCTTTGGGGCAACTGTTTATCGTTTTGTGGCATAAGGTAACCCAAATATGGTGATGGCCCTTACTGGTAATAAAGTGGATTTATTGGAAGCAAGGAAGGTGGCAGCAGAGGCAAGTAGTCACTTAATGTTTGTTGTGTTACTATGTCTGTGTCCTTGATTTCGATTTTACTTGACTGTTTATTTAGTCTCATGTGTTTCTACTTAGAATAAGCTCATAGTTTGTTGAGCATGCTCATGAACTTTATGCTGTTTTTTTGGACTAAAATTTTTAAACTGGTAATTCTATGTTAACCAGCAATAGCTGTGAGGAAGGTGAAATCTTATTTCAATTGATACAAGTGTTTCCAGAGGCACGAGTATGTGGTTGTTTGGGTCATCACAGTAACACGAGCGACACTTTTGGGGGGTTTCTGTTCTTGAACTCTGGAACTGAACCTCTAGCTAGGCAATAATAAATGAGGCGATTGATTTGCATGAAAATTTTTCAGTCCCGATACATGGTCCAAAATTTATGCCAACACAAAACATTTGTGATCATTAGTCCAGTAACGTGAAACTTCTCTCTTTCTCAATTAACTAGCATTTTCACTACTTCAGTCTTCGACATGTGTTCCTACTTGCTGGTAGGATGTGGATGTCCATCACATTCTATGGTTCTAGAATAGCCGATAATCATGTACATCATCTCAAATCCGAAATACCATCTAACAAGAAAATTTTCTCTGGCATAATACTTATCTTTGTTTGAGCATCGATCTACCATTATCAGCTGTACAAATGTGAAATTTTAATGCAGGAGGCACAAACTTACGCTCAAGAGAATGGTCTTTTCTTCATGGAAACCTCTGCCAAGGATGCAACTAATGTCAACGACCTATTTTACGAAATAGGTGAGTTCATAAATTCTTAAAATATTATGAAATGTGTGTTTCCGTGACAGAACAATGTGAAAACAACTAATAGGTAACTACTTTAAACTGAACGGAATATCCAGAATATGTTCTTGATTAGCAATTATGATGTAAAGAGCAATTGCTTAGACACTGAGCATTACAATATCCTGTCTCAGTCGATTGCTTTTTCATTGTAGTTTTTCCTTGTGATGAATGTTTTTTTTATCATTGTACTTTTGCATTGTTTGTTGAACAAGAACAGTGAAGACGTAATCAGTTGATTTCCCATTATACATGGAATTTCAAATTTCTTACGTAAGTTTTGAAAAATTAAAAATGTTACTTCTACCCCGAAAAAGTACCGTGAACAGTCTTTTTGATCTGTCCTTGGCTAATTCTTTTACTTCTTCAGTTAGAATACCGTTGTTCCGCGTTATTCATTGGCCTGTTGTCTTTTATGTGTCCATTGAATCTATCCACAGCAAAGAAACTGCCACATCTGCAGCCAGCATCAAACCCATCGGGCATGGTTCTTGTAGATCGAACAAGCGGGAGTGCAGCAGCAGGTGCTTCTTGTTGCTCTTGAGGTGTTGCACATTTCCCATCAGAGTCAAATGTATCCAAAAAAAGTGTCATTATGCAGATTACTTTGGCAGCAACTACCCATTTGTTTTGTTTCTATATTCCTCGAGATGTATGTATAGGAGTAAAACTTTTTGTCATGTTATTTTCATCGCCTTCTGTTACTGGCTTCGATGTGTTTAGTGTTTTTGTTGATCAGCAAATTTGGATTTTATATTTCTGTTTGATCCCAATATTTTTACTTTATTTCTAGTTTAACTGATCTACAAGGAATATTCAAGTTCATTTCTGTTTGATCTCCAACCGGATCGCTTTTTTGAAAATTAATAATAACTATTTATTATTACTTCATATCATTTTCATAATCTTTTCTTTAAAAAATTTTGTTTATGAAATTAAATACGATATATATAGTATTATTATATAATGAACATGTTGCCATTCTGTCGAAAATCAAAGTAATCGAATTTATTTCAAGGTAACAAAATATGTATTAATATATAATGTGTATATATATATTTTAAAAGCCAATAAATTAAAATAAAATATCATTTATTTCTTAAATTAATAATATACGTAAATAACCAAATCAATTTTACAAATAACAATTTTTGGAACATATTTTACAAATAACTTACCCAATTAGTCCGTGTTGGTGCGTTTTACCATTTTTTTTCCATCTCTAATAACTATAGAAGTAAGTCTCTTATGAGACGGTCTCACGAATTTTTATCTGTGAAACGGATCAACCCTACCGATATTCACAATAAAAATTAATATTCTTAGCATAACTATAGATAAAATACCCCAAAAAAAAAAAATTAACATTACAAAAGCACATTTTTTGATTTTTTTTTTTACATTTTTCAATATGAAAATTTTAGCAGTAAATTAGCAAAATCACTATATTGCAGTCCGAATGTTCAATCAAAATTTTATATTAAAAAATCATGAGGTAAAGTGGAATTAACACTAACTAGCACGTACATATAAAGAAGATAATTTAGCGCTGGCTACAGAGACGGAGAATCCAAATGTTGACACCTTAATCGGTCAAGAAAATGTTTTGATCTTGCTTACCTTTCATTTCTTTCCTCGATGAAATGTAATCCTACCACAAAATAATTCAAGCTCATAGGCTATGAGCACTTGGATATAACAAGAAAACTATATAAAAAAGAAGAAAATCCCGTTTGCTAAAACAGGAGTTTAAGAGTGAGGTACTCTACCTCCAATGCTAATAATGAACTTTCCAGGCTTGCAACAAGTCATTGGATGAGGTCTTCATAGTAATTATCATTAATAACAGACACGAATCTTTCGAGCCAAGGCAGCTGATTCAGATCCTTCATGGCATCGACGTAAGAATCTGTACATTGAGGTGGGGACTGGTAAGGTTGGTGATCGGTCAAACTGAAACCTCCAGCGAGAAACCTGTGGATAAGTGCCAGTTGTGATCTTTCTTGCTCTGAATATACATCCCTCATAATTGGAAGTGATTCGAATGAATCCCAAGCCCATTGTTCAAAGTGTTGAGTTTGGTAAGTTGCCAATTCGTCAGAGTAATCTTCATCCCATAATGCACATTGACACGTCTGTTGGCCATTCCTATATTCAGCACCACAAGAAAAGCAGAACTCATTACCGCAACACCTGTAGCAAGAAACAAGGGGTGAGTGTATTGAGCTTCGAGGTTATAAAGTGTACCCAAGCGTATATTTGGATTCTATATTTGTTTAACCCTTTTGCAGGTTTATGTTATCATTTTGTGGTGCTATTTCTGACAGAATATGTCACGAAGTTCGAGACAACGAATAACATAAGAAAAACAAAATAAATAACCAACATCACATGAATCACAGATGGCATATATCATTTTGGTGATGTATGTCTCCACGTGTTTCCAATCTGGATAGACATATTATTAAAGGATAAGATTGTGTATGCTTGAATTATTTTGAACTTATACCACACTTTAAACCCCAGTGATTTAAATTTCCAGGATCCTTGAATAGCTCTGAAGAAAAAATCATCATATGCAAGTTTAGATGGGATATGTCCCATGAAATCTCGTACTAAATTCCACACGGAAAACCAGAATGTTTATTACTGAATTCTATTGATAATACCTAGTTTCAGTACTGAAAGTGTCTGTCCTGATCAAGTAAACAGAGGTCAGGGTTCTCCTTCCAGGCAGTCAAGAGACATAAGATGACATGAATATTTAGGATGTCGGTAAAGATCTAACAAAGGAAACTTAATACCAACCTCTCAACAAACCGATAGATTTTGTTAAGTTATTCCCAGAACAAAAGGTTTGAGAATTAGCTTTTCCTCCACCATATGTGATGCAAAAGAGAATTACGCTTTCCAATGGAAATGTATAACAACGAAAAAAAATTTATTTACCAGCATGTCATGTGGGAGCAACCATGAGTGAGCTCAATCATTCTCTGGCACTGCTGGCAACGCCTCCACCTTTTATTTTGTGCTAATTGATGCAAGGTTATGTCACTATCATCCCTCTCTTCCAATGGCAGATTTTGGTATTCTTCACATGTCACCGAGGAATGCCAAGGAACCCCACAATCAACACATATAAACCTCTGACAAACAGGACATTCCATACAATTGTCGTCTGACTGACTTGATGAACTTGATCGGGTGGACAAGCATTCCTTCGGATCAAGCAAGGCCGAGCATTCAGGATATGGACAATAAATCTTATCTGAGATTTGAAACTTGGTTTCTTCAAGGGCTTTTTCCAAAGATTCATAAGAGGTAACTGGAAGAAAAGACCTACATTCAGAAGAAGAAATACAATATTTGCATTTCGGTTGAGGGCACCCAATGGGAACTTGGAAAGACTGTACTTTTTCCTCAACATATGTTCTCATACAATGGGAACAAAAGGTGTGGGAACATTTAATTGTAAGCATCATAGAAGACGGCCTCTCCTCACAACAGATGGAACAAATTTCTGTAACTTTTGCTCCCTCAGTAGGAAAGGAGACAACACCAATAGCCACCTGTGCTAGCTGTAAGCGCCTGGTCTACCGTTGGGGCAATTTTTAGAACAAAAGATTCCATATTACCGGCTTGTTCTAGGATCCTTCGTCTCAGCGCCAACAAAAGGGGATTTGCAATTACTTCTCCCCGTGTAATCTGGAATAGATCGTCCATACCAATTTTAGTACCATAAAGCATAAAATGGAAAGAGGAAATCAGACCTCGAGAAGATATTTGTTTTCAAACACGAAGCCATGCTTAGATTGTTTTAACTTGAATAATAACAATAGCTCGAAGACACTAAAATTTCTGGCTATTTCTCACCTGATTATACATGGCTTGAGAATCGGTCAATGCAAGCACCCGCATGATATTTTTCTCCATAGCAACAGAGAGACCATCAAGTAAAGCTAAATAATCCGCAATTGATTCTTCCACATAGAAATCAAGCTTTTTCTGGACTCGAACTGGAGAAGCATCACCTGACTTCTGCATCACCACTCCAATTCCAGAAATCCCAGAACGAGAATCTCCCGGATTAGCAACAGATATACCTTTGAAATACATTTTAACCGAAAGTTCATCAAGATTGTCTTTTGAATCCATCTTCGAATTGACTTCTATATCCTTCAATTCATCCTCATCCTCATCCTCACAACAGCTTCTGAACTCGTCTTCTTCTTCGTCATACTTTGCTTTAATTTCAATCACATTAGAACCATCGGCAATTACTCTTTGATCCTCCATCGCCATGTAACTTTCCCAACCTACTCAAAAATTCCAAGAAACTCAAAGTAAACGACTAATTAATTAGATATAAAAATTCAACAAAAAATCCAATTGTTGCTCTTGAAATAGATCCTGCTTCCAGATGACCAGCATAAACAAACACTAACAAACCCTTTAAATAACCGTACCGTATATACCCACCAAGAAAATTCAAGGCTAAGCTGAAGTAAACATCAACTTAAAGATTCATCATAAAACTTGAAACATGATTCAAAAAAACAAATCTTTTTTTTCCCCAGAGAAGATTTCTCTCCAGCAGAAAAAGAAGTCGAGACAAAAATCCTTCGTCCAAAAAAGTTAGCCAAAGAAAGTGGAATCCCACTTCTCCACCTAATCATCACAAACACTTGCACTCATACACACAATTATTCAACAAATTAAATCTATAGAATAAAAATACAATGAACAAAAAATTTGGAATCAAGAACGTGGTTGAAAGAATTAATAACCTGACTTGTCTCCCAGAAAGTAGAGACCCCCGATAATTCTTTAGTATTGTACTTTACATGTAAGTAGGGTAATACAGGGGGGCATTAGAACCCTAATCTGACCAAATGCTTATTGATGTCTCCCCCAGAGGTTACTACTCCTTTTTCTGTGGTTGTTTACGGAGGAAAGAGAGACTATCAGTTACTGCTGCTCTTCTCATGGCCACAAGTCTCGGTTACTTCTAATATATTTTTTTTATCTTACAATTATTTAATTTGAAAATAAAAAATATGAGATTTATTAATATTTTATATTTTATGGACACATCATTTTATACAAACATAATGAAAGTAAAAACGTAGACCCAGCCTTTTGATAATTTTATTTTAAAGATTAAGATATATATATATATATATATATATATTTCATATTTCATGTTCTCACGTTAACAGGATGTCCAAGTTAATGAGATAAGCATTTGACTAATTATTAAGAGTTCAATTTTTTATATTAATATTTTTTTGGATAATTACGTCACACGCACAAGATTTGTCTGATATGATTTATTAACTAGCCCGATTTGCAATTTATTATCATAGTTAAAGAAGTTTATCTAATCTATACTTCTATACTATTATATTAAGTGTGAGGGCCTTAGAATAACTACCTGATGCAACTCGGGCGAAACGGACGAGTCGGTCAGGAACTCTGCCGGGTAAACTATCAGGATATTGAAGGAAGTAGGAGTTAGACGCCGGGCTTGGATCGTAACTTCTCGAGTTCCTTGGAAGATCTGTGAATAAGAAAATAACCACGTGAATGGGCGCCGGAGGGAGTCCGGCGTGGCCACTCCGATGCTTAAGTCAGCAGGGTACTCAAGCAATAAAACCAATGTAGCCAAATGATGGCTGTGATGATTGGTGTGTAGTAAATGAGAGTATTAAATGTGAATCAATATCTAAAAGATAGTAAATGCAAGTAAATGACCTGATATTCATAGTAGAGGATACAATGATGACCTCGTTCTTCGTGTGAGAGCATTAATTATAATAGGGTGGCTGATTATACCCTATTGTTCTGACATGTCAAATCGCACACTTGTCACATCCAGGCCACTTGATTTATTGACCACTTGTAATAATGTCAGAGATAAATCGGCTATAAACACTGTTGATCGGCGGCATTAAATACTTCACTCATATCGAAGTGATCAGGGTGAGGTATTCCTTGGAATTCCTTATAAGGACATAAATGTATAACTTCTCAGAGGGGTTCTGCTTCGGATGATCTCGTGGCCTGGCCTCTGATTGACCGGCCCTTCCGTGGATTCTTCCAGCCACTTTCTCATTATCCTGGGTAATTTCATGACTCGGTTGCCGATCCGTTCGATCACTTTATTGGTATGGTCAGAACCTTTTATTCTCCTGACCCGGGCATTTAACCATGGATATTATCCGTGACCCGGGATATCTCGGGGCATCATCACTCCTACCTTAATTAGTCGGGCTAGAGTCCACTCGTTGTCCCGATTAGTCTCGTGTGCCTGGTCAGGAAAATTGTTTGCTTACTTGCTTATTATTATTTTTTAGGCTGATCGTAATATATGGACACGTGGATTATAGCTGACATAGGCCGTAGGATTTGTCAGAGACTCTTCTTTTTCCAAGAGAATGAATCATTATGACGCATTAATTCCTGGACATGTCTTTTCGAATATCTTCTCGTCTGTATAAATATCTTTGCACTATTTCCGATGAATATCTGAGCCGTTGGGTCCATTATGGATTAATGGTGTGGATTGGCTTCACTCTCCTATATATATAACAACCCTTCCTTTGTTCAATGACACCGACATTCATCTTCTAGAGAATACAATGGCAGGTGTAAGCGGTTCCAAGGCTCCTGATATGGCGAAAGAATTCATGAAAACAGCCCGGGAGAAACGAAAACTGGAACTGGAGGATGAAGTCTTCCATAAAATTATCCACTACTGGGAAAAGCTTCAGAGACTGAAGTTTCTTTACGAGACTGGGGAAGCTAATACTCCTAGACTGGTGGTAAAGCTGAAGGAGTATAGGGAACGTCTGTATGTTTCCGAGACAGCTGATCTTTTCAAGGACGATTATGTCCACGAGCTGATGCTCTACAAGGAAAGGAAAATTCTGACGGACATTGTCGAATCCGACAGCTTCCTCAAATCGTCTACTGGAGAAGTAAAGGGCTGGATGACCCTGTGGATGATGTTCGTAGAGGAAGCATATTATGATGTAGTCCGCAAGAATTTCTTCTTCTGAATAAAAGTTATTTTTGTTTTATATCTCCGTTACTCTCCCAGCACCCTTTTCAGGGATAAAAACGCTTGTCCATTTCTAATTCTGTCGAGAATTTCAATTTTTCTAGATATTGTATTTGTACTAAGAACTGAAAAATAAATCTCCCTAACTGAGATGCCGGGGGCTAAAATTCCTCATGCTATAAAATAAGATGCCGGGGCCTTAAACCTCCCGGGCTATGATGTAGAATCATAATGACGCATGCATCAATATTGAGTTCCTGTCGAAAAACGTTCCATATTTCGAGATGGATAAGGATGATGCTTCGATAATCGTGAACGTCCTCTCGTCTTACTTGATACCATTTACGAGGTGCATCCATTAAATGTCATGTGCCTATAAATAAGGGAATAGAAATGAAAGGTGAACATCAGTTCAACATGTCTTCAAGTGATTCCAGTGTATGCAGCAGTACAATCTCTTCCGTTGGTGCACATAGCCAAATACCAGCCGAGCTACGTTCTTACGTGGAGAATCTAAAAAGAACTGTCGAAGAGTATATCGAAGTAAATGTTATTTCCACTTGGTACAAGATTCAAGATATTACCATCGCTTATCAGAATGGCCTGGCTCTTACTCGCGCACAGAGAGCAGTGGCGAGGAAATATAGGCGAGAGCTTGAAATAGCTCGAATTGCAGACCTAGCCACCGACCAAGCTCTGTTGCATGCTATGCTGTGGAAGGAGTGGCATCATTTGAACAAGATTTCAACCGCCGAGTCCTTCACCAATCTCTACTTTCAAGAGTTGACTGATTGGATGAATGAATGGCAGGATTATGTATCTTCTAGAATAGCTGTAATACGACGCCGACCATTTCCTTAATAAAAATTTTAATGTATCTTGCTACTTTATATCTTTTGTGAACAAGCCGGCATAGATTAAGAATCAATAAACAGGAAAATCATACGCTATTAATTGATCGCCGGGTCCTCGTGCCACCCGCGCTTAAGATAATACGCCGGGGCTTCGTACCACCCGGGCTTAGGATCATACGTCGGGGCTTAGCCTTCCCTGATCATTTAACGTGATGTCAGAACGACGCATCCCCCCCTGACAAGCTGTCAGGAACTGTCCGTATTCCGAGCAAGTGAATGACTATAATTTCTCGATTTGTGCTCACGTCTTTTCAAATATCCCGCCCAATGATGCCGCCCAATTTTCGAGGCTGATCTGGTCCGTTCGATCTGCTTTATATCAACGGTATAGATCACTCTCTTCTCCTATATATAGTATATGACTGGTTTTCAAAATTCACTTGCAAATTCCCTTATAGCGAAGCTCTGCCAAATTCTTTTCTCGAGTTTTTCCGTCGCGTGGGTGTTATTCCGGCGATATTTCCGTTCATCGACAACCGGTCACCATCTCCATTTCTTCCTAATAAGTCTCTTTTCCTCATTTATCCTTTTCACTATGTCAAATTCCACATCTTCTACGTCCGGCAAAAATGTCAGGGGTCGATCGGAGGATAACTCCCCGACCCCTTCTGATACCTCCATTCGCCTTCCAGTAGGCATTTCCATTTCCCATTCTCGACCCCTTAAAAAATCCAAAACTTCTTCTTCTCGTCCCGCTGGTACCCAGGGTAAGGGAAAAGAGAAGGCCACAAGTCTCCCATGGTTTTCCATTGTGACTTCTACCCTTCGCCCGGGTAGTATAGAGGAGTTGAGATCTTTGGGCTCCATCCCTTCTACTTATGACATCAAAATTCCCGGACCGAACGATCACCCGGATACCCCTCCCCCCGGCTATCATGCTTTCTTTCTTGAGCAGCTCAAGAGTGGTCTACGTTTCCCGATACATCACTTCTTTGAAGGAGTTGCCCGATTTTTCAACCTTCCCCTCAATCACCTCCACCCTAACGCTTTTCGTATTATGGCTGCTACTTCTGTATTGTTCCGTATGAAACAACTTCTCATCAATTCTTCAATTTTTCATTATTTTTATTCTTGCCGGCTAAATGATGGGGTCTTTTCTTTTATGGCCCGGATGCATTACCGGTTCTTGACTGATATCCCTTCCTCTCTGAAGGGATGGAAGACAAAATTTTTCTTTCTTCAATTCCCGACCCTCCCTACCACTGCCTTGGGCTTTCTCTCTGCTATGCCCTCCCAACCCGAGCTTCCCCGGGATTACAAACTCCTCCCTCCTTTTATCCAAGTCTGGGGGGCCCTAGAAAAACAATCTTATCTTTCCTCTGTGTTGATCGGGGGGGACAACTTGATTCATTATGGGATTGGGTCCCGGCCTGAAGACCCCGTGGACAAGATAATAGATGAGTTCAATCACCCCGGGTCGCAGGCTGGTAAAGTATTATCTTACCATTATTTCCCTCTATGTATCCTTCACTTGCTTGGTCATCTGACGTGCTGTTTTTGTAATGCAGCCGAAGACATGATCAGGGCGAGTTTCCAGGAGGCCGCGGCTAAGAGAAAAACCGAACAAAAAAGAGCCCGGGCTGCGAAAAAAGCTCGGAAAACTCAAGAGGAGGAAGAACGCCAAGCCCGGGCATTGGCTGAAGCCCAGGAAACTGAAGGACAGGGGGATGAAGCAGAAATGATGGTTTGTGAGGAACCCATTCTTCCCCAGGAAGAATCCGCCGTCCCATCTACCGAAGAAGATCCAGCTTCTCTTAATCAACGAAAGAGGAAAGCCATCCAGGAAACGGTGGTGGCAGTAGAGGATGACGTCGAGGAGGTCGTCCGGTCTCCTCCTATGACAGGTTCTTCTACCGGGCCCTCTGGGGGAAGGCCTTGGGTTATTCCCAACATCTTCAGGGAAGATATTGGTGCGGACCTTCTTAAAATGATCCGAGGCCTTCTTCGTCCTGACGAGGTGGCACACCTTCAGGGACTTCATCCCAAAATGCTTCTCTGCGAAGGAACGTCCCGAGTTTTTTCTGTAAGTTCAGGAAATTGTAACCCCCCCCCCCCCCTTTTCTTCTCTCCCTTTCTTTCTCTTTTCTCGCTTTATCCCCAAGTTTGCACAATATTTTCAGGGCCTGCAGATGCTCGTACATTCTTACGAGCGAGTAGCTATCGTAGCTAAAGGGGCCAATGCTCGGGCTAACTCGGCCCAGGAGACGCATGCTAAACTCCGAGAGGAGGTGGGTCGTTTGAGCGAGCTTCACGAGCATGTGTTGGCTCGGGAGAGGGCTATCTGGGAGCAGCAAATGGATTTGATGCGGGCGGAGCTGACAGCGGCCCGAGCAGAGACACAAGCGTTAAGGGAGGAAGCCGAGTCCTCCTGTGCTCGAGCTGATGGTCTCCAGGCTGCCGTATCCCTTCTTAAGACTGCTCAGGAGGAGCAGATGACCAAATTTTTAAAATCTCCTGAGTTCAAGCTGATGTTGGCTAAGAAAGCCTTCCCGTACTTTGAACAGGGCTTCAACAAGTGCCTGGAACAATTCGAGGAGGCGGGTTTGGTCCCAGCTGACCAGGAAGATTTTCCAGACTTAGAGAAAGCAGCAGCCTCTCTCCCAGAAGAGGAGGAGGAGCAGAACAAGGAGCACGATCCCAAATAAAACTAGTTTGTTTGTTTGTTTTTTTTTTTTTTTTACTCCCGGGTTCCGGGCACTCTGTAAATATCTTCTTTGTTAACGAGATCTCTTTATCGCATTTGATAACAACTTCCCCAACATTCCTATATTTGAAAGTATAACCGGGGTACGGGTCCACCGGGCCAGGGTACGGGTCCCTGGACTTGAAAGTATAACCGGGGTACGGGTCCACCGGGCCAGGGTACGGGTCCCTGGACTTGAAAGTATAACCGGGGTACGGGTCCACCGGGCCAGGGTACGGGTCCCTGGACTTGAAAGTATTCGCACGCTTTCTCGATCAATCTTTTTATTTGATGTAGAAATCAGTAGATACAAACGTTTTTTACACATAATATCTCTTTAAATGAAAAGCATTTCATGGCCTTTTGAGAGTTTGTCCCAGAGAATCTTCAAGATAATAAGCTGCACCAGAACTGATTCTTTGAATTATTTTGAAGGGTCCTTCCCATTTTGCTTCCAATTTCCCTACATCGCCTATCGGTTTCATCTTTTTCATGACCAAGTCCCCTATCTGAAAGTTTCGCGCCCGAACGTTCTTATTATAGTATTTCATTACCCGGATACGATAAGCTTCCATTCGAATGTTAGCTCTGTCTCGCCTTTCTTCAACCAGATCAAGTTCAATGGCCCGGGACTGATCATTGTGATTTGGGTAGGACTCTATCCGAATAGAAGATTGCCCGATCTCCACTGGCAGGACTGCATCTGACCCATAGACAAGGCTATAGGGTGTTTCCAGAGTAGATGATCGAGGAGTAGTTCGGTAAGCCCATAAAACACTTGGCAATTCATCCACCCAATCTTTTTCTTTTCCGTGGAGCCGGGTTTTCAGTGCTTTCACGAGGATCCTGTTAGTTACTTCCGTCTGGCCATTAGCCTGAGGGTAGGCTACTGAGGTGAAGGATTGAATAATCTTCATTTCATGACACCAGGAGGTGATCTTTCTTCCTTGGAATTGTCTTCCATTGTCAGAGATTAGCTTCCTAGGGATGCCGTATCTACAAACAATGATTTTCCAAAGAAATTTCATAACTTCGTCTTCAGTAATCCTGGCTAATGGCTCAGCTTCCACCCACTTGGAGAAATAATCAATAGCTACTAGAAGAAATCTTTTTTGTGCCCGGGCCATTGGGAAGAGGCCCACTATATCTAGACCCCATTGATCAAAAGGACATGAGGCGGAGATTGGTTGCATACTTGCAGTTGGGCGATGGTGAAGATTGGAATGGCGTTGGCAACCCTGGCATTTTCGGACTAGTCTGGCGGCATCTTGATCCATCCGGGGCCACCAAAATCCTGCTAATAGGGCTTTCTGAGACAGGGCCATCCCTCCCAAGTGTTCTCCACAGCACCCTTCGTGAATTTCCCGGAGGATGTACTCTACTTCACTTTCTGAGATACATTTCAACAGAGGACCCAGGTATGATCGCCTGTAAAGAGTGTTGTTTAATAGAGTGAACCTGGGTGCTTGCTTCTTTACCTTTAAAGCCTGAACTCAGTCAATCGGAAGCTTGGCATGGACTATGTATTCAATCAGGGGAGTCATCCATGAATTTATTTGGGTAGGTGATGCCTCATCCACAGATAGTACCAATCGGGTAAAACACATGATTTCCCGGGTATTTACTTCGGACATAGAAGCAGCTAACTTGGCCAGACTATCGGCTTCCTCATTCTCTTCCCGGGGTATTTGTTCGATGCTCCAGTCGGTAAAAATGGCAGCTCAGGCTGTTATGAGTTTCAAGTATTTGAGCATTTTTTCATCTTTGGCCTCGTAAGCACCCTTAATTTGTTGTGCCACCAACTGAGAATCAGAGTAAATAATTACTCAGGAGGCTCCAACTTCTTGGGCGGCTTGTAATCCTGACAAAACAGCTTCATACTCAGCTTCGTTATTTGTAACCCGGGAATCGATTCTCAAGGTCAATTTTATCTTTTCCCCGAACGGGGCTATTATGACCACTCCAACTCCGCATCCGGATAGATTTGAAGCGCCATCAACAAAGACTCTCCACACTTCCTCCTCTGTCGGTTGAATCATTTCTATCAAGAATTCTGTCAGAGCCTGAGCTTTGATAGCGGTCCGGGGTTGATACTCGATGTCGTATTCCCCCAGCTCTATTGTCCATTTCACCATTCTTCCTGAGACTTCCGAATGTGTCATTATTCTTCCGAGTGGGGAATTGGTGAGGACCACTATCGGATGAGACAAAAAGTATGGCCTTAATTTTCGGAGGGCGTGACTAACATAATATACGGGCCTCTGATCTGTCCCTTCTTTCTTGATGAGAACAGAACTGACAGCATGTTCAGTAGCAGACAAATAAATCCACAACTTTTCCCCCGGCTCCGGCTTTACCAAAACAGGTAACTCGGATAAGTGTTTTTTCAAGTCTTGGAAAGCTTGCTCGCACCCTTTATTCCAACCAAACTTCTGGGCCTTTCTGAGGACTTGGAAAAAGGGATAACTCCGGTGAGCAGATCGAGAGATGAATCGGGACAAAGCAGCAATCCTCCCGGTCAATTTCTGTACATCCCGAGTAGATTGAGGGGAGGGCATGTCAATCACAGCTTTTATCTTTTCCGGGTTGACTTCAATTCCTCTGTTTGTAACCATGAAACCCAGAAACTTTCCACTCTTGACCCCGAACACACATTTGGCCGGGTTGAGCTTAATCTCATACTTTTCCAATGTGGCAAAAGTCTCTGTCAAGTCATCAATAAAACAAGACATTTCTCGAGTCTTAATCAAGATATCATCCACATATACCTCAATATTCCTGCCTATCTGCTTTTGGAAGACTTGATTCATGAGTCGTTGGTATGTGGCCCCGGCATTTTTCAATCCAAACGGCATGACCACATAGCAAAAGGTACCCCCAGAAGTGATGAAACTGGCCTTATCTTGATCTTCTCGGGCCAAGGGGATTTGGTGATAACCCTGATATGCATCCATGAAACTTAGTAACTCAAAGCCGGAAGTTGAATCTACCAACTGATCGATTCGAGGAAGCGGATAACAATCCTTCGGGCAAGCTTTGTTCAGATCCCGGAAATCTACACACATCCTCCACTTCCCTGTGGCTTTAGGGACAAGGACCCATTAGAGAGCCATGTGGGAAATTGGACTTCCCTGATGTGGCCGGCTCCCAACATTTCCTTCACCTGCCCTTCTATGATTTTGTCTTTTTCGGGCCCGAAGTGCCTCTTCTTCGGTTTTATAGGTCGAGATCCGGGGATGATGTTTAGTTTGTGCTCGGCTACTTTGGGTGATATTCCCACAAGTTCCTGTTGGGACCATGCAAAAATGGAGATGTTAGTTTTTAGACAGGCTAGGAGTTTTACCCGGGTGGAGTCTTCCAGGTCTCGGGCCACTCGGATACTTTTTCCTGGTTTTATTTCGACCACCTCTTGCTCGTCCTCTGCCACAAAATTTACTTCATTTCCCTCTACCTCCTTTGCTCCCTGAGCCATTTGCTTTCCCCTTGTCCTCCCTTCTTGCCCTTTTCTGGTCTACTCGGATTGTTTCACCATAACATTTCCGGGATGAGGGTTGGTCTCCTTTAACCTCTCCCACCTGCCCTCGTATCGGGAACTTGATCTTCTGGTGATAAGTGGAGGCTACAGCTCTCATCTCGTTCATAGCTGGCCTTCCAAGGATTACGTTATACGAAGATGGGGCATCTACTATGGTGAAAACTGTCATAACTGTCTTCCTCAAATCTCCACTTCCAAGTGTTAGGGGTAAAGTGATTTCCCCTTCAGGATATACAGCATGATCGGCAAAGCCGAACAGAGCCGTCACAACTACTTCCAGCGGATACTCATGTAAATCCATCTGGACCAGGGCTTCCTTGAAAATAACATTAACAGAACTCCCATTATCCACAAAAACTCTCAACACATCATAATTAGCGACCCGAGCCTGAATAACCAGAGCATCATTATGAGGTAGGCTGACTCCTCTGAGGTCTTCCGGGCCAAAACTAATAACCGGCTCACTTCGATTTCTCCCACCAACTTCTAAACACACTCTTCTACCCCTAGCTTTCCTGGCTCGGTTGGAGTCACCATCAGTAGATCCTCCCGAAATCATTTTGATCACTCCCCGGATAGGGGGAAGGTCTTCTCGTTCCACTTGTCTGCTTTTTTCTTCCCGAGAGTTCCCTTCTGTTCTCCTGCTTCCACTGGAGATAGCCGATCTCCTAGGAACATTCGGTCCAGATCGCCGCGATACCCAGGGCGGCGACCTGGGCTCCTCCCGAGTAGGGCGAGACTTCGGCTCAGCATGCTTCCTAAATCCCTTCCTTAGGGATCGGCATTCATTCGTGTTGTGGGAGCATTCTTTATGTAGGGTGCAATATCTGACCTTCTCTGAGCGGACCGGTCGGGGTGTGATACTAGGGAGTGGGGCCACATCCGAACTGCATTCTTGAACTTCCATACCCCGGGCAGTTCTCAAGGGAACATGAGAAAGATGCCCGGTACCATTCCTCTTGTTATTTCTTTCCTCAGGTCTGACAGCCCGGTCTCCCCTTGCTCTCTTCAATGCTTCTCTCTTCTGGTGCTGGGCTTCTTCCATATTGATGTACTTTTCTGCCCGGGATAAAAGATCTTCGAAATCTCCGGGTAGTTTTTTGGTGAGGGAGCGGAAGAAATCCCCTTCTAGCAATCCTTGCGTGAAGGCAGTAGTTTTCGTTTCGGGAGCGCAAGCAGGCACGTCTAAGGCTACTCGGTTGAATCTTTTGATATAAGCCCTTAGAGTTTCCTCCGGGCGCTGCTTTACCTCGAATAGGCTAAAGGCGGTTCTTTTATATTTCTTACTACGGCTGAACTGATGTAAGATCACCTTCTGAAAATCTTCGAAAGAAAGAATACTTTGAGGAGCTAAACCCTCAAACCACCTTTGAGCCGAGTCAATCAGAGTGGTTAGAAATACTTTGCATTTAATTTGGTCCCCATAACAATACAACATAGCCATGTTTTCAAAACGAGCGAGATGCTCTTCGGGGTCAGAACTCCCATCGTAGTCCTTGATTTTAGCCGACTTGAAATGCCCGGGTAATGGTTCCCGAACAATGATGTCAGGAAATGGGCAACCTTTTGCAACCGGAGCGTTGCCTTTAGAACCAACATGCCCTTCTAACATTTTCATTTTTTTCCTTAATTCTTCCAATTCTTCCGCAACAGTGGGAGACTTAGAACCCGCGCTCGATTCCCCCTTCTCTTCCCTTCTTTCTTCCCTTCGCGGCTGTTCATGTTGTTGCTCGGGATGACTGGCATGGTGAGAAGTGGCCTTCTTTGCCGTGGCCATTTTAACAGCATCAGTTATAATCTTCTGTAACTCCTCGGTGGTTAAATGAATGGTAGGCTGAGGACCATTAGGAGGAGGACCATCAGCACCAGAGATACGAGTGTTGTTTTCTCCTTGAACATTAGTGTTGTTTTGATTTGTTGTTCTTCTGGTAGGAGCCATATCAACGTCTTAGAACTCAGAATTTCCCACAGACGGCGCCAATGATGCAACCCGGGCGAAACGGACGAGTCGGGTCAGGAACTCTGCCGGGTAAACTATCAGGATATTGAAGGAAATAGGAGTTAGACGCCGGGCTTGGATCGTAACTTCTCGAGTTCCTTGGAAGATCTGTGAATAAGAAAATAACCACGTGAATGGGCGCCGGAGGGGAGTCCGGCGTGGCCACTCCGATGCTTAAGTCAGCAGGGTACTCAAGCAATAAAACCAATGTAGCCAAATTATGACTGTGATGATTGGTGTGTAGTAAATGAGAGTATTAAATGTGAATCAATATCTAAAAGATAGTAAATGCAAGTAAATGACCTGATATTTATAGTAGAGGATACAATGATGACCTCGTTCTTCGTGTGAGAGCATTAATTATAATAGGGTGGCTGATTATACCCTATTGTTCTGACATGTCAAATCGCACATTTGTCACATACAGGCCACTTGATTTATTGACCACTTGTAATAATGTCAGAGATAAATCGGCTATAAACACTGTTGATCGGCGGCATTAAATACTTCACTCATATCGAAGTGATCAGGGTGAGGTATTCCTTGGGATTCCTTATAAGGACATAAATGTATAACTTCTCAGAGGGGTTCTGCTTCGGATGATCTCGTGGCCTGGCCTCTGATTGACCGGCCCTTCCGTGGATTCTTCCAGCCACTTTCTCGTTATCCTGGGTAATTTCATGACTCGGGTGCCGATCCGTTCGATCACTTTATTGGTATGGTCAGAACCTTTTATTCTCCTGACCCGGACATTTAACCATGGATATTATCCGTGACCCGGGATATCTCGGGGCATCATCACTACCTTTGAGGACACCAAAATATTTAATTCCATAATTACCCTTTTTACCATATTAAAAACATTTTCAAGTCACTCCATATTTTAAATAGAAAAAAATCAAAATAAAACTTCCCTTTTAAATCGAACAACTTTTCTAAATCGAAAATAATTTCGTGTTAATTATTTAGTATTATTTGATCAAATTAAAAATAATAATAGCACATGCAATGCATGTGCATCTTTTATTAGTATGTACCTAAAGATAGTGGCGTCTAGTTTCATAATTATAAAAAAAATACATGTATTGTTTCAAAATATATAAATATAGGTATAATAATAATGACAAAAATTTATGTGAGACGGTGTTACGAGTCATATTTTGTGAGAATGATCTCTTATTTGAGTTATCCATGAAAAAATATTACTTTTTATGCTAAGAGTATTACTCTTTATTGTGAATATCGATAGTGTTGACATGTCTCACAGAAAAAAAATTCGTAGTATCGTTTCACAATGTACCTGATCAATAATAATTGATAAAGCAGGGGCCGACGAATTGACAATGAAATAGGACATTTTATTCTAAACGATACACCATTGATTCACGTTGTTTGTTGCTCTCGTACATGTAAATTTTTTATTAATTCTATATTTATAGTAAATTACAGATGGATTGAAATTAATAAATAAGGAAATCAATATTTAATAATATACGCAAAATTTTAGATATTATTATTTTTTATATAATTTTTATTTTATACACAGATAAATTTATGATAATTGATTTGTTTTCAGAATTTTAAATAAAATAAGGAAAATTTTGATATTGAAAAAAATTGACACCAATATGAGAATTTGTTTACTTCAGGGGTTTCAAATTTAATAATATTATATAGTTAAAAAAAGATTATTATGTAAGGATATATTTTGATCAAGTATATAAATTTTATATCATAAGAACTACAATATAACTTATTATATATTAGTTATTTTACTTATTTATTTGTCTTACTAAATAAATAAATAATACGGACTATAATAATTCAAAATATATAAATTGTAGGAGGCTGTATATTTTATTTTGATTAGCATATTACATTGAAGGTCATTCTACTTGTAATAATACATCATTAAAATTATGTACTTTCGGTAGTTATAATAAGTGAAAATTGGAAAAAATTATACTCCATTAACGACTATTAAATCATTAATCAAGTTTTCTTTATTAAAAAAAAAACATAAAAGCTCTTGTGAAAAATGAGACCGTCTTCAATTTTCTGATTCATAAAAAATATTAATTTTTTATATTCAAAATATTATTTTTTATAATAAATATAAATTCATAAAAAATATTATTTTTTTTATATTCAAATATTATTTTTTTACAATAAATATAAATCGAGTCGACGGGTCTCGTAACAAACCTATTTTCGAGGGGGTAAAGTATAGAAGAAAAATGTTCCTCGCAGATAAGCGGTGGCACATGGCTTAGCGTTTGTTTTAAGCCTTTAGAAACGTAAGAATACCACTTCTCCTATCCACTACCCTCCACCTAATCTTACTTTATTCAATTATAATTCAGCAATTTAATTTAATATAAAAATTGGTGTGAGACGGTCTCATGTGCCGTATTTTGTCAGACGGGTCTCTTATTTGGGTCATCCATGAAAAAGTATTACTTTTTATGCTAAGAGTATTACTTTTTATTGTGAATATCAGTTCGTGAGACTGTCTCACAAGACACCTATTCTTAATTTAATTATAAAAGAACGGTTGTTAGCTCAAGCTAAATTTGTTATAAATATATTCGAAACCCGATACATTTTCTCTACTGAAAATAATAGAAAAATATATTTACAAAATCATATATTATTTTATCTATCAGAAATTTAAGAAAGAAAGAAATTTTAATTTTTCAAAAATTTAAAATTCTCGTCATTATAATTGAATTTTGATTAAAAAATTAGATAGTACTAAAAAATTTATTTACGTAATTAAAATGTAAACACAAATGAAATTGAATTATCCACATATATAGTGAAAGTAATATTTTATGTTAATATGCTTTTTCATATACTATTAATATAACAAATAATATTTTTTTTGTGTTAATACGGAGTTTTTGTGATAATATATATATATATATAAATTATGTCAAAATTTATTTAAAAAAAATATAATTAACCTATAAAAAATAATTTTAAAATTAAAATATTATTTAAAATATTTTTATTGTTATTAAGAAAGATGAAGGGTGATAAATATATATACAAATAATTTTTTTAAAAAATATATTAAAATATATATTTTGACTAAAATTCCTGTATCTGCCTTTGTTGATTTTTTCCAATAGTGTGTGGCCCATGGTGGAAAAACTTGACCCGCGTACGGACAAGAGATCTGTACCACCAGAGCTGGCCACCCTAATAATAATTTAGAAGTATATCCATTTATTGCGGGTTCAGTTGAGAGCATTTCAAAATTTCCAAGGAAGAAGACTTTTAATTTCTATCAATTTAAATTTTAAAAATTGGTGCAACATTTGTTATGGCTTATATATTATATAATATGTAATCAGATGAGAGGCAAAAATTTGTGTGAAACGGTCTCACAGATCGTATTTTGTGAGACGAATATTTTATTTGAGTCATTCGTGAAAAATTATTACTTTTTATGCTTAGAGTATTATTTTTTATTATGAATATCGGTAGAGTTGATCCGTTTCACAGATAAAGATTCGTGAGACTGTCTCGCAAGAAACTTACTCCAGATGGAAACAAAGAAATGCTTCAGCCCACAAGGTAACCGGATACTCATTCATTAGAATAAAAACGAACAAAGTATCAATAGACATTGAGGTTTCTAACCAAACAAAAATATTAGCATAAAAACGAGAGTAATCTCGTTTGCTTGTCTGATGGTGAAAAGTGAACCGAATACTTTGAGATTAATATCGAAATTATAAAACCGAAACCTGAATATTATGTTATTTTTTTAGTTCCCATGCATCAAGACAGAAACTCTAATATGATCCGACCAAGTGAATCACGCCCATTTGGCCATGAGAGACATCCCCCCAGCCCCCAACAGAACCGCCGCATAGGACTTAATTTGCAGCCTGATATTCCCCTGAAGCTTTGGCCCCATGAAATCCGCCGCCAAGAGCTCAACCAGAGCCATGTAGATCAAGAGCCCAGCAGAACAAGCATTCAGCAAGCCTACCGTGATCAGGGCTCGCGGGCTGTCTTCTCTGTAAGTTCTAGACAGCCCGATCCCCAGAGCTATTCCGAACGGGGTCGTGACCGAGAAGAAGAAGGCCATCGCGGCTTTCTTGATGAACTTGTACTCCGCCTGGAGGATGCAGCCGCCCAGACCCATACCTTCGAACATTTGGTGGAAGCAGAGTGCAGCCACGAGGCCTTTGATTGTGCAGGTGTTGCTGGAGGCGCCGAGAGAGAGGCCTATCACCACCGAGTGGACTATGATTCCTATCTCTAAAACCTGCAATAGCATCATATATGATACATCCTTTGTTGTTAGTTCTTCACAAACGAATTACCATCTCATCGATAGCCATCCTATTGGGTTCGCTCAAAGGCAAACCTCACACTTTAATCAAATCCACAGCAAAATAAGGGGAAGACGTTGAGTATCTTGGCTAATAAAGCTATACACACAAAATTAAATTTTGTTACACATGATCAAATATAGGTGGCAAAGGATAATAGGTACACGCATGATCGTCAAACTTTGAATATCACATCCCTGATCCCACTTGGTTATTAAAGCCCACTTCACTTTCAGCCAAGAATATACAGAGCCATAGTGGAATTCGAGGTCCTAACCATTAACAATGGAAGACTTTAGACAACACAAAAAGCCGAGAGACTCTTGTCCCTTTGCTAAAATTGTTTCTGTTTATTAGGGCAGAGATGTACCTGCACAGTCTCCACCCAACCTCTCAATATCAGTCTTTTGAGTAATTAATAATGAGATGGGAAGAGGGTTTCCAAATTGGTAATTTAATTTGTTTGGCTTCAGTGGGAAATTAATTCTCTTCAGAATCTAACTCGCATGCATTGGTTTCTGTCTGATCATCCATCCTCTCCAGTCTCCAAGTGTACTCTTTTTTAAGACCAAAGAATTTAAAGAAAACATGGAACAGCTGGTTTCCAAAATATTTCAACTTATTCATCAATATATATAATTATTGAGTTTAAGTAGAATTCAAACTTATTTAATTACTTTGAATTCATCAAATAAAACGATCTTCCCCACAATTCAATGCTAAACCAGACTCGCAAGTAGTGAGCTTTTCGATTTTTGATCCGACCTGATAAATTTAAGCTTTAGGCAATCAATATAAAGATACTATTAATTCCCAAGTTAACAGATATTGATGCATTCTTGAAGAAATAGCACTTGATTTCCGAATAATATGTTTTTTACGATAATGAGCTCTATAAATTTTTTCAAATATCATCCATAATTTCGTGCAAGATTTTATTTTTTTGAGTTTCGTCGATACATGTGTGTTGTGGGTGCGTTTATTCTGTTTAAACAAATAAAATTTATGTACTAACCATGGCAATCACTCGGTAACGAAGAAGTTGTGCGCCTTCGACTTCCAGCTTGGATCCGTGGTGGTGGCCATGACCATGGAAGTGAGAATGCCCGCTTCCCGCCACGCCCATCTCCTGATCTCCGGCGGCGGTTCCAGCACTCTCAGGGAGCACCACCCCCGGGCTCTGTTTCTTCGAATAAAAACTCGTGGTTAACGAATCCACCATGAGGGTGACAATGGCGGAGAGCATGGCGACGAATCCAGTGAACGGGAACTTATGCCACGGATTATCGTCCAAGCAGCTGGATGTGAGCATCTCGAAGGAATCCGGCAAAACGTGCATGAACCCAGTGGCTAAAATAATTCCCGAGGCGAACGATTTGACGATCACGAAGAGGCTGCGCTGAGGGCTAAGCGCGGGGACGGAGCGCGTGACGAGCGGGAGAGAGACGCCGATCATGCTGGTGAGGAGGATGGACACGATGGCGATGATCTTGAGGCTTAACGCTTTCTTCTTGTTGATGCATGCATCGGCCTCTTCAGCACCGCAACTCTCCACCGCGGCGAGTACTCGCGGGACCGAGAAATCGGAAACCACGAGGAAGACGAAGCAGAGCAGCTTCGAGAGCTGTGGTCCTCTTGAACCCATGATCATGGAAATGATTAGATTTATTTTCCAACTGTATCTTTTCCAACTATATATATATATACATCCCCCCACCCCCCCGGTTCTTGAATTATAAAAATTATTTAATACATGTATTTAAAATGTTTAAAATTCATGCAATAATGATATGATAAAAAAATCAAACAATATTTGAAAAAATATAAATTCTCACGCAAAAATTCTAATTTCGAGTCAAGTTTGAGACAAAATTTCAAGTATGAGACGGAAAACAAATTTTTCCCCTCGTGTAAAATATATAAATGTATAGCCTGCGATGGGAACGAGCTATAACACGAAAGGGGTGTGCGCTGAATTCCAGGAAGCAATTTGCATGCGTGTAATTACTGATTCATATCTATTCAGCTATTTAATTTAATTTAAATTAATTAATTTCCACCATATTATGTTTTTTGTTTCACTGAAATAAATAAATAATTAGGAAACTTGAATTTCCTGTGTATATTTGAAATTGTTACCACGTGGACGAAATTGTTAGCGCCACAACCACAACACATGCAAAATTAATTGTAGCACATCTTTTTATGTAAAAAAAATTTAATCTAATAAAATTATTATTTGATATCTTGAAATTTTATTTGATATCTTGAAATTAAATTTATTCAAGTAAATACAAGCCCGCCTGATAAATTTACATTACAAAAAAAATATTTGAATCAATAATTCCTTCCGTCTATGTGACGACAATTTTCCCTACGGGAGCTTCGCATGAAAAATCCGAAATGGAGATAGGTATTTTCAATTTTTAGTGTTCAAAGATTTTAAAATTTATTCGAAATAATTCAGGCAGGTATAAAGATATTATCTCCATCCTCAGAGCTCGTACCAAAAATGATACTAATAATAATAATAATAAGTTCGGATGAGAATCGAGTTCGAGTCTGGATTGCTCTCATCTTATCTTATTAATATTTTTTGAAACGAAAATGAAAATTTGAACTCACGTATTTGAGTTTGGAAATCTCGGAACTAAAAAAACAAAAATGGGATGGATATGAGGACACAAACGAAATTCGAAAACGAAAATGGAAATGACAAATTCGCCCTGCCCTATCGCGCCAGACTGTCATCCCCAAGCTCTACAAACATACGATATATCGTGTCCATGGCACGTGCACGAATGAAGTCCACGAATCTTCGGCGACGACTTGGAAATATGATAATTACACTTCGTGTCCACAATGAATGTGTTGATTGGCCAAAATCTTCATTTGGGAAAATATTAAAGAAATTTTTTAAATATTTTTTATAACTTTATTTATCAAATTTATATTTTTACCATAAATATCGATGCTACTTCTTCTGCTCCATTTTGAACTGGATCCCAATTTTGGATACATACTGGCTGCGTTTGGTACGTGTGATAGGATAAGTAAATGATTAATAATTAAAATGATTAAAAAATGAGATATATGGATTAATAATATGGTAGGATAAATAACATGGTGTTTGTTATGATTTTAAAATGATGGATTAATTTTGTAAATTTTATTGTAATACCCAAAAGGCCCAAAATGCTAATTAAATATATATTATTAAAATAATTGGATAGAAAATTAAATATTTATAATTATAATTTACATTTATTAAAATTAATTTAAATATATTTATTAGAAATAAATTTGTAAATATGTATTTACTTTAATAATTAAAATAGCAATAATATTTTGAATGTTAATGTTAAATAAAATTTTAGTAATAATTACAATATTATTGTTTTTCTTAAAATAATTATAAATATTTATAAAATAATTTGATAGATAATTAAATATTTATAATTAATAATTAAAATAGTAGTAATAATTTGAATATTAATTTTAATGTTAAATAAAGTTTAGTGATATTATAATATTATTGTTTTTTTATTAATTATAAATATTTTTAAAATAATTAAATAGATAATTAAATATTTATACTTATAATTTATGTTTATTAAAATTAATTTAAATATATTTATTAGAAATATATTTGAAAATATTATGGTAATCATTAAACACAATAAATTAAAATTTAATAAATATTTATCTTCATAAGAGATAAGAGAATAAAAATGTAATTTGTGGTATGTTGATAACTTATTGCATTTAATTTGTTAGATTAATAATTAAATAATTAATCATAAAATTAGGTCTTAAACCGGGTTAAAATGATTATTAATGTATCTTAAAATTTTAACCAAACATTAGATAAGTATGTGATTGTTCATCTATCTTTATTTAATCACATCAACCAAACACACCCACTGTATATATTGAAATTAATTTCTATACTTACAAATCAAATCAAGATTATATATGAACCATATTTAATCTTTTCGATCAATATGCATGCTAGAACACCAAAAAAAATAATAATAAGTAAATGAATTCTTACTTTATTTACTTTCTTTTTATCGAGTCATGAAAGAGATATTTTGTTATAATCGGGTCTTAACTCCAATATTTCATCTCAGAATTAAGATCGTTGACGGATGAGCTACGAGTTTGCATGCTCTAGTTTGTTTACAATGTACAATATTTACTTATCTAAAATAATTGCCTTTAAAAAAAATTACGAGTTCTAAATCCTAATAGCTACATTCAATTTCCAGACAATATTCAATTTAGCAGATATGAGTGATAGAAACATTTGCAGGGATAGACCATCGAGTGGTTAAAATTTCCCAACTACATCATTTTGAGATTGGATAATTTGTATTTACGTCTCCGTATATTTTATGTATTTAGTATTGTTATCATTTATCGAGCGTAAAAATTATAATATATTAGTAAAAATGATTGTCAGGTACATTAAATTAAGGAAGTTGAATGCAAATTACTCGTTCGATATAATAAAGATATATTGATCTGTTTGTTTAATAAAAAAAACGAGATTACGATTCCGATCCTATTTCTAAATTCTTGAATTTAAGCAATGAAATAGGGTGAGATGGAAAATAAACTTCTAGCAGTTTCTTCTCCAAAAAGTGGGTGACTCGTCCTTCTAAAGTCAATGGTTGATTTAGTGATTTTGGTGAGTGGCCACGAACGAGTACTGTAGATATTAGTGTTACAAATCCATTTATTGTTTCGAACTATTTATAGCAAATCATTTTGAATCATTTATCAAATGAGATAATTTATTTCAAATCAAATATTGTCAACTAACGCCTAAATCAAATAACAATTTGTCAAAATATCATAAATACGCCATGCATTTTAAAACTTCATTTAATAATATAATAGTTTGTCAAAATATCATAAAGGGGCAATGTATTTTGAAATTAAAATATATTAATAACTTGTAATAAAAGTATTAATGTGTACGCCATTACAACCGCACACAACGTATCCACCACGTGACAGTTTGAAATATGAGAAATTTCATGGAAAGGAGAAAAAATATTGCCACCTCAAAACAACGCCGTCTGTGGGAATCGAACCCACGACCACGTGGTTAAAAGCCACGCGCTCTACCAGCTGAGCTAAGACGGCGGTTATTTTCCACCCGCCGTTGAATAGTAATAAACAAAAATCTATGGGTCCGGAATACCTAGAGATCTCAGGATTTACCAGCCCTCTGCGGCCTTACTCGAAGAGCGGGGCCAATTAAAAAAATGGGATCCCCTCACGAACGATTTAAAAAACAAGGAGTGTGACTTTTTTTTAAAAAAAAAAAAAGAGTTGACTCTTGATTAGTATGTTAAACCTTAATTAAATTTGTAAATTTCTAAATTAATTAATCTCTTCTCTTTCTTCTCGTTCGACGCACAAAATCCCCCCACAAAATTCCCCAATTGTAAACTTCTCAAATTCAAAGAACTCATCTTCCTCATCTACCACTTCCACGTCACATTAAATCGAAATTGACACTATTGTTGCTCAGGTGTTGTTGCGCTCATTCCTCAGATTCAGATCTAAATCTACTCCCACATATGTTGGTCCCATTCTTCTGTATTTGAAGACGAAGAAAAATAAAGTAAGTTTGCTCCTGAAAACCAGTTCATTGTTTTCTTCATTTCATGCAGCTATCGACCAAATTGAAGATCAATAATTTGTGTCGTTCATTGTTTTCTTCGTCGAACAAAATTAAAATGAAGAATTTTTTCCAACCAAAATTAAGTTGGTCGATCAAGAAAAATTCTTCCTGGTCGACCAATGAAAAAATTTTCATGGTCGACCACACTCTTAATGGTCGACCGAGAAATTAAGTTCTTCCTGGTCGACCAATGAAAATTTTTTCATGGTCGACCACACTCTTAATGGTCGACCGTGATGATCATGGTCGACCGACTTAATTTCTTGGTCGACCAACATATTTTTGGTCGACCATGTGCGGTTTTGTTTTTATGTTGTTATTAAATAATTTTGCTCATTCTAATTATCATATTTGTTTGTGCACTTTGTAGATATGCCAACAGTTATTGTTGTTCATTTTGATGGGAAATGGGAAGTGACGGAGGGGCTGGTTTATAAATGGAATCCAGGGGCCAATGCAAAGTTTGTTGCTATTCCAGTGGATGATGATATTTGTTATTTTGAAAATTTAAAAAGTGAACTATATAGAGCTGGAAAAGTAGAAGACACTGCCAACTTGAGGTTGAGTTATCTTCTAGGTTTGCCGTGCAACATTAAACCAATTTATATAGAGAATGACCATGATTTGAAAGCATATTTGTATCTTGGTTGTCCGAGAAGTAGGCCAGTGCTTCAAGTAGAAATTGAATGTGTTGCTTCTGTTGATTCTTTTGATAATGCGCACGGGTATGGTATTGATGAAAACAATTGCAATATTAACGAACAGAGGCATTTTGATGATTATTTTCACTTGAATATTGTTTCTGTGGATCGTAATAATAGCAGTGATTTTTTCGACGAAGCGCATAACGTGGATGTCATGCATGTGGATCGTAGTAACACAGACGAGTTATATGATGAAGCATGTAATGATGCAATTGAGGTCGAGGCAAATTTGGTTCAAAGCAATGACGCAAATTTGGATGCGGATGTGGATATTGACAGTGACTCATTTTCATTCACGGATGGTTCAAACTTGTTTGTTGGTCAAGAGTTTTCAAACCGAGAAGCGGTGAAAAAAGAGCTAATTAGAATAAGTTTGGAAGCTTTCTTTGAATTTGAGACGGTTAAAAGTAGCCAAAAGGTGTACGCCGTAAAATGTGTAGTGTCTGATTGTAAGTGGAGAATCTGGACCTCTTTGATTAAGAATGATTCACGTGCATTCTCCATTCGAACATATTGTAATACACATACATGTAGTTTGACTGGGAGACGAAAGAGAATCCGTGGAGCAAGTTCTGCTGTTGTTCGTGATATGTTAGTGGATAATTTCCAAGGTCATCCAGTGCCAATTGTACCAAAAGCAGTGATGACGATGATGCGCAATAGTATGAATGCTGATATATCAAACTACAAGGCTTGAAAAGGGAAAGAACTAGCAGACAATATGATGAAAGGTGATCCTACGCAGAGTTTTAATAAATTGAGTTGTTATTTGCACATGGTTGAGCAGATGAATCGAGGAAGCATAACAGACATATTTGTCGACGAGGAAAATCGATTCAAGTATATGTTTCTTGCTTTTGGTGCATGCATTAGAGGATATCGAAGTATGCGAAAAGTTGTATCAATTGATGGTACGTGTTTGAAGGGCAAATATAATGGTGTTTTACTAGTGGCATCGGCACAAGATGGAAATTATCACCAATATCCTTTGGCGTGGGGAATCGTAGATGTCGAGTGTACTTCTTCGTGGAGTTGGTTTTTAACGAAGTTGTTAGAAGTAGTACCAGATGAGGATGAATTGGTGATAATTTCCGACAGGCATCAGGGGATCATTAATGCGGTTTCTACTGTCTATAGAAATGCGCATCATGGTCATTGTACGTGGCATTTATCCCAAAACATGAAGACTAGATGCAAAAAGAAGGGTGCAACCGAAATGTTTTTGCACATTGCAAAAATTTATAAAACTTTCGAGTTTGATATTGCATACAATGATTTTAGGAATAGATATCCTGAGGCAGCGCAATATTTGGACGAGAGAGACTCACTTGATAGATGGACTCGAGCGTATTGTCCAAAGACCCGTTACAATATTATGACGACAAACGGGGTTGAGTCGATCAATGCTAGACTACTTGAAGAAAGGAAGCTGCCAATCATTGCACTCTTAGATTCTTTACAGAAACTGGCCTCATCTTGGTTTGCCCGATATCGCCACGCATCAATTGCAAGTAACACTAACCTGACCCCTACGATCGAGGGGATTCTTCGTAGCAGGTTCACAGATGCCCAAGGAATGCAAGTTTTTGAATTAGGACGTATGGAGTTTGATGTTAGGAGTCGTGGACATTCGGCCATAGTGGACCTCGAATCAAAAAGATGCACATGTCGAGTTTTTGATATTGATAGAATCCCATGTGCTCATGCCATCGCAGCTAGTTGGTTAGCGAATATTGATTTATATGATATGTGTTCACAGTACTATTCTACAATGTCATGGTGCATGGCTTACTCAGAGACTGTTTATCCCGTTCCAGAAGAAAATGAATGGCCACGAAACATTAATTTTCCATTGGTGTTGCCTCATTTGCTAGAGAAGAGAGTTGGCAGAAGAAAACAAAACAGATTTCCTTCGATTGGTGAATTCAGCAAGAGATAGCTTGATTTTTCTTTGGTCGACCATCAAGCTATCGGTAGGGTGATGGTCGATCCTTAGCTTTGTTAGGTCGACCATCAATCTCATGGTCGACCATTAGCTTGATGGTCGACCATTGGTTTTCTTTGGTCGACCATCAATCTCATGGTCGACCATTAGCTTGTTGGTGAGTTTTGTTTTTTTTTTAATATATATTAATAATTGTCCAAAATATGTAACATAATTGTGATCGTGGCAAATTACTGAGATTGTGATGAATTGATTCATATGTAAATTAAAATATATAATATAATCTTGAAATTACGATTTATATTTTTTAAAAAATATAAAAAAATAGTTCGATTCCATGATTCAAATTTAACTTGAAACATATAAATAATCCTGTTTTTTAGATCGTGCCAAATAATGAGATTATGATGAATTGATTCATATGTAAATTAAAATATATAACATAATCTTGAAATCACGATTTATATTTTTTTTAAAATATAAATAAAAATTTCGATTCCATGATTCAAATTTAACTTGAAACATATAACATAATCCTGTTTTTTAGATCGTGCCAAATTACTGAGATTGTAATGAATTGATTCATAAGTAAATTAAAATATATAACATAATCTTGAAATTACGATTTATATTTTTTAAAAAATATAAATAAATTTGTTCGATTCCATGATTCAAATTTAACTTGAAACATATAACATAATCATGTTTTTTAGATCGTGGCAAAATACTGAGATTGGGATGAAAAACCCTAAACCCTAAAAAACCCTAAACCCTTGAAACCCTAAACCCTAAAACTAAATAACAATGGTCGACCAAAAGAACAGTGGTGGTCGACCAACACAATATAATGGCCGACCATAAAAGTTAAAGGTCGACCATTACTCGTTGGTCGACCAAACTCGTTAATGGTCGACTAACAGAATTTTGTGGTCGACCAGACAATTTTTGTCAACCAAAAACGAGAGTGGTCGACCAACAAAATAACACCAAAAATTACATAAGAAAACCATGTTCCAATAATGACATAAAATTGTCCGATATATCACAATAATCACCAATCATTAAGGAACATATTACAAGCTAAAAAGTATCTAAACTCAGATACTAATCTATCATCTAAAGTTAGTACTACTTGCGCACTCCTGGACAAAGAGTATCCGGCAACAGCTAACACAAACGCTCCTGAATCTTCGCTGTGAAAAAAAAATGAGAAGTTAATATTTATTGTTAACATTAAAAAAAAGAATAATGAAGTTATTATATTTTAAATAGAAAGTTGACAACGTACTGTATAATCTTGGCACGGAATTCATCATGTATTTTTATATTCCATGGCCTCTCGGGGTGTGGGTTGTTCCCAACAATGGATAGCAGACGAGCAGCGTTTATAAGTATAGGCTCTATGTCTTCATTCAGATCTTTGAATTTGGGATCGTG
Source organism: Primulina tabacum (assembly GCF_025594145.1). Lineage (NCBI taxonomy): Eukaryota > Viridiplantae > Streptophyta > Magnoliopsida > Lamiales > Gesneriaceae > Primulina > Primulina tabacum. Next base: position 13,183,942 of record NC_134552.1, on the reverse strand, counting down.
CCTTCGCTACAAGTCATATATAATGCACTTATTCACCCATGTCACGAGTTTTAGCAAAAACCAGCGCCCATCTGTGTAGACAGGGATGGGAATTCTTCGCGTCTTTTTCCACGAGAGACACGGCCATTCTGGATCACTACCTTTGACTTTGCTCACAATCGGTGCCAGATTTATGTTGAAATCGATATCTTTAGCTTCGGCCAAAACTGATATCGCAGAGTAGAAATCTCTGTCCATCAACGAATCATCTGTCGACATCACTTCAGGATGTCGGATCTGCATCTCAAGCAATCCACGGAGAGCTTCGCCGATGTGCTGAATTCAACATAACAAAAGGTTTTCAAAGTTTTAAAAGAAGTTCTCTACAAATTTAAACTTTATAAAAGATTTATTTAAAAGCTTACAAGGAAAGTGACACGCGATTTTGCGATAGCCATGGGCCCATAGAACGACTTCTCATATTCGGCATAAAAACCTCGAATCCTACTGGGCGAACGGTCGAGCATCGAGGCCCTAACTCGCGCAAGCGAGTTGTTTACCTTCAGTGTCACGGTCTCCGCAAGTGGCCTCACACCGACATCTATAAAATGATCAATTGTAACAACTTTAATGCAAATATGAACAATAAACAAGGTATAGCTTAATAACCTCTCGACGTGGTCGCCCCGCCTCCTGACATACGCGCATGTGGAGTCACTTGAATATCTAAAAACATAAAATATATTGTTTAATATACTATAAATAAATATAAATATAAAAAATGTGCATTACCTCACCTCTTGCGGACTCCTCTGGAATGGCTTGAAGGTTAGGCTCAAATATCTGTTGGGATTGGCTACCACTGCCAATTTCCCTACCCAAAATATCAGCCACACCTAACAGCGTACATTCAACAAATTAAAAGAATAACAACTTTAATGCAAATATGAATAGACAAGGTTTACTCTAATAACCTCTAGACGTGGTCGCCTCACCACCTGACTTACGCGGAACCGGAGTCACTTGAATATCTAAAATAAAGACTTTGTTGTTTAATATACTATACATAAATATCAAATCAAAAAAGTGCATTACTCACCTTCTGAGGACTCCTCTGTAATCACCGGAAGGTTAGGCTCAAATATATTTAGTGTTTGGCTAGTACTCGCAATTTCCCTAGCCAGATTATCATCCACACCTAAAAGCGCACATCAAACAAATTAAAATAATTATGAGAATTGTACTAAATCATTATACTACATAAACATAAATATAATAAATAAAATTAACTCACCAAAATCTGCCTCAGATGCTTTCCTCTTCCGCCCTCTGCTATAGACTATGCTATAATCTCTGTCCTCCTGCACTGGCATGTTAGACCTCATCTCAGCAAAACCAGCTCTAATCTGTTCAGTCAAACTCGATTTCAAGTCAACTAGAGATTGATTTATACTCCTCATAAACGCTCTGGTCTCAATAAATTCTGCTGCAATCTTCACATGAATGGACGTAACGGAATCCTCCAACGCAGTCAATCGCCGCTCGAAACGATGCTCCAAGGGTGATGGGCGGCGGGAGGGATTGAGTCCAAAGTGGACTCTAGGACCCGTACGCATAGGAGAACTGGTCCTAGAGCTGGATCTATCGAGCTCACCAGGACGGATGCCAGAAACGTCAGGAGATGCATGTGCAGGAGGCGTGTGCTGGACAGAGGGAGGTGAATGTCCAAAATGCATGGGCTGGTCAGAGGGAGGTGAATGTGCAGAGTGCGTGGGCTGGACTGAGGGAGACTCCACAGGGTGCTCGCTACATATGACTGTCTGACCCTGCCTCCAGAGCTCGAGTACCCGAGTGATCACCGCATCAGGCGCAGAATCAACAAAATGCCCGGTCGTATAATACGGTGCAACTAGCTCCTCAGGAGTAGGAGTCAAAAATCCCAGGCAATCGTGCATATAATTAATAAAAGATCAAATTAATTAAAATTAATGTCCACGGTTATTTTACCAAATCAATTCATATTACTTACATCTATAGGACAATCACCGAAGGCTGCAGCGATTTCAACACCAGTTGGGGCACGGTTTGACGCCCACGTCTTAGTCACCCACTGAAACATCCTGGGCAACATCAAACCGTCCACATCTCTTCTCCTTGCTAACTTCTGTGCCACGCTCGGATAACATTCATAAGCGAAGATCTGTAACATAAATTTCAAACAGTGTTACTGGTACAAATAGAGATAACAAATCCACTATAACATTCAAAAAATAATATACCTGCAGAGGGAGAACAAAACCACCGACAAGGAAGCTGCCCTCAACTTCTTTCCGGCCCTGTGCCTCGGCGAGGTAATTATATCGTCCTAAAAGATCCTTCTTCAGACATCGGACCGCATCCCGATAGGCTACTCTACCCCAGGGATAATGGTTGAACATATCCAAATCATCTACGAGCCTCAAGTATTTAGGGTCGATCTTCGTCGTCTTTTTCCTCGTCGCCTCACCGAATACGGCACAACAAAAGTATAGACTAGCCATCTTTATCTTCTCCATGTCTAGACCAGTCTCGTTATGCTCTTGGACAATAATATTTCCCTCCAAATCACCCAAAACAATATCAGCCTTACCGGGAAAGTGTGTGGTGCCAAATACACCCCTATCTGGTAAATCTTCGGGCTCTATAGCGCAATCGAGACCCGTTATTAAACAATACTCTAACAAAGAAAATCTAGCAGGCCTTTTGCGCACCACCATCCACAAATCATCACTACTACTATCAAGTATCTGGTTACTCATTAATTACCATAGAATTTGGCTGGAAATTTTAAAATCTCTATAATACCTAACTAAATTACCAAAAGGCGAATGCTCGAAAAAATGGGTTCTCTCCTCGTTGTTCAAATAAAAATGAATCTTCTCAAAAATCTCGTTATATCTCGATTGAATTGTCAACTTACATCGGAAAATGTCATCCCTGCCTAGTTTTCTCGACAAATAGACCTGTGACAAAAAAAAAATATTAGTAAGGTTAGGAAAAATTTTGTGGTCGACCATAAAACCACATTTGGTCGACCATACAAACAAATAAGGTCGACCATGTTTTATGGCCGACTTCGTCTTATGGTCGACCATAAAACGTAGTCGACCAAATAAAACATGGTCGACCATAAAATCTTTAGGTCGACCATGTTTTATTTGGTCGACTACGTTTTATGGTCGACCATAAAACATGGTCGACCATAAAATCATTACTTTTTATGGTCGACCACAAACAACGTATACTTTGTATGGTCGACCATGGTGGAAAACCATGGTCGATTACGCACACACACGCAGCAAACATAACTAAAAAATACGACTAAAATTCAGAAGAAACATATCGAAATAAACGCGAAAATTACCACATTTTCGTCTGCCATTCCTTCGGTTGAGATTTTGAAGAGTCGACGGAGAAGTTTTTCCAGGAACGGAGGGTTTAGAGTTCGGAATAGGGTCTTGGTGGTTTTTGGCAAAAAAATGCGTTTAATCGTGTGTTTCACAGATTTTAAACTTAAAACACAGTGACATAAAAATAATTTTCATTACGGATCTTTTTTTTTTAAAAAAACACAAGAGACTCCCTTTCCCCTATTTCTCCTGAAGAGCGCCCCCAAAAACCAAACAAGAACTCCTGAAGGAACCCAAGAAACAATTGTAAAGTATCAGAAAACCCTAGAATCACTATATTGATGGAGACTCTGCCGGAAAACATGACATCACAGAGCGAGCCCCAAATTGTGGATGTGCGGTCCGTGGTGGAGGCGATCTCAGCTGAAGATTCCGACGCCCCTCTCTACGAGGTTGAGAGCTTATGCATGCGCTGCGGCGACTAATGTACGACGCCATTTATACTAATTGTGCATCTGTGCTTTCCGGTTCTTACGCTGCTCTGCTTGCAAAAGTGCTGTGTGTTTATGTATTATTGTTTCATCCTTGGACTATGTTCTTGTCTTTCTTCATTATTCTTGATACTGTTTTGATTTATCTGGGTATTGTGTGTTTCTACTGATACTTTTATTTGTTGGAGTTTGGATCTTTATTTAATGGTCTCCCGCAACAATTTCGTTCCAGGGTGGAGTTTGCTTATGAACAAATTTATTCACAGTTTATTCAAATAGTATACCTCGCATTATGTAACCATCGAAATATATGTGTATCAGTGTATTATGTGTTCATTTTAATTTTGGTTACCTTCGCAAATAATATTATGTATGTTTCATTTTTACAATGAGTTATCATGGTTTGGTACTACAACTCACCCTTTTGCTTGAAATCTACGATGAAAGTTTCATCATGATTATTATTGTAGTTCGGGGAGTCGAACTAGACTTGAAGAAGAAATTCTATGCTTTAGCATTAGTCTTAAGACGATTTTATAGTAACATTTTGGATGTAACTTTACTTGCACCACACTTGTATGCAAATGATATTAATAGTTCGGATGTGAACAATGTTCTAAATAGCGGTCGAGGCGGCGTAGGCGGTCCTCGATCGGCCCACCTTTGTCTATGGCGGTCTCTATAGGCGGTCTGCGGCTATCCGGCGAGCGAGGAGGCGGTGGAGGCAATGATTTTAAAATTCTAGTTAAGTCAAATAATTTTAAAATCACTCGAAGTCAATCAATTTTAAAAACTTAGATATAATAAAACATCTCTTATTCTCTTTTGTATTTATTTTTGGTTTCAAATGTTCTCAACCATAAGCCACCTACCTGCCTCAAACTGCCTCCAGCCGCCACTACCATCGGCCAGCACCTTAATTAATTTGCTAGTTTGCATTTATATATTTATTTGCACTTTTTCTATATTGTATGAAGCTTTTTTTATGCATAAACGTTATTTAATTACATATGTTACATAAAAAACAATGAGTATTTGTAATTACATTGTATGATTATTTATAGTTACCTATAAAAAATTGCTAAAAAATTCAACCGCTTAGGCGGTTGGTGGTCACTGACCTCCCCGCCACTGCCTCTCGCCATTTATGACATTGGATGTGAAGAAGAAGTCCTATACTTTTTTGCTGAAGCTGATGGTCTGTCTTACGTGACACTGATAAAATTCATGATTTATGTTTGGAAAATGTTATTTTTAACTTAATCATTAGCAATGCGCCAATGTCATTTCTAATTTTTTTCTCGTTTAACAGGGGATAACAAGGTTTTTGTTAACTCTCATTCCACATTTTAGAAAGGTAACTTTCTTGTTCTTTCTCCCATTGTGTATTGAATTAAAGTTGTCTTCAAGATAAAAAAATTCGAATGTCAAATGAACTGGAACTTTATTTTCTTCAATGGATACCACTGTCATGTGTGGGAGACTTATTTCTGATTCAAGAAAATGCTTCTTGTTTTTCGCTTGAAACTTGATTTGTACATCTTTTCTCAGATACTGCTGTCAGCTTTTGAATGCACCCATTGTGGGGAGAGGTATTTCACCTTTTCTCTTTCCAAGTACACAAGAATCTGTCATTTTATGATTTTCTTTTCAATATTTTTTTATACCTTTGTGCTTTCTTTCTGAAGGAATAATGAAGTGCAATTTGCCGGTGAAATCCAACCTAATGGTTGTCAATACCATCTGAAAGTACCATCAGGTGATAAAAAGGTTGTCTTCCATGGAGTTTGATTATCTTGGTTAGTTAGACTGTTCAAACTGTTGCATGTTGACACATATAAGTGTGGCTGTGGATGATTTTTGGTTGGGTCGGTTTGATTGTTCCCTACTGATTTGTATATTATCATGCTGGTTGGCTTCTTATTGTAGATGTTTAACCGTCAGGTTGTGAAATCAGAAACTGCCACAATCAAGGTTCTTTTCTTAACTACTTACTAAGCATTTGAGTTGCAATGCACGGGCATGCATATTGACTGAGGTGATTGTTACCAATTTCTTGTGCACGTATAAAGCTTGGATGTTTTTGACTGGGAATGCAGTTTCCCTCTCCCAAATTGTGTCAATATTTTATCAATAATTTTCACCACTGTGAAACATTTTATTAATTTTATGTTCCTTTTGCAGATCCCTGAGCTGGATTTTGAGATTCCTACTGAGGCTCAGCGTGGGTCTTTGTCAACGGTATTTTCCTGATATCTTATCAGTTCAACATCTGTTCTTTTTATTGGAGAATAAGTCAAATTGAGCATGAGAATGAATTTGCTCACAACTTGCATTTGGTTCTGTTTAAAATAAAGAGAAACTGCCACATGTTTCTGTTATGTATTCATTTTCGTGTATTTCAAAGAGAAAGTAAATAGTGAACACTCATAATTGCATATTACATTTGTATCTGGATCATTGAAATTTACATATGAAGCTTTTGTCCAATTTTGATTCTAATGCAAAATATATGCTTGAGATGTAACGTTTTATATGAACAGCCTTATTTTGTTTTAGATAGTTGAATATGGCATAAAGGTCACAGTATATGCAGTTCCATGCAAACTAATAGGTTTATTCATGCTGTACAAGTGGGCTATAGGTTTGTTATCAACCCGGATGCACCCTTTTATCTTTCATGGTTTTACTTTTACCATCCATTTGGTATGTTTACAGGTTGAAGGAATACTGGTCCGGGCTGCAGATGAGTTGGAAGCCCTTCAGGATGAGAGAAAGGTAAGTTGTTTAAATTCAGATACTTGCTTTCTAAAAAACCATCATTCTACTCATTATTATTTTTCATTTTGGGGGGTGGGGACATTCAGAAAGTGGATCCACAGACTGCAGAAGCAATAGATGAATTCTTGATAAAGCTGAGAGCTTGTGCCACTGGAGATTCACATTTTACTTTAATTCTTGATGATCCTTCTGGAAACAGCTTCATCGAGAACCCGTATGTGTCTAATTATTTGATGCAAAGACATCACCGCGAGCTGAAATTTGAACAGGAAAAACCCAGTATTATCTAATCTGCTTGCATGTATGAGATAAGTAATGTGGAGAATAACTAATAAATTTTGATTAGGTATGCCCCTTCACCTGATCAATTGTTGATGATAAAGTCCTATGAGAGAACACCTGAGCAACATGCTGCGTTAGGATATATCGTGGAGCCATCACAAGGAGGAGAACCCTATGCTGAACCAACTACAGATGGGACCACCGGTATTCCACAAATCCAAAGTGAACCACATGGTTCAGTTGGAGCGAAAGCTGGTCGTAAAGCAATAGCTCAGGGTAATAGCGTGGAAAGTGTTGATGCTTTGTTTCGATATTCGTCGCCTGAAGAGGTAGTATAACTCATCCTTTTCCCTTTTATGTGTATTCTACCTATGCATTCACTTGGACATGATTTCATCATTTCTTTATTATGTCATTGGATCATAATCACTGCTTCACTTTGTGGGCAGGTCATGACTTTTCCATCAACCTGTGGAACTTGTGCCACCAAATCTGAGTGTCGAATGTTCGTAACAAGTATCCTTTTTTAAAAAAGGTTTATCCTTTATGATGAGATGTACCAGGAAAGGTCCCCTATTTTTAGGTAAGGATGTGCTGTGTTACTTGCTATCGCTTAATTTCTAAGGCAAGAGTTACGCTTCTTGAGTTGTGAGGACAGTTTCTCTGGGTGATGTTGCTTCTTGATTTATCTCGGATCATGTATGGTTGATACCGAAGTTGATTTATCTCATGTTGAGTTATTGTATCAGTTGCCACTGCTGACAATATCGTAGTGCCCTTATTTTCATATTTTAGATGGATTGGAATCCGTTCTTTCATAGAATTAGAACCGATTTAGTATGCTAGTGCTTAACAGGCTAAACCACCTATTAAGTTCCTGACCTTTTCTTCATTTCCTGTAAATATTTCTAGCAATACATTGTGTGAGAGGTATTTGTCCAATAGGTATACAAAACTTAGCCTAAGATTGTTTAGCAGTTGACTCTGATGTATTGATGATCTGTCATTGAATTGGCAAGCTTAACTATCGACAGATATTCCTTATTTTAGAGAAGTTATTGTAATGGCCTCCTCTTGCGATGGTTGTGGTTACCGTAATTCTGAGGTATGCATCTGTCAAAATCCCTCTGGCTCTATTTTATGTGCTAATGTCAGTTCTCTTTATTTTATTCTCTCTACTTTATGCTCATTTCATGTGCTTTGCAGGTGAAGCCTGGTGGTCCTATTTCTGACAAAGGAAAAAAGATTACAGTTCATGTGAAGAACGTAAGAGACCTTTGCAGGGATGTCATAAAGGTATGCAATTTTGGTAAGTAGCTGGGATGTCACTGTCATTTTTCTTATTCACAAATAAGCTGTTTATTTCAGTAATATGTTCACCAACACGTGGAACATGTAAGCTTATGCTTGGTGACTTTTGAATCAACTGTGAATGAGATTTACTTGGATAATCAAAGGTTATAATCTTTAATGCATCCGATCTGTCATTATGCCGAGTGACCTCCAGAGTTCTAGATGTCACTAACCCTACTTGACGTTATGTTGAAATTCTTTGATGCAAGATTTGGTTTTGTTACTGAAGTTTTATGTTGTATATATCTATACAACGAGAGCATGCAAGAATAATGCTTTTTCTGGAAAATATTTGTTCGTCTCAGATTATCACCTTTTTTTTATGGATTGCTTCACTTTTGACATTTCAAAGAAAGACAATACATGGCATTATTATTTATTTAGACCTTTTCGTATGGACCTTAGATCTTATAGTTTGTATTTTTGGCTTTTTTTTAATAAGATTTTCCGTGTAGAATTGAGTTTCAATAGCATTTGCCTGGTGCAAAACCATTAATGTCCCACCATATTTTCAAAATTATAAAATTGTTAAGAACATTGCTGAAAGATGATGCTATAAAATATTGAAAGTATTAAATGCAAATTTAGTTGCAGAAACAGGTGTCATTGCATCTTTTATTTTACTACCAGAAGTATATCATTCTATGTTACTACGGTTCAATTGCCCAATCCACAATTTAATAGATTTTTCTGTTTTTGTTGCGCCTCAAAAGGCTTTCCCTTTCTCCACTTGGGATCGGACAGACTGCTACAAAAACTCTAATTCCTTATCATTAAACACCTCTGGCAGTCTTTCATGTTATTTTAATATAATTCTGATTAATGATCCTATCGATATGGTAGTCGGACACGGCTGGTGTGATCATTCCGGAGATTGAGTTGGAATTGACCAGTGGCACTTTAGGTGGACTTGTCACAACTGTTGAAGGTTTGATTTCAAAGATTGGTGAGAGTGAGTATCTTTTTTCTCCTTCCATCTCTCCTCGATGTGTTCCTCTTTTCAATTGAATATTTCTGTGTTATTTCGGGGTAGAGCAAGGGAGGTCTAGAAATATAAATAGTTAAGCACGGTACTATAGTGCCTTCAATCCATTAATTGGGGATTGGGAAACATGCCTAGTAAGTTGGAACCGAATAAGGTGCTTCATCCCATAATTGTCCATCTCTGATGCAAATGCCATTAAATTATATGTTAATTTTGTGATAACCTCATATATGCAATTTGATGAACGACTCTAAAGAGGTTCACATTAAAATTTAAATGTCACGAGTATCCAAATTTCAAAACTAATCGTCAAATTACTTGCAGGTCTTGAGAGAGTACATGGTTTCACGTTTGGTGATAGTGTGGATTATACTGAAAAGGTCAAGTGGCTGGAGTTCAGTGCAAAACTTGAAAAGGTACTCGCTCTAGTATTGACAATGTCAACTCTACTATTGTCAACTCTACCATCCCTGAAATTTAGGCCTTTTCTTCCCCCTGTTTTGCACTTGCATACTCTCTCTTGATACTTGAATCAACCCATTGCTCCTCGTACTCTTGTTCTTTGCAATATCTATGCTGCATATTCTCATTGTTATTATATTTTCTATTAATCTTGTTCTGTTATGGTGTTTGGTTCCTCGGGTTTGAACTTTCGTTCTTCTTTGAATTGGGATGGAATGGAATTTTTCGTACTATCGTTCCTTGTTTTCTTTGATGATTAGTGTTCAAGTAGAACACAATGATTGTGATGTGAGCTTACTCTAGGAGGTATGCTGTCTGTTGACTATACATAGATGTAAGACCTCCACTAGATGGGCGATCTACTTCCTCAAACATGAATTAGACTAGCTTTAACAAGCTCTCGAGGAAACCGTACGGAAGCTTCATTAATTTCTGCATCATTTTTCCATATTGGGGAAAGTCACTGTAACATGTACATTTGGGTATGGAAAGATACAGTTGATATGGCATATAGAGAACTTTGAAAGAATCGACAAATAAAAGCCAATTTTATGCCATCTGGGATGGGCTTTGCTGCAAATGGTATACATGGATTTTCGATCTGCAAATATCCATCTTTGTCATTTGTAAACTTGGTTAATTGCCCTGACCTTGCAAGTTGTTTACTTGATTCTTTTTTTTTGGAAATTGTGAATTTCGGGGATACATGTGCGTGTACCTGATTAGAACACTTGAAAAAGCATGCTAATGTATAGTTATCCGATAACAATGTCAAGTTGTCATATATTTTCGGCAGTTGAAAAGCTTGGAAGAACCTTGGACTTTGATAATTGATGATGCTTTGGCAAACTCATTCGTTGCCCCCGCAACTGATGAATTAAAAGACGATAATCAGCTGACATGTAAGTCTGTCCCCCGATATTTTTTCAAAAGTCAAATAAATCGTTTTCCAAAAAAATAGTTATAGTATTTACTTAGTGTTGATGAATGTGTGATGCCAGTGGAGGAATACGAGAGGAGTTCGGAGCAAAATGAGGAACTGGGACTAAATGATATGGATACGTCTTCAGCTGATGTTTACGTTGATGCCAACTGATGCGTTAGTGTTGTATGCTATTTTTTGTATTCTTTTGTTTTAATATTGACGTTGTGTTACTGAACGATAGAAGAAAGGGATTTGTTATTTATTTTTTATTGAAAGAAGATTGGTGTCGCTGCGACACAATTTTGTCTGCAATTATAAGGAGTTCGGAGTATATATCGTCATATTTGTTCTGCCATTGATAGGTTAGAGTTGACAAGGATTATTTGGTTATTTCGATCCTACTCTGGGGTTGATTAATGGTCATAAAAAGACCATGTAATTTTTTAATATTATACAATACATCTCTCTTTATTACTGTTGAATCAACATATCATCCCAATCATAATATCAGATAAATCTGTTTACTCGGTATCTAGAAATTTACATATTTCAGGCGTGAATTTACAAGGAATCATTCCTCCACACTTGGGGAATCTATCTTTTCTTGTCACCCTGGATTTGAGCAACAACAGCTTTCATGGAATTCAGGTCCCATTCCAGCTACAATTGCCAATTTTTCAAGATTAGAAGAGCTGCAGTTGAGCCTAACTCCTTCGAAGGGAAAATTCCCCAAGAAATCGGATATCTTCGTGCCCCGACTTTCCTGAATCTGGGAAGGAATCCGCTGACAGGACCAATTCCATTGAGCATCTTCAACATCTCAACTTTAGAAATAATCGGGATGTCGCTTAGTAATCTAACCTGCAAAGTTCCACTTAGTGTATGCAACAACCTTCCGAACCTGGAGGGGCAGTATCTTTCAAACAATTTGTTGAGAAATTGGAAATTTGACTAGGCTGATCATTTTGCATCTTGGGGAAATGAATTGGAAGGTATGTACGTGTATTTCCTCATTTCCATCGACCGGAACTATAATTTTAAATATAGGATAAAATTCCACTGGAGATTGGCAATCTTCAGAAACTAGAGGTTTTTGGGTTGGACTGGAATTATTTAAGCGGCTCTCTTCCATCAAGTATCTTCAACATTTCAGCATCGATGATCTTTATATTCGAACAACTATTCCCTAGATATTTTACCGAGGTTGAATGAACATTATGATAAACGTGGCTTGTGCACTATACTTCCTTCACAATGAAAGTGTAACACCAGTAGTCCATTGTGAACCTGAAACCATGCAATGTCCTGCTTGACAAATCATGGTTGGACGTGCTAGCGATTTTGGTATATCAAAGCTACGGCATGGATGGGAGACTATAGCACCGACGAAGACATCAGCCACAATTGGTTATATGGCACCAGGTGCTAGTACTTGCTATAAATGCAAGAAAACAACACTTTCTCGAAAATTTTTGCATGGCTTCGCTGAACTAACTTTATCAGATTTTGATATAGAATATTGTTATCAAGGGATATTAACCTGGAAGAGTGATGTCTACAGCTAAAGTATACTGTTGATGGAACATGTTTTCAGGGGAATCGAGTTTAAAGATATGGATAAGGGAATAATTTCCTGATGCAATCGTGCCATGTAATAGATCCTAATCTGCTAATACAAGGAGAAGAAAGTGAAGAAAATTTTGATGCATAGGCGAGGTGTTTATCACTTGTAGTGGGACTGGCACTGGAATGCACCGTGGGAGAGTCAGCATCCGAGAAGCTGTAATGACATTGAATAAGATTAAACTTCAGTTGCCTCGTCATTGAGGGGGAAAGGAAGGAATAATTACTGCTACTTTCGATATATCAATTGCATATCATCATTGTCCCACTCGGAATTCCCAGTTCAAGAGACAGGTCCTTCAAGAGACAGGTCCACGCCAACCTGACACATTACATAACGGCTAAGGTTTTGAAAAGCATTCGTTCTTTCATACCATAGTTATGTTAATCACTTTCGACAGCCATTCCCACGAACCCAGAGACACACAAACACACACCACATCACACATAGTGTATTGAAATTTGTATACCACTTTTTTCCCCGATTTTTCAACTGTAGGGACATTTGGATGTTAGGCTATGCTCGGATCCACCATGCTTGCAATTTTTTCGTTTTGTTGGACTTCTGATGAACTGTTTGAGAAGTGTTGGCACCCCATGTATTTTCTGACTGTGGGAGGCAATATTTGCCACCACTAAACTAATACACAAGACATAAATCTAACAGGAATAACTAATCTGGACTATAAGGTGAACGGAAAATCCATGATCCCGTCTTTTACAGCAGTAATCATCGAGTTGCATCAATTTCTTCATACCAAAATTACTCATGGTGCAGGATTAAAAAAAATTAATCATGGTGCAGGATTAAAAAAAATTAGTCATGGTGCAGGATTAAAAAAAAATTACTCATGGTGCGGATGATTGATAGCATTTTAGTTCTGTCTCGATTCTTGGGCAAGGCAAAAAAACATAACCACCCTTCATGAAACAGGCAAAACATGGTTGCCACTTCATTTGTAGAGGGCTTCCATCGTATCCTTCAACCGTTGAAGGTCTGCTCCAATGACTTCGGAGGCTTTCTTACCATTTAGAAAAAAGAGCAGTGTAGGCTGCATCAAGCAACTACCTCAGCATCAGATCAATCTATGTAATCACGCCCATCCAAACTAATCATGGTTCATGCATAATTTAACTTTTGCAACGCTAATCATATGCATCAGGATAGAGACAGATAATACCATAAACTGCATTTTAATAATTTCAAATACTTCCACTCCTGGCAAGTTGCATCCTTTTTTGTCCTATAACATTTTTGAAAACATGCATTCGATCTATAAGGTGGTCATGCTTTGTGCTACCATTTTTCACATTGATCCCAAAAGGGATGACTTGGATCAATCATAGCCCCAACATTTATGCCTGAACTTCAGTGGACAAATTCCATTTTTAAAAACAAATCTTCACCAGGCATTATTTCGGTACGCCTTCTAAGTTTAAGAGCACCAGGACAATGGACAAAAAGACACAAGAACTGTGAAAAAAGATAAAAGGCACAAGAGAAGTGGCTTTACCACAGAATGTATATTTAGCTTGCTCAACTCATTTCCTAGCTCTTCCTGCATCCAAAATTCAATCACCATGGATATCATACCAGCAAAGAGTCAAAGGCATCTTTAAAAAATGCCTGAGATCTGTTTATATTGAAGGATCTTGACATAGAATTGATAAGCAGAGTTTAATCTTCAAACTACTAAATAAGAATTTCTTTTTTGCTAAACAAAAATAATTTAATATATATTTGTAGCCTATGACGATTTAATTTGCTAAACACCAATTAATAAAATGCATTAGAAATTGCTTTGATTTCAACAAAACCTTGAGACATGTTGGCTCTGGGAAAGAAGTCAATTTCTGAGTGAAGTTTACCTTATCAATATCAATTTTATAAGTGGTGACATGGGGATATTTCTCACTTAGTTGCCCAATTACAGGAGACAATAACCTACCTGCAAAGAATAGTTCAAAGTTCATACTATAAACAGAAGTACAAAAGTAAGTAGCAAAACCTTACATAACAATGCGTTGACCAGATGCTCAACATAATTGTCAACAAAACTTACAAGGACCACACCAAACCGCAGTGAAGTAGAATATTGCTGGCAATGATTCATCTACACGAGATTCAAGATAGAAATCAGTACAAAATTATGCAAATAGAAGACAACAAAGTAAAAAATTAAAGACATGAAAACATAAAATATTGGTATCCATACCTTGTACCTTGCGGAGAGAATCAGTAAACTGTTCCTTAGACTCGATCGACACAATATTTGATGGATCTGTAATTTAGACCCAATGAGTAATGGGAAAAAAAGAACATATGACAAATTAGAGAAAATGAAACTCGGGCAAACAATGAAATTTAACCACTATAGTCCACGACTAAAATCAAATGGCTTCTTAAAACATTAATCACTGGCAATGTTATCAATTGGGTGTAATAATTAAGTTTCAGAAACATAACAACCAACAGGTAGTCGTGATACTTTTCTTTAATTTCTTCTTCCGAATTTTTGAGAGTAAAGATTATCAGTTTTTGATAATCAAAGTATACTTCAACATCGAAAGAAACTATGAGGTCAAATTTGATATTGTCAAAAAACCATGTGCAGAAACTCTGGCTGGCTCCACAAATTTTCTTGCACACTGCCACACCAAAGTATAACACAATATACAATTCCTTTTTAAAGGCATAGACCCAACATCATGAAATATTGAGAGAAAAAGTACCAAGACTAATTTATACTTTGAAATGAAATTTAGTCACCTCAACTGAGAGCTAGACCAAAACATTGTTAAACCACTGAACGAGTAAGTGTTCGTTTCGCACTGCAGCCAAGTACCACCACATAATTTTTAATTCAAGGGGTTATTGTTTGTTTTATTACACTAGCAACATTCAATGAATGGCATCTCATCTTTTAAATCAATGCCAAATTATAGCAACTCAAGGCATACATGGTCTACACAGATTGCTGAATCCAAGGTTTCGGAAAAAAATGAGGGGTTCTGGTGCGTAAAGGAGGTTGCCATGTGGTGGTGGTTGGAATGGTTTTTTATTTTCTTTCCAAATTTTCCAATTCTTTTGATTTTTTTGTCATTAAATAATTTTCAAAGTTTCTATTTTTTTTATTCTTTTATTTATTGTAAAAAATCCGTGGCGGTCATCACGGCCGTTCCACGAAAGGTCCATGAATCACGCATATTCACATGATTTTCCAGAACAGTGTCTATTTTTTGACAATTTTCTGTTCAGTGCTTATCCAATCTGTCCTGCTCCCACTGACTCTCACCCTAACAACTCCTTTATCCGAAATTCGAAATCCAAGCATAGAAAAATCAAGAAAAAAACCCTAAAATTATCTACAATCTAGATAACAAGTAGTAGTGCTACACAAGTTTCTATTATAGTTGTAAGTAAAGAAACAGAAACCTGATGAGGATGAAGAGGAGAAGCTCCGGAAATGGGTTTGTACAGCTGATTGATAATTAAAAGCTCCGCCTGGGGCAATTGAGGAAATGAACCGTGGACTGGTCTTATCTTCAGCGATTAATAGAGCTGAATACGCGGCGGCGGAGGAAAGTACGAGACTCTGGCTGATCGAAGACGATCTCGCGACGGTGCGTGGCGCCGTGTCGGCCACCAGACGACGTATTACGACGCTGAGTCCTTTCATTTCGCTGCTAAAAGTTTCCGTAGGGCTTTGAATAAATATATAAATTGTGGATTTTTGTTTGTTTTTAATAAATTTGATTAAGACGAATTAAGCCACAAAATATTTATTTGGAACTCACAACCTATGGAAAATTTCTTTTTCAACTGCAAAAATTAATCATATATACTAGTTATTTTATATACGTGACTGTGTGAGTGTACAATATTTTTTATTATTATTAATGGACTAAAGTGAAATTTGACAAATTATGGAGAGACTAAATTAATATTTAAATTGTTGAAATAAAAAATAAATAAAAACAAAAGTGTGGTTGAAATAAACAAAAAACAAAAAATAAAGTCTAATGTTAGTATCATATAATGGTAAAGTTGAAAGAAATAGTTGGTGTCTTTCTTAAGTGGTTACTGATAAGGCCAAATCTTGAAAAGATTTTAGAGATTTGATTTAATAATATTTGCCCTTATCTAATATTTTTATCCCTATTTATGTGCTTAATTGAATTAATAATGGTAGATTTAAATAAAAGATGAAAAATGATTAAATTTGAAATAAAATAAATTTACAAGACTTCAAAGAAAATAAAATAATTTTATTTTATTATCTTGATATTATTGAAGTTCTTGATAAAGATGGAGTCTAATCTTTGAAAATAAAATCTACAATCTTATTATCTACAAGATTTAAGTGGAGATGGACTTAAAAAGAATACAAGGAGAGGCCCATTTAGAAGAATAAAAGGAAGAAAAGCGTACAGAGAAGCAGCCGACACAGGAAGAAAGAAGCGCAGAAGACCGCGGAAGAGAGGGGAACAGAAGCTAATGTGAAATAGTATCACCGCGGAAGAAGAACATAAGGGATGAAGAGTGAAGGGCATAAGCAAGAGGAATTCCACACACACGCTACAAATCATTGAGAATTCTTTTCCTTCTTTCTTAACTATGTTTTTTTCATTGAATTTAAACACTGATTTTGACTTTTATTTTAAGTTTATGGAGTAGATTTTTATCGACTAAGGCCATGATAGGGCCGAGACATATTATTTTTTGATGTTTTGAGTTTAATTCAATTAAATTATTTATTTTATTCATTGATTGATGTCGTTTATCATGTGTTCTTTTAACCTGGCCAATTAAATTGAATATTTGTTGGTTAATCTAAAACCGGAAGACGATAGATTAATATTTGCTTCACACATCAATCAACACATGATTAAATTGACTAGAAATAGTATTCGATTTCAGTGTGCGACTTTAGGTTGAAAAACTGGAATTTCACAGCGATCTAATGCGGTTGAATATAATTAAATTCAGTTAGGAATAATTGGACTGTTAGATTTAATTAAGTTTATTAATTCGAAGAATCGTTTAATAAATAATTTTGAGAATTCCGTCGTTAATTAAATAATTAATTTAATGAATATGAATTTGACACGTAAATTATAAGTTGTCTCGGTACCGTTGTGCGCCTTAGTCGTTTTTAAATAATTTGAATTTTCGTCTAATTTAATAATTTGGATTTTTTTGCTTTAGTTAATTTATTTAAATTGTTTAATTTAGTTTTGATTAATCTATCTCCCATCATTTGAACTTAAATTGCCTAATTTAGGAAAAATAATTCATATTCTAGTACTTAAACGTCGATATCTGTGGGTACGATACCTGGACTCATCTCCAAATACTATTACTTGACCTAGTCCGCTTGCTAGATTTATTTCCAACCGAAATCGTCGGTCAAGTTTTTGGCGCCGTTGCCGGGGATTGAATTGTTTAATATTAGGATTTATTATTTTCTTGAGATTAGATTTTTATTTAATTTTGTTGATTTTACGCATATTTGTACGTTTAAAGTTTGTTTATTTCCAGGAATTATCTTACTGTGCATGAGCCGTGCTAGAGGAGACACAGAATTGGAGCCCTTTGGTCCAAGATTGAGAATACTTTTCGACGGAGACGTAGAGCACAAAGGGAGAAATCCTCAGACTTTGACGTGGAAGAACAATTAAAACAAGAGGAGAAAGTTGAAATAGCAGGGATTGAAGCAATGGAGAACGAGGAGGATGATCGCACTGTCTATGATCTCACTAGACAAACCACTGGAGGTTATGGTTCTAGCATCACTCGCCCTACTGTGGAAGCAAATAATTTTGAGTTGAAGCCATCCATCATTCAAATGATACAGTATCAAGTGAGATTTGGAGGATCGCAGACCGAGGATCCTAATGCACATCTAGAGGGATTTCTATCTATCTGTGACACAATCAAATTCAATGGAGTGAGCACGGATGCCATAAGATTGAGACTATTCACTTTCTCTTTGCATGGTGTAGCAGCAAAACGGCTTAGAGATCTACCAGCTGGCTCTATTACTATATGGAATGGTTTGGTGGAAATGTTCATGAATCAATATTTTCCACCCACCAAGCTAGCACAACTGCGTATGGATATTTCATCTTTTCGCTAGAAGGATGGGGAGACATTACATACAGCTTGGGGAAGATTTAGAAAGATGTTGAGGAGGTGTCCTCAACATGGTTTCTCTTCATCTGAACAAGTTCAGATTTTCTATAACGGAGTTGATCCTTCCGTGCGTCCCATGCTAGATGCGGCAGCCAATGGTAGCTTATACAGGAAGACTCCACGAGTTGCACTTAAAATAATTTCAAATATGGCTGAAAATAGTGCGGGTTGGCCAGATATTAAACGAGAAAAGAAGGCTGGAGTTCTTGAAATGGATGTGTTGAATGCACTTACTGCTAAGATTAATGGGTTGGCCCATCAATTCTCTCAGCTCAAATCAAATCAAGCAAATCAAGTCCAATGAATAGTCATCGAGGAACAACCCATTTTTGATGAAGAAGCAGTGAATTTTGTGGGGAATCAATGGAGACAGCAATCCAATCCATACAGTTCCACATACAATCCAGGATGGAAGAATCACCCTAATTTGTCTTGGAAGAATACGGAGAATTCCCTTAATCTAACACATATTCCTCCACTGCCCATTCCTCAACAAGTGAGACAACAAGGATTATTGGTACCTGCAGCACCTCCAGGATTCAAACAAGAAGATCAAAGACCAATTTATGAGGATTTTATGATGAAACATGTTGTGGGAATGGAGACGAGACTGCAGAATCATGATGCTATCTTACGAAGGTTGGATGCTCAAATGGATCAAATAGCCAATCAATTAGCAAATCGACCCCTTGGAACACTACCAAGTGATACTGAGAAAAATCCGAAAGGAGTGAATGCAGTGAGTACAGTGATCAAGGCCAAGGAAGAGGAACCAAAGAGGCAGAATTATACATATATGGAGGCAAAGAATGATGGAGGAGTAGATCAAAGATAGAAGATGCTAAGGAACAGAACACTCACACCACCCCTACACGGAAGACATGTAAGAAAGGTAAGGAATTTGATTCTAATGATAATATTGATATTAATACACTTCCTTTTCCTCAAAGAGCGAGGCAACTACAATTGGATCAACAATTTTCGAAATTTCTTGAAGTTTTTAAGAAATTGCACATAAATATTCCTTTTGTAGAGGCTTTGGCTCAAATGCCTTCTTATGCTAAATTCTTGAAAGATATTTTGACTAAAAAGAGGAAACTTGTTGATTTTGAAACTGTTAAGCTTTCTGAGGAATGTTCAGCTATTCTGCAAAATAAATTACCTCCTAATCTTAAGGATCCAGGTAGTTTCTCCATTCCTTGCACTATAGGTAATTCTAATTTTAATAAAGCATTGTGTGATCTTGGTGCTAGCATAAATCTTATGTCTTATTCCTGCTTTGAGAAATTGGGGATTGGAAAAGTTAAACCAACCACTATTTCCCTTCAACTTGCTGATAGGTCTATTAAATATCCTAGAGGGGTTATAGAGGATGTTTTGGTTAAAGTTGATAAATTTATATTTTCAGTTGATTTTGTTGTGCTAGACATGGAGGAGGATCGTGAGATCCCCCTAATTTTAGGTCTTCCTTTCTTAGCTATTGGAAGAGCTCTCATAGATGTGCAAAAAGGTGAGTTAGTTTTGAGGTTGAATGATGAGAATATAACTTTTAATGTTTTTCATAGTATGAAATATCCTGGATCTTCTGATTGTTATAGAATAGATGCTATTGATGATATTGTTGAGTGTAGTGTGCATGATACTTTGATTGAAGACCCACTGGAAAAGCTTTTGGTGAACCCAAAGTCCACGGAATCAGACAGAGAAGAGGTGGAGGAATGTATGAACTACTTGGAGGGATCAAAGCCTCTGCCAAGATCGGTGAATTCGAAGATTGGGGAGCTATGACATATTCCAAAATCACTTAAACCTTCCATAGTAGAACCCAAATTCCTCGAACTCAAACCACTTCCTCCTCATTTAAAATATTTATTTTTGAAGAAGAAAAACTCTTCGAGAAATTCCTATGCGAAGATGAGGCAGAAGAGAAGTTGGAGGATGTAGAAGAACACAAGCCGAAGGATTTGAGCACAAACTAGTTTTGTATCAAGTTTTGAGACATCATCTATGCACTTTAAGTCATACTTATATGAATTAATTGTGAATTAGCAAGAGGTGAGCTCATAAAAAAAATTGAAAAAAAAAGGAAAAAAAAGAAAAAAAAAAAGAAACAATTTCAAACTTGTCTGATTATATTTCGAGGCAAAAATACGGAAGAGAATGACTTAGGGATGCTTTAGGCGATCCTTGGACCGTTTGAGCCTTTCGAGCCTACCCAATGCATCATTTATATCCCTAGTACCCCATTTTGAGCCTATAAAATCGAATGGAGTGTGTCAAAGACATACAGTTAGCCCCCATTCGTATTCCTTCAAAATCCCACATCAACTACCCAATTTTAGCTCATACACTATTCATCGACCTTAATTTTGAGAGAAATAAACTCTTTAGCGCTTTAAAATTTTCAATAACTTCCATGTGTTGATAATTGATAAGAAAAATTGGAGGAATTTGAAAAAAACTCATGAAGAATGAGAAGGGGATTGATGAAAAAATATATATAATGATAAAAGAAAAGAAAGAGGAATGAACGTTGTATGATGTGGTGATTGAAAAAACTAAAAGAGAATGTTGTTGAAGATTGAAAAAAGCTGGAGGAAGAGAAAAAAATATGGGGAAAATATGAATGAAAGTACAAGGAAGATGAAAAAGTTAGGTGGATGAATGATGAAATTTCATAAGGGAAGGAAGATAAGAGATGAAGGAGTGCACTGTATGATTAAATTATTTATTTTCTCTCATTTTGAATCTCCCTACCTTTATTGTAGCCGTGAGCCGTGACCTAACATTATAAACTTGAAAAGACCTATTGACCGGGTCATATTCCTCCAACATTTAGTGGAGAAAGATATGAAAGATAAGCTCATGGAGAGTTTCTTTATATATAAAAAAAATTCAGAAAATATGAGCACTCCTTGAACTAAAACACCTTTGAGGAATATGAGTTTTGACTTCCACACTACACACGTCTCATTATCTTGATCTTTTCTAGGGAATGCTTGAGTTTTAAAGTTGCAACGAAAGTGAATTTTACGATTTTCAAAGTGTGATCTTTTGATTGAGTGTGACGGAATTTGGTGTGTTGAAAAGTGTTGATTGTGTCATTTTGTGTGGTGAATCATTGAATATTCCTTCATAATATTTTTATTCTTTTGATTTGCTCGAGGACGAACAAAGGCTAAGTGTGTGGGGATTGATAAGGCCAAATCTTGAAAAGATTTTAGGGATTTGATTTAATAATATTTGCCTTTATCTAATATGTTTATCCTTATTTATGTGCTTAATTGAATTAATAATTGTAGATTTAAATAAAAGATGAAAAATGATTAAATTTGAAAATAAAATAAATTTACAAGACTTCAAAGGAAATAAAATATTTTTATTTTATTATCTTGATATTATTGAAAGTTCTTGATAAAGATGGAGTCTAATATTTGAAAATAAAATCTACAATCTTATTATCTACAATGTTTAAGTGGAGATGGACTTAAAAAGAATACAAGGAGAGATCCATTTAGAAGAATAAAAGGAAGAAAAGCGTACAGAGAAGCAGCCGACACAGGAAAAAAGAAGCGCAGAAGACCGCAGAAGAGAGGGGAACAGAAGCTAATGTGAAATAGTATCACCGCGGAAGAAGAACATAAGGGAGGAAGAGTGAAGGGCAGAAGCAAGAGGAATTCCGCACACACGCTACAAATCATTGAGAATTCTTTTCCTTCTTTCTTACCTATGTTTTTTTCATTGAATTTAAACACTGATTTTGACTTTTATTTTAAGTTTATGGAGTAGATTTTTATCGACTAAGGCCATGATAGGGCCGAGACATATTATTTTTTGATGTTTTGAGTTTAATTCAATTAAATTATTTATTTTATTCATTGATTGATGTCGTTTATCATGTGTTCTTTTAACCTGGCCAATTAAATTGAATATTTGTTGGTTAATCTAAAATCGGAAGACGATAGATTAATATTTGCTTCACACATCAATCAACACATGATTAAATTGACTAGAAATAGTATTCGATTTCAGCTGTGCGACTTTAGGTTGAAAAACTGGAATTTCACAGCGATCTAATGCGGTTGAATCTAATTAAATTCAGTTAGGAATAATTGGACTGTTAGATTTAATTAAGTTTATTAATTCGAGGAATCGTTTAATAAATAATTTTGAGAATTCCGTCGTGAATTAAATAATTAATTTAATGAATATGAATTTGACACGTAAATTATAAGTTGTCTCGGTACCGTTGTGCGCCTTAGTCGTTTTTAAATAATTT
This sequence comes from Primulina tabacum, assembly GCF_025594145.1. Taxonomy (NCBI): domain Eukaryota; kingdom Viridiplantae; phylum Streptophyta; class Magnoliopsida; order Lamiales; family Gesneriaceae; genus Primulina; species Primulina tabacum. The sequence goes on along the minus strand of NC_134552.1, from coordinate 13,161,197 downwards.
GAATTTTCGTCTAATTTAATAATTTGGATTTTTTTGCTTTAGTTAATTTATTTAAATTGTTTAATTTAGTTTTGATTAATCTATCTCCCATCATTTGAACTTAAATTGCCTAAATTAGGAAAAATAATTCATATTCTAGTACTTAAACATCGATCTCTGTGGGTACGATACCTGGACTCATCTCCAAATACTATTACTTGGCCTAGTCCGCTTGCTAGATTTATTCCCAACCGAAATCGTCGGTCAGTTACTATCACGTCCTCAACTTTAATAAAATAAAATAGATAATATATATATGTATGATAAATCCAATTTTCTCATATAGATCAAAAAATTCATTAGAAATATCAATAATACAAAAAAAATTTCAATTTGATCCCTAGAAAAAAAGATGTATAAGATAAAGAAGTAAATATCAATCAAACATGTTAAATACAGGAAATAAATACAAAAACTTTGAAAATCAACATACATACTTGTACTTGACCTATTATTCTTATTATTATTTTTTGAAAAGAATAACTTGGCCTTTTTTTAATTTTAAAAAATATAATACTTGGCCTATTATTTTGTTGTGCTACAAATCCCACAGTTGAAGATTGATAAAATTCAGCTTGATTAAGCAAGTATTTAGCCTATTATTTTTATGCCTAACAATTCGAAATTTATATATATATATATATATATATATATAATCTTATATGATTGCCTCAGCATTCTCGTTTCAGAGGTCCAAAAGTATTTTAAAAATGACACTGATGCACACTCCAATCCCCAAAGACGTTCAATTACTTCATTTTATATATTAGGTTCACGCAGTCTCTCTAATTTCTCTATCATAAGATCATAATGAGATATGTGTGTGTAACTAGCCATGCTAGTAACATTAGTTGCAATACACCGATAACTTCTTCCAAGTATCTCACCACTCAAAAGATCAAATAATCAAACATTCGACCATCTCCAACATTTCTTATTGTGGAGAGTTTGGACTATCATCCATCCATTTTCACTAAACTCTGCCACATTAATCAAGTCATAACCATCATTTTATGATTTGAAATTTGTTTAGCATGTGACATGATTTAGCATCAACATTCAATCAAAGAAGCTTAATGCATTTTGCTCATTCATTCCGGATGAGGTTATTTATTCATTACATGAAGACCAAAGAAATCAGCATTTTGTTTTTAAAGTTGACACCAAAACCATACAAAAAGATAATTAGGCAAACAGATGTCTATAACCATCTGTAACAGGAATAGGTAGGAAAATGGGGATCTCAGCAAAGTGATTTATACCAAAGAAAATGTGTTTCAACCCCGATATCAGGCTTCTAATCTTCATCATCATCTGCAATTAAAATATCCAAACAGATTATACCAGAGGAAAATTCATATCAATTAATCCATGAAGAAAGCGAGAAAGCGAGACATAAAAGCAACGACATAGTAAAGCCCGAGAAAAATTTCAATCTCACGATACATAACTCAGCATAATTAAGCTCGAGTGTCCTATTTTGACATGATACCAACCATTGATAGAAAGTCAACTGATTTAAATGGCCATTAAAGCCAACGTAGGTTTGTTTTGTTCAAGGTTATGTAGAATACCTCGCATCAACTAGAAACTGGCTTATTTCCTTTCCATGATAAAAAATTTTCACCATGTAAAACTGGAAGCTCTTCGGAAATCAGATTCCAAAATTTTCACAAAAGTGAGAAATAGAAAGTTTGAGAATAGCAACTATAACATTCGATTAATTTGACACCACATGATAGACATGAAATTTGAAATTTAGGTAAAGAAGAACCAAACTTATATGCAATATTAGCGAACTTTTTTGGGGCAAAATTCACAGAAACAGCAGAAGATGTTCTATCTACCCACTCCTTGGAGCCTAAATCCGGTAGATCAACTCATGGAAAAGATTTGTCTGATTCTCTATCATTCTCTATGGTATTGAACAAATTGTGATTCTCTTTCAGTTAAAATAGCTTGCTCCCGTCCCTTACATCACTTTAAATGATATGCTCCGTGACACTATTAGAGTTACTTCTTCACACCATGATTCACAGTCGCGGGATAAAGTAAAAGGTCAAAACCAAGCATGGGACTGATCATCCCATCCCACTTATATAATATGGACATGATTGCCAATAATGATGTACGAATGAGAAAAATCCTTTGCTTATACTTTTTTTCATATATAGAAAAAATCTATGTGAATCAATTTTCGACGTTTTCAGTTGGGACGTAACATCAACGTGAATTAAAACAGGGATTTTGTCAGCTAGCAATAGAGTAAATATTGTACCCAATCTTGGGTCACTCTAAGTTCAGTTCCATCATCATCACCGTCATCATCTCGCATATGCTACATTAACTGCCTTTTGATAGTAGTGACTTGTGAACACCGAAGGTTACGCTAGGTCAAACCATTCATTTGTAACAATAGGTAAAGCACATTATTCAGAGCATTGTTTTCTCCTAATATTCTAACACCTTCATAATATTAAGTAGATGGAACCAAACTAGAAAAATACCACCACTCAGAATCTAAAATTTCAACTTAACTTCCTGATCATGAAAACTAATCATCACAAAACAGAGTTTTAAATGAATAGAACCTCATTTTCAGCTTCACATAAAGTAACTTTCAGTTAGGATCTTCCATTCCATCGAGTAAAAAGTAGAGCTTTTACTCGAATCTTGGACAAGGATAACATTACTCTAGTTTAATTTTAAAAGAAAACCTGAAGGAAATGATTGTACAATCAAGTTCTATAATACTGCACTTGTATCAACTCATTTTTCATAATATTCAGCTAAATTGAAAGCATTTACAACTTTTCTAGAAGAGTAAATCCAATGATATTGATTCCCGGTTTCACTTGAAAAGGTACCATGAAAATTGCTTCCTAGTTGGGCTGGACATTTTATACTTTTTCTTCCAATATTTGTTCCATACAACACTCACCCGGACTAAAAAAATCTCAAGCCCTATCATTCACCCATTGAAAACGATAATCACTACAATTTAGATGGTAAGTAAGACAGACTGGATTCAAAGGGAAAAATCACTCTATTGACAAATTGCCCGATTGCAGACTAAACAGAATTACAAACCCCAAAATAACAGGAATAGCAGCCAAAATAAAAGATAAAACATTGAAATACCGAAGTAGCGACGCTGGTTGGCTTCCTTAGCTTTGAGAAGCAATTTGTCAAGGTCTTCCTGAGACTTGGCGTCCCACTTCACCATCTGATTAGCAAGCACTGCCCCTATTCCCATTCCCAGAACATGCTCCCATGGATCTATGCGTAATTGTTGAATGAATTGATTTATCAATAAATGATAGCAGTAATATCCTCCATATAATTGAATTTCGATCTATACAGAGAGGGAGCTTACGGCGCATGTAAGGGAGCTTTCGCAGGGCATTCGAGTACATCTGCGTCCCCAATCCCAGCAGAGCTCCGATTGCCGTCGCGCTTAACGGCATCCTTCCGCCTTCGTTCACTCGCCCTCTTAAATTGGTGTGTTGCAGTCAAATCCCCAACGCAATAGAAACTAGACTCGAAGGTTTCTAAAATTATTTCCGTAATGTTTAGCATTCATAAATATTGCTTGTATAATTTTTTTATAAAGAAAAACGCAAAAATCACCGTGATACTATTTTTTCTCTGTCAGAGAGATTACGTTTACAAATACTCACAATTTTGTTTTAAAAAAAATCCATAATAATTTTTAAAAACTTTTACAACATCTACCTAATTATCATATTTAAATAAAACAAAAACTTACATTAGACGGTCGCACGAGTCGTATTTTGTGAGACGAATATCTTATTTGGGTCATTTATGAAAAAATATTATTTTTTATGCTAAGGCTGCGTTTGGTTTGAAGGATATGATAAAGAAATTATTAAGAGATAAATGATAAAAGAACGATTGAAGTAGAAATATAATATATAATGATAAAATAATATTATGTTTGGTATGATTAATAAGAATGTGATAATTAATACTTTTTGGTGAATTGACAAAATTTTCCTTCCATTTGTGCGTCGGCGGGGGGCGGCGGTCGGTCGGCCGGAAGCGTCGGCGGTCGACCGGAAGCAACGGTGGTGATAGGCCGGAAGCGGCGGCGGCGGTCGGTCGGAGGTGGTGGCGATCTGCCGAAAGTGGCGGCGCCGGCCGGCCGGCGGCGGCGGTCGGCCGGAATTGGCGGCGGCGGTCGGCCGGCGGCAGGGGTTGGCGGTGGGCGGTCGGTGGAAGGAAGTGGTGGTGAGTTTGGATTTAGGAGAAGGGTAAAATTGGAAAAATATGATGGATTAAGAGTGAGATAAATAATCCTAGGGGGTGAGGATGTATTATTTTAACCTACCTAATATAACCTAATCATTTATAGGAGAGATTGAGTTGGTAAAATAAAATCGTACCAAACGCTTGATTAGGTGGGTTTAATAATCATAAACCCATAAACCCACCTAATCCCATGAATCAAACACAGCCTAAGACTATTACTTTTTATTGTGAATATCAGTAGGGGTATTACTTTTTATGCTAAGAGTATTACTTTTTATTGTGAATATCGGTAGATTTGACTCGTCTCACAGATAAAGATTCGTGAAAAGACATACTCTTTAAATAAATATTAGAAACTTTTTTAAAAAGTCATCTTTAAAATATTTAATTTTAAGATAATTTTTAAGGTTTTTTTTAAAAAAAAAAATCAGAAAATTTAATGTACTGTGCATACCGTCAATATTGAATATTTTTTATGTTTGAAGAAAAAGTAGATTACATGGTTATGACCGGTAAAGCTGTGAATCGAGAGTTGAAGAATCAAGTCAAGTAGCTATAAAATGCCCTATGCTCATGTCTACCAACAATCGAACTCAAATATATGTGCGTGTGATGATTTCACAACCGCTTCTTTTTTTAATACAATGATAACTTGTAAACCAAATTAGCCTAGTGTTGGTCTCAAATACAGCAATTTGAGATAATAAATATGAAAATAAAGAATAAATTGGATACCGAAATTTACGTGGAAAACTCCTAAAAATTATTATGGTAAAAACCACGGATAAGATGAAAAGAATTCTACTATAATATTTTATGGTGTAAAATCATTCACTGTGTTTCCAAAGAGAACACACACTCTCTTAATACATGAGAACAAAACATCTCACAAATATTATAGAACTAAGCACTCAAGTGCTATAAAATGAGAGATAACTCGAAAAATAGACGATTGCAGAATGAGAGGAGAGAACTCTATTTATAGAGCTTCCTTGTGCATGTGAAGAACGTGTCTTCCGTCTAAATGCATATATCAAATTCGCTACAAAAAAAACGTGTTATTTGATTCGTCATTAAATGATGTATGCAACCTACCCAACATATTGCCTACCTTTTTGACTAAATCATTTTGCCAACATCATGTAAACCATATTGAGCAAATCATATGTCACAATCCGAGATAGTGTTAGTACGATAAAATCGAACTCATAATCGAACTCATGATCTTTGTCAAATGCTCACTTATTCTACGTACTCGAATATCTTGTATCCTTTTCTGACCACCTCCACAAATTTATAACTACGTATATCTATATTTTGAGGTTTTAAAAAATATTTTCACCGTTCATAAAAATAAAATAAAATAACTAATTTTCCAACTACAAACCTTGACAAGAAGAATAATTATAGCACCCACAGGGGGGAAAAGAAAGAAAGAAAAAAACTACAGTTCTAGGTTCTTTTGATCAGATCATCTTTATTAGAATCTCGAGCAAGAACTTGGTTTCATGGAATGTGATGATTTTGGGGTACTGCATTAACGGTTATCCTATTGACGGGCTTAATTTATATTCTGAAATGGTGGATAAAAGTAGGATGCTGAATAAATCTGTAAGGAATTGTTGTTCATAAAACGTACAAGGAAATTAATTAAAACATTATAATGTGTGTATCAGAAGTTAGTGTTGTGCTCTGGTGTTGTTAACACGAGCACACAACATGCAGCGGAAATTAAGTATTTAACACACAAATATAACTTTAATAAATTAACACAAGATTTAAATTATGCACAAGTACGAATACTTGTGCGATGCCTCATGGCAAAAAATTCACTAGAAAAATTATGTAAATCGTTTACACCAAAACAATACTAGTGAGAAAACAAAACCAAATTCCTTGATACTCCAAGGAATTAAAAATGCATCAAAATAAACCACATAAAGACTAGATGAATAAAACAAAAGGCGTGTTGTTTAAAACCAAACGAAGACACTCTTCGATTAACACTCTGCGTCAGTGTTGTTCTTGAGTGTTGGCAACACCAATCGGCAACACGGCAAAGTCTGTGACTCAATCACACAAAAAATCTTCAACATTAAAAATATTATTCAGTAATCTCTGTAAAAGGACTATGCACTAAGTCCACGAAAAACCACGCAAAGATCACACACGAGAAAGCTCACAAAGACACAAAAGAACACTCTTCCTGCAACCCCACGAAAATCTTCTCTCTCTCAAAACTTCTTTTCTCTCAAAAGCACATTCTCTCTATAAGAACTCTTCTGTACGGCTGCAAGGCTATTCATACTTATATTCATGACTTGACCTAAAAGTTATTCCATAAAGAGTCCTACAAAATATGGAAACAAGATTTTCATTATATATAAAACACTTTAAAACAAAGATAAAATATATTGGAGATAAAAATAATATTAAAAACAAATCCTATAATATCTAGATATAAATCAATCAAGTTCTTATCATCTAGAAATAAATCAAGAAAGATCTCATAATCTAGAAATAAGTAAACCAAGTTATTATCATTTAGAATTAAATCAAGCAAGATTTGATAATCTAGAAAGGCAAAATCTTAAATTGATAATATCAATTTAGCAAAATAATAAATGAATAAAATATTCCTTTCAATCTCTCCACTTTTTGTCTTCTGGACAAAACATCCAAAAATGATAATCTTGGTAAGCATCGCAGTCAGTTAAGCTCCCCCTGCATTAGAGTGTGTCTCCCCCTGAGTCAAAGTTCATCTCCCCCTGAATTAAACATGTTAGAGCACTGGTGTTGTTGACAGTGTTGTCAACACTATCATTAGAACACCTGAAAACATAAGGAGACATACGAAAGAAAAATTCAATAATCACGCAAACAGATATAAGAGCGACCCAAAAACAACATTACAGACAGAACATAAGTATTCATCTTTTATCTTCTTATGTGTCATTTTTGGTTCTCCTACTCCCCCTTTTTGGCCAGAATGTAAGCCAACTTCCAAAAGCACCATCTACTCGGCCACGTAGTAAGAATGAATTCTTTTAGCCTTTTGAATCTGCCGTAGATCAAAGTCAATTTGGGCCTGTAAGTGAGAAACATAGAGCATGACAAATACACCGGGAGTGGAAGTGGACGAGGACGCCATGTTGCCAACACCATTGGCAACACCAATAACTGACCAAGGTAGGTCCAGTTTCTTGTTACCCTTGAAATAAGGCGAAGCGATCTTGAGGGTTTCGCTCACATAAAATAGGATCTCATTATCTTTTTGAGAAACCCCTATAACTCCAGTATCCCAAAGAACATGAAAAAAAAAAAGCAGCCTCGTAAATTTCATCTTCTTCAACCGCGGGGGTATTGTAAAATTCATTGATCACATTCGGGGAGAAATTGAACATTTAATTCGTAGCAAGCAGTCATCGATCTTTGAAGAATGTCGTCAAATTTTGGTTGGCCATACTTCTCCATGTCAATGTTCTTCTTTTCAATAAATTCTCTATTCACATAGAGAAGCCGTAGGACTAAGGCAGCTTCAATGTATAACTTGGTGGAGACAGAATGACTCACATCATAATAAAAAAGAGTCAATGTTGTCCACGGTGTTGACAACATCGGACTCAACATCAGCAGTATCTTCAGCCACTTGTAGAATGTGAGAAAAAGTTATAAAGGTATATAAGGAGTTATGCACAAAAACGCACAAAGAAATCACGAGAGCAATGAAAGATGCGAGAGTAAGTGAAAATAAACAAGAGTAATTATCAGGAATTTAACGGTAACAAAACATATATACTCTTGCTAAAAAAAACACATTGATTAACTCCTTCAGTTCTGAACAATCCACATGGTAAATGTAATATTTTCGAAATTTACCCAAAAAAAAACTAATTATGGTTTAATCCCAAAATCAAACAGTAAAATTGATTCAAACTCGTGTTACGACAATTTCAAAAGAATATCCAGTGAAACCCATGTCGATTATAACCCACTGACACAAGTAGTCACATAAATTCAAAATCTAGGTAATTAAGGTTTTTATCAACTGTCATAGGTCAGATACTGATATGTCACTGCACATGATGAATTCACGAAACAAACATCAATATGCATGTCCTAAATATGCCTCCAATATGATGAATTATCGAAATGTCAGGCAGTGTATAAATTGTTCTGTGTCAGAACTTGGTGTTGGCAACACCTCATGGCAACACCTACAGAGTTTTATTCAAACTTCCATAAAATTTTATTTTGATTCAGAAATGGTAGCTCCCACACTAGAAGAACGGTCTTCAATGGACTCCTCTAGGTAGCTTTTTTCATTACTATTTTTACTTAGAAGTGGTAGCTCTCACACTAGAAGAACGGTATTCAATGGACTCCTCTAGGTAGCTTTTTCCATTTTCTTCTAAACAATTTTTTTTTATTTATCTCTTTTATGTTTTTCTCCTTATGCTCACATTTTCCAAGTCACTTTTTCACATTAGACAAGATCACGATTTCCATGAATATCCTCAACTACTTGATGCCTTGGATTGAGCATAATTTATTCTTCAACATTTGATTGGAAGTATGAACACTCAGAGAGTACCTTTCAGAAATTGTCTTCACGGTTCAGACATTACACAAATAAATAGGATGGTTATGATTATGCAGTATGCCTAACATCCTAAAAATAGACATGCAAAAATGGTGTTGTCACCGGTGTTGGCAACACCAATGGCAACATGTGTGTGTGATTATTGTACGCACATGATGAGAGACTTCCGTAGATTGAAAAATCTCTCAAAGTCCAAATGTTTCGTGAATATATCAGCCAGTTGATTCTCAGTCCTAACAAATTCCAGTCGAATTATGCCTTTTTCAACCAAATCTCGAATAAAGTGACGTCTTATGTCTATGTATTTTGTTCGAGAGTGTTGAACATGATTCTTAGAAATGTCTATAACACTTGAGTTATCACAATATACCATCATGTAATTGCTTAACTTGCAATCCAAGAAAGAAAGTTAGTTCTCCTACCATGCTCATTTCGAATTGTGATGACAAGCAATCCACAGAGTTATTCACAAGCATTTGAGATGAAGCACTGAAAATAATATCATCTACATACACTTGACAGATCAAAATATCATATTTCAGTTTTTGAATGAAAAGAGTTTTGTCAACCTCACCTCGTTTGAAAGCCCAAGTTTATCAGATTGTCAGCCAATCTACCATACCATGCCCGTGGAGCCTGTTTCAGTCCATACAGGGCCTTCTTCAATTTGTAGACATGGTCAACGTGGTGAGGATCTTCAAATCCCTTAGGTTGACTGACATAGGCTTCCTCATTCAAAATGCTATTATTATTATTATTCTTGGGTTCAATTTGAGACACAAAACACGAGTGACTTACCTGAGAAAACATGGAGCTCATGCAGATTAAACCAATCATTTTGCGGTAGTCCACCTTTTCTTTGTTTCTTGTTTGCACACCATCATGTAATTCACCAATGATTTGTGATGATGGATGATTCTTCTGAATCTTGTTGGGAATTTCTCTTTCACAATTGATCACCACATCATTATTATCATCGTTATCATTATCCACAATTTCTGTTTGGTTCAGAGGCGGTGTTGTGCTTGGTGTTGCTTCACTGGTCTCAACACCAGACTTAACACTGTTTCTGGTCAGTGCCTCACTTATATCCAGCAATTCTTCTACATCAGCCTCCGGTTTTTTAACTGCCAAATCACCCAAGCTTTCAACTTCCATCGGACCCATTAGATCCATATGCAAGAGTTCAAGGCAGCGTGTTGTCCCAAAGTATTGCAACACCGGGTTCGCAACACGAGTTTGTTTACTTTTCTGACACGGTCCACAGACATATGAGTTACCTGAACTTAAATTTGGCATACCTCTCACAGCATCAAACTTACACAGATTCTTCAAGGTCTTGACGCTCACATGTCCCAATTTTTGATGTCATAGGATCTAAATCACTCACCTTGGCACTTCGGCAACCATCACCTTCTCCCAATTGACAGCGATTGTCAGCAGAACGAGTACCTGACATTACACAAATATTGACATCATTAAAAACTTCACAATTATTTTTATTGAACATAACATGTAAATCATTGACACAAAGATGATTTATGCTTATTAAGTTTGAGTTAAGTCCTTCAACGTGTAGAACATTATGAAGTTCAGGAAGTCCGTCAACATTCATGGTTCCTTTGCCTACAATTCTTCCTTTGGCACCACCACCATAGGTTACACGCCCACTTTTTACTTCAACATAATCCGTGAGGTGTTCTTTAGATCCGGTCATGTGGTGTGAGCACCCACTCTCAAAGTACCATGCACGTGCAATGTTAGTTTTTAAAGAAGTATAAATGACATTGCAATGAATAACAGCTTTTGGTACCCAAACATTCTTTACAGTAGGTTTCTTGACTGTTGTGTTGCACCTGGTGTTGGGCAACACCAGATTTGCATGTCCAGTTCATATAGTCATTTCTCAGTTTAAAACAGAAAGGTTTGATGTGACTTGGCTTATGACAGTAGTGGCAAATAAAATGTCGCTTTCTTTGCTTTGATTTAGAAGTTGACACTGGCTTCTTGGTTTGTGGCATCTTCACTGGCGGGTCAACTTTCAAATGAGAAGAGGAAGCTCTGTTGTGCTTCAGCAATCGTTCCGAAGCTTGCTTTGAGATTGACAGAGTCTTCATGGGAGGTTTCACTATTAAGGGGACAGAGCAGTCTTCACTTGCCTTTACAAACACGGTTGATTTTGATTTAGAGTTGGAAGTTTCACCATGTTCATATGTGCTTTCAACATATCCAAGACCAGTTCTGTTGTACTTTCCCATAGTTAGCATTGAGTCAAGTTTTGATGAACTTGAGCTGAATTTAGCAATAGTCTTTGTGGCCTTCTCAAGATCATCCTTGACTTTGTACAGTTCGAGGTCCTTCTTACTCAACAAGACTTTCAGTCGAGACATGCTACTCTTTAACTCAGTATTTTCCTTTGAGAGCATAGAATTTATTTTATTTCTTTTGATCCAATCTTCGTATAGCTCTTCATACATAGCCTGCACACTTTCAAAGGTGAGTTCATCAGAATCAGTATCCTGGATTTCATGATTTCCTGAGTTATTGTGAGATTTAGCATTGAGACACAAGGATTTTGAAGTGGTGTTGCGGCCCGGTATTGCAAAACCAGAGGCAACACCGTGCGGGTTGACTTGCAGCCAGCATTTTTCCTTCAAAACAGCAGTGTTTGTAGACAATACGTCCATTGGGATTCTGTAAAATTTCCTGCAAAAAAACAACAATAAACCAGAATCAATCACTTAGTGTATCAAGCGTTGGCTCTGATACCACTTGTAAGGAATTGTTGTTCATAAAACGTACAGGAAATTAATTAAAACATTATAATGTGTGTATCAGAAGTTAGTGTTGTGCTCTGGTGTTGTTAACACGACCACACAACATGCAGCGGAAATTAAGTATTTAACACACAAATATAACTTTAATAAATTAACACCAGATTTAAATTATGCACAAGTACGAATACTTGTGCGATGCCTCATGGCAAAATATTCACTAGAAAAATTATGTAAATCGTTTACACCAAAATAATACTAGTGAGAAAACAAAACAAAATTCCTTGACACTCCAAGAAATTAAAAATGCATCAAAATAAACCACATAAAGACTAGATGAATAAAACAAAAGGCGTGTTGTTTAAAACCAAACGAAGACACTCTTCGATCAACACTCTGCGTCAGTGTTGTTCTTGAGTGTTGGCAACACCAATCGGCAACACGGCAAAGTCTGTGACCCAATCACACGAAATCTTCAACATTAAAAATATTCTTCAGTAATCTCCGTAAAAGGACTATGCACTAAGTCCACGAAAAACCACGCAGAGATCACACACGAGAAAGCTCACGAAGACACAAAAGAACACTCTTCCTGCAACCCCACGAAAATCTTTTCTCTCTCAAAACTTCTTTTTTCTCAAAAGCTCATTCTCTCTCTAAGAACTCTTCTGTACGGCTGCAAGGCTACTCATACTTATATTCATTGCTTGACCTAAAAGTTATTCCATAAAGAGTCCTACAAAATATGGAAACAATATTTTCATTAGATATAAAACAATTTCAAACAAAGATAAAATATATTGGTGATAAAAATAATATTAAAAACAAATCCTATAATATCTAGATATAAATCAATCAAGTTCTTATCATCTAGAAATAAATCAAGAAAGATCTCATAATCTAGAAATAAGTAAACCAAGATATTATCATTTAGAATTAAATCAAACAAGATTTGATAATTTTGAAAGGCAAAATCTTAAATTGATAATATCAATTTAGCAAAATAATAAAGGAATAAAATATTCCTTTCAAAATCAACTCCAAATTCTGAGAAGGATGTGAATCTAGACGAAAAGGATTGGATACGTTTATCGGTGTTCTTTGTGCATGTGTGAGGAAAGGAATGTTGAACGAGGGGAGAAACTACTTCTCCCAGATGATTGACGGGTTTCGTGTGAAGCCAAATTTTGCTCATTACTGGTGCATGGCTAATCTCATGGCCAGGCAGTGGATCTACTAAAAAACATACCAACTGATACTTATGAGTTTCCAGAATCCTCTTTATGGGCAGGATTGTTTGCATCATGTCGTTTTCAAGGGGCCGTGAACTTGTGGGAGCAAGTTGCGAAAGACTTGATCGAACAAGATCCTCAGAACTTCTCTTATTATGCTTTACTTGTAAATATTTATGCTGTTTCAGGTAGATGGGAAAAAGTTAATAGAACAAAAGATATGCTGAAAAAGAGAGGCATTAGAGGGATGCCTGGTTGCAATCTTAAAGACTCGAAGGAAGCAGTTCACACACTAAAGAAGTATAGTGTCTACTGTAATAAGTTTGGTCATATCAGGACGCACGAATCAGGTGAATATTATGATACAAATTATTTTAATTACCATATATGAGAGAAAATCCAAGACCAGTTGGGGATCAGCAAAAGAAATATACATGCCGAGCCATACCAGGATACACGAACTCAGGTAGCAATCATGAGACACGGTATTTTAATTACCATACATGACAGATAAACTAAGACCAGTTGGGGTCAGCAACAGAAATATAGATGCATTCCCATGTGGAACTGCATATAACCGTTAATCAACCTTTTTTGCACTGTGCTGCACTCAGAGTTTTAAAAAGAGTAGACACCAAGTATATTAGATTCACACCATATACTGTGTACGTAGACACAACAAGAAGTATTAAAAATCAATTGACTAAGTACCACGGAAATTGATTCGCTTTGTTATTTCATAAAATTATAGTTAACTTAACATCCAGTTGATATTTGTGCTATCCAAATTCAAAAACTCACATCTCATACACAAATAAAGTCATTACAAAATAATATCGACAAATTGGAGATATATGAGGTCGATCTTACATGCAGCTCGCAGTTTTCTTGTACAAATGCCCTGCACATATGCACAACTATTATGTTCGAAGCAACATAAGAAAATAAAGAGCTTCAAGCCATATATTAATAAGATTCGAATCTTCAAATTTAAAAACGATCCTGCCTATTCCAAACCCTGCAAATTTCCAACATCATCTTGCCAATTTCCAGCAATAAAACTTTAAGAATCCGGTCTAAGTCACAATCTTCCACTGACAATTGTAGCACAGTTGTTTAACAACTACTGTAACACAAACTACTCCGGATTCTTCAGGATAGTAGAGCTACATATTGTCTCATTTTTCCTGTCATCACAACTAATAATAATAGGCAGAAGTCATATCGTTTTCAGCATTAGCATTAGATACACAAGATTGAAATTTCACCCATAAAGGCTTGAAAATTATAGTCTCCGGTACTATGGATGACTAGATATAATGTTAGGATGCATTTTGTTTAATAGAAGTTAATCTACAAGGAACCATATAAAACAGTACCAAGGAAAAGGCATTATCTAAGTGTGATTCGATGATATAAGTTTAAATTTGGAACATTCTAATAGGGGGAGGTTTTATGAGACTAAGTGCCAGATCCGCTAATATAATTTTAGATGTAGAACTTTCAAAATTCTTAAGATGAATCAATTGCCACAAGCTGAGACGGATACACAATCACGCATACTAACTAAGGGTATGGTACTGAATTTGGCAACAAGTCAGTTAAAAAGGTTCCCTTATTTTGGTACAAAATAATGAAAAATAAAATTGTAAAACCAGAATTCGAATTATCTCACAGCAGTAATGCATATGTTTTATACAGACAGAGACAGGTTCTGGTGATGCGAGGGAAAAAGATCAAGCAACAGAAAGAAGAATACGAAAAAAGCAAAATTCATGTCTCAAATTTTCCCTTCTATCACCAAATATTTGAAATCATTCACAGGAAGATACAAATATTTTGATTGATTCTAATTTTTGGATTTCAGAGAGCTCTTTGATTCCTCCTAAACCCATAGATAAGCTCTATGCACCATCATCTTCAGCAAGTTGACACAGCAAATTTTCTAGGTATAGCAAGCCACCACATCTGTTCCTCGGCATATGTCCAAGGAGAAGCCCATTCATCCCAATTTGTGATATTCTTCAACCTCTCAATCAAATCATACGGAAGCGCAACATGTGAATATCCGTCGTTCTTCTCCATTTGTTACCGCTTATCACTCTCTCAGTTGTTTTCCCACCAGGAACAGAGAGTGAGGAATTGACTTCTGTTGTTTCACCTATCCTTTCTCTAATTCGCTTAAATAGCATAAAATCACATAACAGATGCCATATCACAGAGGAAAAAGGACAATGAAAAATTGAAAGTGCAGATATTTGGTGAGTGGGGATATGATGACATATTTGTGTCTGTAAAGAAGGAAATCTGGCATTGGTTTGGTCAATCTACGACAACAGCAATAAATAATCTTGTCACTTTAACGCAAAACATATGTATTATATATATATTCAGTAAATCTGAACAGTTATCATAGAATCTCGCAATTATATTATGAAATCATATCAAGGCAATCTAATACAAACTCAAGACAGTTATAAAAGAGAGTAATTTTATTAACTTAAATAGAAAAACTACATAAACATAATGACCAATACTCACAAAGAGTAAGGCCCATTAGAGCATAAAATATTCCTCAAAGAATGATTTCCCCTCTACCTAGCAACTTCCAGCAACGTTACTCCCAAAAAAAACTCACGCCCACCCACCCCAAAAAAAAAAAAAAAAAAATCTAATCCCCCTCTTTTATGATGCTATCTCTATAGTTTCCATACTAACCTATTTGACCCGGCCCACTCCCCTTAACCCAAACTCGTAACACAATCTTAGACTATAACAATAACAACTTGTTCAACGTTGGTTGAATAATTGATGAATGTAAAGATTTCAAAAAAATTAAATATTAGTTAAGAAAGGACAACGACAAGCACCTGGGTATAGGACTCATATTACATAAGCAAAGGAAACTCTTTCACATTCACTTTCATACTTTTCCTAGCTCAATCACTAATCCCGCATCTTAACAATAAATATGCTATGGATGTTTATTCGAATTACAAAAAAGAAGAGGTTGAATAATATTTGATTGCAGAATCAGCGGTCACATTTATAGATGAAAAATTAACTATTTAGTAAAAGGACATTCCGAAAGTAGTCCTAATGAGTTCATATAATACGTGAGGAAAATAATCAATACATGCTCGATCACATTAAAATAATTGGGGCCTAAGATAAGGATTCAGCACTTAAATGATTGAGTAATTCAGTTGGGATAATACAATAAAGAAGAAGAAAAAAAGTGATTCTACCAGCTTAAGAACGCACATGGTTGATTGTACAATGAAACTCTATGGCTGATGCGCATCATTCTCAATTTAATACGAACATTCCCCCAATCAAGGACGTGTACAAACTCATGTGGAATTATCAACCTGTTGTGCCCGCAACTAACGATCAAGTTGTTATGCTTGTTTGCATTAAAATAATGTGGGCCTGAGATAAGGATTTGGCACTTAGATAATTGAGTAACTTAATTGGGACAAAAATAAATGGATGAATAACAGAAACACTGATGTCGACAGCTGAAGAATGTGCATGGATAATTGTACAAGAAATTTTATGGCACATGTGCAACTCGATCAATTTAATACAAACATTTCCCTCATGAGTATAAACTCAACTGGAATTATCAACATATTGAGCACAACAACTAACAATCACGTTGCAGATGTCCTTACAAAGAAATTTTAGCATTTGAGTTAAAAATGTGTCCAACCCAGCGGAAGGGCAATATTTAAATATTTGACTTACTTAATTGTCGCCCCTCCTAATTTGTTTCCATATTTTAGTTATAGTGAGCTGTTTCTTAAGGATTTCTTTTTCTCTATTCCTTTTCTCTGAAGTACGGAATTTGTTAGTTTATTTTCCTCATTTTTTGGAATTGGATATGTTCTGGTTCCCTTTATATTCTCTTCTAAGTTGCATCATTTAGAGAATCAGAGTGGAAAAATTATAAGCAAAACCTTCTCGTTAAATAAACTTTGACGACAGATCAAGCGTCAGTGAGTACTTTTGTGGATTAATGTCACTGCGAATCAATTAGATTGGAGATAACACGATTATCTCACCTAAAAATCAAAGCCAAAAGTGAAAACAGCAAAGAAAAATGTGTCTGACCAAATCAATAGGTACCACAGATACCAAAACAATCAAATTTTGAAATGCAGAAGATGCAACACCGGAGGTAAAATTATGACTCACGATAAATCTTCTCATAAACTCTTTTAGCCACGTGGGACATGTTCCATGCATCCAATCAATTCAGCTGAAGATGTAACATCAAATATCCGAAAAATTCAAAATTATCACCACAAAAGTGCATAAACAGGCTATGAGATCAAGAGCAAAGCCGAAGAAACTGGATATCAGTTGTTTTGCAATATCTTAAACCTGATCATAGGAAATGTATTCGCCAAAAGACTCCTATGTGATCTGTGGTAAAAATAGAT
This sequence comes from Primulina tabacum, assembly GCF_025594145.1. NCBI lineage: Eukaryota > Viridiplantae > Streptophyta > Magnoliopsida > Lamiales > Gesneriaceae > Primulina > Primulina tabacum. The sequence continues at coordinate 13,143,829 of NC_134552.1, read as the reverse complement.
TTCATCGAGCATTCAAACTTTGATCGCTCACAAATGGATTCGGAACATGCAAATTACATACCTTATAGCAGCATTACTCTTTGTAGAAACCGTCACAAAATATGTATATCCATTTTTTCTCCATTATGCTTCCGTCAAAATTACAGCCTATTTCGTATGATTATATTTTGATTTTCATTTAAATATAAGCGAGAAGGGCAACTCTACTGACCTCTCAGAAATTTCAGCGTCGCTATTTTGCTTAAATTCACTCGGAATTTGCAGTAATCCGAAAAGGCAATTGAATATTAACATTCAAAAGATACAAATTACCTCAATTTCCTGTCTTCGATTCAAAATGTCTCTAACCTTTGCCATTTTTAGGGATATAGGTCATAGAGTAACCCTTCACAGGTATCGTCAGACAGGCCGTGGATTTACGCAATCTATGGAGCAAGGGTGTTCATCGGTCGGTTCGGTTTGGTTCGGTTTTTGGTTTTTTATTTCGGTTTTTCGGTTTTTGGTTTTGGAAATATATAATCCGATATCCGAACCATTTTTCTTCGGTTCGGTTCGATTTTCTACCAAAACGGTTCGGTTATTTCGGTCGGTTATTTCGGTTTGGGTATAATTATTTAAATTAATAATATAAATATATTATAAAATATAATATGTTAACTTTTACTTAGTAAAATATTTAAACATAAGGTCTAAATTAGTTAAACAAACAACAATCAACTAAAAATTGTTCAAAATGGTTTTTCATTCACTAAATATCATAACAAAATATATAATATAAATAAAAATATAAAAAATTATAAATTTAATGAAATTTCGGTTTTTTCGGTTTTGACATATATAATTCGAAACCGAACCAAATAAACTTCGGTTTTAACATTTATATCCGAATTACAAAATTCGGATTTCGGTTCGGTTTGGTGTTCGGATTTTTCGGTTCGGATTTTCGGTTTTATCGGTTTTATCCGAAGTTTGAACACCCCTACTATGGAGTGCAGAAGACGTAAAATTGCAAGGAACACATCGCGAGTGAGTAAAGATTTGAAGAGGAGGCATTCAATTTTTAATAGAAAATAAAATTTAATATTTACGATTATTTTTTGGTAACTTTTTGCGATTTAATTTTTTATTTAAAAATACGAGTTTACGAGAAAGAGAGTGGGCCAAAGAAAATTCGTGTTTTTAGACATCAAATTTATTTGTTATGTGATCCCATTTTTTTCTCTTGACAATAAAATATTTATTTAAAATTAAAAATTGATGTTATTTCAAATTCCGACAAGCAATTTATATTGTTTTCATTATGTTCAAACTATACACTGACAAAATATTAGTATTAATTTAGTATTTATAAAATATGATACTTTTAATTTTATGTCATTTATTGAATCAATTATAATTTTATAATTATATTTTGATTTTAATTACTTTAATTAAGAGATAAAAATTCTCTTTTGATTTTATCAATATAATTATAAAATTTAATTACATAATTTTGACGATAAAAAACTAAAATCGATCTACAAATCATAATTAAAGATCTAGACAAAAACTTATGTGAGACGATCTCGCGGATCGTATTTTGTGAGACTGATATCTTATTTAGATCATCAATAAAAAATTATTACTTTTTATGCTAAAAGTATTAGTTTTTATTGTGAATATCGATAAAATTAGCTCGTCTCACAGATAAAGATTTGTGAGACCGTCTCACAAGATAGCTACTCAAAGATCTATAATTGATTCAACAAAAAATTTAAGACATAAACTGTTTTGACACAATATATACAAAACAAAAATGTACATATTACCAAAAATAATGTGGGTAATTACCTTACTTCATTGAAAGCGTAAAATAGTAACTTATGTGTATATATTCTATGGCGTTGCCTCCATAGAAGACTAATCATCATTTCATTTTTCAAAAGGATATGATGCAAGCAAAGAGTACGGCCAAAAAAAATTCTCTAACTTCAAAATGGACATAAAACATCTATTTGGATCACAAATCGAAAACGTACCATCACCAAAATGCCAAAAGGGGGTAGGGTTTCATAACATAAATAATGAACAAGCTTGCAATTTTCACACAGATATACATCCAGCACAATGCAGCAGCAAATGCACCCCATCCCACAGCGAGTTATGGCAGGCACGGACGAACAAACACAGATACATCATATATGTGAACAGCTTTTTCCATCTACTCTGGCACGGTCCAGACACCAGAGGAACGATTTCTGTTCCCACGAGTAACACATGTCATAGAAATTCAGCTTTGCGTCTTGTACCCTGGAATCCTACCCGAAATGAACGGGCTGCCGCTGCATATAAATGTAGGGGTTGAGGACGAAGATGGTGAGACCTCACTACCACTGGTGCATTGCAAAGGCTCCAATGTCTCAACTACATCGCTCATCAAAGGTCTAGCTTTTGGGTTTTGGCTCAAACAATAGTATGCCAAACTGCAAGCTTTTTGTGATGCTCTTACAGAGTACTGGTTTTCTAATCTAGGATCGATTATCTGAATCAATTTCCTCTTGTCGTTTAGTTTTGGTCTGGCCCAATCTACCAGGCTCACTTCCTTGCTTGGCCTAGTCTTGTCAACAGATTTCCTTCCGGTTAATAGTTCCAGAAGAACTACACCGAAACTGTAAACATCACTCCTAGCGGTAAGATGCCCTGTCCATGTCATGCTGAGACATCAACCAGATACCCAGATAACAGAAAGCAACCAACAAATCGACTCCAAATTTTATGGAATAATAACCATCACCGAGAGATTAGTGTTTCCTAATAACAGATGTATCAATGAAATCTGGGTAGGTAAGGATGCATGTAAACAAAACCATAGTTATTTAACAAAGTAAGGATTCCAACTTCTGCGCCACATGCACATGGAGCTTAAAATGACATGAATTCCACAATCCCTTCTTAAATCGGATGACTAATATACAAATAATACAATGCAGCACACCAATCCATAAAGAAAATTAGTCAGTTAGGCTTTCGAAAGCTTATTTCTACGTGCTAATATCGCGTGTTTAAACAGTGGGATTCAATTGGGTTTTATATTTCAGAGTTTTTTTTCTACAGTTAAAGTGTGCTGTTTCCATGCTACAAATTGAGGGAATATCGAATAACATATTATCCACGTATAAATTTTAATGTCAATGTAGAAATTTAAATTTAAATTTGATTTATTCTTTATAAATTTGATTTAAGGAGATTGCATTTGGATCTACATATTTGAAATAATTTCAAATCACATATTTGAAATAATTTCAAATCCTTTATATTAATTCAAATATCTTTCATTCTTTTGATTTTTGGAACTCCAAATCCCCCCCCCCCCCCCCCCCCCCCCCCCCCCCCCCCCTCAGTATTTTATATTTTTATTCCAGTCAAGACTATCGACTCCAAATAATCCCGAATTGGTGTCACTTGAAATCTAAATTATGAATACTCACTCATTTCACTCCTAGCATCTCAAGAGAAATTTTTCTTTCATAAATATTTATCAACAACGTACACTTCTCCTAAAGTCTTCATCTTCCACCAGATATAAACATCAAAAGCTTAGGTCCGACTTTGAAACAATATAGAAATAGCTGAATCTTGGAACCCACAATAATGATTAATCATGACATAGTTCCAATCTCTTGCAACAAATTCATTTAACAAAGATGAATCTAGTTTCTCATATGGTGCATTGTTTGTCTAGTTGAGGATCAAAAGGGGTGTGTGTGTTGGTGGTGGGAAGTCACTACGAGATTATTTGAGCTTCATTGTCTTAATACATATATTTATTAAAGACTAATTACTATTTTCCAAATGAGCACCGTACAACTAAGTTCTAAATTCTTAAATATATTTAATTCAAGTAAGATTTTTGAAGACAATAAATATGGAGAGAGTATGGGAAAGGGGACAATGGATTTCACTACACGTAATTAATGCAAGTTGCTGAATCAAGCCTTCTTACTCCTAACGTTGAGATAAGATGGCTGTCAGACATTAATATTCAACATCTCTCTACATACATTTATCTACAATAGTTGGGATTATATTTCAAATAACAGAGAGATGTAAGAAGATATTCTAACAAAAGGCAATTGTAAAAATTTAGAGGCAGTACCAGTCATGACATATTCTGGGGCTGCATAACCATAGGTACCCATAACTCGAGTGGATACATGGGTCTCGTCACCTTGTGGGCCCGCTTTAGCAAGTCCAAAATCAGAAAGTTTTGCCATATAATCCTGCAACTCATGCATAATTTATTTAGCTAAAGTATTAAAGTTCTTTCTCCAAAACGGAAATCACTGAGAGATAGCTAATAATGTTGACAATTCTGTTTCTCTTTTATCTGAGAATTTCCAGTATTTTGATCGAGTCATTCAATTTTATTTTTGAATCCTTCTTAGGCTTGCTGGAGAACCTGTTGCTGAACTTGATTAATTGCCCTTGTGCTTGATTGTAAAAGTTGACCATGAGCTTAAGAATTGACTCACATATGTATCCCCAAAGTGACAGGTCACAGTATAATCGGGTCATTTTTCCCAGTTAAGAGCCCAGGAAGAGTGAAAAGGAAATACTATGATTCAAATATAAAATCGTCACCTACCGAGTCCAGCAGAATGTTTGAGGTCTTGAAGTCTCGATATATGACTGGCCTTTCGGCATTATGAAGGAAAGCAAGCCCTTTAGCAGCCCCAAGAGCGATCATCATCCTTGTAGACCAAGATAGTGGAGCAGTTGTTTCTGGATGCCTCAGAAAATTCCACGTAAATTTTAGCCAGCAAAAGATCAAATAAATCACACAAGAAAGAGATATGCACTTTTCAGTATTGCACTCATGCCAAAGAAACACAGAAAAAACATGAAAATACATTAGCGACATCAAAATCAAACAATGCACACAAGGTAGAAAAGATAAAAAACAATGAGCTAAAAAAGAGCTTTGAAAAGCCAAACTGAGGAGAAAAAATTGAGTAAAGATGTTTCCAATGAAATTAACTTAGCTCCAACACAATAAACAAGTAATGATTGATTTAACATTAAACATTATATCATGTTTAATTACTGATAATAAAAAAGTGTTCACTATTTTTGATAAATAATTCTATTGAGAGTTACATTACTCCATTAATCACACCTAAATTTATGTATGATCTCAATCGAAAGCACAATTTATATTGCATGAAAATGACTACATTGATCAGTTACTGAACTTTATGAAAGTTCTGAACATCACAAGACTCTAAAATCATGCTATTCTGTTAATTCAGTATGCCCCAATTGCACGCCACCCACATCTCCTTCACAAATGCAGAAACATATACATATGAACTAGGAAATATCTGATTCTTGCACAAACCAAGATGGAACAGCTTTTTTAAATAGAGGAAAAGCAAAAAAGTAAGCTTAGGAAGAAATAAACCTACTCCGAAAGAGGTGATTCTCAAGGCTTCCTCGGAACATGAACTCATAAACTAGTAACCTGTGATCGTCCTCACAGCAATATCCAATCAACTTCACCAGATTTGGGTGCCTGAGCTGCCCGAGGAAGTTGACCTCAGTCTGAAACAGGAAATCATATGTTCATTCAGATATTTTGGACATATTCTTTTATATATATATATATATAAGAAACGTTATTTTATTAATGATGTTATAAGAACTTAGCACATCAGTGGGGTGGGGATTGATGAACATGACATTCATGGTAACTTTTCGTTGCATGAATTGAAATTGTTAAGAGAGTAAAAAAGGCTTGAGTTTGAGAAGTTTAACTTCAGATACAACCAGTTCTTACATAAGAAAAAAAGCAATCATGCACGTAAATACAATAGGAGTAGGATTGAGTAAATCATCCACCAACTTGAAATGAAACACAGAAAACACAGTAAATACATGGAAGCGCACGAAAAAGGAAGTCGGTCCAAATTCAGCAAGGCAAGAAAAAAGAATCCAAAAACTCACAAGCCATTCACGGTGTCCTTGAAGGCCTTCCTTGTTAAGAACCTTAACCGCAACAGGGAGAGATTTGAGTCCAACCCGAACATTCTCATCAATGTAACCTTTGTACACCGTTCCAAAGCCACCCTCACCAAGTATGTAGTCAGAACGAAAGCTTTTTGTGATGGTCTCAAGCTCGAAGAGGGTGAAGGCAATCACATGGGTGTACAGCAAGGAGTTTTTCCGAAAGTCCTCCAAGTTACGGGGTGTGGAGGGATCACTTAGATCTGATGTAGAGCGACTGTGCTTCCTCCCCAGACCTGATAGATTCCTGGTGGGAACTGGCAACACCTGGAGCTGCTGCTGAACTGCTCTTTTTTTTTTTTCATTTCAATTCTAACATTAATAAACTCACACTTTTGAATCGCAGTTACCATCACCTCCATTCAAATTATGGGATGCAAATGCAATCACGTCACGACACTATTACATAATGCTTATGTTTTAAGCAACAATTTCCAAAAAAAAAAAAACAATATGAAAAAAACGACGACATTGGTCATAAGCACAAAAAAATTAAAGCAATTTTAAAATTATGAAACACAACTTAAACCCTAACTACGACTTCCAACGATCAAACGACGGAAACGGAATCACAGGGAGCTCCAATTATATAATGCTCACACATTTAGCATAACAATTACATGAAAAATCAATAAACAAAAGCAAAACACAGAAAACCCGAGTAGAATATCACTACTAGGTACAACTGTTCGCTCAAAAAGCCGAAAAGAAATCCAACGCCTGAACGTTCAGACCAAGAAGCTGGGAAAAAAAGGAAGGTAGTAGACCTAGATCTATCAGCTAACAGCAGAATGCAAGAGAAATGATAGCAGAGGGGGAAAAGGGAACCTTGAGTTTGGTTGTGAGCAGTGGCGACGATGGCTGATTCCTCCCTAGTGCCGCAATTACCCATCTTGTTTGTGAGGCAGTGAAGAAGTTGGTCTCATTCTTGGGGAAATTTAGGTGGGACCTCACACACACAAAATGCATTTCGGGGATTCAACTCGACTTGTCTTATATTCTTTATATTCTCCACACACACGCACAACATGCGGGGACACCACCACTGTCACATGATTTTCCACGGACATTGATTTGATCGGTATTCAAATTTTGGTTTAAATCATCGAAAAAATTGTAAATTCAAATCAGAAAACAAAATTGAATTTGTTTACTTGAATGTAAATAAATGTTAAAAATGAATTTTATATCGTTCAATTTCGAATTATATTTGTCAAAATCCAATAATTTTATTTAAATCAATAATTTTTAGTTTATTATTATTTATTTAATTTATCTGGACTTTATATTTTAAAGTTTTATTGGAAAATTAACTAAAAACTAATGTATTATATTTTAGTTACTAATTTAAATAACTGTTACAATCGAATAAACTAAACGGTTTTATTAGAAAATTGGACAGAAAAAAACAGTTCGGATATCGGATTATATATTTCGAAAATCGAAATAAAAACTAAAAATTGCATTGAACTGACCGATGAACACATTTATCCACAATGCTCATAGTAATGTGTCAATCCAATATCTGTTGGTGACTTTTTTTCCTTGTATGAAGACATTTAATTAGTTCGACCGATTAAACAAAATCCAAATATCTGAAATGTCTTATTCCAAAGTTTTGATTTTCTCAAATTTTTCATGAAATTTAATAAAATTTACTATTGATTGATTGATTTTATGTTGAATCAGTTTGAAATGTTTTTTAAAAATAAATCAATAAGAGTATTTTGGAGAGCTTTTGGTTTTTAAAAAAATGATTGTTCTAGATATTATTTTGAAGTTGACGAGTACTTAAAACAGAGAATATTTGAAAATACAAGTTTAAAGTCAATACAAATTAAAGTTTGAATATTTTGAAAATAATTGCTTATAAAATTACTTTTTAGTTAAATGACAACCATAGCTTTAAACTATATAAAATTGATATTTTTTAATTATCTAAGACTTGATATTCACATCATCAACAATGTGTTCATATATTTATTATTATGTTATAAATATTGTATCAAAAATAATTTATTTTTTGATTTTTTAGAACATGAATGCTTGAAAAATATATAAGATTAATAAAAATAAAAATAAAAAAATACAAATGTTTTATATAAAAAATTTTGAAAATAAAATGATATAAAATAAAAAAATATTATTTAAAAAATAAATATGATATAATAAATATTTTAATGATATAAATAATAATTTATAATTTAAACTTAAAAAAATAAGAGAAAACATCACATTTATGCTTTTAACTTTTATTAAAAGTTACAAAAATGGAAGTTCCCAAAAACAATATTAGGGCCATATTGGGCTTTGTAGGTGTGGCCCAGCCCAGTTCATGTTTGTGACCCGTGGAGGGAAATTGTGGCGGGAAACTGGACGTTTTCCCGCCATGGACATATAAACCCTTCTTCGGCTTTTCCCGGACCCTCCAAATCTGGATCGCTTCGATTTCGAATCCAGAACCGAACGCAGATCTTGATTTTGCTATTCGCTTCTCTCTCGTGAAGTCATTATCTGTTAGCTGGAGAAGAGGAATTGTTCCATCTGGGAAATGGAGGGCTATGGCGGCAGCGGGGGATACTGTCTGGACGAGAAAGCACTGCGGGTGGAAAACATCTTCTTGGAATTTCTCAAGAAATTCAGTCCGGAAGCGCAGGGAGGTCGTGGAATGGGAGGCTACCCGCCGTACTACGAGGCTGAGGTGGAGGCGATGAGGCCCAACGAATCCAACACCATGTTCATCGATTTCTCACACGTCATGACCTTCAATAACATCGTACAGAAGGCAATCTCAGATGAATTTCTCCGCTTCGAGCCTTACTTGAATAATGCCTGCAAGAGGTTTGTCATGGAGCTTAAGCCCACATTTATTGCCGATGATAATCAGAACAAGGACATTAACGTCGCGTTTTACAACCTCCCCATGGTCAAGAGGTGCTGTATATTTGTTTCCATGACTCGTTCGTACTAAGTCAATGTTTGACTTCTTTTTATATCAGACAACGGTCGCGATTTTTTTACTCAAATGTGCGTTTTTGCAGATTGAGGGAATTGACCACCGCCGAGATTGGGAAGCTAGTGTCAGTGAGTGGCGTAGTCACTCGGACCAGTGAGGTTAGGCCCGAGCTTCTTCAGGGCACTTTCAAATGTTTGGACTGTGGAAATGTCGTTAAGAATGTTGAACAACAATTCAAGTACACCGAGGTTTGCATAATTCTCCCTCTAATACGGTCGTACTCAAGCATACATGACAAAAAAATGTGGCATTTTCCCAAACGGTTCTGTTGCTAGGTCTGCCTCTATAGTTAAATTGATAGTTAAGCCGATATTATGTTTACCAGCTTCTAGAGCACATCCAAGTTTAAGAATTGAGGCAAGAAAGGATGAGCCATTAACCAGAACCATAATTCAAATTAATTCCCTTGTAATGAATAATGAGTTTCAAATACTGGTTCTCCAGAGTCCTGACACTGCAAATAATTGTTTATCTAATCCGAGTGTGTGTTTTAATTTAAAATTTTGTCAGAGAAACAGTTGAGACCTATTTCTTTTCCTTGGACTTGGCTGCTACGTTCCACTGAGTTTATCAAAGACATTTATAGTTTTCTTTGCTGTAACAAAGAATGAAACTGATACGGCATGTTTCTGGGACGAAATTGTTGTGTTCCCATGTTTACTATTGATATTCTTATTGGTGCCACCTTTAACTGATCATTGAATCATCTCTATCAACTTCATTTGTCTCTGAATCCCTCTGATCTTGTGCAGCCAATTATCTGCATGAATGCAACTTGTCATAACAGATCAAAGTGGGCGTTGTTGAGACAAGAGAGCAAGTTTGCTGACTGGCAGAGGGTTCGCATGCAGGAGACCTCCCAGGAAATACCTGCTGGCTCCCTTCCCAGATCACTGGATGTCATTCTACGTCATGATATTGTTGAACAAGCTAGGGCTGGGGACAAGTGAGGATCATTTATTTGCATTATCAATGCTTGTTTTAATAGACTAGTGAAAAACTTCTCATGTGATGCTTTAACATTATAGGGTTGTGTTCACTGGCACTGTGGTAGTTCTACCTGACATTCTAGCATTAGCCTCTCCGGGGGAGAGAGCTGAGTTTCACAGAGAAGGATCTCAGCGTAAGAATGTAAATTCTGGTCAAGAAGGTGCTAAAGGACTTCGAGCTTTGGGTGTGAGAGACCTTTCTTACCGTCTCGCCTTCATAGCAAACTCAGTTCAGGTGTCAATCCCTTTGATGTTGTGCATTTTATTACATGATATTGAAAAGCTTCAAACTTGTAAAATTCCACATAAAGTCATTAAGCCGCATGTTTCAACTCTTAATTTTTTACTTCTTTATAAATTATTTTCTTTTTCCTTCCAGATTTGTGATGACCAAAGAGATAATGACATCAGAAATAGAAGGGACTCTGATGAGGCTGATAGTAAGCAATACACGGTGGGTTCCCTGATCAGCCAGTCTTTTTTTGTCCGAATTTTTTATTCCTTTTTTTTCATATTTTATTAATTCCCCTTTCAAACTTTTGTAAAGCCTGTTTCTGTTAAGTTTTGATCTCCTCATTTTAAATATGCTTTTTCCCCCATGGTTCTATTGGTTGGACAGGCAGAAGAGTTGAGTGAGATACACAGTATGAGAAACACGCCTGACTTCTTTCATAAGCTTGTTGACAGCATTGCACCAACAGTGTTTGGTCACCAAGATATCAAGCGAGCAATCCTGCTTATGGTTTTGGGTGGTATCCATAAGTTTACACATGAAGGCATCAACTTAAGAGGAGACATTAATGTTTGTATTGTGGGTGATCCCAGCTGTGCGAAGTCTCAGTTTCTCAAGTATGCCGCCATTTGATTTTTGTTATACCCTCTCATGAATTCAAAGTTGTTTTTATGTTTCACTGTTCCACCCACCTTAGGTACGCTTCAGGTCTAGTTGCAAGGTCTGTCTACACTTCAGGAAAGTCCTCATCTGCTGCTGGGCTTACCGCGACAGTGGCCAAGGAACCAGAGACTGGTGAATTCTGCATTGAGGTAATCATTTTTTTTCTTCAGGTTTTATGATGAATGATTCATTTGAGAGCTTCAGACTCTGATCTGAGGTTCTTTTGAAAGTGAAAATTAAACTTTTGCACCTCGAGCATCAAAACTTCCTCACATGTGTCTTACTTATATTATGTCCCTGTGTTAATATACCATCTGTTGATTTCTTTCAGGCTGGGGCACTAATGCTTGCTGACAATGGAATCTGTTGTATTGACGAATTTGACAAAATGGATGTCAGAGATCAGGTAATTGTAACTTCGTCGATTTTTTCCCCTTCCTCTGCTAAAAAAATATTTTAGAAAGGTCCTCACATGCACAATCTGGATTAACTTAATGGGATTGTATCTCATTCACATATCTTAAGGTTGCCATACATGAAGCTATGGAGCAACAGACAATAAGCATAACTAAAGCTGGAATTCAAGCAACGCTGAATGCTAGAACTTCAATTTTAGCTGCTGCCAATCCCACCGGGGGGCGATATGATAAGACTAAACCCTTGAAGGTGAGCTTTCATTATTGTCTTGCCATTTGAATAAAACACCAGTATGGAAAGATCATGACCTTTTTGGAAAGTCTGGGCAATTGAATTTTGAAATGCCTTATTTTTGTAGAGTAATGCTTCTATTGTATACTTCTGTAGTACAATGTGGCTCTTCCTCCTGCAATTCTTTCGAGGTTCGACCTCGTATATGTTATGATTGATGACCCTGATGACCAAACTGATTTCCGCATCGCTCATCATATCGTGAGAGTTCATCAAAAGCATGAAGATGCACTTGCTCCCCCATTTACCACTGGTCAACTGAAACGCTACATGTCATACGCAAAGACTCTGAAACCAAAGGTTGGTTCTTCCCAGCATGGCAGAAATGTAATTTTTAAATTCAAGATAAGTTTATAGCAAATGTCAGGTTATATTATCGTGCAGCTAACCTCTGAAGCTAGACAATGCTTGGTGGAATCCTATGTCTCTCTTCGCAGAGGTGACGCGGCTCCTGGTAGTAGAGTTGCTTATCGGATGACCGTGAGGCAACTGGAGGCACTAATAAGGCTATCAGAGGCAATTGCACGAAGTCATCTAGATACTGAGGTATACAAATGACTTACAAATTATAAGTTCTCAATTTCTTTGCCATGACTTGTCTTTGGGGTTAGGTGCATCCCCGCCACGTACGCCTTGCTGTGAGACTGCTAAAGACGTCAATAATCAAGTGAGTGGTCAAATACCTTTCGTGAAAGACAAATACCTTAGTTATCACACGTTCAACTAAGATTGATGGTTATTATTGTTCATTTGATTGAATTACAGCGTGGAATCAAGTGAAATTGATTTATCAGAGTTTCAGGAAGAGAATCATGAGATTCATGACAATGATGGTAACGATGATGGAGGTCATGTTTCTAGTCGAGGCCAAAGTCATTCATCCAGTGAAACAGCTCAACCTGAATCTGAAAATAGGGGTCAGCAAAGAGTTGTGCAAAATATTATTTCTTCTCACACTTTCTGAAGATGTATGCCCTCTATATCACTGGCATCTTTGTTGCGCAGAAAATGGAGCAGGGACTGCTAGCAAGCAAGGAAAGAAACTAGTAATAAGTGATGAATGTTTTCAGAGAGTAACCCGTGCACTCATAATGAGACTCAGGCAACACGAAGAGACAATAACACAACAAGGTGGTTGTCAATAATGACTTAAGATGCTACATATATTGAAAAAGATGAAAAATGGAATTTTGTTTCTCATCTATAGAACGGCTCAAGAAGGGTGAAAAAATTAAAGGATAAGAAACATGAGAAGAGGAAAAATAACTGTTTCTTATTATGTTGAAAGCTTCTATATTCTTATGGAGTTTGATGGGAAAATACATGTTTGTGTACTTGTGATTGCAGGGACAGGATTGGCTGGAATGAAGCAGATAGATTTGATTAAGTGGTATGTTGATCAGCAGAATGAGAAAAATAATTATAGCTCCATGGAAGAGGCAGCTGCCGAACTAACAAAAGTGAAAGCCATTATCGAGGTACAAATTCACCCAATTAAAGTTTATTACAATATTTCTTTATTAACCGACTTGTTTTGCCGGTAAAATCTGTACCCAAGTGATAATTGCTATGTATTCTATTAATGATACGTGAACTTTAGTCAATGTAGCATAACTGAATGTTGCCATGTATATAATAAACTGATTGAATATGTGTCACATGTTATGTTACGAGACATGTGATTACTTGGGGGCTTCTCGTCTCGAATATGATGTTGATTCGATTATTGGGTATGATGCAGAGTTTGATACGAAGAGAAGGCTATTTGGTAGTTGTAGATGATGGGAGACAAGCCGAAGAGGGTGAGACCGCGAGAGCTCCATCAAGAAATGATAGGATATTAGATGTGGCTCCAAATTATTCTCTTGGTTAAATCGTACGTGTCTGTTCTTTATATTGCTTTTAGTTTGAGTTTGTTGTACATTAGTTTTGCCATTCTTGGTATGATCCAGTCATGGTCGCTTGGGGTTGGAGTTGTTTAGTAGGGAGTCCGACATTGAAATCATAAATATTTATGTAATGACACTAAATTAAGATATTTAAGAAAATTGAATGTATATCTGCATTAGTAGACTGATGAGACACAGAATTTTCCTAGTACCGGGGTAAAAATATTTAGTTACATACCAACTAGGAAATCTGGCAGTAACCTGCAACAAATGTACAATTGAAAATAAAAGATAAATAGGGCCCATTTGCCAAAAAAAAAGGACCCTTTGCAACGGATAAAATGACTCGACATCTATTGTAAAGTTTTCTTATTTCTAGTGGACGATTGAGACTGATGTTCTTATTGAAATCAAGTTACTTATTTTTCTTCGTTTTGGTTGCTTAGTTGTTTCAGAAACTAGGAGCGACTCTTTTCACAAGCTTGAGGTATCCGTTAAGACATTCAAATGTTTACGAAATATTATTAAAATAATAAGCTCTAGGAAAAATTTAATAGAAGTCGATCGATCATGAATGGTAGTAAAAGATCACAAAATCCAATAGCTTTTTAAAACCATACGTTTTCAAATTTGAAATATATCTCTCGGCCATATTTGTATTTTACGTTTAGGAAACTCGAGCTTCTGATTTTAAACATACATGGTTTTAGAAGACAATTTTTTTTTTTTTTTACTTTTTCCATTTGGAATGAATGGAATTCACCCATTAAAAAAGTTAAAATAAAAGTTTAATTTATATTATTAAGTAAATTTTAGTTTTTGAAAAAATTTACATCTGAAATGGGAATTAAAATTTGGAATGCACGGGAGTCCCCAATCTCCTAAGAAATTATTGCTCCCTGTCGCCTAGTTGCTTGGTATTTTCCGTTGGTATGCAACCCATGTGCTCCGTAGCTAAATTTCAAAATGAGTTCACCTTGTACGTGAATTTGCATACAGACCCCTTAACTCTTTTTTGGAAACCCATGCACATATTATTATTATTATTATTATTATTATTATTATTATTATTTAACCTTGAGAACCCGCACGATGCGTACAGATATTATCAAATACATACGAAAATTGAACTTGTTATTAATTCAGACTACTGCGGTCAGTGGTTTTCAGCTCTCCAAATTTAATAAATATACTAAAATTAAAAACATATTCATAATTTTAAAGTTTAGATGGTGTTATCACGAAAATAGATTCGGTGAGTTTTTGGAGAGACAAAAATTATTTTTTATTTTGTTTAAAATTAACATAATTAATGGGTTGGTGGGTGGGATGTGAACTGTGATGTAGATGCTCGAGTTTTTAACATAGAGGGGGCTTGTTTGTAAAACACTGACAGTTGATGGGTTGCGTGCGAATTCACAAAGTTTATCTCAGATGGAAAATTTAAATTGCATTTTATGTGTTTATGCGTCGGTAAAAAAAAAAGGCAAAAACTTATGTGAAATTGTCTCACATGTTGTATTTTGTGATACGAATCTCTTATTTCGGTCATTCATGAAAAAATATTACTTTTTATGCTAAGAGTATTACTTTTTATTGTGAATATCAGTAGAATTAACTCGTCTCACATATAAAAATTCGTGAGACTGTCTCAAAAGAAACCTACTAAAAAAACATGTCCACTCCAAACCAGGAAAGTAACAACCAACAAATCTAACACATTTGAGGAAATATCTCACAATATTCCATGTAAATAAACGAGTGGAATATAGTTTGATTGATATATATTCATCTCACAAATAAGTAAATATTTTCGGTTGAAATAAAATTTTTTTTTTGAAGAGATTTTCTGTTGAAATATTACTTTCTAGATAAATTACGTTTTTTAAGCTGGAGGAGGAAGATTGTTATAAATAGATCTCGAACTCGAAATCTCGTCTCAGACATAAGACTTTGGCATCACATAATCTAACATGTTATTGGTATCCACATGCAGTGTAACAAATATATTCCATAACATTCACATTTGGCCTAAAAATTAATTATATTCGAATTGCTTGCACACGATAAATAAATTACTTAGTTATTTAACCATCTTAATTTACTGATTATTCAGTAAGATTTTCAATCGATTATTATTGACAAAAATTTTATTTAATTTTAGGCCAAATGTGAGGTAGAAAATTATATTGAGAAACCAGCGAGGCCACGTGAGGTAGAAAAGACACTAGGTCCCTCTAATTGTCGTTGCCACCTTTCAATCAGCTTATTGCCAGCTGTCATTGATGACATTTTTGACCTTCCATGTTTCTTATTCTCACCAAATTCACATAAAAACTTCTATATGTATATATATAATAAGTACAATAACACATAATAAATGTATAATTATATAGAATATAAGTAGGTATATTGTGGGACGGTCTCACGAATCTTTATCTGTGAGATGGGTCAACCTTACCGATATTCACAATAAAAAGTAATATTCTTAGTATAAAAAGTGATACTTTTTCATGGATGACCCAAATAAGAGATTCGTCTCACAAAATACGATCCGTGAGACCGTCTCACACAAGTTTTTGCCATAGAATACAGACATGACTTCACAATATAATTGTATATCTATTTATTTGATTGGATCAAATCGATTAAAAAATTTGAATTTATTCACAAATTATGTATGATTATTAAAAATATTAATTTTATATCAAAATATTAATTTTTATTTCAAACATAAATCAAATAGATTATTATACATATATTAATTCATGAAACTGTAAGACCAACTCTAAAATAAATAACCAAACTCATTTTCATAGATTAATTACTACTGTTTATAAATATATATATGTGTGTGTGTGGCTGTCGCTGAGACGCCTCCTAAGCCATATGTATATATGTGTATATATATATTTAATTTCGGGCAATGTATGGATATTCATGATTGATTTTCATATATTTATTTATCAAACCTACTGTGCAAGCTCTATCATTATTTCCACCAAATTATTCCTTCCTCCCAAAAATTTCCTACCCCCCACTTTTTTTCCCTGAAATTATTGTTACTGATATCAAGAAGAAGAAGAAGAAGATGGTGAATTACTGGAAATCCAAGGTTCTTCCAAAGATCAAGAAAGTTTTCGAGAACCCCAAGAAGACCGCCGCCGCCGAAGCTTGCAAGTCTTTCGATGAGTCTAAGGTAGATAATATACGTACATATACATAAGCATACGTGTACGTACATATATATATACTGAACATGAATTGTACAGGAGGAATACTCGAAAACCTTTGAAGACAACAAGACTGAGCTTCAACCTAAGGTGGTTGAAATCTATGAAGCTTGCTCAGTTGAAATCAAGGTAACCGTTTATCCAATCTTGTGGGATTATTGTTATATATATATATATATATATATATATATATATATATATATATATATATTATTGTGACTGAGTTTATTACTTTCTTGTTTAAACATCGATTCTTTGATTAGTTTTTAATAATTACTTTAAGTCAAGAAGATTTGTTCTTTCTCAGTTTCAGTAAAATATATTTGTGTTGTCAAATCCTACATGTAATATTTCCTTTCGATCTTAATTTCTTTGTTTAAGGTTATTCAAGATGGGGTTTTTAGTTTTATATTTACCGGAGAAGATGACTGTAAATCCACCTTTTTAAAAGTAGAATATTTTCAATATTTAATTTAGATAAGTAGAATATTTTAATTCATAAAAAAAATAAAATCGATTGCGTTGTTTAAGTAGAAGTTGCTAAAGATCCAAGTTTCAATCATGAATCTCTACTGAGTAATTAATATATATCTGAAAAAATAACAGACTTTGGTGAAGGAGCCAAAGGAGTCAGGTCTGAAGAAGCACTCAGCAGCAGTTCAGAAATTTCTTGATGAACTCACTAAGATTGGTATATATATATATATATGTGTGTGTGTGGGTTGATTTTATCAGGGTTTTATATTATATTTTTTGATAATCGTTGAATTGTTATTTTTTTTTTCCAAAGAATTCCCTGGAAGCAAACCAGTGAGCGAAGCAGCCACCAAAGTCGGCCCTGGAAATTTACCAGGTCCAATCTTTTTCGTGTTCGAGAAAGTCTCTACGTTTGTAGTGACGGAGGAGAAGAAAGAAGTGGAGGCTGCTGCTGAGAAACCCCAAGAAGAAGCGTCTACCAGTGCTGAAGTAAAAGAGAAGGAGATTGTGACGGAATCTGCTGTCCCGGAGGAGAAAGCACCGCCGCCGCCGCCGCCACCCGAGGTCGAGAAGGTCGAACCGACACCACATGTGGCTGAGGCCGAACCACCCATGGTTGAAGAAGTGGCGCCGGCCAAAGCGTGTTGAGGAGGTGGCGCGCACGTGGTACCATGATGTGTAAAATTACCAATATGGACTTTTTTTGTTATTCTTTGTTACCTGTATCGTTGTCTAAAGTTGTAATTTTGTGTGCATTGGAATTGTATTTACAGAAACAAAGGACATTTTATTTCATGATTATCTTCAATTTTCCACACGCTCACATATTAATGACAAGAATAAGTTTTTTCGTGGGATAATTTTATTGATATATATTTGTGAAATGGATCAATTCGATCTGTATTTAAAAGTGAAAAATAATATTATATTTCGTAAATAAATCAAATTAGAGATTTATATAACAAAATTTTTATGTGAAATCGTATTATTTAAGTTTTTGAATAAGACAAAAATTTGTGTGATACGGTCTCACGGATCGTATTTTGTGAGATATATATCTTATTTGGGTCATTTATTAAAAATTATTACTTTTATGCTAGAGTATTATTTTTTATTGCGAATATCGATAGAGATTGACTCATCTCACTAATAAAGATTCATAAGATCGTCTCACAAAAAATCTGTTCTTTGAATAATGATATATGTTCCATTCTACCAGTTTTATATAAGGTCATCCACAATAATAAGGATATTTCCTACAAATATTTGTGGAACCCCTAATCCACATCATCAATCAAATATTTCTCTACTCAAATATCTCATGTTTCACAATCAAATATCTCACATCAACCAAATATTTATGAATCCCACTGTGACTTTAATTAATATTTTATTTTCATTTAAATAAAATCATTTCAACACTTTAAATATTTTTATCTATTATTTAGTATTATATTTTTTATTGAAATATAAAATTAGAAAGTTTAATAATTATATATAATTAAATAAATATTAAATAAAAGTAAAAATAAAAATAAAAAAGCTACCCTACTCGACCCAAGCTCTTCACAGTGAAGAGCTTGGGTCGAGCAAACTCTTCACTAAAATAGTGAAGAGCTTGGGTCGAGCCCTTGTGCTTGGGTCGTGCTCGACAAAAAAAAAAAAAAACACGACCCAAAAAAGATTCGACTCACCTCGACCCACCTCGACCCAAAAAATATGCTCTGTCTCAATCACGTTGTCTTCAAAAAATTTTAAAAAAAATTGCAATACCCGATTACAAATTTGTGTCGTGTCACACAAATCAATGGTGTGCAGTGGTGAATATTTAGATGGAGATGATATTTGGATGACGTAGATTGGATTATATCCACTATTATGGATGCCCCAACGAGATTTGATTTGGGAATATATCGACTCAAATATTAAATATATAGGTGTTACGTACGAACTTGAAAGTTTGACTAATACTTCTAATGTCCAAATTCTTTCCATTCCATGATTTCTATAACAAGAGAACAACTTTTTGCTCACATCCGTCTCAATTATATAATATTAATTTCTTTTTTTTGTCTTAAATATTATTTTTTAGTTTCTAGATTTAGTTAAATTTTTACTTAGTTTTACTAATATTCATATTTCAACTAAGTTTCGAAAATGCGCATGAATTAAATATGGATAAAATAATAAATATGTACATAACTTTGGTTTACTAATAATTTTCTTAACATGTATAAAAAACAAACAAACAAACATATGTATTTTAGATGGAAAGATTATAAAATAATAAAATTTTTAATAAAAATATGAGATTTTTCAAGAGTTTTGTTTTGTTTTTTTTTTTACATACTTTATATACCTCTTATTTTATCAACTTCAAATTTATTTTATTTTATATAACAATTGAACTCGATGTCACTGCTTTCAATATACACCGAATAAACTATTGAATTAACGTAACAATATATAAATCACGTTGATCAAATAAATCATACTAAATAAATCACGTTCGGAACTACAAATTAAATGATACTTAGAGTTGCGTGAATCATTAGTTAGATGACACCTTGACATGATTGATTAGTGGTTATATATAATAATACGTAATTGACGAAGTGTAACCTGAATTATATACAGCAGATCTCTTGTGACACGGTCTCATGAATCTTTATCTGTGAGACGAGTCAACCCTACCGATATTTACAATAAAAAATAACACTCTCAGCATAAAAATTAATATTTTTTCATGATGACACAAATAAGATATATGTCTCACAAAATACGATATGTGAGACCGTCTCACATGAATTTTCGTCTTATATATTTATTAGTCGTTTGCTAATTGCTGGTGTATTTTAGTTTACTGATGTTGGTATTTAAAAAAATAAAAATAAAATCAATACAAATAATTTCAGGAATCAAGAAATTCGATGCCCATAGCCAAAATCTTGGGTTTGAATATAAATATTCGAAAAATTACCCTGATTATAAATCAAAAGAAATTTGTGATTAAATTACACATAATTCGGGTCCAGCGACTAGCGATAATTGTATTAGTGCAGAAAATTATGCCAACCCCTTCCTCTAATATATAATATATAAAAATAGAGTAAAATTCATTTTGGTACACTAAATTATTATAAATTGAAAAATTGATATATGAATTAATTGTATAAAATTATTAAACTAAAAAGTCAATTTATTCTTATCTGAAATTGTTTCAAGTCCAATTACCATTAATAAATTCAATTAGGTACACATTTTTTTAGCTTGATCATGTACCAATTTGTCAATTTAACAATAATTCATGTACCAATTAAGTTATCTACAATAATTTATATACTAATTTGTCATATTTATCTGCCAAAATAAACCTATATAAATAAAAAAAATGATTTGACATCACTAAATTAATTTTTTGAATTTTATTTTTGCTTGCTTTAACCATATTTCATATCTGGGGTTTTGATCTTGCTTCACCAAATTAATTTTTTAAAAAAAGTTCTTCTACTAGCATAATTTTTTTCTAGAAAAAAAATTCAATAATCCCACTCATCAATTTTGTTACACGAATATCTTAATCTGATGTAATCCATGAAAAATATTAATTTTTATGTGTGAAAATATCACTGCTTATTGCTGGTATGAATACATATCTCACGAATATAGATATATGGAGAGATCGAGTGACTTACCGAGTTTTTGTGTAAATTTAATGGCAAGGGATTTCCAATACACATCAATACAATGCAAATCAACTTAAAACATTCTATAGAAGAATTCTACGACGTGAGAACAACTCCCAAGGACAAGTCGAACGACAAAACATGGCGATCACAACCAAAACAGCGTACATGGCACCCACTAATTTCTTTCTTCCCTCGTGAGCTTACTTACTATAAGTAGCAGACAGACAAATCTCTCACTCCAAATTAAAGTGAACGACATGGCAAAGATTAGCAAGCCTCGTGGCGATCACTACACACAAAAGCCAGCTCACAATTCCAAATGGGAGGGAAAGGGCAGTATCAGTAGCAAATTCCTCAGCTTTAGCCTCCCAAACTCGGTCATTTCGTCACCATTGAAGCAGCAAAAGAAGGCCAAACGTAAAGATGGGCACGTACCCAGCCCATTGTATCGTCAGCACTCGGTGGCCCTCACCAATTTGGAGCAGCTCCGGGAGAGACACTTGAGGAGGAGCAAATCGTGTGGAGAAGGCCGAACATGCCAACCGGTCGACTTTGATCTTTTGTCTCATGCTATCGAAGTCAATACCCAGCTTCAAGAAACTGAGAAAAGACCAGAATACTCTGGAACCGATGATCATCATATGCATCATGGTATGGTAATTCAGAACTTGGAATCGGTTCCGTGTGACCAAGACGACAGGTTCAATTGTGGAGCACTTTGCTTGTTCCTACCAGGATTCGGAAAGAATGCAAAACCGGTGAGGTCAAGAAAGGATATTCCGCATCCAGTTGATCACATGGGAGTCAATGAGGGGCGTGCAGTGGTGTCCCAGAGAGTATCTCTTGAGAAATTCGAATGTGGGTCGTGGAGATCATCGGCCATTATAACGAACAATGAAGATGACGGAGACAGTGCTTCAAATCTGTTTTTTGATCTGCCGATGGAGCTAATGCGCTGCAGTAATGTTAACGATGCTGAGCTCCCCATCTCGACTGGTTTTGTGTTCCATAAAAACAACAAAAACAATACCACGGGTAAAAAAGGGGGTCTCAAGAATAGCAGTACGACCAACAAGAATGTTAATTCAGGTGCATCATCTGCATCCAGGACTGTTGCACAGTGAATCTATGTCTAATTCATGTCGCCCTGTTCATTTTTCTGCATCATCTCCTACACTCTATCCGGCTTCGCTGAGTTCTTGCACAACACCGCGCCCCCTCAAAATCAGAGAGGAATTTAATGCATTTTTAGAAGCACAAAATGCATGAGAAGTCAGAACTCAAAGATCCCAATACACGTATCTCTACTAGAACGTACTTACAAGATGGAACATTTTGTTTGCTTAGCCGGGTTGTGCAAGCAAGGTTGAGATAGTTCACATGTCTTACGTCTGTTGGCTAAATCAACCAATTAGCTCACTGGTGAAGCAGCTGGTTTTTAGGGCCTTTCGATTGATTCTGATCGAAATCAATAACGGAGTCTAAGTGGTGGAATCTGGGTATCACACCCACGCAATCTTCAATTTTTTTTTTATAAACTCGTTAATTTTATGTCATCTATATGTACATACACACGTGCTTATATATTTACATAACCCACATACAGAATAATGACTAGACATTCTAGTTGCTAAACAGTTGAACATCCGACAGAAAAGTAGAAAAACAATCTAGATATAGAAGACATCGTAAAACGCATTCATAAATATCTGGCGCCTTTCGCGATTATCCAACCATAAAAGATTAATATATGTTTGAAGATGAGAAAGATGTTCAATGAAAACTATAATGCATGACTCAATGCACGAGGGGGGGAAGTCCAGTTTAGTGGCCAATCAACAGCGCAAGAACCTCTCATTATGATTCTGCAAATGATTTGATTCTATGCTGCGCTGGGTGACAAAATGCTCGGTATATCTTTTTACCAGTTTGATCATGTATATGAGCCTTTATTGGGATTTTATGAAAGGCCAGCATATATTTTATGATCAGATTGTGATTAGAAATTAAGAAAGTTCACCCAGTAAGTGTGATCTTAAGTGCTGCGAAAAAATTCAAAAAATCAGTCATCACAATACGTCTCTATTCTGTTGAAGGAATCCGGCTTTCTTTGAGGGAGTTAAGCACATTCTTGCAAGCTATTATTTTGGCTTTCTTTTTGTCCGCTGCAGAGCTTGAATTTTGATGTACAACACCATTGGCCTCGACCTCAACTGTAACATATGGTGCCCCATTTTGGTGAGAAACTATAAGCTTCTTGAGCATGTAATGCTTATTTTGACATAGTTCAGTCAACTCTCTCACGGGATGGAGCCTCAGAGTATCGAGTGTGATCATGGGATCAAGTAGAGGCCTCAAACATTGAAAAACAGTCTCCATATCGTAACCAGAATCAACGAGGATTGCTCCGGCCAAAGACTCTATGACATCGCCTAGAACCTGTATTAACCATAAATGAATGAAACATTATAATGCGATGTGATTAAAACATAAGGTCGACTTTTAACTGCAAACGACACAAGTCAGGAATAATTTTCAGTCAAGCTCAAACTCAAGAAATTTTTTGAGCTTAAAGGGCTAAATTTTCGAGCTTAAAGGGCTAATACTGCATACGATTTCATAAACGGAAATTTGATAAATTTTTTAAAGATGAATACAATGCAGGCATACCTTTGGGAAACTTGTCTCAGACTCCCAACCGGAAGTCGAAACACAGGATAATCGCTCAAAGTTGTGAATACTGTCGACTATATGTCGGTGAAGATCTTGTGAAGCATAAAGAATATGTTTATACAGTCCCGCCTTAACAGCTGATTGGGCATAAAAATCATTGTTTGTTGAAGCTGATCTTAGGTCAGTCAAAAGCCCAGGAGAGAGGCCTGGATATTTGTTGTAGAGGTCCGTTGTAATCAGATAATCTAGCACAGCATCCCCAAGAAACTCTAGACGCTGCATAAAAATCTTGTCCGGTATGTAAGAATGTAAAAAAATCAAACGCAAAAAGTTTGAGAACTTCAATGTTTCAAATTATAAACATTGAAAATAAATGTTTTGAACAACAGAGCCAAAAGTGATTAAAAAATAATTTGTTATAGGTAAATTATATTCTATTAAAACGGAGATCTTAGACGAGACATTAACCCGCCCCACCTGATAGCAACGTGGAATCTCAGGCAGCATGTAAGAACCGTGAGTTAGAGCTTCAACGAGAAGAGAGACATCCAAAAAATTATAATTTAGAAGAGATTCAAAATATTTCACATTGACATGAAACTCGGGATTAACTGGAAGGTTCCTCGTATAAGGTACATTTGCAAAGTCCACATCTATACCAAGCCACAACATAAAGGACAAAGCTGCTATTTCGCTACCAGCGCTGAGAAATGCACCGATTAATGCTTCGACAACATCTGCTATCTTCTTACTTTTCAACTTCCTGCTCCCCCAGCTATAGACCGTTTTGGATAAAATAAGCTCTTCTTTTAGTTTATATTCTGCAGAACCGGAACCAGGAATTATCCATGTTTTTGGATCAAATGGTTCATTGCGAATAAAGCCCTACATATTATAATCAGTTCCATAAGTCAAATAGACAATAATAGAGTTCAGAAAACAAAGAAAAAGGAAAAAAAAAGAATGAAAACAAATCTAGTAGAAGTGCAATCCTTAACCCTCATATAACTTAGGCGTGCATGAGCATCATGAGAATGATTCATAATAATAATAAATTACCAAGTTGATCTATATTTGCCAGTAATACATATCAGTATTCAGTAGTATTACCGCAATATTTCGAGCACATCCCAACTTGCACAAATTAGCATTGGAAACTATTTTCTGTCGTTTAATGCTGAGAAGGCCCTCGTGGTGATTTTGATTAATTTTGAAGAGTTGTTGACTGACTGCATATTTGAGAAAAGAATCTCCAAGAGTTTCCAGTGATTCTAAATGAATCTTTTCTTGGCATTTCTTCGTTGTGATTGCTTCCAAAACCTGATGAAATTAAAGAATGGATGAGAGCATATTTAGCATTACTAGACAACTAACATACTACAAAATTCATTTCATTCACATTTTCCATTAACGTTACTATACTACAACAATCACGTCATTTACATTTTCCTTTATGACCAAACAATGAAAGTGTTTTCATCAGCTTTACTCGACTAAAAGCCAAGTTCCAAGAATATTTTTGATATTTAATAGAGCAAGAAATGGTGTTGAGCTATTTCTGAAATATAAAGTAAGTCTCCTTTCAAGTAAGGTACCATAACATGATTTTGCAGATCCAAGAAAAAGGTAGGAACATACAATTTCAGTCAACCTAGAACATTCAGTTCCAAAAAAATGAAATGATAGAGAGTAAAATACTAAATACATACAGTGATTGTTGGAATAAAAACATTCTTCACGCTGGAATCTGCTTGTAAATTTTTCAAGTTCGCAGCCACAAGCAATGACTCAATCCGATGCATGATAGATGGAAGAAATGAGAAAGAATATAATGTTGAAATGGATATAGGCGACATGATGATTGAACAAAGCTCAGGCGGCAATTCAACTGAACTGTTACTCAGTTCTGCATCCAAAAACGAGAGAGAACAGTCAGTGAAATTTTTAGATATGACTAAATACTAATACATCTTGTTTTTGTTAATGGGAACCTTTTTTTCACACCCCGAGAGGGGGAAGAGTTGGACCAAATTTAAACTACTAAATGAACACGTGGTTTAAAATTTTAAGCTAATTGAATGAATGGCATTTCATTACAACATTAACACACGAGCACCCAGAAGCAATCATTCTTTTTTGACTAATGTGATGTGAGACACCGGAGACTAAGAGAGTGCTACTATCCTTTTCATTGAGAACACCTGTCTAATAAAATATTACAACTTACTTTTACCTAAATAGGCGTGTAATTCAAATGTCTGAGTCCATAAACTTCTTGCCCGATGAATTCCTAAGAGCACTAGGCCTTCATGTGATTCATCTCTATAACATGATCTTAACACAGAAGCTGGTGCTTTAGAGATGATAACATGTTTTTAGATCCTCAAAATAAATACCAGCATGAAGAAGTAACAATATGAGCTGAGCTCATAAATAATTAGCAAAATCACTAGTGGCACAACTCCGAGTTCAGTTTCTCATGTTAAGAAACAACAAATTGGCAACATACATATTCGAAATGATAATAATTCAAAAATTTGTCTGTCATATCAGTTAATGATAACCAAGCAATGTACCTTTGGTCTTTGGAGTCCTACATCTCTGAAGGCAGTTTTGTACGGTAAAAATGCGTTTCCCTCTAAGAAGAATCTGTCCTTCAAATTGCAACTTGATCCCATGTCTGGAAAGAGTAATTAATTATTTCCGATTGACTTGATTATCTATGGTTAAAAAATGTACTAGAAAAATAAAGATACGAAATAGACACACCTCTTCTCATAATAACTTTTGTAGGAAATAACTTCTCCATCTCTTAGCTCAAGATTTGAGTTGCCATCATAACCATCCAATGTGCCAGTTATGCAATATATTGAACCATTATGAGGAGTACACACCAAAGAATTCTCTAACATGCAGATACACACTAAACCATTCTTTGTGTTCAGGTAATGCCCATGACATTTTGTTGAAATACAATCCGCTTGCTTATCAAAGGAACCATTATTCAGGTACTGCACAGCACTGACACGTCTCCAATCAATGTATACATTTTGATGCAAGTCTACACATGGGAGAAGAAGATAATCGAACTCTGTACAATCCTTGCTACCAGAATAAAGACCAAGGTGTACTTGAAGGTTATTTACATGATGATCAAGAAGAATCCTGAAAAGGATTGTTTGAAATCTCCGACAGTGAGCAATCTGCAATCAGAGTTTCGTTAGGCGACCTTATAAACACTGTTGACATACACATCCAGATTGTGCACTATAAATCTTAGTACCTGCTCAGAAGTCAAAATAATGTGCTCCATGTATTTGATGTGGACTAGTAGTTTTCCCCTATCAACATCTAAATCAAGATCTATCATTTCCAGATCATATCCCAATCTGGTTGGAACTGCCAGCACAATTTCTTGAAGCTGAACTTCATATTGAAAGTTCTGCTTTAGTTCAATTAAATAACAATAGTATACTGTGTCACCATTGCCACAAGAATTTATCAACTCCGGAGGGAAGTATTTTGTATGCTCATCAACACTACATTCACCACCTGTAAATTCAGATTCTATTACCACTTGAAACAGAAAAATCATATGGCTTGTCACATTGAACTCAGGGTGCCTGGAAACAATGAAGAATCCCACAATAAGAGACATTCTTCAAAGAGAAAAATATTAAAGAAATACCAGATTCTTTGGTGTCTGCTTCTTCCTCCAAAATTTTTGGCACTAGATTGTCTGTCAGTTCACCAACCCGATGAAGTAGCTTACAGGCTTCCAGGGCTGTTAGTTGCTTCAGTAACTTACCATCACCCCGAGCTTCAACAATTTGAATCGGGCAGCTATTTGGCAGTAGCACCGTACAAGATCCCAGCTCTTTATAAATGTTCCAACGAGGATAAGGTTTAAAGTATCTAAATGTCAAGAACACAGTTTTTTCTCAATTTCGGGCATTGAAACCATGCAGCAATGAAGACACAAAAATGTCGGGGCTTCATTTAGTGAGCCGATGCAGAAAATTAAAGCTTTAGGTAACTGGAAAAAATAAGGATGCAGCACAAACCCATCGGAGGGAAGTCGTGAGCAATAGAAGAAAAGTAAAGACACGCTAGAACTCAATGTGACAATTGCCCCAGTGGATTCAACTTCATAGCATGGCTCGCTGTAATTTTCACCAAGCGGTTCACAAGGAAGATCAGAATGACTCAAACACTCGTTTCGAATTATCGTCCCACTAGCCAAATATTTCTTCACTTTAGCAAGGGCAGACACATTTCCACTGAAATACATATAGTTCAGACAAAGAAATAATAAAATGTAAGTAGAACATTGACTTCATTGCTTTGCTTAGTATTTACCACCGAATAATGAATACTAATGACTACAAAAGATGACTCTTTAACCTACAATTTAAGAGCGTACTTGAAATACATAAACTTTACTCATGAGGAAGGTCGAGGAAACACTAATTAGGATTTTCCACCTCCTTTATTTTAGGTAATGCAGCTCACCTTTCTACCATTAACACAAAATCTGAGTCCTGCATACGAGCTCGTCCACGAGACTGAATAAAGCTACAGACAGTTGCAGAGGGATCAAACCTAATCACAAGATTGCAACTTTGCACGTCTAATCCCTCTTCAAGCATAGAGGTCGCAATAATGATGTTAACCTGGAAATTCACAATGCAAAGAATATTTACTTAAAACAAGAATGATATATCTGATCGGCATAAAACCAGGAGGACAATCCAAAACTATAAGCTAATAATCCCAGAAAACCAAAACCTGACAGATAAATCATGAACATGGATAGATGCAGATTTCTCACCGTTCCTTTACGGAACTCATCAACAATTTTATTTTGTTCTTGCCGACTTTGATTCTGAAACCGTGAATTGTTTCCAGCTGTATATTCTGTTCTCCACCCACTTAATCCTGGAAGCAACTCATTGAGCAGATTGCAGATAACAATTGCAGAAACAATCCTCTCAACAAAGACTATGCACCTTAACTCCTTCACTTTTCTGAGCAAGCATTGTAAGAAACAGTTAAGCCTTAAAAAAACACAAAGTTAACAAGGAGTGAGCAATTGAGTATTTACGGGATACGTTCGTCGAGGGTTTGTGTAAAATAATATCATACAAAAAAAATTGAAGGCGTTGAGCCAATCTTATAGCAATTTATACTTAACATTAAAAAATTTATGGTCTCACCAATCAAAACATGAGATAGCCGAGAAAAATGGACATTCTAAAAACTTTCCAAGCTTTTGCTTGTTTGGGATTAAACTTTGAGAAAAGTGAGAACAAAGGGTAAACTGCAGTAAATACAAATATACTCCGAATGTTTCCTATATATAAAGCAGTACACCTGTACTCAAGAAGAGTCTCAACGAGGCAAATAACCTTTGAAGTAATATAACCAGCCTCCATATTAGCTATTACATTGGATCCAATAGACCACTGTGGACCTAAAAAACAGCTAGATAATTAGGAACAACAAAACAAACACATGAACAGGACAAACTAGGGGAGCTTAAGCAAAAACAAAAAAATAAATTAAAGTAAGATAATACCCTCTGGAAAGATCGCGGAAAAGACCTTAACTGCATCTAAGCTAAAAGCTCCAAGAATAGCTTTATCGGATACATCCAGTTTACCCCATGAAAATATGTCGGCTTCCTCGTGCAATAAAACCTCCGCTGCCTGATTCAAACCAAAGAATGTTTCCATCTCAAGTGTCACGGTGATGAAGTTTGTGCATGTAACCAGATTGCTACCTTCATAGCTAACCAAATTCCTAGCTCATCCAGACAATACTTAAACGTTGATAGAAGTTTATGTAATCTTTGTTTTGCTGATTTTGAAACAGATGTCGAAATACTTGGTCCATTCAGAGAAAGCTCATGCTGGAAAAAAACCGTTAACGAAGTAAGCCAAGTCAAAAAAAAAGATAGGAAAAAGGTCTTTACTAAAAAAAGATTAAAGAAAACA
Organism: Primulina tabacum; assembly: GCF_025594145.1. Classification (NCBI taxonomy): domain Eukaryota; kingdom Viridiplantae; phylum Streptophyta; class Magnoliopsida; order Lamiales; family Gesneriaceae; genus Primulina; species Primulina tabacum. The sequence goes on along the minus strand of NC_134552.1, from coordinate 13,114,222 downwards.
TAAGAAAAATATTTTCTAACGAGAGTGTATGTATTTTCATTTTTTAAAGCAATGCCAAATACTACATAATCAATTGAAACAATAAATGATGAACAAAACTTATTGGGTGGTGCAAACATTGATTGCCGAGCTTAAAGGCTGGTGTTTAAACTTTTTCACGTTTAATAATAGAACTACAGCATGTCAGTAGCCTGCTTGAGATGTGGCAGATGGCCATGAGTTCTCAGATATCGAGATGAAAAGAGCATAGAGATAAACTAGCAGGAAAAGGCAGATCAAAGAAAACGATAAAATTATTTTATTAGGATTTTCATCTTCTTCAAATCTTTTTTCTGTTAATGCCAATTTTTTTCACTAAAATGTTAAATATTATCACTTAGTAATAGAAAATTATATTTATTCATAATTAGGTTTGGTTTCTGGCCAGGTCGAGCGGCATTTTGAGCAAATTCAAGTTGGTGTATCGGCGTAAAGAATATTTAGTTTTTTTTCAGTCACTCAAGATTTACCAAAAAAATTTGAGCTCTTAGTTGGGTCACTCACACTCAACCCTCAATCTTAATATCAAAAAAAGTCCAACACGTAAATGATCCTCAAAATAAAAAAAATCTAATTAAAAAATAACAATAAATTGACAAACATAATGAGATTCTAACAAGATGAAATCTTTTGCATCCCACCCCATTCATAGAAGATTAGAAGTAGTGAGACAAAACAATTTCAGCTCCATAGCAGACTAGAATATGTGCGCATACCTTTTCTATTAACTTGTCCAGGTCGCCTTTAATGCAGTCAAATTCCATGTAAGGTACATCTACTTGCTTGTATGTCTTCACCTTAGGAGTCGCAAATGGGACATACTGTGATAGTACAAATTCTGTGTCACATGTGTAGACCTACAATTGAAGAAACATGTCAATGGATATCAATAATAATAAAACATCATTCCACATGATATTTTTCATCGACCCAAAGGTTGCATTTGGATCGAGGAATTTGAAACTAAGGATTTCAAATATATAATGACAAATCCATAAGTTTGCATGGGCAAATCCATTTGACAATGGATTTTAAATCAACTAGTTATCTTTTGAATCAATGTTGTGGATATCAAATTCAACTCAATTTTAAGTCATTTCAAAATCTTCCTTCAAAATACTCAATCCAAATGCAACCTAAGAAAACACGATGATACAAAATAATAATAATAAATAAATAAATATAAATAAAATAAAAATGTACAACTTCAAAGAAAATACTAAAATTCCAACCACTAGCCTTCATGTGTTAGTAGGTCATCATGATTTTCTGTATCATGAATAATAGCGTGTTTAAAAGCCTATACACAGTAGTAGAAAAAGGATATAGTTGATGACTCTTAGTGCAAAAAGGTGCGAGCAAAGTATGTCTACATTTTAAGTAAGAAGGAAAAAGACAAAAATAAGCCAATACATAAAAGCTAAATGAGAGGCAAATTGAGCCAAGTATCTCATTTTTAAAGGTGTTGATATGCATGTAGACAAGTGAAAGCAAGGTGATATTTCTATCGAGGTTTTCAACCACAAGAGCATAAAAAAGGCTCGCATTGCACGTTATGCTTCCGTTAATGTAAGTAAAGCAACATGAAACCTTCGAATTCATAATCTTTTCAAGTTCTTTAATCTGATCCCAGTAGGCTGATTCTAAACTTGAAGCTGAAATAATAAAAAAAAATTAGATGTAAAAAAAAAAAGCTAAGAAAAACTCATTATAGATGTAAAAAAATATTCAACTAGGAATAAGACATGCCTTTAGCCTTTATAGGGGAAGCTGTCATCCCAAATATTCTAGGAAGCTGCAGATTATTTGATGACAGCTCGCGATGATAGAATTCCTGTGAATTTATGTTCTAGCGTATAATGAATTGAAAGCACTAGAATTCAAGGAAAATTAAGTCTGCTATTAGAGATAGATCTAGCACGACAGGGATCTCAGACGATCTTGATTTCAATTCAACAAAATAACCATTTGATGGATCTGTTTATCAATTCATCATACTTAATCTGAATAGGAACCTGGACAGCAGCAATTTGGAAGTGTGTGTATTACAGATAATTAACTTATCCATTTGAATATTCCTTAATCCAATACCATTGTAAAAGAAAAAACAAACCTACTGATCATATGGTTTTGAGGGCTGGAGCAAACAGTGATCAACCATGCATATTTATATCCTACTTCAGCACCCCGGTAAAATCTATTGGTCTTGAGATATGTATGAATTTTCAAGAAAACAGATCAATTGGTTAAACCAAGTGTGTCAACAATTAATTATACTCTCTTCTCTTCCTTTAACCGTAATGCCATTCAAAGCTCAAAGCATATAATTGACACAAAATAATTATCGTACCGTCATGATGCAAGCATATGGATGTTTCCCTCTTGCATTATGGCACTCATCGAATATTAGAACTTTTATTTGATCGAGTTTTAAAAAGCTGTGCCTCAAGGCATCAAGCAAGATTTGTGGTGTCATCACAAGAACCTGAAACGTTAAAGATACAGTTATGACAAGAAGAGCAGATTTTTTTCAGTTTTAGAGATCACAACTTATAGGCCAGTATACTAATTCCATTTTCTCAAAATGAAATTCTTGCAAGGTTTTCTGTCTCAAATAAAGACATGATAAACCACCTTCAAAAGAAATACACCAACAAGAATGTGGATAGTAGAAAAGTAACATGAAAAATAAGCATTGAGCAGTTTCTGGAGTATTAACTATAGAAGGCGATGTATAAAGATGGAAGTGGGGTCAAAAAACACCCTTACTGTCATGTATGGATCTTAAATGAATGAATGGAATCAGCGATACCCACATGACATGACACGTTCTTGATGGCTATTTAGTTACTCAGTTTGACATGATAACTAAGCAAAGGGCATTGCAAAATTTTGGGAAAAAATATTGCTTAAAAAATCTATTTCATGAGATTGGACGATGTTGTAACGTTTGTATCATGTAAAACAAAACAAAGATTTTAATGAAAGCACATGGATGAAAAGATTCTTTTGAACAGGAAACTTCAACAAAACAAATCTAATGTCTTCAATATCAATCGTCAACTGAATGTGAATACATGGAAAACCAACCCAAGTAGATAATTTATTGAGCTCAAAATTGAGTTGTTCGGGATGAAAACATACACTTGAAGTGTATATGATTACAGCCCTTGCATTTCCAACTATTTAAATTCAACCAAAATCAGATGAACAAACTAAATTAATATTTTGTTTTCTAATGTAGCCAAATCAAATTATCAAAAAAGATACACCATTTCAATTAAGAATTAAAAATCACAAGTAACCTAAAATCCACCACAAAAAGTTCAATGAACTATAATAAAATTAAACAATTGTCTAGGTATACTTAACTAATGACATATTCAATAAACAAACAAAGAGAAGATGAAATCATGTCCACCTCATTTTCATCCTTCTGCAGATTCCATGTGGCTGCATCCCAGAAGTCAACACCCATCTCCCCGTAATACTTTCCGACTTTTAAGTCAGTGAGTATTGCCACAGCTTCAGCTTGCTGGAAGAAGGTAAACATACCAGGATTTTAAACTATTATGCTTCAAACTGGAATTTAAAATATGAAAACTTCAAAATATTTATATCAGAGAAAAAGAAAAATCATTAAAGTAGCATTAATGGTGATTTTGTTAAAGATTTTGCCAAGTAGGTTGGATTCGTATTGGGAATTTCATAGAGTTGAATCGATGAAAAGTTTATGAGCAAAATAAATACAAAATTGTTTTGTTTTATTATAATTGACTCTAATAATATTGATTTATAATCCTAGGACCTTAAAACCTTTCGGAGCACAGATTTTTCCCCATAATCAAATTTTCTAGTCAAAATTTGACTTGATAAATAAGTCTTTCTTTTTCAATAAAAAAAACATGGATTCAAGTAACGATCTCACATACTTGTGTGACCAAAACAACAGTAGGGACCAAAAACACTGCTATGAATGGAGAAGGCTTCCTGAAAAGGTGGGCATAACTGCGGAGAAGCATGATGGCAATGAGAGTCTTCCCAGTACCAGTCTCCAAGAAAACGATGGTATTCTGTTTTAGTGCCTTCTCCAACGCCTCCAACTGATAACTACAAAAAGAAGTAAGACTTCATAGAATTGGATGATGCCATTGTTATTTTTTTGTAGAGTACAAGTATTATATTATTCATACTACAAAGATATAATTTAAGTGCCCGCAATATTGGCGGGACTTGAACATGGACCGAAACTTGTTTATCTCGGGCAAAGAAGAACAAAGAAACAATTAAATCTACCTAAATAAACTACGAAAACTAACGGTTAACGCAGTAGATCCGTGGTATTTCAAACAACTAATGCTGCATGTTGCTCATAAATTTGAGAAAGAAAAGGAGAGATCAGTTACCTTCTTGCGAAAGGAAGCTGATTCCCACCGTCAATAGCCATGCTGATTCTCTCCTTCCCTATTTCCTTTATCTAGAATCACAGGATAAGAGAACGAAATTGATAATTCTTAGAAATATATAAGAAAAAGACTCATTCAGCACGTGATAAATATTCAAGGCGCAGCGGTAAGACTACTCATTTATAGACTTACAACCCTAGCAAAAACACCTAATGGCTCCAACTGGCAACAAATAATTCAGGAAATTTCATGTTCAATCAATATACGGAAATCCATTAACCCATTTTGTATAAAATGGTAACAACAGCACATTGTGCACTAATGTCCCTTACATCACACAACTCTTTTCTGAAATAATAAGAAATATATAGATAACATCGAATAAACATTTTTTATCAAGAAATAAAATTTGAAAGAATTAATAATCTAAAACCAATTCTGGTCATGAAAAGCATTGATGTTGTACTTGAATGATGCCAATAATTCACTTCCTTGCTTGTCTGCTTACCAAAACATTAATGTTCTATCATCTTCATTATCATCTCACAGGAGAAAAAGATCAATAGCAAAAACAGGTTCACAACACAATAAACTAACGTGACATTTTAAAATGGCGTACGCAGCCTGCAGAATGAACATTGATGAATAAACAAATGGATGAAAAGCCGAACAAAGAACAAAATTATATTTTTTGGATAGTGAATAGTAAGGCATTGATATCACATTCACAAGCACATGAGATCACAAGTAAAACTTGACACGGTACCGAAGACAACAGACAATCAACCAACACTCCAAATGAACGAATAAAAACTAGTCTTTGTGGAAAAATGTACTCTCCGGTGATAAAAATATATGTTCACATCAATCTAATTCTTTCCGGTAATACAATTCCACCCATTTTACAAATATTCTGCTGCTTGTACCATGTTACATTTCAATTAGCGGTACCAATAATTTTTAATAATTAATTAACTAATTACCCTGAAAAGAATCAAACAATCGAACACATTTTCAAATTACATACACGTTTAGAGCACTTCGATACAGGGGGGAAAAAGAAGAAAAAGAAGGTCCCCCTTAAAGGGTACGTATCAAAATACACAAGAACTCCCACTAAGTAACAATCCCGATAACCAAGATCGCCAAAGCGAAGAACTCACTCACCGATAATGCTAAAAAAAATTCTCTCTTTTCACATTGAAAACTCCTCGATCATCAAATAATAAAACCGAACAATTATTCTACTCTTCCGGGAAATCGGGAAAAGATTCTTAACTTGAACGAGCGTTCAAATTTCCAAGTCAAGTCGTAGTAATTACGCAGACTGTAGTACACTGGAAGGTGAAGAATCCAAAAAAGAGCATATATTTTATATTTATTATTATCAAATTAAACTGGGATCAATCATTTTTTCCACTGGGACAACTCTTCGCAACACGGAAAAGGATTGAAAACTGTGCTTTTCGGTAGGGAATCTACTTTTTCTGTTATATTTTGAAACATAATAAATGAGATTTGGAACCAAGCGAGGAGGGAATTTACATTGTGTGTTGGCAATTATGAAATATGGTAGAATTTGGTGGGATTTGTAATTGTAAATAATATTTTAATGTCTGATAAAATGGATTGCTGTTCGATTATATTTTAAAATTATAGAGATATTTAATTAAAATTTTTGTATATTATATAGTATTTTATGGAAGTCTAGTGGTAGTTTTAAGAAATCTGTGAGACCGTCTTATAAAAAAACCGAGTAACATACTAATATCATAAGAAATTTTAAATTTGAAATTGATTTTGTAATTTTTAATTTATGATTTATATCAATTAATGTAATTTTCAATAATAATAAAATATTATCTAAAAATATGACGGAGCTTGATTTTTAATAGTTGAATAACCTTATAACAAACATGATAAAAAAAATTAAGATTTTAATTTATTATTTATATAAAAAATTATAGTATAATTGATAAAACATTTTGTTTCTTTGGTTTTTAAAAATTACACTTTATTTTTGTTCTTTTATGACTTTTAATTTTGAAATTCTACGAGGATTAAAATTATAAGTATGAATTTTTTCAATAAAATTAATGCATTAAATATAAGAAAATCATAAAATTTTATTGGTTCACATACTTGAAAATAATAGTAAATTTTTTTTAATATTTATTAATTTTTTATTGAACATTGATTTTAAATTTTTTTAACATTTTCAATTAATATGTAAATTATAATATTTTTATCAAAAATTATATCTATACTAGATGTTATTCTTTTCACGTGAATATAATATAAATATCAAAAATTATATACATGCAATAGTAGATGATAATCTTTTCACGTTAATATATATATATATATATATATATATCAATTCAAAATTATATTTTAAATTATATATACGTGAAGATTAAACAATTTAAATTTTAAATAAATTTACTTACTAATATAAAATTTAAAAACTATATCAAACTGGACATGTCATTTATGTCTTATTAGTCTAAAAAATTGAAAAATAATAATAATATGCTAAAATTAAGTATAAAATATATCGAATCCTATGAAAAAAAATTCAAAAAAATGTCAAAAATCTATCAAATTATTGCAAAAAATTTACAGAAAATCATGTAAAAAAAATATGAGATTCTGGAAAAAAAATCAATAAAAATATATCAAATCGACAAAAATATATCATTAAAAGTTATTAAATCTCTGGATTGAATACATCATACTAAATAAAATTATTACAAAATTGATTGGATTTCATGATATTTGAGTTCTAATAACAATAAAATTAAATTTATTATTAAATGTATATAATTTACTTATAAATTGTAAATATTTTTAAATTTTTTTACAAAATATCGTTTACTCAAAATCTATATTATCAATATAATGCTATTATATTATTTATATTTGAGAAAATGATAACTTTTTATATTTTAAAAAAATTATGAATTAGTTTTTTTTAGGGCCCTAACTCCTAATCGTTATTACAATGCACTTTGATTAGGCTTAACTAATTACAGCGGAAAACGAGTTTAAAATTTCTTTACAATGAGCCCAAAATATTTCTTCTACAATTTAAATACTAAAAATAGTATTTAGTCTCATATCATAAACATGTCCACACGTAATCAAAATCAATCATATACAAACAACTTATATCCTCCGGACATGCCCCGGTATATAGACACATATACATATATACTGGGAACAAAATATAAACCTTAACTCAAACTGTGACTCCCTCCAGAAGTACCCTCTCCGGTCTCCTGATATCCTGGAGTACCTGCCATTGTCCACACACAAAGACAATAACAGCCCCCCTTGGAGGTGAGCAAAGCTCCGTATGGAACAACCATCATATATACCACAAGTATCTAAACAATGATATATGGTATGCAATGCATGTATGTCGTGGAGGTATCAGGTCAAATGCACATCCACTGAGCACATGTCAGAATCAAACGAATCGCTATCAAATCAATGCTCGAGCTGGCACACCGGCCTCAATAAGGCATACTCGTATGATAGCGTCGACGAAGCGCCATCAAATCCCAAATCGCAAATCAATCGTCGGGGCCACAAATGTCTATGTTTTAAGGGTCATATAATACCAAATATAGCATTGTGTTCACAAACCCCAGAATCCAATCAAATCATATCAGGGTATCCAAGGATCATAGCTCAACGTGCATGTCATGTATCGATGTATGCATCAAACGATGTGTGTTAACAAAACATTTATTTTATATGTCGATATTCCAATCACAATGTCATGTATGCCACATAAATCAACAAATAAGGCATATAGACATGTATTCTCATTCCAATCAATCAAATCAATCCGACATATATCATATAATACGACATCGCAACATACCTCAATTCTTCGTTTCCCGTTGATGTAGCCTGAAGATATCGGTATAATACTTTATCTACATCAATAACATACTCATTACAATCAATAACATAATCCAAAATCATTAATATGAGTTTCAAATATCATTTGAAACTTCAAAAATTCTTATCAAATCCAAATCATAATATAATTCAATTCCGACTTCGAATATGAGTTTATTGTCGGTTATTCTACTACATATAGGAATTTCAACTGCAAATACATGCTATTCCAGCACTTTGATATTTAGAGCTGCTGGAACCAGAAGAAAATTACCTCAGTCAGAAGCCCTCGATGCGATGATTCCGAATCTATAATTTAGTTTCGCGTTTAGACAGCGTTTTGAAGTCAATTCGGACAAAGGAAATTGAAATTCTCTCAACTTTCTCGAAGTTATTGAAAAGTAAATGACGAAGAAAGAAGAAAGAAACTAATTCTTATCTTCACCGATACCGCGCTCGAGCGGTAGAATTCTCGCGCCCGAGCGCGAGATGTTCTGCCCCCGAGTATGATTTGTGCCGCGCTCAGGCGGTCAAAAGTTACCGCTCGGGCGCCGAACATTCTGCGCGAACATTAACAAATTCTACCCTGGCGCTCGGACGGTCATTTTCTACCGCCCGGGCGCCACACGTTCTGTACAAACATTTTATTTTGTACTATATTGACGTCCGGCTTCTTCAATCGAGCTCTTACAACGTCAATTCATATTCAATACTCATTTTCTTATTTCCATTATCATGATATACATCAAATACATGATCACATGACAATTTCATAAATTATCGATAATCACATCAGATTTACGATAATACGATACACTCTACTTACATTTTTCTTTTAAAAAACATTATTTTTAGTATAAAAACCTAATTTATCAAATTTCAGTAACTTTATTTTTTTATTTTATCTCGATAAACTTTAATTTTTTCATTTCTTATAAAATTTATTTAACAAAAAATATGTTATATGTTAAAAATAATTTTTCGTTCATCGTGAAATATTAAATGAGTATTTACAGGAATATTAATAAAAAAAATTAAAAATAAGCAATACAAAATTTTTTAATATGAGAAATAATTTATTTTAATTTTTAAATCAAATTCCAAATTACATTTTAAATCTAAGCCACAAAACAAAATGGAATTCCAATTCCATGAACTTAAAATCCAATATCAATTTCAAATCTCATTTTTTATATATCCAAACACACTTTTATTTCCTTTTTTGGAACAAGATTTCTCGTTACTTAAAATAATTATCATCAAACCCTCAATTATTATCATTAAAAATAATCATTATATATTATTCTAAAAAGAATTATCCACAACCACATTTTATTGAGTAAGTTTCTTATGAGACAGTCCTCACATGTCATATATGTGACACCGGTCGATTTGATCTATATTAGAAGTGAAAATTAATAATTTCGACATAAAAATAATATTTTTGCATTAATCAAATCGGATAAGAGATTCAACTCACTTATGAGTTTCCTCTCATATTAAGTTTTCAAACCATTCTAAAATTTAAACACTTTCTCATTTACTCTCGTATTTTGAAAAAATTATACATATTATAAACTAACTTCCTTATATTATTAATAAACAAATAAATAAGTAATCAATTAATCTTCAAAATATAAAAAAATTTATATAATAAACCATCTTCGAGTTTAAGTTATCATCATATTAAATTAAAATGGGGAATTATTAATATTTTATACAAGTTCAATACTATCAAATTTTAAATGAATTGTATAAATATTGATATAGTAAGAAATTTTAAGCATTTTAATTATATTATTTTATATAACTCGATAATTTAATTATCGAAGTAATAATATAATTTCTTAATAATATATTATTATATTCAAAATATAGAATATAATATTTTATTTTTTTATAAAAGGTCGTGAATTTGTAATATTAGCTTAAAGTATAAATTAAATAACGTATATTGTATTGTCTGATCACTTGATTTGGTTACCAATAAAATAAATTTATTAAAAAAAAGTCTAATTAGTCTAATTTATTTCTAAATAAGAAAATTAAGTAAATATTTTCAAAAAATAAAAACAACTTAATAATTTTCAATTAAATAAAAAAATATATGAATAAACAATATCTTCCCGGAACTTCATTTTTTTTCTAGTTCAATTTTTCAAATATTGAATTGTTTGGATATGAAGATTGGTTTAGAATGGATGGTGAATAAGCAATCTCAACAACTTCGTAAATTAGTTCGACTAGGTTATCTACATCGAATTGTAATTCTTGTCAGTTGAGTATCAATAATCTAACAGATAGATAACCCGTGAAAATAAGTCTATAGAACAGTTTGAACAACTAAATGGCAAGATTGAAATTAAAGTTAGGCTATCAAATTGGACGTAAATAAAAGTAATTGAAATAGCGAATGCACATAAAATATTTACGGATGTTTGGAAGCTTGAATAATGCTTATGTCATGTCTTCTTTTACTCAGGAAAGACTTCATTAAAGGATTTGGTAATTACAAGCAATTATGAACAACCCACTTCAATGTCCTAGAAATTTCACAAATTAAACAAAATGATCAGTAAGACTCTTACCGTCAATTACAGATATTTCTCAAAGAAATATAATAACATGAGTTGATCTTAAATTATCAAATAAAAACTCTTAAGTGTGTGTCGTAAAATACTTCGATCAGTTTGAATTTCAAGAACTTGATGTTCAGAATAGTACGCGAGAATTGAGACTCCTGAAAGATCATCCAACCATAATATTTTATAGGCTTTGTGTTGGGTTAATCATGCATGAGTGAGAGTAGTACTAGAATATATGACCTCATGTGAAGTTCTTTCGCGTTAAGATGCTGACGTTGTGCCACTTGATCTAGTTGGTTAGGTGGATTGTGATATAATGACGCTGGATCTTAACATGTAATATTATCTTTATTGGGAACAGAGTCGGCAGTAGGAAAAAAATAAGACTGAAATCTAAAGGATCTGAGACAACACCAGTAAATAGACATGTGTATCCAGCATGAATTATTAACATCAAAGTAGGTACACTATGTAATGTCACGAGTATAAGAAAATAAAGTTGTGTATTGGCTAATAACTATAGTTTTTGACCTAGTGGTAATTGTTTTACTCTTACAATTGACATTATAACGAGGTCATGAGTTCAAGTCTCACAAGCAGCATATTTATATACTTCTTAGGGGAGGAGAATGTTGGGTTAAGCGTGATTGAGTTAGAATAGTATTAGGATTGTGACCTATATATTGAGAAGTTTTCGCGCGTTAAGCTGCTGATGCTGCGCACCATTTGATCTGGTTGACTAGATGAGTCGTAAAAAAGTGTCGCCAAAATCTTATCGGTTAGTAATGTCTCTGCTGGGCACATGGCCGATGGTAGAGAAATGGTAAGACCGATCTCTAAAGGATATGAGACAACATCAGCAGATAGACCCGCACCTCTCCGAACTTCCAACAGCCCAACTAATTAGCACCCAAGTAGGTATACTCTATATTGCCAGAAGTATAATGAAATAAAGTTGCGTTTTGACTAACAACTATAGCTTTTAGCCAGCGGTAAGAGCTTGATCCTAAAACTTTGATTCCAACTGTCGTTTTTCTATCTGATACCCATTTTCAAATAGAGAAATCGTTGTGTCACATCATCCTCCTTTCTGACAGATAATACAATTTGGTACTGCCAATGGACGATGAATTTTAACGGTTCAATAAAACTTTTAAGATATGACATATTTTATCTGATATGACAGCTGCACTCTGATCCAATGATCTGGAGATCTTTGGAGAATATCCGATGACATGCTTGACTGATTCAGAAGAATAATCAATGGCTCATGAACTAGTGACCCTTGACCGGTTATCTTCCATCAGTCGTGCTCTGAGATTGGTTAGGTTAGGAATATCAATTTTGCTCGATAAATAAGTTACGCATGTTTGTTCAGTTTCCGTTATGAATTCAGTTTGATTAGACTATATAAAAAACTCTTTTTAACTCTATAACCTTATTAATTAACCAAAACTTAATGCATCCACCAATAATGAATTATAATAAGATAATATATGTGTTTCAAAAGAGATAATCACGAGACAACCAAATCGAATTCTACATTTATTTCGATAATAACTAATCTTTAATTAGATTTAACCAAAGTTTAATAATTTTTCTTAAAATTCGAGATAAAACATCAAACATATTAAAATTTTTGCACCTGAATTTCAAATTTTTATTGTTTGATTATAGCCAAAAAAAAATATGAATGACTTAAACATAATAAATTTCATAACAAATGCAAAAATATAAAGCTCCGTTTAGAAAAATATTTTAAAAACGTTTAAATATTTTATATAAAAAATTTAAAATATGTGTTTAGGATAAGATTTTTGTAAATAATTGTTTAAAAATATTTTCAAAAATATGTTATGCAAATATAGTTTTAAATAACAATTGAGCTTTTTTTTAATATTTCTATAAAAAAAACACAGATTAACTGATAATTAAAATATTTTTATAAAACAATTATCTAAACACCTTTTTAATTATTTTTAATTATAAAATTATATGTTTTTTGAAAAAATTGTTGTTCAAATACATTTTCAATGCTAAAAGTGTTTTTATAGAGAACCGTCCAAACATATTTATTTTTTAAAACAACTTTTAAACATTTTATAAAATTTCTATAAAAATTATTTATAAAAATATTTTTATAAATACTTATCCAAACAAAGCTTGCGTTAGAAGGTCAAACAAGATTTTGTATATTACAAAAGTCATAATTAAGTGTAATTTTGTGAAATTTGCACTAAAAAGATACGACAAAAAATCGTTTAAGACGGTCTCACGAGTCGTATTTTGTGATACAAATTTCTTATTTAGGTTATCCATGAAAAAATATTACTTTTTATGCTAAGAGTATTATTTTTTATTGTGAATATCGGTAGAGTTAACCCGTCTCACAGATAAAGATTCGTGAGACCGTCTCACAAGAGACCTACTCAAAAGATAAATTAGACTGTATTATCACTTTTTTAAGTGTGAACATCACTTAGTATTGAAATTACTTTCTAAAATCCCCATACTTCCATTTATCATATGAACTTTAAAGGAAAGATTTTGTCAAGGGGTAATCTATGCAATTTTGTTATCAATAATAGCAAACGATGTTCATTAACACGGATGTAAGCATATAAAATAATTTTTTATCTACAAAATTTAGAGATTGCATGGCAAAACAAATGGGAATTTAAATACATGGAATTACCATTTGAATTGGGTAGGATGGACGATTTTATATATTAAAATGAAGAGTTTAATTTTATTTATTTTTTACTATCTCCATCCCAATAATACAATATTCTTTCATTTTTTAATTGTCACAAATACACAATTCAATATGTATATTTAGTTGTATTTTTTAAATTTGTTTTATTAATATATTCTTGTTAACTAAGTATTTGAAAACGTGTAATATTTTTTGAATTAACTAAATAGAGATAAAAATGGATAATTTTTTTAACATATATGAAAAAACAAACAAGTCAATATATTTGAGATAAAATATGATTCTAATTAAAAAGATCTTTACTTCAAATCAAAATTTTAAAATTCGTTAAACGATAATCGAACATCAGACCAATGCGACATCAGACTAGTGCTTAATTCCTAGATGGGAACTAGCGTCCGCCTAGACGTGGTAGAGAGGATTCGTGATCTCTACGTTTTCTTCGTTGGAGTGGACAAATATGCGTCAAGACCTTACTGGTATTCCGTGAATAAAAGAGCTCTTTAATTGTTCATTTAAGCC